>NC_080732.1:11116774-11769249 GCF_019097595.1 Hemibagrus wyckioides | reverse complement strand
AATTTTTGTGTTCACTAAGAGAAAATTCCTGAGTCGCGCTTGTAGTCAGGGAAGTAGATACTAAAAGAACTACACTTGAGACAGTGATTAAATAGCAAGAACTCTTTGAAATTTAATGAGATGAACAGAGGTATTTATACAGAAGAAGAATTATAATCTTCATTATTATTATCTATAGGTAAACAAAAAAAGGCGTCCAGCAGAAGTCAGGCAGTGGTGTGTTGGCGTGTTCACTGGCAATTTTGCGAAGTTTACTCACGATTGGGCAAAGGCCTATCTAAGATACAAGAAGACTGTCACTGAGTGTCTGTGTTCAGCACATGTTGTCCAAACAGAGACAGAAAGAACTTCTAGGGACAAACAAAAAGTAATATCACGGTAATAAGATGAGGTCATGAACAAATGGTGACACATCCCCGTCAGCCAAGAGACATAGAGTCAGCCCAAGACAGATGCGTGCCGGGGGTGCAGAACATATCAATGCCCTCTTGGGTCCAAAACAGGACCTGTGCAGCATTCCTAAAGGGAACATCAAAAACAGTCTTACTTGCCGCTGGGCCAGTTGTCCCACAGCCCCAACCTCACACTAATAATAGTACCCTTTAAGGCCCACTTGTGACAGAGGGTTAGAGTGTGGTCCTGTCCAACAGAAAACAAGATGTACTTTCATTGTACTGATTGGAACTGCTACATAAGTATCGTGTTAACTAGAGGCATCTACAGATTTATTTGACTGCAAACAAACAGTAGCATTTACACATTTACAAGATTTGTCAGATACTCTTGTCCAGAGCAACGCTCACATTTACACAACCGAGCAGTTAAGGGGTAAAAGTGGCTTTCAAGTGAGCACAAGGCTGAAGGCAGGAAGTGATGAAGGAGTCTTCTTCATGAGTTGCATGGAGTCAGCTGACCAGGCAGGTGGCACCAAGTAGACTGGGGGGGAACCAATTAGGGGCTTCTTCCTGAACAGAAGACACAAACATCTCCACAAACAAAAAGAAAACACAGAAGTAATACCAAGAGTAGGGAGGAAACCAGAGAGTAAACCCACACTAGCACAGGGAGAACATGCAAACTCCACACAGAATGACCCTGTCTGTTTAAACCCAGGATGTGAATCCAGTGATCTTTCTTGTTGTGGGGGTAACAGTACTTTAATCCACTGAGAGGCCACCCGTACTGCCCCAACTTTTCACCTTTGCTTTTTGCATTAGTGAGTGAGCCCTTAGCAATTGCCATTCATACTGAACAACTGGGAGAGCTGCGTACAGTTCCACAAAATCTCAGAATGATTTTTTGCTCTGGGCTCAGTCAGCTCTCCCCATTTCTCTGGCTGGTGGTTTTAAGCTCAGTAAAGATGAACATTTTGCCTAGATTTCTGTATTTATTTCAGTGTGTTCCAATTTTGTTATATCTTTTTAAGACTTCCAAACGCTTACATCTCTGGTTTCAGAGTCATTTTTGGACTCTGTGATTTGGATCCCAGATTGAGTCAGTACTGAAGAGGGTTCTTGCTCCCCAGTCTACACCATCTGACCAGCTGCACTACTGTGTGGTCCTCTTACTGCCATCTCACGTTTTCCTAACAGTAATTCCATTGTCGGCGAATTATTTGTACAACATTGTCAATGATATCTACATGTGATAATATTTTCCTAGCTTTTCTGACACAAGAAATTCCCCCCTTCCATTCATGTTTTTAGATATTTTCAGTTCCAAAACTTTGTTAAAGACTCATTTCCCAACTTTTCCAGATCTTCCACAAAAATCCCATCTAGATCAAATTCCTGAAGTACCTTTAGATAAAGGTTGTTTCCAACACATTAACATATATTTTGCACTTTTTTTAATATTTGGTATTATAAATCTCATTTATATAAAATTATACCTCATTTTTAAGAGTACTTTTTTACAAGCGGGTCAAATTGACCCAAAGATAACAGGAGGAGGTTAAATGATTGGAGTTTTGCCAAATCACTTTGATTTAACTGTTTTAGAGAAACAATAATCAGAAGAAGACATTCTTAAAGAGATTTGATTTGAAACCTGAACTGTTATCAGGACCATGCTGAACACCATCTGACCAATCCAAAATCAAGTATAAATTTTAATGTCAATACTGCACATAATTATCAAATAAAAGTCTATCCAGCTGTTATGCAAAAAGTCTGTAATAATGTTTCTCTTAAGCGTTTTAATTAAAATCCATATTGCCAATGGTGTAATTTATACACATTGATTTTGTCCATCATGACTTTTAGACGGCTTTATTATGTCCATTTTATGATGAAAAATGAATATAAACTACTTATCTACTGGTTTTCCTGTCAGGGTTGTGGACTGTTTTCCTGGCCACTAGAGACCCCCCACTGCCTTTTGTTGGTGTCCAGTCTCTGTCATTATGTCTAATAGGTGTCACCTGGCATGCTTTGTTTAGGTTTGTGTATTTAGAAGTCACAGGGACCTTCAAAGAGATGATGAAAATACTCAGATCTGTGCCTCAAGCAGAATCTTGCCTCTTAGGTCCTACAAGCTACTATGATGTGTTTTTGCTATGACTGTTAATGATGTTTTAGAAAAATCTCTAAGAGTGTGATCAGTGGAAATCCACATGTACCTAAGCTATAATTTTAGCACCACAGATAATTAACTTTCTTTAATTAACTTACCTACTTAAATGTGTTATTCCAAAACCTCATAGAAAACCTGTTTTGAGTTCAATCCATTTTAGAGTATGAATGTTATAAAATGAGTGAAAAAATCAAGGAGGTCTGTTTACTTTCTGAATGCACTGTACCTTTTCCATTATAATGAGTAAGACAGTCATTGACAGCTGCAAGAATGCTCAATAATCCTCCAACATCCAATCACCATTTAAAACTTGACACTCGAGGCCACAACCACAATGATGGGCATCCAAATTCCACCGAGTCTGAACAATGCATCAGGGCAAGAAAAGTCACTGTTTATTCCACATGCCATTTATGATACAGATGAGTTTAACAGGGAAGCTAAAGAAATTAGTTCATTCCATTCATTCATTCATTCATTCACTTTATACATAACAATTAAGTCCACATGTATATATGTAAATGTATTAGTGTACATGTCTGCTTTATTCATTGCACTAAAACAACCATTTTGATGAGCGATGAAATGAAATGGATATGATTTTATAAATTTTTTATTATATTACTTTCCATACCAAAATGTCACAGTACTCTGAACACCTATAGTGCTGAAAGGCAGCTACAAGCTATTCATCCATTCATCAACTAATGTTTAGCTTGGTTTTATCACCAGATCTTCCTATCATGTCTTCTTTTACATTTAGTTCAATCTACAAGCAACAACAACCTCTATTCACCTTTAGAGTTTAAAGATACTGGGAACTCTTTATATACAATTGTCCTGATGTGAAGGGAAAACTCACACGAACCAGTGAGTTAAATGCTTCAGCTAGCCAGGCTGCAGATATAAACATGCAAAATAATAAGAACACAGACTGCACAACATTTCAGTCTACAACCTTACAAGGAGCATATTCTCAGCAGCTACTAATGAACTAATAGAGGAGTGTAGATGACATTTATAGGTACTGATATTCATTACCTCTGGAGGAAACAAGGCACTGCTCATCATCTGGCCGGTTGTAACCCTAATAACACAATGGGATGTTTTGTACATAGCAGGGGACTGGGAGGAGGAATGAAGAGAAATGTGAAACAGTTACAAAACATATACTTATAGAAAGTTACACTCATACTGAGTATGTGAAAAACTATACTTTTGTTATGGTGTTTTTGGAGAATTTATTTAATTTCCAGAATAAGGGTGTAACCCTATTAAAAAACAAAAAGAAATGAAACGGTTTGTGAATACTTTCTACAATATATCAATGTCCCATTTTATATACATATTACAGATGCAGCTCCACAATACATGTTTTGCCCATTCAAGATCGGATGCTTCCCAGATGGGAGAGAGTAAGCATGAGATTTGTGTGGAGATTCTTTTCACATTTCTCCTCTCTCTCTTCTGTCTTCACAGTACCCTTTGTACGCATTCACTCTAACACTAATTTAGGGACACAAATAGCTTAGAGACCATGGATATGACTAAGCCAAGCCTATTATGTCAAACCATAATAAAACAACTCACCTTAGAAGAAGCCTGTTTGAAGTTACATTACCCTCCATTAGAATTTAGCTTGCATTTAGAAGGATGTACTGTGTATGGCTAGCTTTCGGCAGTGAGAAGACCTGGAGTGTAATATTAGACCAGCAACTTGTCCTTTGAAATCATATTTCCACTATTACTAAAACAGCCTTCCCCTTAGAAATATTGTCCAAGCTTAGGAACATTTTATCTGTCAAATCTGATGCAGAAAAAGCTAGTTCATGCATTCACTGACCTCCAGACTGGACTATTGTAATGCATTACTAGGTGGTTTGTCCTGCATCTTCAATAAATAAGTTTGAAAGAAATGCAGCTGCCAGAGTTGCTTACCAGATCAAGAAAATATGATCATAAAACCCCAATATTATTATCCCTGCACTGGCTACCTGTTAAGTCTAGAATTGATTACAAACTAGTACTACTTACATACAAGGCTCTAAATGATTTAGCTCCCATTATCTAACCAGTCTTCTGACCGCTACAATCCCACCACGCTCTTCAAGATCCACAAAACTCAGGACTTCTGGTAGTTCCCAGAATATTAAAGTCTACAAAAAGAAGGTAGAGCGTTTTTTACAGTATTCAGCTGCATCGCCCAAATTTTGGGCTCCAGACACATTCTCACAATTTAAAAGTAGATTAAAGACATATCTCTTTTAGCCTGGCATACACATAACACACCCAATAACCTTGTACTCCAGTACATCTGATCAAATACACATTATCATCTAGTCCTGCTAATATTATGAGATGCTAAAGGCATCTGGAGATTGTGCCAGCTCCAGTAGACAGAGGCCAACCCTGCGAGGGATCATAAGGAGCATCCAGAGATGGACCAACCTCAGCTGGATTCTGCTTCGTGAGGATTTTGGGTATATCAAAGCAATGCTGCCAGCCCCTATGTGGACTTTGGGGACGACAACAACCTCTAGATTAATACACACACTAACATTCTACATCACACTGTAGACTGTACATAACTGCAGAAAGGACATTGTTCATATCACACTCTTCGGTGAAGTTAGAATAATTTATAATCACACTCTCCGGTGTCATCCAAATGAGGATGGGTTCCCTTTAAGAGTCTGGTTCCTCCCAAGGTTTCTTCCCTCATTACCATCTAAAGGGGAGTTTTCCTTGCCACATGTCTCCACAGGCTTACTCAATAGGGATGATTTTGTCCCCAACATCTAGGACTTTTACACTATGTTTTTTGTTTCTTATGTTCTGTAAATCTGCTTTGAAGAGACAATGTTCATTGTTAAAAGTGCTATACAAAAAAAAATGAATTGAATTGAATTGAGGATAGAACATGAGCATGCCAGTCCATGATTTGTACCACTCAAAGGACACATTCACTTGAAGATTATGAAGAAGGGGAAGCTTATCTTCCCTTCTAGCTGGTCTGAATTTCCATGTAAGCCAGTCCTTTGCATGCAATGTTTTGACTTTGGCTCCCAGACAGTGTGGTGTAAATATATAATGGCCTTTTTTTGTCGAATAAGGATGTGGAGACACACTGGTGGATCAGAGAGAAATATAATATCTGCATTGTATTATTTATTTATTTATTTGATCTGTTTTGAAATCAATATTATAACAAGCGATAAAATTACAGAGCCATTAATTGAAATAATTATTCATCCCTTACTTGTGAATCAAGCGCGTGACTTAAATACACAAACCTAAACAAAGCACAGGGTGACACCTATTAGACATAATGACAGACTGGAAACCAACAAAAGGCAGTGGGGGTCTCTAGTGGCCAGAAAACAGTCCACAACCCCTGACAGGAAACTGGTAGATATTTTTCCTGTATATTTCCAGTCTAGTTGTGTTGATATTTATCATGATCAGAGAAAATGACAAATGATTTTCAAACTCTCTTTTGCTTTGTTTCATCATAAAATGGACATAATAAAGCGATCCAATAGTCATGATGTACAAACCCATGTGTATAAATCACACCAAAATATTAAAACAGCTTAAGAGAAACATTATTACAGACTTCTGCATAACAGCTGGATAGACTTTTATTTGAGAATTATGTGCAGTATTGACATTAAAATTTATACTTTTTAAATGCCCAGTGATGTAAAGAAATACTAATAATATATATTTATATTATTTATATATTTATAATATAATTTATTAATAATAAATAGAACTACTGTAATGCTGAAACTTTCTGTAAGGAGGAATGTTTAACATATACTGAAAAGAGGAGATTCCAATAACACTATGTAACTTTCATTCCTTTATTTCAGTCATTTTCTGTTGTTTTTTCTTTTGCTGAACCTGTTTATTGAACTTTTGTAATAATAAAAGAATAATGATACAAAGAGAGTAGAAACACGATAGATAGATAGATAGATAGATAGATAGATAGATAGATAGATAGATAGATAGATGATTTTATTGATCCCATGAGTGATATACTGGCATATATATATATATAAACAGTAACAATCATTTTTGGAAAATTCTAGCAACAGCTACCAGTGTTTTTTCACCACAGATTATTGTTATATGTTTATTGAACTTTTATAATAATAAAAAGAATAATAATGATACAAAGAGAGTAGAAATAGATAGATAGACTTTATTGATCCCATGAGTGATATACTGTATATATATATATATATATATATATATATATAAACTTAGTGGCACAATCATTTTTGGAAAGTTCATAGCAACCACAGCTACCAGTGTTTTCTACCACAGATGGACCAGTTTGTTTTTAATAATGCATAATCTACAAATAAAAAATAATGCATAATGTAAAACAAAATCTGTGTTGAAAGAAAAAAAGAAGTGTTGTGGATAATTATTAAGAGTTGTAAGGAAATGCAAACATTGTTATCCAAACCCCTGAGTGTCTATCTGACCACAGCATCTCTCTCTGACAGCTTTTCCTCCATATTTTAAGAGCTGATGCTGCTTTGAACTCTGAAGTTTCTTCCCCTCATGAGTGCGTTAGTTCTAGTCCTCATCTATGAACTAATCACTTGATCACCTAACTGTGAATTAACTTGAACATGTACAATTAAAATCATATCTTGTGCTTCACTTGTTATCAGTTTATTTTGACATTACAACAACACCCAGATCTCATTAGTTATACAAGATTTAACAGGTTTAGACTGTTGGCTAGAAAGTATTTATTTGCTTGTGAGAGAGAAAACAGTGTAATTACTTCTGAACACCAAGGTTCCAGCTGATGGAGAATTTCTACAGTGCTTAATTATATGAGAAATAAATGAGAAAATGCTTATGGCGTGTTCATAAAAAAAAAAAAGAAGACACTTGAGACACAGTATTGAACAAATAAATAATTTATTAACTATTTAGAACTATTTACAAGCAATGAGTGAAGACTATAAACTTATTACAGATAATATATTTATACCACAACTTGAAATGCCCGAATCTAATTGGGGAAAATAAGGTTGTTGCATAATTTTAAAATATATTTAGTATGATTCCTTACTTAGCATTATTTTAGCAGCATTTTATTATATGTTAAGATTAATATTGAAAATTATTTCCATAATAAAAAGTGCATTCACAAGGGGCGTGTATGCCCAGACATAATCCAGAGACTATGAATGAATTTAAAAACTGATTATCGTTTAATAAAAAGTGTTGTGACAATTTTTTATGAAATGCTTGTTTAACATTAATGTTTAATAAACTAAAACATTGCTATCATTGGCAAATCGCTGTAGAGTATAAATATCTTAATAATCTCTAAACTTGCTGGTGGGGGTGTTTAGGGGGGTTTAGAAGGGGAAGAGAGGGGGGTTTGGGAGGTGGGAGTACACTACATTTGTATAACTTAAAAAAATCTTAATCACTTAAAAATGCTTAATATTTACATATTTACAGCAATGCATAATTTAACACCAAATTTAACACCAATAAACACCAAACACCAAAGAACAACAGAACAATAAAAAAACAACATTTAATAATCTAAAATTCTAAACATTTAACAAAATCAAAATACATATGAAAATACAAAAATCAGCAGACATTTTATTTTAACTAGATGCCATGACTACTTCAATGATGCCACAGTTATATCATTAAAATGGTTTACATTTATAGATTATACTAGGGATAAGACTAATGCTGAAATCTAGGGGTGAAATACTTACCACACATACTTACCACAGATACATACCTTACATCATGAATACGAGGTGATGAATATGAGGTGAAGACTGAGCTTTTTAAAGTTACATCTCACTCACATAAAACCTTACAAACCTACTGGGGACTAGGACATCCCTCGATGAAATCCCACATCCCCATCAGGTTCCACACGCTGCCGTCTACTCAGAGGGGCTTCTTGATAGCCATCCTCTTCGTCCCGCCTCCTCCTTATGCCCGGCGTCGGAAAGGAGTCATCATTGTGGCAGGAACATAGCCCCTATCATCCACAATGTTGTTGAGGCTGATTTCATAATAAGGCAGCAAATGATATCTTGTCAAGGGTAAGGTCCTGACAAGGGATGGGGGTCCTGAGAGGGGATGGGCTCCTCACAGGGTGGGATCCTGACAGGGGATGGGCTCCTCACAGGGGTGGGGTCCTGACAGGGGATGGGCTCCCTCTCACAGGGGTGGGGTCCTCACAGGGGATGGTCTCCTCACAGGGGATGGGGTCGTGAGATGGGATGGGCTCCTCACAGGGGGTGGGCTCCTGACAGGGGATGGGCTCCTGACAGGGGTGGGCTCCTCACAGGGGATGGGGTCCTGAGAGGATGGGCTCCTCACAGGGGATGGGGTCCTGACAGGGGATGGGCTCCTCACAGGGGTGGGCTCCTCACAGGGGTGGGGTCCAGACAGGGGATGGGCTCCTCACAGGGGTGGGGTCCATATAGGAGAGAGGCCTCTCATCGGTGGGGATGGACTTCTATCAATGGCCGGGTTCCTCGTCGAAACCTCATATTCACCACCATCTCCAGCTTCATTCTGCTGAGCAGGCCGGCTGTCATCGTCCTCATGTAATCGCTGAGCTCTCTGTTGTAGTTGAGCTCATCTTGCGGAAACACAAGCGTCTCCCTCCGACTCCCTGTGTCAAAGAAGATGAACAGACAATGCAACACATCTATTAACATCTCATAAAACAAAGCAGAAACCTTCATTTTAATAGCACTGTGTATGTTTTATAAAGCAGCAAAGCCTCACTATCAAAACAAGAAGTATTTACACAAGTTATATTACTGTAATCTTCCTGTAAAAGTGCATTAAAAACTCAGTATTTACATTTAAGCTGCATTTATAGGTGTTATAGGGCTCTTCCAGTATCACGGCTTCACTGTTAGTCACACTGGGCATTTATTTCAATGCTTAAAAATATCGTGTCTCCTCTCAAAAATTAGCCCTTTATCATAAATTACACTACTCCTAACTATTTTATTCGACAGCTAGAAACAAAGCCTTGCTGAACAGAACTGAAACAAACAGCTTGATATTTTGCCTAAGCTGCACTCTACATTGCCACACTAGCTCCATTTATTTGTACCGATTGGTTTTGTTCAGCTAGCTGCCTTTCCTCACAGCCCCTTTCTCTCTCTGCTTTAACAACTCGACAAACACAGGACAATGAAAAATCCTTAAAATAATATGTTACTTCATGTTATTATAAGCATTTTAACTCATTCTATTCACTCCATCAAATAAAAAAACTATGAACACTGAAAAACAATTACTTAGCTACATGCTAACTAGCCGTCTAGCTAATGTTTACTAACTCTCCTCGGCTTGACTTAGTAAACTTTGTAAGCGTTAAATAAAGATTGGGACTTTTATGAAAAGCTGATGTTAACATATCTGAAAACATGAACACTGTTTTCTTCTTCCCTGCTCGTTTCACTGGAGTCTGCCGCTTTGTCCGCTAGCTTTAGCATACTGATCATGTCCGTAGCGATTAGCCAAATAAAGATTAGCCGAACAGAATTTCTCAAACCATCTAATCATATAAAACGATATTCCTGATTGGCGGTTTTTGTAATAAAGCGGTGTTTAAAAGACTTTATACTTAAAGTGAAAAAGAGGAAACTCAGTAACTCACCGTTCCAGGTCGTACAGTCCGCTCCATCCGGGCTCGGGATCCACATCCTGGTGCTGAGGCTCGCTCCTCCCCGAAGTTCATCATCGCTGCGCTGGCAAGTCGGTGTAGGAGTCAAATCCAGTAGTGGAGTAAAGAGAAATCCGAAAGGTGTGAAGCAAAAATGCCAAAGATAATCCAAATCTTGCGACCTTCAGAACCGCAACACTTTAGGATTTAAAAGTAAACACTCCACAGAAACTAGATCACGTGGCTGCAGCGCGACAAGCGCATGCGCAGACCTCCGTGATTCCCCTCACTCATACTGACGAATAGATATATAAATAAAAAAGGTCTGTTTCTAAATGTCTGAGCTTTTTTTCTTGTTTTTCTTTTTACACATGCACACATATTGTATGAGTTTTGAATAGTAAAGTATATATTATATATATATATATATATATATAAACTGATATATGCCATAACATTATGACCACTTGCCTAATATTGTGTTTGTCCCCCTTTTGCTGCCAAATCTGCCCTGCAGCCCTGCTCCATAGAGGTGTGGTCTCCACTAGATCCCTATATGTATGTAATTTTATATATATATATATATATATATATATATATATATATATATATATATATATATATATATATATATATATATGACAAATGAAGAGAATATTTATCTGAACTAAATATCTTGTCATCCTGGCACCTCTTTGTGGGTGGGATATATATTAGACAGTAAGTGAACATTTTGTCCTCAAAGTTGATGTGTTAGATGCAGAAAAATGGGCGAGTGTAGGCATTTGGCGACTTGACAAGGGGCCAAATTGTGACAGCTAAACGACTGGATCAGAGAATCTCCAAAACCACAGCTCTTGTGGGGTGTTCCAGGTCTGCAGTGGTCAGTATCTAAAGTGGTCCAAGGAAGGAACAGTGGGGAACAGACAGGGTCATGGGCAGCCAAGGCTCATTGATGCACATGAGGAGCGAAGGCTGGCCCATCTGATCCCATCCCAAACGAGCTACTCTTGCTCACCTTGCTGAAGTTAATGCTGGTTCTGATAGAAAGGTGTCAGTGGATGACAGGTCAGGGCTGTTTCAGCAGGTGGTCACAATGAACCAAAATTTGCTCCTTCCTGATTTTTATTCCACATTTGTCACACTTAAATGATTCAGCTCAAGCAAATTATTTTTATACAAGGATAACCCAAGTAAATACAAAATGCAGTTTTTAAATTATATCATTTATTAAGGGAAAAAAGCTGTCCAAACCTGCCTGGTTTGCCTATGTAAAAAAGTAATTTCCCCACACTAATAACTGGCTATGCCACCTTCAGCAGCAACAACTGCAATCAAGCATAAATAATAACTGGCAAGGAGTCTTTCACATCACTGTAGAGAAAATTTGGTCAACTCTTCTTTGGAGAATTGTTTTAAAGAAAACCAATCAGACCCTACTGTAGGGCTACAGGCAGCCATAAGCCAAGGATGCCATACTGCTCTGTACATCACACACTCATGCAGAAACACTCTCATTACTCTGTACTTAAATACACAAACCTAAACAAAGCACAGGTGACACCTATTAGACATAATGACAGAGACTGGAAACCAACAAAAAGGCAGTGGGGGTCTCTAGTGGCCAGAAAAAGTCACAACCCTGACAGGAAACCAGTAGATATTTTTCTTGTATATTTCAGTCTTGTTGTGTTGATATTTAACATGATCAGAAAATAACAGATGATTTTCAAAGTCTTTTGCTGTTTCATTATAAAATGGACATAATAAAGCCTCCAAAAGTCATGATGGACAAATCAATGTGTATAAATTACACCAAAATATGGATTTTCATTAAAACGCTTAAGAGAAACATTATTACAGACTTTTGCATAAAAGCTGGATAGACTTTTGTTTGATAATTATATGCAGTATTGACATTAACATTTATACTTGATTTGGATTGGTCAGAAGGTGTTCAGCATGGCCCTGATAGCAGTTCAGGTTTCAAATCAAATCTCTCTTTTTAAGAATGTCCTCTGTCTGATTATTGTTTCTCTAAAAACTCCAATCATTTAACCCTCCTGTTATCTTCGGGTCAATTTGACCCACTGTAAAAAGTACTCAAGTACTTTTTTTTTTTAAGTGCAAAATATATGTTAATGTGTTGGAAACAACCTTTATCTGAAAGTACTTCAAGAATTTGATCTAGATGGGATTTTTGTGGAAGATTCGAAAAGTTGGGAAATGAGTTTTTAACAAAGTTTTGGAACTGAAAATATCTAAAAACATGAACGGAAAGGGGAATTTTTGTGTTAGAAAAGCTAGGAAAAATATTATCAATGTAGATATAATTAACAACTGTACAAATAATTGCCGGACAATGGAATTACTGTTAGGAAAACATGAGATGGCAATTTGGTTTTAAAAGTATTTCCCCGCAGATTCTGGCTGGTCATTTGTTCCAAATAAAAGATGAGATGTGTTGTTTTAAAGTCTTAAAGAAAGTTTTAGATATAAAAATTGGAACACACTAAAATAAATACAGAAATCTAGGCAAAATGTTCATCTTTACTGAGTTTAAACGATCAGCCAGAGAAATGGGGAGAGCTGACCAGCGAGCAAAATCATTCTGAGATTTTGTGAACTGTACCAGCTCTCCCAATTGTTCAGTATGAATGGCAATTGCTAAGGGTTCAATTACCAATGCAAAAGCAAAGGTGAAAGTGGGCAGCCCTGTCTTGTGCCACGTTTCAAGGGGAAATAAGAGGAAGATACTCCATTTGTCCAAACTGAGGAGACTGGGAAGGAATATAAAATTTTAATCCAGGAAATGAATGTGTTGCCAAAACCAAATTTCTGTAGCACATAAAAAATGTAATCCCATTCTACATGATCTACATGATCATGTTTGTTTCAGTTTCTTCCTCCTCCTGCTCCCCCAAAACATGCAATCAGGTGAACTGGCTACATGCAATCATGTTCACTTCAAGAGAGAGTAAAGAGAGGTTTAAAATCATTTCTATAATCTACTATTTAAAACAGTCCAGGCTGGTGGAGGTGGTGCAACGGTGTGGGGAAATGTTTTTATGGCACATTGGGCCTGCTGGGCTGCTTAAATGCCACAGCCTCAGAAAGTTATTAGTGTATTAGTGCCGATCTTTAAGAATAAGGGAGACGTGCAGAGTTGCAGAAATTATAGGGGATAAAGTTGATGAACCATAAAATGAAGCTATGGGAAAGAGTAGTGGAAGCTAGGTTAAGGAAGGTAGTGGAAATTTGTGAGCAGCAGTATGGCTTCATGCCCAGAAAGAGCACAACAGATGCAATTTTTGCTCTGAGAATGTTGATGGAGAAGTATAGGGATGGTCAGAGAGAGTTGCACTGTGTGTTTGTAGACTTGGAGAAAGCGTATGACAGGGTGCCAAGAGAAGAGCTGTGGTACTGTATGAGGAAGTCAGGAGTAGCAGAGAAGTATGTCAGAGTGCTGCAGGACATGTATGAGAGGAGCAGGACAGTGGTGAGGTGTGCTGTAGGTCAGACAGAGGATTTCAAAGTGGAGGTGGGACTGCATCAGGGATCGGCTCTGAGCCCCTTCCTGTTTGCTATGGTGATGGACCAGTTATCAGAGGAGGTCAGACGGGAGTCTCCTTGGACAATGATGTTTGCAGATGACATTGTGATCTCTAGTGAGAGCAGGGAGCAGGTGGAGGAAAACCTGGAGAGGTGGAGGTTTGCGCTGGAGAGAAGAGGAATGAAACTTGGTCGTAGTAAGACTGAGTACATGTGTGTGAATGAAAGGGAGGGAAGTGGAACAGTAAGATTACAGGGTGAAGGAGGTGAAGAAGGTACAGGAGTTTAGGTACTTTGGGGTCAACAGTCCAGAGTAATGGAGAGTGTCGGATAGAGGTAAAGAAGCGAGTGCAGGCAGGTTGGAATGGGTGGAGAAAGGTGTCGGGAGTTCTGTGTGATAGAAAAATTTCAGCAAGAATCAAGGGGAAGGTGTAGAGGACAGTGGTGAGACCGGCCATGCTGTACGGTTTAGAGACAGTATCACTGAGACAGAGACAGGAGTCAGAGCTGGAGGTAGCAGAGCTGAAGATGTTGAGGTTCTCTTTGGGAGTGACAAGGTTGGACAGGATTAGGAATGAGTACATCAGAGGGACAGCTCATGTTGGACGTTTGGGGGACAAAGTTAGTGAGGACAGATTAAGATGGTTTGGACATGTTCAGAGGAGGGAGAGTGAGTATATTGGTAGGAGAATGTTGGACATGGAGCTGCCAGGTAGGAGGAAGGCCAAAGAGGAGGTATATGGATGTAATAAATGAGGATATGAAGCTAGTGGGTGCACGTGTTGGGGATGCAGAAGACAGGGATAGGTGGAGAGAGATGATTGGCTGTGGCGACCCCTGAAGGGAAAAGCCTGTCATCATAATACACACAAATAATCTCATCTCATCTCATCTCATCTCATCTCATCTCATCTCATCTGTTGTGCATTAATCACTAAAGTTAAAAGTAAAAGGTAATGTAAGAATGGAGTATTTAAAACCTTTTATATTCTTATACACAAATGCCTGACAAGATTTCGTATCTTGCAGTGCCTTCTGCTGCCCTCTCCATACCACCTGAGTTCTTTCAGAGAGAACTTGCATCTACCAAGCAACAGGTGGAGGAGAAAAGACTGCAGAAACGTAAGAGGCCTGAAGCTCACCATCAGCTGAGAAGATCATCAGCGTCTCTCTTCCCTCTATTATGGACATGTACTCCACATGCTGCATCCGTAAAGCAAACAGCATTGTGGACGACCCCACACACCCCTCACACACACTCTTCACCCTTCTGCCATCCGGAAAGAGGTACTGAAGCATTCAGACCCACACAACCAGACTGTTGAACAACACACACACACACACACACACACATATTTCTTCACATGTACACGTCACTTTAATATTTGTATCTCTTTGCACTCACGGTCAAACACTATTCTTTTGCGTCAGCGTTATGTGTCTTGTTTGTCTGCACTGTCTTGTCTTGTCATCCTGTGCACTTATGTTGTATGTTTAGTTTCTAAAGAATGCACCTTGTAGTATAGTTGTATACTTGTAGTATAGGACCTCTGGTTCAGGAGGAACGTTGTTTCATTTCACCGTGTACTGCATCAGCTATATATGGTAATAAAGCTTCTTTGACTTTTGACCATGTCGGACGCCCGTGTAGGTTTTGTAAGATGGAACTAAAGCAGGGTCCGAACAGTCCACATATACACTACCAGTCAAAAGTTTGGACACTCCTTCTAATTCCATGGTCTTTCCTGATGTTTATTTCTTTCTACATTGTAAAACAATGCTGAAGGTGGCCGAAATCCACAATAATGTCCTTTGAACAGTTGCTATTGAGACATGTCTGCTACTGATGCTCTGTAAAGCCTTCATAACGGCTCTAATCTGAGGTGCTGTTAATTGGTGATTTCTGAGGCTGGTAACTCTAAATGAACTTCTCCTCTGCAGCAGAGTGTAAGTTTTGGTCTTGCTTTACTGGGATGGTCTTCATGTGAGCCAGTTTCATCATGGTGCTTGACGGGTTTTGCAAATGCACTTGACAATACTGTTCTTGCAAGAACTATTCCAGAACACCTGACCTTCGTGGTCTTAAAATAACAACTGACTGTTTTTGTTGTCGTTACATATGGATTACTTAAGTCCATGTGTGTTATTTCATAGTTTTGAAATCTCCAGTATTGTTCTAGGATGTAGAAAATAAATCCCTAAACAAAAAACATTGAATTAAAAGGTGTGTCCAAACTTTTGACTGGTAGTGTACACAGACTTTTCTATAGATTTTCAGATAGAATTTGTATTTAGTTTTAGATATATTTTGAATACATTTTGTCTTTGATTTAATGTGTATTAGGTTAATTAGTGTTTAAAGTTTGCAGTAATATGTATATATGTGACTTCTCTTTTGGGTGTTTTTTCACTATTGCTTTTTGTTTTAACTGCTCCTTAGTGTTTAAAAATGTCAAATGAATAAATTGATAAACACTCATTTCTTTGGTGTTGTGTGTCTCTATTTACAGAATTCATTATATTTTATTCATAAATGTGTGTTTACATAAACTCTTTTATGAACTGCATGCTGTCTTTGTGCTTATGGTTCACAAAGTTGTATGCAGCGATTTTTGTAGAATTGAAGCAATGGTTTCACTCAGTTGCACTGAATGGGATTCGAACCCCATTCCTGACAAAAGTTTTAATAAATGTAAATTGGCTGTGACATGAATTTAGCACCTGGGACAGCAGCAGAAAAGCTTTAATTTCCAGTTTTCCAAGCTTCCAGTTTTGTAATAATTCAAGAGTGTGTATGTTACACAGACAATCTCTAAATAATTTAAAAGCCCAATTTGTTGTTCAATATTGTTTTAGGCTTTATATTGCAAAAGTTAAATGGTAATGACTATTAGGCTCTGTATGCTATAGTTTGCTTGAGTTTTCACTGATTTTATTTAAATTCATTTTGGGATAGTTATTTCCTTTGCTATAAATCTTTATGAATAAAAATAAACAATAAACAACAATTCAAGAGTCTGTACATTGTTATAATATGCTATGTTACAAAGGTGTAGGTTACACAGGCAATCTATATTATTAAATAACTGCATATGGATTAAAAACAACACTCAGATTTATGCATGAATTTATACATTTCTATTTTCTACACTGCAGGGTTAGCTGATGTTTATTCAGATAAATAATACAAAGAATAAATAAACAGTAAGTTGATGAATAAAATAAAATAAAAAGTAAGTAGATAAACAAGAGAAAGAAAGAAAGAAAGAAAGAAAGAAAGAAAGAAAGAAAGAAAGAAAGAAAGAAAGAATGATTTTCCCTAATGAAGTTTAAAGCATTAACCAACTCTTTATTAAAACATTTAGTGTTATGGAAAAGAACCATAATGACAGATATTCACACATTTATAGTCTGTAGGAAATAAAAAGCTATAATGCATCACATGAAAGTTAAAGTAAAAACTGTAAGGACGGTTGAGAATGAACTCATTTCTGTATCCAATAAAGCGGTCATGTCACGGTACAAAAACGAAAGACTCGAACCCAAGACTCAAAGGTGAACTAATCTTTTCTGTTTACTGATCTTATGCGATGTTGCGCATGCGCTGGTGAACACAAAATGAACAAATCACTCCCGAGACGACTGATGTTCTCGAGTCATGGGAAAGATCTGCTCAAAATGAACGACACATCGCTAGTCTTAAGCAAGTGAGAAGATGGGCGATTCCACACAGCTACATGTAATCCATATCAATGTATACGTTAGTTAGATGCCCTTATTGTCCAAGGAATCAGGTATAATATGTCTAAAATGGTTGTTAAATGACCCCAGTTGTTTTGTGTAGGTGTGGAGGACATGGTGCTTTCTAGAGGAGCAGAGTGCTGGGGTTGTGCTTACAGAGACTGAGTGGATGCTGTGACCACAGGCACAGTTTAGGACACACACTGACCCAAACTCCCCATCCTGAGACTTTGGAAGAGATCTGTATTTATTAGTTTTAAACTATGTGCAGCAAATTGTGGAAAAAATATGTTTTAATTACGTTTATAGCATCATTTTGCAATGCATTTAACCCTAAATCCTTCTGCAGCTTTTATGGTGGCATGCAACTCCATAATGATGTTGATCTGTCTCTAACACACAGACATAAATAAAGAGTCTAGAAATCATTTCTAATTTAAAGAGTTGTTTTGAGCTTGACTCTGACAAGAAGCCATTGTTAATATGAATAAACAGCTCTCTCTCTCTCTCTCTCTGGCCTTAATATGAAACAGTAACACTCACCGCTTTAATAAAACTTTATTTTATTTCTTTCTTTTTTTCAACATAGGACAGAACTAGCAGTAACAGCCCTTGACACAGAATTACAAAAACTTAAAAACTTATTATAAATGATAAAAACTACTGCAATGGGCAGAAACAGAAGTGCAGAGTCAAATACTTTAAAAACATTATGCAAAAAAAACAAACCAACAACTGTATTTTATATATCAAACATGTAGATCTTGTATAAGCAAGAACACTGCTGTAATGGCAGCCCTGAACATTCAGACTAAAGCTTTTATCTTTCCTGGTTTCTGGAATGGCCATGTCCTGATTAGTGCATGTGTCCGTCTCTGATCCTGCAGCCCCTGACCCTGAATCTGACTGACCTGACCCTGTATCTGAGCCTGTATCTGACTGACCTGACCCTGTATCTGACTGACCTGACCCTGTATCTGAGCCTGAATCTGACTGACCAGACCCTGTATCTGACTGACCTCAGCCTGTATCTGATCCTGTATCTGACTGACGTGAGCGTGTATCTGACGCTGTATCTGACTGACCTGAGCCTGTATCTGACCCTATATCTGACTGACCTGAGCCTGTATCTGATTGACCTGACCCTATATCTGACTGATCTGAGCCTGTATCTGACTGACCTGAACCTGTATCTGAGCCTGTATCTGATTGACCTGAGCCTGTATCTGATTGACCTGAGCCTTGAGCCTGTATCTGATTGACCTGAGCCTGTATCTGACCCTGTATCTGACTGACCTGAGCCTGTATCTGACCCTGTATCTGACTGACCTGAGCCTGTATCTGACTGGATCTGAGCCTGTATTCGACCCTGTATCTAACTGACCTGAGCCTGTATCTGACCCTGTATCTGACTGACCTGGAGCCTGTATCTGACCCTGTATCTGACTGACCTGAGCCTGTATCTGACCCTGTATCCGACTGACCTGAGCCTGTATTTGACCCTGTATCTGGCTGACCTGAACCTGTGGACATGGTGATACAGGACTCTGATTAAGAGTCTGGGTTAATACAGAGATCAGAGTAAACACAAAGTGAATGACATTACTTTAAAGCTCTACATTTCATCATGATGAAACTGAACACATGAGCTTAGTGCTGTTAGCGCACTACTCTACTGTTTGAGCAACAATAATGTTATGCTATGATGCTAATGATTGTACAATGATACACTTGTCCAGTTCATTAAAATACTCTTTAGCATAATAACAGGAAGTTTGACACGATACTACAATAGACACACATTTAAGAAACGGATTAATTAAATCTTCTCACTTGATTAAGACAGGTTCAAACACTAACCGGCAGAGTAGCGCGTCAGTGACGTCACGTTACTGATAGGCTGTGATAGGGCAGTAGGTTGAGCAGTGGACCAATGGGGACAATTATCCCCCCCTAATCTGCATAAAATTCTACGCGCGATTTTTGGAATAACAAACACTAGCATGCTGGAAAGAACAAACTAGCATCCTTGTGATTCATGTGTTTTATTTATTTTTACGAGTACGATATTTATGGTGCGGATTTGACGCTATATAAAACATTCAGGGCTGGATTAAACTCTTTCCGGTCTCGAGACCTATTGATAAGGATTAGCCCTAGCCACGCCCCTGGTTACCATGGAAATGTTCTGACATTACAGAATCAGAACAGTGACGTGGGACTGCTGAAGGGTTGATCATTTCTACTTTGGAGACGGTTCACACTTTCAGACTGAGGTAAGAGAGATTTTTGTGTCTTCAAACTGACAAGTGTTTAAAATTTAATTTAATGATCTAAATGAAAACATTATCCATTTAGTCAAAGTAGCTCTTAAAGGAAAACAGGTTGGAGAGTCCTGTTCTATAAAGTTCTGCTGTTGTTGTGTAGATTTGTAGCAGTTCAGTGAAGATGATGGCAACAAAGGTGATGAGAAAACACGTTAAGGTTTTTGTTCTAGTTCTCCTTTTTTATTATCGCCCTTTTAACACGAAGTTTCTCCCTAATACTAATTTAGCTAACATTAGCTAGTTCAGGCTAGCTACACACGAGCTAGTAGCAGAGTCTGCGCCTTGTGCACTAGAAATGTACAGATTTCTGCTTCCTAAAGATACTGTGACAGACACTAATGTTAGTGGATCGATCCCTGATTCTCGTCCGGCACCAAGACCGTGCTTCTGCTCCCCATGTAGGGTTTTAGTCCTGCATATGCCATGAGAAAGACGGTGTATTTCTGACAGAGGGGTTACTGACCGGACAGCGGCACGAGCACGAGACCGTGAGCTGCAAAAGCACATGCCGTGTCCGTGTGCACATGCATGACCTTTAGCAAGAGTTTGTCCAAAAAGCTGGAGATTAATGATCTGATCAAATCTATTAGTTCAGAAAGCTCCTGTATTGATTGGGTGTACTTCTGTCATGCTGTTGTAGTTTGTACATTTAGACTTCACAACCTTTTAGTTCTGATCAGTTTTAATAGCAGCGATTATTAGTTAATAATTACTTAATTGATTATTAGTGTCTAGTTAGGGGTTTATTCACTGCTATTCAGGTGTTATTTACCAGCTGTGACTGAGGTCATGTGACTGATCATGTGACTGACGTCATGTGACTGAGGGCGTGTTAGGACATGTGACTGAGGGCGCAGACTGACGGCATGTGACTGAGGGCGCAGACTGACGCCATGTGACTGAGGGCGTGTTAGGACATGTGACTGAGGGCGTGTTAGACATGTGACTGAGGGCGTAGACTGATGTGACTGAGGTCATGTGACTGAGGGCGGGACATGTGACTGAGGCCATGTGACTGAGGGCAGTAGGGACATGTGACTGAGGGCGAGTTAGGACATGTTTCTACTTTGGAGACGGTTCACACTTTCAGACTGAGTTAAGAGAGATTTTTTTGTGTCTTCAAACTGACAAGTGTTTAAAACTCTAATTTAATGATCTAAATGAAAACATTATCCATTTAGTCAAAGTAGGTCTTAAAGGAAAACAGGTTGGAGAGTCCTGTTCTATAAAATTCTGCTGTTGTGCAGATTTGTAGAAGTTCAGTGAAGATTATTGCAACGAAGGTGATGAGAAAACACGCTGAGTTTTTGTGCCTCATACTGTAGAAGAAGAAGATGAACGTTATTCATGCAGTGAAGCTAAACACACTGAACATCCTGAGCTCCACAACCTCACTGTCCTTTAGCTCCTTCCAGCCATGATCACAACATATCTTCCTCTTCTTCTCGCCACTTTGACTCCAGGGGAAATCTTGTGTCTTGTTAGCTCTCTGAGAAGGTGCTATGTAAGGCAGAAAGCAGAAGAACCCAAGTGGTTGATGAAACTTTCTCGCCAGCTGCTGCCAGACAATACAGAACATTGTAGCCCTTCTGATGAACAGAAAGAGTCCAGCTTTAAATCTGAGCAACATCTGGAGTTCAACCCTTCAGTTCACAGTACATTACAATCCTCACAGACTATTGTTAACATTTCTAAATCACTTAGCAAGGTATCTACACTGCCGAGTAGCTAGTGAAGGATTCGTGATCATTTTCTATTCAGACTCTTATATTTACTCCAGATGTTCATATTCAGAGCAACATTGAGACAGGATGGATTACTAACTGAATTACTGTATGTGTGTGTGTCGGTCTCACACTGGAGTCCGTAAGGCAGATAAACTAATGAATGATGATTCACCAGTGGCCAGTGGTTCTGTTCTGGGAACCTGATGGTCAGCCCTCCAGATGATGATTCATCAATGTCCAGTGGCCTGTGGTTCTGTCCTGGGGAACCTGATGGTCTGTCCTCCAGATGTTGAATCACCATTGGCCTGTGGTTCTGTCCTGGTGAGCGTGATGGTCTGCTCTCCAGATGTAGATGGATGAAGTTCATCACTCAGGCAAAACCAAAGCCCATTACTCTCCTCATCACCTGTACAGACTGTTCATTTAGATTTTATCTGAGGAGATTTTTGTGATATTAGAGTTTCAGTATAGTTTGAACACTCTCCTCATCACCTTTACATTTAGAATTTATTTGTTAAGATTTTGTTATCAGTGCTATAGTTATTAATGCAGTCATAAATGTTAAGGTTTTTTTTTTACTATAAAACGTCACTGGCAAGTACACAGACTAAACATTATGTATTATGAAAAGTGATGTCTATAATATTTACATTATTATTATTACACCTGACATCACGTGTACATCACCTGACATTGGATATTGAGTTCTTTGAACTGAGAACTGAAGTTCAGATCAAAATTGTTGAGAATAATCAAAACAATTCTAATATGTAAGTTTATTCCTACCGCTCCTATCCTATCACGCCTCAGCTAGCGCATTTCACATCACTTATTCTGCCTCACCTTACCTGCATCACCCGGCCTGCATCACTCCAGCCTGCCCCACTCCAGCCCAGCTCACACAGCTTGCCCCATATGGTTAACCCCTCGACCTGCCCTGCTCTGCCTGTCCACTAGTCTGCCCTGGCCCTGCTCTGGCCCGGTCTGGGCCCGCCCCGCCTGGGCTCACCTAGCCCGGGCGGCCTCTGCTCACCGCTTTCTCACCAGACCTGTGCATGCTAGTTATCCCTGCTAGGGAGATATTTGTACAGGTGGGGTGTAGATAGGTAGAGATTTGTGTAGGTTGGGTGTAGATAGGTAGAGATTTGTGTAGGTGGGGTGTAGATGGGTAGAGATTTGTGTAGGTTGGGTGTAGATGGGTAGAGATTTGTGTAGGTTGGGTGTAGATGGGTAGAGATTTGTGTAGGTTGGGTGTAGATGGGTAGAGATTTGTGTAGGTGGGTGTAGATGGGCAGAGATTTGTGTAGGTGGGGTGTAGATGGGTAGAGATTTGTGTAGGTGGGGGTGTAGATGGGTAGAGATTTGTGTAGGTGGGGGTGTAGATGGGTAGAGATTTGTGTAGGTGGGGTGTAGATGGGTAGAGATTTGTGTAGGTGGGGTGTAGATGGGTAGAGATTTGTGTAGGTGGGGTGTAGATGGGTAGAGATTTGTGTAGGTGGGGTGTAGATGGGTAGAGATTTGTGTAGGTGGGGTGTAGATGGGTAGAGATTTGTGTAGGTGGGGGTGTAGATGGGTAGAGATTTGTGTAGGTGGGGTGTAGATGGGTAGAGATTTGTGTAGGTGGGGTGTAGATGGGTAGAGATTTGTGTAGGTGGGGTGTAGATGGGCAGAGATTTGTGCAGGTGGGGTGTAGATGGCAGAGATTTGTGTAGGTGGGGGGTAGATGGGTAGAGATTTGTGTAGGTGGGTGTAGATGGGTAGAGATTTGTGTAGGTGGGTGTAGATGGGCAGAGATTTGTGTAGGTGGGGTGTAGATGGGTAGAGATTTGTGTAGGTGGGTGTAGATGGGTAGAGATTTGTGTAGGTGGGGTGTAGATGGGTAGAGATTTGTGTAGGTGGGGTGTAGATGGGGTAGAGATTTGTGTAGGTGGGGGTGTAGATGGGCAGAGATTTGTGTAGGTGGGGTGTAGATAGGTAGATATTTGTGTAGTTGGGGTGTAGATAGGTAGATATTTGTGTAGTTGGGGTGTAGATAGGTAGATATTTGTGTGTGTGTGTAGGGTGCGTGCATACACAACTGTGTAGGCATGATTAGGTGGGGTGTAGATAGGTAGATATTTGTGTAGGTGGGGTGTAGATTGGTAGATATTTGTGTAGTTGGGGTGTAGATAGGTAGATATTTGTGTAGGTGGGGTGTAGATAGGTAGATATTTGTGTAGGTGGGGGTGTAGATAGGTAGATATTTGTGTAGGTGGGGTGTGTAGGTGGGTGTGTGCATACACAACTGTGTAGGCATGATTTGGTGGGTGTAGATTGGTAGATATTTGTGTAGGTGGGGTATTTGTGTGTAGATGAGCAGGTGTGTAGGTTAGTATGTGTGTGTAAGTGGTCTGTTAGTGAGCAGGTAGGTGGACAGTTGTGCAGGTCAGTATGTGTGTGTAGGTGGTCTGTTAGTGAGCAGGTAGGTGGACAGTTGTGTAGGTCAGTATATGTGTGTAGGTGGTCTGTCAGTGAGCAGGTAGGTGGACAGTTGTGTAGGTCAGTAGGTGTGTGTAGGTGGTCTGTCAGTGAGCAGGCAGGTGGACAGTTGTTCAGGCAGTAGGTGTGTGTAGGTGGTCTGTCAGTGAGCAGGTAGGTGGACAGTTGTTCAGGTCAGTAGGTGTGTGTAGGTGGTCTGTCAGTGAGCAGGTAGGTGGACAGTTGTGCAGGTCAGTATGTGTGTGTAGGTGGTCTGTCAGTGAGCAGGTAGGTGGACAGTTGTGCAGGTCAGTATGTGTGTGTACGTGGTCTGTCAGTGAGCAGGTAGGTGGACAGTTGTGCAGGCTCAGTATGTGTGTGTAGGTGGTCTGTCAGTGAGCAGGTTGGTGGACAGTTGTTCAGGTCAGTAGGTGTGTGTAGGTGGTCTGTCAGTGAGCAGGTTGGTGGACAGTTGTTCAGGTCAGTAGGTTGAGTTTCAGGTGTTTAGGTGTGAAGTAGAGCTGCACGATTCTGGACCAAATGAGAAATACATCGTAATTTTAAAAATATTTTTATGAATAAATAAAACGCTTTTAGAATATAAATCACGCTTTTCTATTTCTTTGAACTTTAGTGGTTTAGAAACCCTGCACCTTAAATTACCAAACGTAAACAAAACAGAAAAATGCTATTGGCTTTAATTAAATTTAAACAAATATAAACAAATGACTACCACGTTTTTCAAGAGAAATAAATAAAAATCTCAATTTTGTAATAAAGATATTCATATAAAATAGAAGAAGATCTCAAAATGTAAGATGAAAGGGCGCTTTCTTATTTCACTTTTGTAGTAATGAATAGAATTTATTAAAAACACAAATAATTAATATTATTGAATTTATTTTAATTATTTAAATAGAATTTATTACTTATAAAAAGTAAAATCATCTTAATAATCTGTAATAAGAATAATAAAATAATAATCTTATTTTTATCTTATTAGTTTTAATCATTTTATGTTTATTGTATTATTTTATCTTATTTTTAAGCCTTTTAGTAAATTAAATTAGACATTATTTTAATCAAAATAGATTTTAAATCATAATTTTTACTCACATGTGAAAGACAGTGTGAAGGTGTTTGTAACAGCATCGGTTTAGTGTCATTCAGTTAGTCATTTATTGACGCCTCCCCGCGCTGAATAACGCCGCTTTTATTAACGTTAGTGTGGTCTGTAATGTTTCAGGTGATTAAACAGGTTGGTGGTGTTACCCTTTAGTGTAGAAACCGTGACTAAACATTGCTTGTAATGCAGCGTAATCTAGTTTAAAACCGAAAAATAGACGATACTTGGGAACGCCTTCTCTCCTCGTTACACTTCTCTCATTTCCATGAAAATAGATTTAGCTGAACTGTAGTAAAGTAGGATTAAGATGGTGTGGAATCGTGATGGCCGCTTGTTAAGGAGTAATCGGGCAGCTCTAGTTCCTAGTTAGGTGTGTGTTCAGGTCGGTGGATTCAGCGGGGTGAGAGGGTGCAGTAGACTGGGCGGGACTGGGTAGGCCGGGAGGGGTGGTCATGTTTAGGTAGGTGGAGGGGCAGGGAACGTAGTGTGCGTGGACAGGCGGGGCCCACCGGAGGGCGGCACGCTTTGATCGGGTTCTGGAGAGGGTGGGCGGTGGTGTCGTGACAGTGGCCAGGAGGCGGGCGATGGAGTGGGCTGTGTTTCGGAGCGGGTGGGGTAGGGCAGGGCTGCGTGTTACAGGCTGACGGGGTGGGCGGAGGGGAAGCCTATTGGGGTAGCTGCGTGGGCTGGGCTGACTGGGGCAGGTGGGTGTATGAGGCCTGGTGGCAGGTGGGTGTGGCAGAATGTGGTGGTCAGTATGCAGTTAGGTGGGTAAGAAGGAAGGTAGGTAGTTTTGATGAACCTCCTTTCAACCACGAAAGGCACCAAATTGTTTAAAAGAAACAGATTCTTTTGCACAGTCCATTCTGTGACGAGTGGTCAATCCCACCATGGGTCAGACACCCAGGTCTAAAGTGGGACAACCTTTAACCTTTAAGGGACTTGCCAGTTTTGTTTAAGTTAATGTTTTTCATTCATTTTTATTATTATTACTACAACAGTGGAACCTCGGCATACAAATTTAATTCAGAAATAATGTAAATGTAGATAATCCGCTCCAGCCTCCCAAAAATCTACAACTTAGCCGGGCGCTCGGTTCGCTCGTGATGTTGAAAATGCTTCATATGCCGATGCTAATTTCTTCCAAAATTTCAATTCTTAAGGAGAAAATTTGAAGACGGATTTTTATGTCGAGGTTCCACTGTATTATTATTATTATTATTATTATTATTTTATAATCATTTGTTTTTTAAACATAATATCTGCTGTATGGCCATCCATATGACTATGGAGCCTTGCTCCTGTTCTTTTTTGTGTTTTTTTATTCTAAGATGTAAATGTTATATTAAATCACGGTCACGTATACCTTGGCTAGGTATTGTTCTAAGTGTCCCAAATGTCCCAAATGGTCGGGCGATACTAAATGGTAATCATTTATGGTCACGTATACCCTTTGTTCAGGGACTGTTCTTGATGTCTTGCCGCCCCTCCCAGACTAATACTTGCTTCGATCAAGTGTTCTTAACGTTTGGTTCTTACAAAGAATCATTATGATAAGTTCGCCTACTGCAATGGATCCATAACTAGTGTGCATGAGCTGAAGTTTCGATGGACGGGTAAGATTCTCTGAGAGGGTCAAGGAGGATAACCCACTGCAGGGCTTCACCGCCACTGGGCACCTGCCCGAAATGGGAGGTGTAATCTGTGTAAAGGAAGTGTTGTGATGCTTCAGGGCCAAAAGCATCAAAGGGGGACTGTAAGAAACTACAGACTGCTCTCAACCCAGATTCCACTGCACAGTACACATCTGAAAGAGCTCATTCCCAAAAAGGCTTACATATCATATAGAAATATCTTTGATTCAAATCAGTTTATCTATTTGGTATCTTTACATTATCTTAAAGCAGCGTTACCAAACATTTAGAACACTTAATCCAATCAATTATTAGTCTGGGAGCGGCAGCAAGATATCAAGAACAGTCCCTGAACAAAGGGTATACGTGACTGTGATTACCATTTAGTATCACGCGACCATTTGGGGACATTTGGGACACTTAGAACAATACCTAGCCAAGGTATACGTGGACCTTGATGACCATATAAGGACATCCGGCTAGACGACAGTATCATCCAGCCATTTGGGGAATACTCCAGTTCTTACACTAATTTACATTTAAAGTGAAACTCATTTAAATTACACACGGGAAACACTGTATAAAAGGTTATAGCAGGATTTGTCCCATGCTCTTTTGACTCGATGAACCCAAAGTACCTTATGTATTTTGTCACTGCGACGCTGCAATAAAATTCTACGTTAAGATCTTCAATGCCCTCATCATTTTATTTTTCTTACACCACTTAGGGGTGTACTCACTTTTGTTGCCAGCAGTTTAGACATTAATGGCTGTGTGTTGAGTTATTTTGAGGGGACAGCAAATTTACACTGTTATACAGGCTGTACACTCTACTACTTTACACTGTAGCAGAGTGGCATTACTTCAGTGTTGTCACATGAAAAGATATAATAAAATATTTACAACAATGTGAGGGGTGTACTGTGAGATACTGTATGTATATATACACTATATTGCCAAAAGTATTCGCCACCCATCCAAATAATCAGAATCAGGTGTTCCAGTCACTTCCATGGCCACAGGTGTATAAAGTCAAGCACCTAGGCATGCAGACTGTTTTATAACCATTTGTGAAAGAATGGGTCGCTCTCAGGAGCTCAGTGAATTCCAGCGTGGAACTGTGATAGGATGCCACCTGTGCAACAAATCCAGTCGTGAAATTTCCTCGCCCTAAATATTCCACAGTCAACTGTCAGCTGTATTATAAGAACGTGGAAGTGTTTGGGAATCGACAGCAACTCAGCCACGAAGTGGTAGGCCACGTAAAACTGACGGAGCGGGGTCAGCGGATGCTGAGGCACATAGTGCAAAGAGGTTGCCAACTTTCTGCAGTCAATCGCTACAGACCTTCAAACTTCATGTGGCCTTCAGATTAGCTCAAGAACAGTGCGCAGAGAGCTTCATGGAATGGGTTTCATGGCCGAGCAGCTGCATCCAAGCCATGCATCACCAAGTGCAATGCAAAGCGCCGGATGCAGTGGTGTAAAGCACGCCGCCACTGGACTCTAGAGCAGTGGAGACACGCGTTCTCTGGAGGACGAATCGCGCTTCTCCATCTGGCAATCTGATGGACGAAGTCTGGGTTTGGCAGTTGCCAGGAGAACGGTACTTTGTCTGTCTGCATTGTGCCAAGTGTAAAGTTTGGTGGAGGGGGATCATGGTGTGGGGTTGTTTTTCAGGAGCTGGGCTTGGCCCCTTAGTTCCAGTGAAAGGAACTCTGAATGCTTCAGCATACCAAGACATTTTGGACAATTCCATGCTCCCAACTTTGTGGGAACAGTTTGGAGCTGGCCCCTTCCTCTTCCAACATGACTGTGCACCAGTGCATAAAGCAAGGTCCATAAAGACATGGGATGACAGAGTCTGGTGTGGATGAACTTGACTGGCCTGCACAGAGTCCTGACCTCAACCCGATAGAACACCTTTGGGATGAATTAGAGCAGAGACTGAGAGCCAGGCCTTCGTCCAACATCAGTGTGTGACCTCACAAATGCGCTTTCTGGAAGAATGGTCAAAAATTCCCATAAACACACTCCTAAACCTTGTGGACAGCCTTCCCAGAAGAGCTGAAGCTGTTATAGCTGCAAAGGGTGGACCGATCGCCATATTGAACCCTATGGATTAGGAATGGGATGTCACTTAAGTTCATATGCAGTCAAGGCAGGTGAGCGAATACTTTTGGCAATATAGTGTATCTACTGGTTTCCTGTCAGGGTTGTGGACTGTTTTCTGGCCACTAGAGACCCCCACTGCCTTTTTGTTGGTTTCCCCAGTCTCTGTCATTATGTCTAATAGGTGTCACTTGTTCTTTGTTTAGGTTTGTGTATTTAAGTCAGATGCTTGATTCACAAGTAAGGGATGAATAATTATTTCAAATAATGGGTCTATAATTTATCACTTGTTATAATACTGCTTCAAAACAGATCAAATAAATAAATAAATAATACAATGCAGATATTATATTTCTCTGATCCACCAGTGTGTCTCCACATCCTTATTTGACAAGAAAAAAGGCCATTATATATTTACTCCACACTGACTGGGAGCCAAAGTCAAAACAATGCATGCAAAGGTCTGGCTTACATGGAAATTCTGGTGACCAGCTAGAAGGGAAGATGCTTCCTTCTTCATAATCTTCATGAATGTGTCCTTTGAGTGGTACAAATCATGGACTGGCTGGGTGCTCATATTCTATTCAGTTCAATTCAATTAAATTTTTTTTGTATAGCACTTTAACAATGAACATTGTCTCAAAGCAGATATACAGAACATAAGAAACAAAAAACATAGTGTAAAAAGTCCTAGATGTTAGACAAAATCATCCCTAGTGAGTAAGCCTGTGGAGACATGTGGCAAGGAAAAACTCCCTTAGATGGTATGGAGGAAGAAACCTTGGGAGGAACCAGACCTCTAAAGGGAACCCATCTTTCATTTGGGTGACACCGAGAGTGTGATTATAAATTATTCTAAGCAATCAAGAGTGTGATATGAACAATGTCCTTTCTGCAGTTATGTACAGCTCTACAGTGTGATGTAGAATGTTAGTGTGTATTAATTAGGAGGTTGTTGTCGCCCTCAAAGTCCACATAGGCTGGCAGCGTTGCTTTGATATACCCAAATCCTCACGAAGCAGAATCCAGCTGAGGTTCAGGATCCTCAAGAGGGTTGGCCTCTGTCTACTGGAGCTGGCACAATCTCCAGATGCCTCGGGATGGGTAAAAAGGAACAGGTGGAAAGGAATTAGCATTCGTAATATTAGCAGGACTAGATGATAATGTGCATTTGATCAGATGTACTGGAGTACAAGGTTATTGGGTGTGTTATGTGTATGCCAGGCTAAAGAGATATGTCTTTAATCTACTTTTAAATTGGGAGAATGTGTCTGAGCCCCAAACACTGTCAGGAAGACTACTCCAAAATTTGGGAGCTGAATACTAAAAACGCTCTACCTTCTTTTGTAGACTTTAATATTCTGGGAACTACCAGAAGTCCAGAGTTTTGTGATCTTGAAGAGCGTGGTGGATTGTAGCATGTCAGAAGACTGGTTAGATACGTGGGAGCTAAACCATTTAGAGCCTTGTATGTAAGTAGTGCTAGTTTGTAATCAATTCTAGACTTAACAGGTAGCCAGTGCAGGGATAATAATATTGGGGTTTTATGATCATATTTTCTTGATCTGGTAAGAACTCTGGCAGCTGCATTCTTCAAACTTGTTTATTGAAGATGCAGGACAACCACCTAGTAATGCATTACAATAGTCCAGTCTGGAGGTCATGAATGCATGAACTAGCTTTTCTGCATCAGATACAGATAAAATGTTCCTAAGCTTGACAATATTTCTAAGGTGGAAGGCTGTTTTAGTAATAGTGGAAATATGATTTTCAAAGGACAAGTTGCTGTCTAACTGTCTAATATTACACCCAGGTCTCTCACTGCTGAGCTAGCCATAACAGTACATCCTTCTAAATGCAAGCTAAATTCTAATGGAGGGTAATGTAACTTCAAACAGGCTTCTTCAAGGTGAGTTGTTTTATTATGGTTTGACATAATAGGCTTGCTTAGTCATATCCATGGTCTCTGCTATTTGTGTCCCTAAATTAGTGTTAGAGTGAATGAGTACAAAGGTTACTGTGAAGACAGAAGAGAGAAAGGAGAAATGTGAAAAGAACTCCACACAAATCTCATGCTTACTCTCCCCATCTGGGAAGCATCCGATCTTGAATGGGAAAAAACATGTATTGTGGGAGCTGCATCTGTAATATGTATATAAAATGGGACATTGATATATTACAGAAAGTATTCAAAACTGCTCGCTTCCTTGTTTTTTTGATAGGTTACACCCTTATTCTGAAATTAAATAAATTCTCCAAAAAACACCATAACAAAAGTATAGTTTTTCACATACTGTATGAGTGTAACTTATAAGTATATGTTTTGTAACTGTTTCACATTTCTCTTCATTCCTCCTCCCAGTCCCTGCTATGTACAAACATCCCACTGTGTTATTAGGGGTTACAACCGGCCAGATGATGAGCAGTGCCTTTGTTTCCTCCAGAGGTATGGAATATCAGTACCTATAAATGTCATCTACACCTCTATTAGTTCATTAGTAACTGCTGAGAATATGCTCCTTGTAAGGTTGTGACTGAAATGTTGTGCAGTCTGTGTCTTATTATTTTGCATGTTTATATTTGCAGCCTGGCTAGCTAAGCATTTAACTCACTGGTTCGTGTGAGTTTTCCTTCACATCAGGACAATTGTATATAAAGACAAATAGGGTTATGACCAACTGATCCATTTTAATTTTTATAGAACTAAATGCAAAAATGTTTACTATTTTTTTAAACTGGTTGCCTACAAGCTATATGGTTGATATGGAGGTGTGATATGATGTGTTGTGTGAGTGACTTTCCTGTTCCCAGTATCTTAAACTCTGGAAGGTGAATAAAGTGTTGTTGTTGCTTGTAGATTGAACTAAATGTAAAACAAGACATGATAGAAGACTGGTGATAAAACCAAGCTAAACATGTGGTGCTAAAAATATAGCTTAGGTACATGTGATTTCCACTGATCACACTTGAGATTTTTCTAAAACATCATTAACAGTCATAGCAAAACATCGCCATAGCTTGTAGCCCTAAGAGGCAAGATTCTGCTGAGGCACAGATCTGAGTATTTTCATCATCTTTGAAGGTCCCTGTGACTTAAATACACAAACCTAAACAAAGCACAGGGGACAATTATTAGACATAATGACAGAGACTGGACACCAACAAAAAGGCAGTGGGGGTCTCTAGTGGCCAGAAAACAGTCCACAACCCTGACAGGAAACCAGTAGATAGAAGTTTATATTCATTTTTCATTATAAATGGACATAATAAAGCGTCCAAAAGTCATAATGGACAAATCAATGTGTATAAATTACACCAAAATATGGATTTTAATTAAAACACTTAAGAGAAACATTATTACAGACTTTTGCATAACATCTGGATAGACTTTTATTTGATAATTATGTGCAGTATTGACATTAAAATTTATACTTGATTTGGATTGGTCAGAAGGTGTTCAGCATGGTCCTGATAACAGTTCAGGTTTCAAATCAAATCTCTTTTTTAAAAATGTCTTCTTTCTGATTATTTTTTCTCTAAAAACAGTTAAATCAAAACATTTGGCAAACTCCAATCATCTAACCCTCCTGTTAACTCTTTGGGTCAATTTGACCAGCTGTAAAAAGTACTCAAAAATGAGGTATAATTTTATATAAATGAGATTTATAATACCAAATATTTTAAAAAAGTGCAAAATATATGTTAATGTGTTGGAAACAACCTTTATCTGAAAGTACTTCAAGAATTTGATCTAGATGGGATTTTTGTGGAAGATTCAAAAGTTGGGAAATGAGTTTTTAACAAAGTTTTGGAATTGAAAATATCTAAAAACATGAATGGAAGGGGGAATTTTTGTGTTAGAAAAGCTAGGAAAATATTATCAATGTAGATATCATTGACAGAGCAAGAAGTATTTCTTACATATAGAAAATTAAGTAATAAATACAAAGACTAGTCTTACTTGAACTACATAATTATTTTTATTAGGTAGATCAGGCTGAATATTTTTATCAGAGCAGACTGGTTAAAAATAATTTTAAAATAATAGTAATAATAATATAGTCACCTTTAGAAAATGTGGATTCAAACACATTTCTTATTCTTTCTTTAAGCAGAAGCTGCCTTCCGCCCATGGCTACAGGGGTGGCGGTTGACCACGGGCCTTAAGCCGAGACCATTCAAGGTCAGTGACCTGCCGTGAGCCAAGGCCGAGCTCCCTCCTTCCTTTGGAATGGTTAGATGTCTCCTGTAGAGCTGGTGAAGTGGAAGGCGTGTTAGTCACACGGCAGACCATTTGTAGTGCCCGTGCCAGGCTTCCTCCTTGTCTGGCCGAATGACTTGGTCAACTTCTTACCACGCACGCCAGAACTCCCACCGGCGCCCTCAGGTAGCGTGGGATTTGAGTGGTGTAAGGCAACCATGCCTTCTGTCTATGCTCTTAAGGAAAAAGCTTCTACCGCTTTCAAAAGAAGTTTGCCTCACCGGTCTGGATCGCAGCGCAGTCGCGTGCCGACAAAAACCTGATCACTCACACGCACGGGAGAGCCCTGGCAGAGGTGCCAAATAGCTCAGTTGGGAGAGCGTTAGACTGAAGATCTAAAGGTCCCTGGTTCAATCCCGGTTTCGCAGCTGGAGGCAGTGTAGTCAACCAGCGCAGTTCTGCAACTTATGCCTCAGACTTGAAAACAGCAAAACGTGGAAATAGTGCAGGATAAAGGTGTGAAAGCCCCTGGTCTGAGACGAGAGCAAAAAACCAGGATGCTACAGAACTCTTGTTGGTTCTCGCTGAATGCTTAGCCTGCACCCTTCAGTTTACGTGACCGCATGCCTCAATACCTGCCTACAAATCATTGAAAGGTAGCCTCCTAGCCTGCATGCCATTAGAAAACCCCTGCTTTTGACAAGGCTCCTTGGAAGTGCTGCCACCTAACGAGGTGGCTGAGAGGTTAAGGCGATGGACTGCTAATCCGCTGTGCTCTGCATGTGTGGGTTCCAGTCCCACCCTTTGTCGCCCGTGGTGCTTCCTCTTTACTGCTATGTGCCACACAGCGGCAACTGAATGCTCCCCAGACAGTCGCAGCGTGGAAAACAACAGTGATCCGACTTACTTTGAAAATCGTGGCAGTGTGAACTTGGCATAAGTGTTTCACAACCTTGGGCTGCATTCCCATGCTGGTTGGACACACATGCTGTAAGTTCATATGAACAAGCCACTTCAACAGGAGGTGGAGGATATGGACAGCCAATCCACATTTCAACTCTTTGGAGGTGTGGGTTCAAATCCCACCGCTGCCAGGGTGGCCTTTGTTCTTAATATTCTCCTAGTGCATGTTCCCGCTCAGTGCTTAATTAGTAAATGAATAATTTCCGAACAAAACCAGCAGTCTCTCGCTGTGACAAAACGGTGGTAGCACAATTATAAAGATTATAAAGATTCGCTATGAATGGTCTCATGTATTATCCTGTTCCATATCCATGCCAATCGTGAATTTAAAAATAAATTCTCTCTCTCTCTCTCTCTCTCATATATATATATATATATATATATATATATATATATATATATATATATATATATATATATATATATATATATACACTATATTGCCAAAAGTATTCGCTCACCTGCTTTGACTCGCATATGATCTTAAGTGACATCACATTCCTAATCCATAGGGTTCAATATGACGCCGGTCCACCCCTTTGCAGCTATAACAGCTTCCAGCTCTTCTGGGGAAGGCTGTCCACAAGGTTTAGGAGTGTGTTTATGGGAATTTTTGACCATTCTTCCAGAAGCGCATTTGTGAGGTCACACACTGATGTTGGACGAGAAGGCCTGGCTCTCAGTCTCCGCTCTAATTCATCCCAAAGGTGTTCTATCGGGTTGAGGTCAGGACTCTGTGCAGGCCAGTCAAGTTCATCCACACCAGACTCTGTCATCCATGTCTTTATGGACCTTGCTTTATGCACTGGTGCACAGTCATGTTGGAAGAGGAAGGGGCCAGCTCCAAACTGTTCCCACAAAGTTGGGAGCATGGAATTGTCCAAAATGTCTTGGTATGCTGAAGCATTCAGAGTTCCTTTCACTGGAACTAAGGGCCAAGCCCAGCTCCTGAGAAACAACCCCACACCATAATCCCCTCCACCAAACTTTACACTTGGCACAATGCAGTCAGACAAGTACCGCTTCTCCTGGCAACCGCCAAACTCCAGACCTCGCCCATCAGATTGCCAGATGGAGAAGCACGATTCGCCACTCCAGAGAACGCGTCCTCCACCGCGCTTAGAGTCCAGTGGCGGCGTGCTTTACACCACTGCATCCGACGCTTTTCATTGCACTTAGTGATGTATGGCTTGGATGCAGCTGCTCGGCCATGGAAACCCATTCCATGAAGCTCTCTGCGCACTGTTCTTGAGCTAATCTGAAGGCCACATGAAGTTTGGGAGGTCTGTAGCGATTGACTGCAGAAAGTTGGCAACCTCTTTCTGCACTATGTGCCTCAGCATCCGCTGACCCCGCCTCCGTCAGTTTACGTGAGCCTACCACTTCGTGGCTGAGTTGCTGTCCTTCCCAAACACTTCCACGCTCTTATAATACAGCTGACAGTTGACTGTGGAATATTTAGGAGCGAGGAAATTTCACGACTGGATTTGTTGCACAGGTGGCATCCTATCACAGTTCCACGCTGAATTCACTGAGCTCCTGAGAGCGACTCCATTCTTTCACAAATGTTTGTAAAAACAGTCTGCATGCCTAGGTGCTTGATTTTATACACCTGTGGCCATGGAAGTGATTGGAACACCTGATTCTGATTATTTGGATGGGTGAGCTAATACTTTTGGCAATATAGTGTATATATATATATATCTCTATATCTCTCTCTCTCTCTCTCTCTCTATATATATATATATATATATATATATATATATATATATATATATATATATATATATATATATATATATATATATAATGAGTAAAACCATCATGGCTTCTCTATTGTTAGCAAAACATCTTGAGGCACCTCATCCTCCATAACACACCATTCTCATACCACCCAACCATTTAAGGGCAGTTGTGGTAAAGAGAACTTTAAATATCTCTTATGAATTTAATATTAATTTCAAATTTCCTAAATGTTGATATTTTGCTTTATGATTTGTTTCATTGTAGACAATCAGCAAGTGTGAAAAAGCTTTAGTAAAGGTTAGGGTGACAAATTTCAGGAAAATTCTACAGAAACCCAGAACTGCTGGAGGAGTACAGAAGAGGGAGGTTAGGAGAGAGAGAGAGAGGTTAGGTTTGGAGATGTTACAGCAGGTGTAATTAGCAATAAACACCCTACAGTGTTAGGAAATGTACATGAGAGTATACACACACACACACACACACACACACACAACCCTTTAGCCACTACTATAACAGGACTTTGGTGCTGGACTGAGTGGACTGTTCATACTGGGGGAAATTCCCGCCACACTAAAGCATGGAGGTCGTGTGATTCTTAATGTGACAGCAGCCTAATAAATTTGCTGCACAATTTTGTTATAATTTAGTAATTTAAATACATAATAAATAAACAGTTATTTGTTCTTCTGTTAGTAATTTGTTTGTTCTTTTATTTTCTTGTTTACTTTACTTTTCAATTCATTTCAAAGACTAAAATTAAGCTCTACCCCACCCCACAACTTCAGGCCCAGTATAGAACACACACACACACACATACACACATACACACACACACACACACACACACAGAGTAAGCATCAAGTCTATACTATATGATGATGTATACATAAAAAGTTTTTCCCCCATGTTATGAGACTAATTTAATGTAATACTTTCTTTCCGCTTCCAGGAATCAAAAACAAACTGACAAAATAAAGAAGACTGAAGAGCTGACTAAGAAGCAACATGAAAAGAAAAAAGACAGTGGTCAGTTATTTTTAGTGCCATGGTAAAATGCTTCATGTTTTTAGGTAAACGTTGAAATGTTGTCCTGTTTATTCCTGTTTTAATGTTTTTCTTATACAAGGTATAAGAAAAAGTATACAAGGCTCAGTATAAATCTCAGACTAGTATACTTATTATCATTACCCAAATAATTAACCTCATTACTGAAACCTATATATCATTACTGAAACTCATGATTATTAGATGTTAATTTAATTAATAGAGATATAGTACTTTGATGTTAAATGCATGTGCAGAATCTTAAAATGATGTTCTCTCAGGTTTGTCACGTCATTCTGAAAAATGTCAGGTTTCTTCAAAATATAAAGAAAAAATGTTTGTAAATTGTCGACGGTGTTGCAGTAATGAGAGAAATCAGTCAAAATTTAAAAACTGTTAAATTAAAAATAAATATTATTTCAGAACTTGAAGTAACTGTGCATGACTATTAATAATCCATTTTTAAAACTGTGAAAATGTATTTGCTTTTCTATTAGTGTTAATGTTTTCACAGTGTTGCAGTAATGACATTTTTAGGACTTTGGAAATTATGTTCAAAAAGGTGTTAAATGGTAAGTAAAAGTTTTTAAATTAATGTTCACAAACACTCCAGACTTTGTTGCTAATGTCTAAAAAAAAAGTTAATTTAAGCATTTTTAAAATTTTCATGTTTGAAATTTTTAAAACCAAGATTTCGTGAGAATCACCCAGATATGTGTGTAAATGTTTGTAGAGGAAGTGCTGGAGTATGCTGTAAAAACATCGATTTTAAAGTACTATCCGCTGTCGCCTGCACTCTGCATGCTAATCTTTGTTTTAAAATTGTTCTTCTGATGTCTGAAGGTCCAGAGAGTGCTGAGGGTAAACCCATGGGCTTGGAATCGAAGTACAAGTGGGTTTTTAGAACAGAATGCACTCTTTATATGAGGTGTCTGCTAAGACCTATATTTTGTAAAGGTGTATGATGTATTCTGTGTGTGTGTGTGTGTGTGTGTGTGTGTGTGTGTGTGTGTGCATGATGTAGTCTGTGTGTGTGTGTGTTTTAGGCACCTGTTGGAGCTGTTAAGGAGGACAGCGGTTCATGAGTGAGAGTAACTCTTTGCATATCATCGGTCCATGTGGATCTGTTAAAACCATGGTACGAAGATGTCTGTGTGCTACTTCTGTTAGGTTAGGATACACACATGTACTTTACACTAAGCTGTTGTGTGTGTGTGTGTGTGTGTGTGTGTGTAGCTGCTACGTTGTGCTCTGAGAGAGCTGCTGGACTTGCAGGAGGTGAAGATGAATGTCCTGCAGGTTCACCTGAGCAGTGAGTGTTGTGTAAAAGAGCGTGTGTTTAAAAGGAGGCTGCTGGTTTAAGTCACGGCTCCGTTCATGGCCGCGTGTCTCGTGCAGGTCTGCTGCAGATGGACGACCGGATCGCTTCTGAGAGAGATCCCACGCCAGCTTGAACTGGAGAACGTCGTAGGAGACAAAGTGTTGGTGAGTGTGTTCCAGTATTCCTGGAATTCTCGAGTCGTGTATACAGCTGGGACGTTACAGGAGCGGCAACATCACATGATTCAAAAGAAGTGAATGTGAGAGAAACTTGGGAGTGATATTACTGTAACTGATAACCCAGTCTGTCTGTCTGTCAGCCTGCCTGCCTACCTACCTGTCTGTCTGTCTTCTTGCCTGCCTGTCTGTCTGTGCACCTGTCTGTCTGTCTGTCTGTCTGCCTACCTACCTACCTACCTGTCTTTCTTCCTGTCTGTCTTCCTGCCTGCCTACCTGTTTGTCTGTCTGTCTTCCTGTCTGCCTGTCTGTGCACCTGCCTGTCTGTCTTTCTGTCTGTCTTCCTGCCTGCCTTCCTGTCTGTCTGCCTGCCTGTCTTCTTGTCTGTCTGCCTGTCTGCCTACCTGTCTGTCTTTCTGTCTGTCTGCCCACCTGTCTGTCTGCCTGTCTGCCTACCTGTCTGTCTTTCTGTCTGTCTGCCCACCTGTCTGTCTATCTTCCTGCCTGTCTGTCTGTCTGCCATTACCTGTTTGCCTGTCTTCCTGCCTGTCTTCCTTCCTTTCTTTCTTCCTGCCTGTCTGCCTTCTTGCCTGCCTGTCTTCCTGCCTGCCTACCTGCCTGTCGGCCTTCTTGCCTGCCTGTCTTCCTGCCTGCCTACCTGCCTGTCTGTCTTCTTCCCTGCCTGCCTGTCTGTGCACCTGTCTGTCTGCCTGCCTACCTACCTACCTGTTTGTCTGTCTTCTTGCCTGCCTGCCTGTCTGTGCTCCTGTCTGTCTGCCTGCCTGCCTGCCTACCTGTCTGTCTGTCTGTCTTCCTTCTTGGCTGTCTTCCTTTCTGTCTGTCTTCCTGCCTGCCTACCTGTTTGTCTGTCTGTCTTCCTGTCTGCCTGTCTGTGCACCTGCCTGTCTAACTGTTTTTCTGTCTGTCTTCCTGCCTGCCTGCCTGTCTGTCTGCCCACCTGTCTGTCTATCTTCCCTCCTGTCTGCCTTCTTGCCTGCCTGTCTTCCTGTTTGCCTACCTGTCTGTCTGTCTGTCTTCCTACCTGTCTGCCTGTCTGTCTGACTACCTGGCTGTCTGTATGCCTACCTATCTGTCTGTTTCTCTGTTTGTCTGCCTGCCTCCCTCTCTGCCTACCTGCCTGCCCACATGCCTGCCTATCTGACTGCCCGTCTATCTGCCTGTCTACATGTCTGTCTTCCTCCCTGTCTGTCTGTCTGCAGGTGATAAAAGCAGCAGTCAGCCAGTGTTCTTCATCCTGGAAGAGTTTGATCTGTTTGCTCATCATAAGAACCAGACGCTGCTGTACAACCTGCTGGATGTTTCTCAGTCTGCTCAGGCTCCTGTAGCTGTGGTGGGACTCACCTGCAGACTAGTATGTACACACACACACACACACACACACACACTTAATATACCTGTCACCAAAAAACGCCGCATGTTTATAAAATCTCTGTATTTTTTTCCTGTTTGTTTATTCCAGGACGTTCTTGAGCTCTTGGAAAAGTGTGTGAAGTCTCGTTTTTCCCACAGACAGAGTCACCTGTTGAGTTCTCTGACTTTCCGTCAGTATCGAGACGCCTTTCGGTCTGAGCTCACGCTGCAGGATGACTTCCCCGACAGCAAGTTCTCTCAAGAGTGGAACCTCTGCGTCTCGGTACGACACACCGCATCACGAACCTGAACTGAAGTGTTACACTGCTCACATGTGAACATACACACTGCTGGAGGAAGCTCACGTGTTTTCCTCGATTGTACATAGCACGTGTTCTCTCTCCTCGTCTTCCTCACCACTGATGATGATGATGATGATGAGGGAGTAATTATAATGATCCAATTCTAACCATGACAACCATGATTTGACCAAGCATGACCAATTAGAGTAAAATAAAAATATCTAATGGCTTAATATATATATATATATATATATATATATATATATATATATATATATATATATATATATATATATATATATATATATATATATATACAGGTGCAAAGTTGATTTATTTCAGTAATTCAATTCAACAAGTGAAACTGCTGTATTATATAGAGCCATTACACACAGACTGATATATCTCAAGTGTTTATTTCTTTTAATTTGGACGATTATGGCTTACAGCTAATGAAAACCCAAACTTCAGTATCTCAGAAAATTTAAATATTGTGAAAAAGTTCAATATTGGAGACTCATGGTGTCGCACTCTAATCAGCTAATTAACTTAAAATACCTGCAAAGGTTTCCTGAGCCTTTAAATGTCTCTCAGTCTGGTCCAGTAGGCTACACAGTCATGGGGAAGACTGCTGACTTGACAGACATCCAGAAGACGGTCATTGAGACCCTGCACATGGAGGGTAAGACACAAAAGGTCATTGCTGAAGAAGCTGGATGTTCACAGAGTGCTGTGTCCAAGCACGTTAATGAAATTTTAATGGAAAGAAAGTGTGATAGAAAAGGTGCAGAAACAACAGGGATAACCGCAGCCTTGAGAGGATTGTGAAACGAAGCCCCTTCAAGAATCTGGGGGAGATTCACAAGGAGTGGACTGCAGCTGGAGTCAGTCGCATTCCTTGTGTCAAGCCAGTCCTGAACCAGAGACGATATCAGAGGTGTCTTACCTGGGCTAAGGACAAAAAGGACTGGACTGTTGCTCTGTGGGCCAAAGTCCTCTTTTCAGATGAAAAATAAATTTTCCATTTCATTTGGAAATCAAGATCCCAGAGTTTGAAGGAAGAGAGGAGAGGCAAAAAATCCAAAGTTGCTTGAGGTCCAGTGTAAAGTTTGGGGAGTGGTTTGGGGAGCCGTATCATCTGCTGGTGTTGGTCCACTGTGTTTTATCAGGTCCACAGTCATCTACCAGGAGGTTTTAGAGCACTTCATGCTTCATTCTGCTGACCAGCTTTATGGAGATGCTGATTTCATTTTCCAGCAGGACTTGGCACCTGCCCACACTGCCAAAAGTACTAATATCTGGTTTAAGGACCATGGTGTCCATGTGCTTGATTGGCCAGCAAACCCTGTGAAATCCCATAGAAATCCCATAGAGAATCAGTGGGATACTGTGAAGAGGAAGATGCGAGACACCAGACCCAACAACGCAGAAGAGCTGAAGGACGCTATCAGAGTAACCTGGGCTTCCATAACACCTCAGCAGTGCCACAGACTGACCGTCTCCATGCCACGCCGCATTGCTGCAGTAATTCATGCAAAGGGAACTCCGACCAAGTATTGAGTGCTGTACATGTTCATACTTTTCAGTAGTCCAACATTTCTGTGTTGAAAATCATTTTTTTAATTAGCTTTTTATTGGTGTAATATTCTAGTTTTCTGAATTTTGGGTTTTCATTAGATGCAAGCCATAATCATCAAAATTAAAAAAAATTAAACACTTAAAATATATAAAAAATATATCAGTCTGTGTGTAATGAATCTATATACTATAGAGTTTCACTTGTTGAATTGAATTACTGAAATAAAGCAACTTTTCGATGATATTCTAATTTATTCAAATACACCTGTGTATATATGGTGGGGGGGACAAAATCTCTGCTGCCCTCTAGTGGACAACTCTGAACATAACCATGACGACCACGATTTGACCAAGCAGGAGTAAAATAAAAATATATAAAGGCTAAAAATATACATTATAGAAATATAACATACATATAATAATAAAAATGCTTTTTATTACAAAAGTACAGCTTTTGTATAAATATATAATGACTGCCCGATGCCTGTGGGTCATTATACACAGAATCGAACTGAGCAATTATTTTCTTTACCCGTGTCATGAAAACTGAAGGACATTATAGTATGGGTTTTTAAACTGTGGTCAGCCCTGAATAGGGGACAATGTCATTTATTTGTTGCTGCTGTTTCTTCTTCTTCTGGTGTCCTTATCCATGAGAGACAGAGAGAGAGAAAGAGAGAGACTTTGACTTTTACAATCCTTTTATTTACACATAAGTCACATAATATGTGGTAAAATCAGGGTGACTCAGTAATTCAATAAATACATTTTAAAATATTTCAATAAATTAAGTTAAGACACATCAGTGAATGGTGGATTTAGTTTAGCTCTGGTGCAAAGCAGGGTTTCTCTTCTGCTACAGAGCACAGAGCATTAGCATGACACCACACTGTCTCAAACATCTTCACATCATTCATCTTTCTGTAGAAATTAAAATCAATTAAAATTCTTGATTTAACAAGTCTGAGGAAAATTCTCTTTGCATCAGTCTGTGTTTTGTGCAAACACAGGTATATCGCCATTTTTGCCTGACCAAATATAAAATTGATCAACTGGCATTTGAAACTGTTCCTCCTGACGTACTTAAAACATACTGAGAGAGAGACAGAGAAAAAGATCTTTATGTGGTGGGTATGAGAACCCTGATTTGGCTGATGTGATAATTATAGCATCATTACAAATAATACAGTCTATCTGTGTAAACTGTGTGTGACGGATAAAAAGTGCAGCTTTGTTCCAGAGCTACAGTATCCTATAGTAATGTTGTAAATGCTTGATTCTGATTGGTCAGATTCATTCGTTAATAAAAAGGGTGTGGCTGGTGATATGTTGAAGCTTTTCATGAGGAAATGTGTAATATATTTGGAAGGAGTCTCCAGTTTTAGTGTTTTTCTAATAAGGTTTGTTTGTGTTATTTTCAGTAACAGGATACGTTTTAGATTTTGGTCTAAAACTTTAAGAGCAAAAAAATCAAGAGTTTGGTGAGATCATGATCCTTTATAACTGGAATAATGTGGATAATTTGCTTCGGTGATGTTCCACGATATTGGATGCAACTCAACAACAAAAGATGTTCATTAATTAGTAAAACATTCTACACCAATTACCCATAACATCATGACCACCTGCCTAATATTGTTTTGGTCATCCTTTTGCTGCCAAAACAGCCCTGACCCGTCAAGGCATGGACTCTACTAGATCCCTGAAGGTGTGCTGTGGTATCTGGCACCAAGATGTTAGCAGCAGATCCTTTAAAGGAGAAGTTCACTTCCAGAACAAAAATCTACTGATAATTTCCTCACCCCCTGGTCATCCAAGATGTTCATGTCTTTCTTTCTTCATTAAAGAAATGATGTTTTTTTAAGAAAACATTTCAGATTTTTCTCCATATAGTGACCTTCAATGGTGTCCTGGAGTTTGACCTTCCAAAATGCAGTTTAAATGCAGCTTGAAAGAGTAGTGTTTACGTTAGGTTAATATCTATGCATTGAAAATATAGTCAGTGAATGTTTTTTGGGGATTAATTGCAGCTCAGCCTCTTTCCTGTAAAGGCCTTTACAGTGTTTCTATATTAATATTAAAAGCCATTTTGAATTGGATTCATTATTGGGGTTTGGAACTTAACTGTTTAATGTTAACTGCTTACATGATGTCATGAGGTCATGTGACCAATTGGCATCATGTAGAATTCTGAATTCTGTTCTGAACATCACCTGACGACGTACATAGCAACCGTCCTCAGACCACCTTTAGCTATCGACAGAGAAACAGTGCCCCTTGTGTAACAGCGATTTTACACCATTTAGCAGCGGTTTCACTGAGTTTAGCAGCATTTTACAGCGTTTAGCAGCATTTCACCACTTTTAACTGTTTTATACAATGGCTGCACTGTTTGTGAAAGATCTTCACCCTGAAGTATCAGAGGTGATACTTTCTAATAGATTTAGACCTGCAGGACATGTCCACATTTGCAGGGACAGGAAGACCGGCTCTCTTCTCGGATACGCGTACGTCAACTTTCGCTATCGAGATGACGGTAAAACAAACCTTTTCTTTTTTCTACACTGTTTCTTACCTGTTTTTGCAGCAGATTTAAGGCTACATGTGTAACTTCTGTAGTATTTTATAGTTTTACTATATGGATATGGTCATGTTTTAAATGGTACTAAAAAGATATGAAAAGATATTTGGATGAGTTATATATAGACTATAATAGACTTTAATTAAAAATGAATGGTTTATTTCTGTTCCCTCAGCTGAGAGAGCCATTGACATGTTCAATTTTGAACTCCTCCTGGGGAGACCCATGCGTGTCATGTGGTCTAACTGGGAACCCACCGCCAAGCCCATCAAGGGAGGGAACATATTCATCAGGAACCTTGATTGGTCCATTGACTGCACCTCCCTGTTTGACACTTTCTCTGTGTTCGGGAGGATCGTGTCATGCAAGGTTCGAGCTTTGAGCTGTTATATATGAATATATATATATATGAATAGCTGAATATCTGAGTTTCATGATTAGTGTGTTGTTGTGTGTTGACACGCTGTGTTTCTCCTGCAGGTTGTGGAATCAAAAGGTTATGGGTACGTTCAGTACGAGTCAGCGGAGGCGGCGGAACGGCTGAACGGAAAACTCCTGAACGACCGCCAAGTGTAAGTCACATGTAAATTAGTGTCTTTTTACCAGCCAGGGTTCAAATGTCAGGATTTTTTACATTCCTTTTTAAACTAATTGCATTGAACTCTTTATATTGTCGAAACAGAGATTTGTTTGGTCTTATGAGGGTATTTCAGTCAACATCTGGTGGTAATTTTGCTGTCGAGGACATAACTTTTAACAGCAGGGTTTAGATTCTAAGTGCAGCTTCTCTGTTGTGTTACAGCACCATCGAGTACTTCAGGTCTTGGGAGGAGCCCAAGGTGGAGGTGTGCAGGGCCGAGGAGCCCAAGGTGGAGGCGCGCAGGGCCGAGGAGCCCAAGGTGGAGGCACACAAGGCTGAGGAGCCCAAGGTCGAGGCACACAAATTTATCAAGAAGATTGACCACACCATCCACAGAAAGTGCCTGCGTAGAGCCCCACCATTACTGTACAATGTACCACCAAAACTGCGCCAACCAGTGCTGCCTCCCTGGTTCGAAAGGAGCACCCTTGAGACACCTTGCACAAAGGACACTGTCCAAAGCACCAAGGCATCTGCCTCAGAGGACATCAGCCAGATTGTCTACACTGCTGCCTCACAGATGGTCCAAGCCGCTGGATCCCCTGCCCCAGTAAACAATGTGGAAGCTGTTGAAACTGCTGGCCCAGAGAACTCTGAGGAATCTGTTGAGACAGCTGCCTCAGAGGGATCTGTGGAAGCAGTGAAGACAGTGGCCTCAGATGACAGGGTGGAAGCAGTAGAAGCAACTGCACCAGTGGAAGCTACTGAGACAGCTGCCCCAGAGGAAACTCTGGAAGCTGTCTCAGAAATCAGAGTTCCGGCTCCACTTCAGGTCCAAAACACAACAAAAAGCACACACACACAACAATAACAATATTCTGCATGCTTAATATTACATGCTAAAGATGTATGAAGGATTATGGTACTAATCTAATTGTGTGATTATTATATTGTGTAGTAATATTATTATTATTATTATTATTATTATTATTATTATTAATTATTATTATTATTTTTTTTATTAATAATAATAATAATAATAATAATAATATCCTGTGTTCCCAGGATGTACCTAAATTTCCACCACCCCAGAAGAGGCTGACGATCTATATGTTAGAGTCAGCAGATTTAGATGACCAGATCACGATGGCCTGTGAATTTCACACACACACACACTCATCCGGCTAGTATACACTCCTGCTCTCCAGCTTAGCATTTTATTCCACTTTTATCATCACATGTCCACTGAAAACATCTACAAACTCCTGCTTTCAACTGCATTTGTTTTTAGTACTTGATATCAGTTCATAGAGAGTCTGAGCCCCACCACCCATGCTACCTGATCAGATGCCTCTGTTTCTGTTCTCTCTCGCTCTTTCACACACCTCACACACTTTCTCTCTCTCTTTGCAGATGATTACTTGCTTCCACTGGTAGCAGAAATCCATTTCTAGATTTCTAAAATTTCAAGATCATGAACATGATTAGTGATCCCGAGCATTTGCAAGCCAAGGTAAGTGTACACACACACACACACACACACACACAGTCAAGAAATATACATTCAAGCAACATGGCAAGTGTTTCATATCAGATTCGTAAATATCTTTAACATGTTAGCTTTGGTCATTTGGAAAACAAAGCCCCACCTATCAGGAACAGCTGGACAGTTCCCTGCCAGGCCCAGAGAGGGCGCCGGCAGGTGAACCTTGGAAGCCTGCTTCTTTTGTGTGTCTTTTGTTACACCCTTCCTATTGTTCCTATCCTGATTGTGTCACCTGTATCCCATTAGCCCTAATGTCTACCCCTATAAATAGGGATCCTTGTGTTTGTGTCCTTGTCCATGATTGTTATCTGTACCGTGGTTTCTGTTGGGGTTTTGTTGAGGTTCCATGTCCAAGCTAAGGTCCAGGTTTTGTTTTTGTTTTGTTTAGTTAACCATGCCATGTCTAGTATTAATATTATCTAATATTAATACCTTTATTGTAATTCACTTCATTATTCACTAACATTGTTGTGTCACTTACACTGTCATTAGTGTAAATATTAGACCTGATTGTCATTTTTTTCATTAAATTTTCAAAATCAACTTTGTGTATATTTATTTATTTCCAAGAACATTTAAATCTACTACTATAATCTAATAAATCTTATAATCTAATAAAAATAAAATAAAAATATACTAGTGAGGATAGATGGAAAGGCGGACAGACAGACAGATACTAGTGAGGATAGATGGTGACATAATGAAGTTAGTGCCTCCACAGGAGCAGTCTGACACTTTCACGGTTGGCAAAAGGCAAGCTGTCAAGAACAAAGACAACAAATCACCTAAATTTATTGTAACTGCAGGTATAAATGAACTGCAACACTCAGGGTTTCATAAGATCATACCTTGTTCATGGGTACTATAGCCATCCTCACTTCTGATGCTGTGAGTGGATGGAGAAATGGCTTTGGAAAACCCATCAATCTCACTATTCCTATTGTGGAGAGGCTGTTTTTTGTGATGCAGGACATCACAGTATCCACAGAACCACTCATCAGGAAGACACTCTCTGCACCTACGGAGGAAATCCAAAATTAAGTAATGAATTTGTTGTTAACTGAAAGACTAAGTTTTTGTTTTATCGGCATCATAGTCAACAACAAATCCGAAATGTCCCCACACCACAGATTTGACTAATATCTCCTACCATTAGCACTTCTTAAGCCAGCATTTTCAGAAGCTCTACGCAAAGTATTATTTAGAGTCATGACATACCGAGTCTCTCCATTGTATTTACTATTAATTCACAAGTATGACCCTTGCTGAGTTTGTTCTCGATTCTGCTCTGTGGTTTTGTGTCCTTGTACCGTTTCTGCACTGACTGTCTTTGCTAAATTTTTTGATTACTCTGCCTGTTTATTTTGACTCAGATTTTTGCCTACTGATGTGGATTTAATAAACTACCACTTATGGATTCTACACCTTCTGCCTGTAGGAGTTCATCACAATTAGATAGATAGACACAGTTTTCCACACGTTCAGACAAAGTTTTCATGTCGAAACATGGGTGCAGATTCCATAGAAAGAAATTACATATTTTTGTCTTCATTGGTAGGAGTTTAAAATTCAATTCAACTTTTTTCTGCAAAAAAGCAGAAAAACATCACAAATTTTGACATTTGACATTTTTGGCCACAACAATCACAAAAAAACTTTGTGAAGGCCTGAAAGAACTGAATATTTAAGTGACATGTAAGTTGACATCTGTAAACAGGATGCATTTGACCATAGGGTCACATTTTGGACAAGCCTGACCTCAGTAGACGTGTTATTTAATAAAGTAACAATAATGACCAATATTTCATTTCAAATTGTTTATTTCATTTATTCAGCAAATGAGTTTATGCTAAGATTTAAAGCTGAAGATGATCGAGTTTTTGTTATTAAGATTGTTTTAGATTTCTGACAAAACTAGCATGCTACTGGTCAGTTAGAGAAATTATTCTCAGATTTTTAAAGACATCATTTGAAGAATATTTCCTGAAGCCTTAGCAATCCTGAGCAGCAGGTAAGTAAAACATTGCCAGTGAGATTGTGTCTGGATGAAGCAGAGCAGTTAATGCTAGAATCCCTGCAACAGCAGGAGCTTTGTTCTTTATGTAACTTACATTTACATCTTGATCCTCTTAATAGAAAGAAGTTTTCACTCTGTGGCGTTAATTTGTTGTTGTCTTTTTGAAAATTTTCCTCACAGACTTTCTTTCATGAATATAAACCCCCATTAATTCCTATTATTACTATTCTATATTTAAGGTATAATTAATACCTTAAATATTTTTATTTAGATTTTTTTCTAATCTAACTTTTTAGAATGTTAGATTTATTAGATTATAAGATTCAAACACTCTTAAGTCATAAATAAATAAATGTACACAAAAGGTTCTTTTTAAATTTTAATTAAAATGCCAATCATAATATGAAATTATTATTGGAGGGTGTGGGGCTTATTCATTCCTTTTTCCTGATCGTTTTTATTGTTTTTTTTCTTAATCTTGCTGATGTTTTTGCATGATTGCAAAATATCATCTTCAGGGTTTCCTAAAAGAGAAGCGCAGGAGAAAATGACATCTGTCCACAGCTGGATGTTGCACTTCCACATCAGATCCGGATGGGGCTCCAACTTCTGGCTTGGTGTCTGTATCACAGACGTTATTTCATCTGTTCTCCCTGATCACAGGTGGTGTTGCTGTCTATCTAGCAATAGCCTCTTGTGGAAATTTGGGGCAGAAGTGTAATGCCTACCTCAGGAACGAAGTTCTTCATTAGGCAGGGAGGCAACATGGGCTGGCAGAGTTTCTGAGGAATATAAAACTGCATCCTCTGCATTCTCTGACAAGCAAGGAAACCATGACCTCATTCATGGAGCCGAACCCCCCAGAGCGGCCGTTCTCTATCATCACCTTTATGTTTTTGATTATTCCAAATTGCACAAAGAACAAGCGCGGACCCTCATAACCCAGGTTCTCATCCACGTTCTTAATGTAGAGATTCAGACCCTGGAGCAGAAGAGGCAGAGTTAGCATTCCTTTTGTGTGTGTGTGTACACATGTGTTTACCTGCTCAGTCTTCTGACTGAGCCCAGTCTGCCTCTCTACACTTGTCTGCCCCTCTGCACTTGTCTCACTTTGCAGTTGTTTAACAGTTTTTCATTTAGCTGCTTGATGGCCATCTCCGCTGCCTCCACCTACTCATCCTGGGTGTCGTCCAGCACAGTGCCATGCGTGTGTCCATCTAGTGAGATAAAAATCACTGAAAAGAAGTTGGACTACTGATCGGAAGGTTGTGAGTTCAAATCCCAGGTCCATGAAGCTGCTACTCATGAACCCCTGAGCAAGGCCCTTAACCTTCAATTTCTCAGTTGTCTAAAATGAGATAAAATGTTGCTCTGGATAAGGGCATCTGCCAAATGCCAGAAATGTAAATGAAAATATCTGAAACCTCCCTCTTCTCTCCTCACAATAATCTCGTGTCACAATATTCAAAACTCATGTCACTAAGACCTATCGTAAACATCCATCCATCCATTTTCTAAACCTGCTTTATTCTTAATTGGGGTCACGGGGATCTGCTGGAGCCTATCTTAGCACACACTGAAAGGCAGGGGTAGACCCTGGACAGGTCACCAGTCCATCGCAGGGCCACATATAGACAGACAACCACACACACTCACACCTACTGTATGAGGATTTAAGAATTGCCTAATTACTCCTATTTAGAATTACCAGTCAGCCTATTGTACATGTGTTTAGACTGTCATTGGTCTAGGAGTATGATTCTCGCTTCATTGCGAGAGGTCCCAGGCTCAGATCCCGGATGAGCCCCCAATTTCATGTTACACCCTGTCTAGGGTAAAGGCGAAACAAGAAAGAGTCGATGACACAGGACAGTGTGGAAAAAAGGCATTAAAGTGGCATTTTAATGAAAACCTAGGGGTTTAGAGTACTACGGGGGAGTGTAGCTTCGGAAGCCGGCAAGGCCAAAATAACAAACAAAAACCCACAACCGTCCAGGATCTAAATACCCTGCTTCACAAAACAAAAATAAATATAAAAGACAAGTTCCTTCCCTAACTCCCTATCCAAAACAATCAATGAAGGATCCAATAAAGAAAATGGCATAAGTCTCCCTACATCCCCAAAATCCCTTGTAGAACTATGTACAGTATTAAGAACAATTTTACAACAGGGAAATCCAGAGTCAAGGCCTGAAAACAGGCAGCAGGCCGTACTATAAAGAGTTGAGCTAATCACATTAGCAAACAGTCGGTTCCTTACCCTCAAACATTCAAACAAACACACGCTGTCTTAGCATATACCTAGATAGCTATTAGACAAGGCAGGGCAAATACAGAAAGCCAGCACAGGACAGAGCAAACACAGCAAGTAGCAAAAGGTTGAAGGCAGGAAGTGATGAAGGAGACTTCTTATAGGTTGCATGGAGACTGGGGGAACCAATTAGGCTTCTTCCTAGACAGAAGACACAAACAACTTCCCAAACAAAAGAAAACACAGAAGTAATACCAAACAGGACATTATTGGGAGGAAACCAGAGTAAACCCACACAAGCACAGGGAGAACATGCAAACTCCACACAGAATGACCCCTGGATCTTCTTGTTGTGAGAAAACAGTGCTAACCACTAGGCCACCGTACTGCCCCCAGTGTAATTTTAAAACCTTTTTTTAGTGTTTTTTTTTACTTTAATTTGAGACTTGAGTACATTTTGGATGGATTCCTCTTTTAGTAAAGATTTTGACATTAACTATAATTTTTAAAGTCTACTTTAAATTATAGTTTTTTAAACTTTTTTTTTTTAACTATACTTTTTAAAAAAAAATACGTTCTGACCACATCCTACATATTCCTCAGACTTTACCACTGTATCTGCTGATGCTGATTGGACACTGCAAGGCTCCCAGGCTGAGACCCGCCCAAAGTGACATCATCACCCAGGGTCACGTTTGGCACATGTGTCTGCTGTTGAGACATGGTGCCATTATGCAGGTGCAGCCTGCTCCTGTAAATACACAAAGAACATCAACTGTCAAAATACACTCGTTGTGTGTAGTACCCTATACTACAAATGGGTAGGGTTTCTCTTTGCTCTCAAAACAGCCTTCCATGGTAGATTCTGTTCCATGTTGATGTGACTGCATCATGTAATTCCTGCAGGTCCTTCAGGTGCATGCTGTGAATCTCCTGTTCTACTACATCCAAGTCCACATTCTACTGGATTCAGATCTGGTGACTAAAAACCAATAAAGAACCCTGAACTCATTGCCATGCTCATGAAACCAGTTTGAGACAACTTTAACTTTCTGAGGCTGTGGCATTTAAGCAGCCCAGCAGGCCCAATGTGCCATAAAAACATTTCCCACACCGTTGCACCACCTCCACCAGCCTGGACTGTTTTAAATAGTAGATTATAGAAATGATTTTAAACCTCTCTTTTCTCTCTTGAAGTGAACATGATTGCATGTAGCCAGTTCACCTGAATGCATGTTTTGGGGAGCAGGGAGGAGGAAGAAACTGACACAAACATGATCATGTAGATCATGTGGATTGGGATTACATTTTTTTATGTGCTACAGAAATTTGGTTTTGGCAACACATTCATTTCCTGGATTAAAATTTTATATTCCTTCCCAGTCTCCTCAGTTTGGACAAATGGAGTATCTTCCTCTTATTTCCCCTTGAAACGCGGCACAAGACAGGGCTGCTCACTTTCACCTTTGCTTTTTGCATTGGTAATTGAACCCTTAGCAATTGCCATTCATACTGAACAATTGGGAGAGCTGGTACAGTTCACAAAATCTCAGAATGATTTTGCTCGCTGGTCAGCTCTCCCCATTTCTCTGGCTGGTCGTTTAAACTCAGTAAAGATGAACATTTTGCCTAGATTTCTGTATTTATTTCAGTGTGTTCCAATTTTTATATCTAAAACTTTCTTTAAGACTTTAAAACAACACATCTCATCTTTTATTTGGAACAAATGACCAGCCAGAATCCCCAGGGAAATACTTTAAAAACCAAATTGCCATCTCAAAACTAATTTCCCAACTTTTCGAATCTTCCACAAAAAATCCCATCTAGATCAAATTCTTGAAGTACCTTTAGATAAAGTTTGTTTCCAACACATTAACATATATTTTGCACTTTAAAAAAAAGTACTTGAGTACTTTTTACAGCGGGTCAAATTGACCCGAGGATAACAGGAGGGTTAAATGATTGGAGTTTTTAGAGAAACAATAATCAGAAAGAGGACATTCTTAAAAAAGAGAGATTTGATTTGAAACCTGAACTGCTATCAGGGCCATGCTGAACACCTTCTGACCAATCCAAATCAAGTATAAATTTTAATGTCAATACTGCACATAATTATCAAATAAAAGTCTATCCAGCTGTTATGCAAAAGTCTGTAATAATGTTTCTCTTAAGCGTTTTAATGAAAATCCATATTTTGGTGTAATTTATACACATTGATATGTCCATTATGACTTTTGGACGCTTTATTATGTCCATTTTATAATGAAACAGCAAAAGACTGAAAATCATCTGTCATTTTCTGATCATGTTAAATATCAACACAACTAGACTGAAATATACAGGTAAGATATCTACTGGTTTCCTGTCAGGGTTGTGACTTTTTCTGGCCACTAGAGACCCCCACTGCCTTTTTGTTGGTTTCCAGTCTCTGTCATTATGTCTAATAGGTGTCACCTGTGCTTTGTTTAGGTTTGTGTATTTAAGTACAGAGTAATGAGAGTGTTTCTGCATGAGTGTGTGATGCAGAGAGCAGTATGGCATCCTTGGCTTATGGCTGCATGTAGACATACAGTAGGGTCTGATTGGTTTTCTTTAAAACAATTCTCCAAAGAAGAGTTGACCAAATTTTCTCTACAGTGATGTGAAAGACTCTTTGCCAGTTATCATTTATGCTCGATTGCAGTTGTTGCTGCTGAAGGTGGCATAGCCAGTTATTAGTGTGGGGGAAATTACTTTTTTTACATAGGCAAACCAGGCAGGTTTGGACAGCTTTTTTCCCTTAAGAAATGATATAATTTAAAAACTGCATTTTGTATTTACTTGGGTTATCCTTGTATAAAAAATAATTTGCTTGATGAGCTGAATTATTTAAGTGTGACAAATGTGGAAAAAAAAATCAGGAAGGAGCAAATTTTGGTTCATTGTGACCACCTGCTGAAACAGCCCTGACCTGTCATCCACTGACACCTTTCTATCAGAACCAGCATTAACTTCAGCAAGGTGAGCAACAGTAGCTCGTCTTTGGGATCAGATCAGATGGGCCAGCCTTCGCTCCTCATGTGAATCAATGAGCCTTGGCTGCCCATGACCCTGTCGGTTCCCCACTGTTCCTTCCTTGGACCACTTTAGATACTGACCACTGTAGACCTGGAACACCCCCACAAGAGCTGCGGTTTTGGAGATTCTCTGATCCAGTCGTTTAGCTGTCACAATTTGGCCCTTGTCAAGTTGCCCAATCGCCCATTTTTCTGCATCTAACACATCAACTTTGAGGACAAAATGTTCACTTACTGTCTAATATATATCCCACCCACAAAGAGGTGCCATGATGACAAGATAATCAGTTCAGATAATTATTCACTTCATCTGTCATATATATATATATATATATATATATAAATATAAAAAATTACATACATATAGGGATTTTGTGGAGACCACACCTCTATGGAGCAGGGCTGCAAAAGGGGGACCAACACAATATTAGGCAAGTGGTCATAATGTTATGGCATATATCAGTGTATGTAAATATATATATATATATATATATATATAATGTACTTTACTATTCAAAACTCATACAATATGTGTGCATGTGTAAAAAATAAAAACCAGAAAAAAAGCTCAGACATTTAGAAACAGACCTTTTTTATTTATATATCTATTCGTCAGTATGAGTGAGGGGAATCACGGAGGTCTGCGCATGCGCTTGTCACGCTGCAGCGTCACGTGATCTAGTTTCTGTGGAATGTTTACTTTTAAATCCTAAAGTGTTGCGGTTCTGAAGGTCGCAAGATTTGGATTATCTTTTGGCATTTTCGCTACACACCTTTCGGATTTCTCTTTACTCCACTACTGGATTTGACTCCTACACCGACTCTACAGCGCAGCGATGATGAACTTCGCGGGAGGAGCCGAGCCTCAGCACCAGGATGTGGATCCCGAGCCCGGATGGAGCGGACTGTACGACCCCTGGAACGGTGAGTTACTGAGTTTCCTCTTTTTCACTTAAGTATAAAGTCTTTTAAACACCGCGTTATTACAAAAAACCGCAATCAGGAATATCGTTTTATATGATTAGATGGTTTGAGAAATTCTGTTCGGCTAATCTTTATTTGGCTAATCGTTTTACGGACACGATCAGTATGCTAAAGCTAGCGGACAAAGCGGCAGACTCCAGTGAAACGAGCAGGGAAGAAGAAAACAGTGTTCATGTTTTCAGATATGTTAACATCAGCTTTTCATAAAAGTCCCAATGTTTATTTAACGTTTGCTAAAGTTTACTAAGTCAAGTCGAGGAGTGTTAGTAAAGATTAGCTAGACGGCTAGTTAGCATGTAGCTAAGTAATTGTTTTTCAGTGTTCATAGTTTGTTTTTTTGATGGAGTGAATAGAATGAGTTAAAATGCTTATAATAACATGAAGTAACATATTATTTTAAGGATTTTTCATTGTCCGTGTTTGTCGAGTTGTTAAAGCGGAGAGAGAAAGGGGCTGTGAGGAAAGGCAGCTAGCTGAACAAAACCAATCGGTACAAATAAATGGAGCTAGTGTGGCAATGTAGAGTGCAGCTTAGGCAAAAATATCAAGCTGTTTGTTTCAGTTCTGTTCAGCAAGGCTTTGTTTCTAGCTGTCGTGAATAAAATAGTTAGGAGTAGTGTAATTTATGATAAAGGGCGAATTTTTGAGAGGAGACACGATATTTTTAAGCATTGAAATAAATGCCCAGTGTGACTAACAGTGAAGCCGTGATACTGGAAGAGCCCTGTATAACACCTATAAATGCAGCTTAAATGTAAATACTGAGTTTTTAATGCACTTTTACAGGAAGATTACAGTAATATAACTTGTGTAAATATTTCTTGTTTTGATAGTGAGGCTTTCCTGCTTTATAAAACATACACAGTGCTATTAAAATGAGGGTTTCTGCTTTCTTTTCTGAGATGTTAATAGATGTGTTGCATTGTCTGTTCATCTTCTTTGACACAGGGAGTCGGAGGGAGACGTTTGTGTTTCCGCAAGATGAGCTCAACTACAACAGAGAGCTCAGCGATTACGAGGACGATGACAGCCGGCCTGCTCAGCAGAATGAAGCTGGAGATGGTGGTGAATATGAGGTTTCGACGAGGAACCCGTCCATTGATAGAAGTCCATCCCCACCGATGAGAGGCCTCTCTCCTATATGGACCCCACCCCCTGTGAGGAGCCCATCCCCTGTCTGGACCCCATCCCCTGTGAGGAGCCCATCCCCTGTGAGGAGCCCACCCCCTGTCAGGACCCCACCCCCTGTGAGGAGCCCATCCCCTGTGAGAAATCCATCCCCTCCCAGGACCCCACCCCCTGTGAGGAGCCCATCCCCTCCCAGGACCCCACCCCCTGTGAGGACCCCATCCCCTCTCAGGACCCCATCCCCTGTCAGGATCCCACCCCCTGTGAGGAGACCATCCCCTCTCAGGACCCCATCCCCTGTGAGGAGTCCATCCCCTCTCAGGACCCCATCCCTTGTCAGGACCTTACCCTTGACAAGATATCATTTGCTGCCTTATTATGAAATCAGCCTCAACAACATTGTGGATGATAGGGGCTATGTTCCTGCCACAATGATGACTCCTTTCCGACGCCGGGGCATAAGGAGGAGGCGGGACGAAGAGGATGGCTATCAAGAAGCCCCTCTGAGGAGACGGCAGCGTGTGGAACCTGATGGGGATGTGGATTTCATCGGGAGGGACGTCCTAGTCCCCAGTAGGTTTGTAAGGTTTTATGTGAGTGAGATGTAACTTTAAAAAGCTCAGTCTTCACCTCATATTCATCACCTCGTATTCATGATGTAAGGTATGTATCTGTGGTAAGTATGTGTGGTAAGTATTTCACCCCTAGATTTCAGCATTAGTCTTATCCCTAGTATAATCTATAAATGTAAACCATTTTAGTGATATAACTGTGGCATCATTGAAGTAGTCATGGCATCTAGTTAAAATAAAATGTCTGCTGGTTTTTGTATTTTTCATATGTATTTTGATTTTGTTAAATGTTTAGAATTTTTAGATTATTAATGTTGTTTTTTTATTGTTCTGTTGTTAATTTGGTGTTAAATTATGCATTGCTGTAAATATGTAAATATTACATTTTTAAGATTAAGATTTTTTTTAAGTTATACAAATGTAGTGTACTCCCACCCCCCAAACCCCCCTCTCTTCCCCTTCTAAACCCCCTAAACACCCCCACCAGCAAGTTTAGAGATTATTAAGATATTTATACCACAGCGATTTGCCAATGATAGCAATGTTTTATTTATTAAACATTAATGTTAAATAAGCATTTCATAAAAAATTGTCACAACACTTTATTAAACGATAATCAGTTTTTAAATTCATTCATAGTCTCTGATTATGTCTGGCATACACGTCCCTGTGAATGCACTTTTATTATGGAAATAATTAATATTAATCTTAACATATAATAAATGCTGCTAAAATAATGCTAAGTAAGGAATCATACTAAAATATTTTAAAATTATGCACACCTTATTTCAATTAGATTCGGGCATTTTGTTGTGGTATAAAATATATTATCTGTAATAAGTTTATAGTTCATCATTGCTTGTAAATAGTTCTAAATAGTTAATAAATTATTTATTTGTTCAATACTCGTGTCTCAAGTGTCTTCTTTTTTTTTATAACACGTCATAAGCATTTCTCATTTATTTCTCATATAATTACACTGTAGAAATTCTCCCTCAGCTGGAACCTTGGTGTTCAGAAGTAATTACACTGTTTTTCTCTCACAAGCAAATACTTTCTAGCCAACAGTCTAAACCTGTTAAATCTGTATAACTAATGATCTGGTGTTGTTGTAATGTCAAATAAACTGATAACAAGTGAAGCACAAGATATGATTTTAATTGTACATGTTCAAGTTAATTCACAAAGGTGATCAAGTGATTAGTTCATAGATGAGACTTAGGAACTAATGCACCATGAGGAAGAAACTTCAGAATTCAAAGCAGCATCAGCTCTAAATATGGAGGAAAAGCTGTCAGAGAGATGCTGTGGTCAGATAGACACCAGGGTTTGGATAACAAGTTTGCATTTCCTTACAATTCTTAATAATTATCCACAACACTTCTTTTTTTTCTTTCACACAGATTTTGTTTTACATTATGCATTATTTTTATTTTAGATTATGCATTATTAAAAACAAACTGGTCCATCTGTGGTGAAAAACACTGGTAGCTGTGGTTGCTTTCCTAAACTTTCCAAAAATGATTGTTACTGTTTATATATATATATATACAGTATATCACTCATGGGATCAATAAAGTCTATCTATCTATCTATCTATCTATCTATCTATCTATCTATCTATCTATCTATCTATCTATCTATCTATCTATCTATCTATCTATCTATCTATCTATCTATCTATCGTGTTTCTATTCTCTTGTATCATTATCCTTTTATTATTACAAAAGTTCAATAAACAGGTTCAGCAAAAGAAAAAAAAACAGAAAATGACTGAAATAAAGGAATGAAAGTTACACAGTGTTATTGGAACCTCCTTCAGTATATGTTAAACATTCTCCTTACAGAAAGTTTCAGCATTACAGTAGTTCTATGTATTCAGTATTTCTTTACATCACTGCATTTAAAAAGTATAAATTTTAATGTCAATACTGCACATAATTCTCAAATAAAAGTCTATCCAGCTGTTATGCAAAAGTCTGTAATAATGTTTCTCTTAAGCGTTTTAATTAAAATCTATATTTTGGTGTGATTTATACACATGGGTTTGTACATCATGACTATTGGACGCTTTATTATGTCCATTTTATGATGAAACAGCAAAAGACTTTGAAAATCATTTGTCATTTTCTGATCATGATAAATATCAACACAACTAGACTGAAATATACAGGTAAGATATCTACTGGTTTCCTGTCAGGGTTGTGGACTGTTTTCTGGCCACTAGAGACCCCCACTGCCTTTTTGTTGGTTTCCATTCTCTGTTATTATGTCTAATAGGTGTCCCCTGTGCTTTGTTTAGGTTTGTGTATTTAAGTCACGTGCTTGATTCACAAGTAAGGGAGGAATAATTATTTCAATTAATGGCTCTATAATTTATCGCTTGTTATAATACTACTTCAAAACAGATCAAATAAATAAATAATACAATGCAGATATTATATTTCTCTGATCCACCAGTGTGTCTCCACATCCTTATTTGACAAGAAAAAAGGCCATTATATATTTACACCACACTATCTGGGACCCAAAGTCAAAACATTGCATGCAAAGGACTGGCTTACATGGAAATCTGGTGACCAGCTAGAAGGGAAGATGCTTCCCTTCTTCATAATCTTCATGAATGTGTCCTTTGAGTGGTACAAATCATGGACTGGCTGCGTTCATATTCTATTCACTTCAATTCAATTCTTTTTTTTTTTGTATAGCACTTTTAACAATGAACATTGTCTCAAAGCAGATTTACAGAACATAAGAAACAAAAAACATAGTGTAAAAAGTCCTAGATGTTAGACAAAATCATCCCTAGTGAGTAAGCCTGTGGAGACATGTGGCAAGGAAAAACTCCCTTAGATGGCATGAGGAAGAAACCTTGGGAGGAACCAGACTCTAAAGGGAACCCATCCTCATTTGGGTGACACCGGAGAGTGTGATTATAAATTATTCTAATCACCGAAGAGTGTGATATGAACAATGTCCTTTCTGCAGTTATGTACAGTCTACAGTGTGATGTAGAATGTTAGTGTGTGTATTAATTAGGAGGTTGTTGTCGTCCTCAAAGTCCACATAGGGCTGGCAGCGTTGCTTTGATATACCCAAATCCTCACGAAGCAGAATCCAGCTGAGGTTGGTCCATCTCTGGATGCCTCAGGATCCTCGCAGGGTTGGCCTCTGTCTACTGGAGCTGGCACAATCTCCAGATGCCTCGGGATGGGTAGAAAAAGGAACAGGTGGAAAGGAATTAGCATTCGTAATATTAGCAGGACTAGATGATAATGTGCATTTGATCAGATGTACTGGAGTACAAGGTTATTGGGTGTGTTATGTGTATGCCAAGCTAAAGAGATATGTTTTTAATCTACTTTTAAACTGGGAGAATGTGTCTGAGCCCCAAACACTGTCAGGAAGACTACACCAAAATTTGGAGTACCTTCTTTTGTAGACTTTAATATTCTGGGAACTACCAGAAGCCCAGAGTTTTGTGATCTTGAAGAGCGTGGTGGATTGTAGCATGTCAGAAGACTGGTTAGATACGTGGGAGCTAAACCATTTAGAGCCTTGTATGTAAGTAGTACTAGTTTGTAATCAATTCTAGACTTAACAGGTAGCCAGTGCAGGGATAATAATATTGGGGTTTTATGATCATATTTTCTTGATCTGGTAAGAACTCTGGCAGCTGCATTCTTCAAACTTGTTTATTGAAGATGCAGGACAACCACCTAGTAATGCATTACAATAGTCCAGTCTGGAGGTCATGAATGCATGAACTAACTATTCTGCATCAGATACAGATAAAATGTTCCTAAGCTTGTCAATATTTCTAAGGTGGAAGGCTGTTTTAGTAATAGTGGAAATATGATTTCAAAGGACAAGTTGCTGTCTAATATTACGCCCAGGTCTCTCACTGCTGAGCTAGCCATAACAGTACATCCTTCTATATGCAAGCTAAATTCTAATGGAGGGTAATGTAACTTCAAACAGGCTTCTTCAAGGTGAGTTGTTTTATTATGGTTTGACATAATAGGCTTGCTTAGTCATATCCATGGTCTCTGCTATTTGTGTCCCTAAATTAGTGTTAGAGTGAATGAGTACAAAGGTTACTGTGAAGACAGAAGAGAGAAAGGAGAAATGTGAACAGAACTCTGCACAAATCTCATGTTTACTCTCCCCATCTGGGAAGCATCCGATATTGAATGGGAAAAAACATGTATTGTGGACCTGCATCTGTAATATGTATATAAAATGGGACATTGATATATTGTAGAAAGTATTCAAAACCGTTTCCTTGTTTTTTAATAGGTTACACCCTTATTCTAAATTAAATAAATTCTCCAAAAAACACCATAACAAAAAGTATAGTTTTTCACATACTGTATGAGTGTAACTTATAAGTATATGATTTGTAACTGTTTCACATTTCTCTTCATTCCTCCTCCCAGTCCCTGCTATGTACAAACATCCCACTGTGTTATTAGGGGTTACAACCGGCCAGATGATGAGCAGTGCCTTGTTTCCTCCAGAGGTATGAATATCAGTACCTATAAATGTCATCTACACCTCTATTAGTTCATTAGTAGCTGCTGGGAATATGCTCCTTGTAAGGTTGTGACAATGTTGTGCGGTCTGTGTCTTATTATTTTGCATGTTTATATTTGCAGCCTGGCTAGCTAAGCATTTAACTCACTGGTTCGTGTGAGTTTTCCTTCACATCAGGATAATTGTATATAAAGACAAATAGGGTTATGACCAACTGATCCATTTTAATTTTTATAGAACTAAATGCAAAATGTTTACTATTTTTTTTAACTGGTAGCCTACAAGCTATATGGTTGATATGAGGTGTGATATGATGTGTTGTGTGAGTGACTTTCCTGTTCCGAGTATCTTAAACTCTGAAGGTGAATAAAGTGTTGTTGTTGCTTGTAGATTGAACTAAATGTAAAAGAAGACATGATAGAAGACTGGTGATAAACCAAGCTAAACATTAGTTGATGAATGGATGAATAGCTTGTAGCTGCCTTTAGCACTATAGGTGTTCAGAGTACTGTGACATTTGCATGAAAGTAATATAAAAAAAAAAGTATAAAATCATATCCATTTTTTCATCAAATGGTTGTTTTAGTGCAATGAACAAAGCAGACATGTACACTAATACATTTACATATATACATGTGACTTAACTGTTATGTCTAAAGTCAGGATATTAGTCATATTCAAATAATGATCAGTTAATTACTCTGAAGACAAATATGATACTAATGATCCTAATTGCTAATTTCTAATTTTTAGATCAGATGTCAGAACTTTTAGCTGAAAAGTATTAAAATATATCAATGGTTGTCAATTGGACTATCAGTGTCATGGTGTAAAATGCAAACAAATTCTTGTGTGATTTTTTAAATTAAAGAGTGTAGCCAGTATTTCATGAGTGAATGAATGAACTAATTTCTTTATCTTCCTGTTAAACTCATATCTGTATCATAAATGGCAAAAGGAATAATCAGTGACTTTTCTGCCTGATGCATTGTTCAGACTGGGTGGAATTTGATGCCCATCAATGTGTTGTGGCCTCGAGTGTCAAGTTTTAAATGGTGATTGGATGTTGGAGGATTATTGAGCATTCTGCAGCTGTCAATGACTGTCTTACCATTATAATGAAAAGGTACAGTGCATTTAGAAAGTAAACAGACCCCTTGATTTTTCACTCATTTTATAACGTTACAGTCATACTCTAAAATGGATTGAACTCATAAACAGGTTTTCATGAGGTTTTGGAATAACACATTTAAGTAGGTAAGTTAATTAAAGAAAGTTAATTATCTGTGGTGCTAAAAATATAGCTTAGGTACATGTGGTTTCCACTGATATCTATATACTGTATATATATTATATATACTGTAATATATATATATATATATATGTATATATATATACTATATATTCCTTCTATATACTGTACCTTCTATATATTATATCTATACACATATATATTTATATCTATACACATATATTTATTTATATTGTTCTATTTTTCACATATACTATATATATTCTATATTGTACTGTATTATATTAGCATATTATATTTTTGTTTTTATATTTGTTTTTTTATATTTAGTGTATATAGCAGTTTTATATTTGTATACATTATATATTATATTACTATTTTTATTATTTTTTTATTTTATTTTATTTTTCATTATTTATAATATTTACTGCTATATTGATACTACATATATATATTCATAGTATATACATATATGTTTATATATAAATACATAGACATATATTTGCATATGCATATCTGACACTTGACTTTCAAGTTATTTTCGTTTGTGATTTCCACCATTTAATTTTCCCTACTTTTCCCTATATATTCTTAACTATATCCCCTATTTTTCATATACACACTTTAAATTTTTTTTTACTATTTCTTTTTTATGTAAGACGTAAAAAGCATTTCACTACATGTCGTACTGTGTATGATTTCGTATGTGACCAATAAAATTTGAATTTGATCACGCTTGAGATTTTTCTAAAGCATCATTATCAGTCATAGTTTGTAGACCTAAGAGGCAAGATTCTGCTGAGGCACAGATATGAGTATTTTCAGCATCTTTGAAGGTCCCTGTGACTTAAATAAACAAACCTAAACAAAGCACAGGTGACACCTATTAGACATAATGACAGAGACTGGACACCAACAAAAAGGCAGTGGGGGCCTCTAGTGGCCAGAAAACAGTCCACAACCCTGACAGGAAACCAGTAGATATCAGTTTATATTCCTTTTTCATCATAAAATGGACATAATAAAGCGTCCAAAAGTCATAATGGACAAATCAATGTATAAATTACACCACAATATGGATTTTAATTAAAACGCTTAAGAGAAACATTATTACAGACTTTTGCATAACAGCTGGATAGACTTTTATTTGATAATTATGTGCAGTATTGACATTAAAATTTATACTTGATTTGGATTGGTCAGAAGGTGTTCAGCATGGCCCTGATAACAGTTCAGGTTTCAAATCAAATCTCTCTTTTTTAAGAATGTCCTCTTTCTGATTATTGTTTCTCTAAAAACAGTTAAATCAAAGTATATGGCAAACTCCAATCATTTAAGCCTCACCTTAAACATTTTAAATGTAATGTAATGTAATGTAATGTAATGTAATGTAATGTAATGTAATATTTAAATGCAGTGATGTAAAGAAATACTGAATACATAGAACTACTGTAATGCTGAAACTTTCTGTAAGGAGAATGTTTAACATATACTGAAGGAGATTCCAATAACACTATGTAACTTTCATTTATTTATTTCAGTCATTTTCTTTCTTTCTTTCTTTCTTTCTTTCTTTCTTTCTTTCTTTCTTTCTTTCTTTCTTTCTTTCTTTCTTTTATACAAACCAAAAAAAAAACCAAGACCTCAATACATAATTATAAAGTGTATGTCAATTATGTACAGAAGAAACTTCAGAGAATCAGAGTTTAGAAAATAAATAAATAAATAAATAAATAAATAAATAAATAAATAAATAAATAAATAAAATCACAATAGTTCATATCAGCAAACAAAACATTAATATAAATGATGTACACACAGTGCACATACTTGTACTCACACCTTCTGCCTCTAGGAGTTCATCACCATTAGATAGATAGACACAGTTTTCCACACATTCAGCCAAAGCTTTCATGTCGAAACATGGGTGCAGATTCCATAGAAAGAAATTACATATTTTTGTGTTTTCACTGGTAGGAGTTTAAAATAAGTAAATTCATTTTTTTTTTCCAAAAAAAAGAAAAAACAAAAAAAACAAAACAAACAAAAAAAAAACAGAAAAACTTCACTAATTTTGACATTTGACATTTTTGGCCACAACAATAACAAAAAAAAAACTTTGTGAAGACCTGAAAGAACTGAATATTTAAGTGACATGTAAGTTGACATCTGTAAACAGGATGCATTTGACCATGGGGTCAGATTTTGGACAAGCCTGACCTCAGTAGACGTGTTATTTAATAAAGTAACAATAATGAACAATATTTCATTTCAAATTGTTTATTTCATTTATTCAGCAAATGAGTTTATGCTAAGATTTAAAGCTGAAGATGATCGAGTTTTTGTTATTTAAATCGTTTTAGATTTCTGGCAAAACTAGCATGCTACTGGTCAATTACAGAAGTTATTCTCAGATTTTTTAAGAATATTTCCTGAAGCCTCAGCAAGTCAGCAAGTTTTAAGTCAGCAAGTCCGGACTTAAATCCGATTGAGATACTGTGGCATGACCTTAAACAGTCCATTCATGCTCGAAAACCCTCCAATGTGGCTGAATTAAAACAATTCTGCAAAGAAGAATGGGCCAAATTTTCTCCACAGTGATGTGAAAGACTCATTGCCAGTTATCACAACGATGGTTCTGCAAGTGGTGCAGTGGTTGCTGTGAATGTTGTTGTGAATCAGGTCTGCTCCTTGGTTTTCTATTAAAGTATTAAAATATAATCGAGTTATGTACATAGATATTATGGGACTTATAACCATTTTCCATTAAGTTGCCCATGCAATTTAAGAACATATAATACACTTTTAATTCATTTACATAGGTTCCATATGACTGGTTTTAGTCATCAATCAGAAAGCTGTATATATAAAATAGCACCTATTTTTGTCATTTTTGTACAGCAACAGTCTTGGACATTGGATCAAATGAGGTTAGATCAGAACAAATGAAATATATGATACTCATGTCAGAGCAGCCCTAGATAGTGGCACTAGCTGTTTTGGAGTTAAAAGAGCTTGTCTTTGTCTAAAGCACTTTCCCATTTTTCTATTTGTCACTGGTTACCCTACTGACATTGCCTGATCTCTTTGAAGGTATTGTGCCTGTTGAAATAGCACACTGTCTAACATTACTGATATTAAAGAAGTACATCACCTTGGATGATATTACCATTTCATTCTACATTTCCAGTACAAGTGGACAGATAAAACAAATTTCAGAAGATTGTTCCCATTTCTAATTGGGCCTAAGATTCCTGAGCATGATCCAATATGGCAGGTCTTGTTGGACTTAAAACAGATTGTTAAGCTTGTGGTTGCCCAGTCCACAACAATGAATCTAATACATTTCTGGAGACCAAAATTTCAGACCATAACTAATTAGGTTGTTTGGGCCTCTTGTGAGACTTTGGACCACACGTTTTCTCAAAAATGTGATTAAACACACCAGTTGTTTTAAAAAAGTTGTTTTAGCAGTGAGACACCAGTTTTTGATTGCGTCATCCCTGAGTGTTGATAAACCAATCCTGGATGTCTCAGAAATATCTACTGTCTTGTTAGATTTCTTAAAGGAGGGGCTAGCTTAAGCTTTTAAACAGAAAGGTCTTGATCTATCTGCAAGGGAATAAATTATAGAACAGGCATATTAGTTGCCAAAGGGTCTGAAGGTGGCTTTCCTGAATTTGGGGAAATCCATCAAACTGTTTTTTGTTTTGAAGCTACTGTGTGGATGGTACAGTGGGCACTACAGAGCATTAAAACTGACTCCGTCCCCAACATGAGAACTTGCTCTTGTGGAAGTCTGTAGACTGGTCAATAAGTATCCCTTAAAACTTAACTGCCTATTTGCTCGGATCTGTGCAAATGGTGACATTGTAAAATTGATCTGTGTCAGAGGTAAAGATAACAAATTAAATGCTCTGTGGACAGTAACACTAGCCTTGAAAAGGAGGTCACAGTGCAGTGTGAGTCATAGTGTGTATTATAGTATGTGTTGTCGTGAGAAAAGGGGATGCTGCTGATCCCTGATCCAAAGCTGAGGCCTGATGTAGCTGAGGGGTTGATTCAGGAAATCGTTAAGCACAAAGTATATGATTCAGACAGGGAGTTTGACCAAGTTGCAGAGTCGCTCATAACGAGGCATCCATGTTTTTCCAAGAAAAATTTGGCTCAGCCACTGGCTATGGGAGATAAAAGACTAGTCTCAAATACAAGCTGCCCATACATCTTCAGAAAGTAGAATGACCTGATGTATGTGTAAATGCTTTGGTTCATAAACCAGATGGGAAATGTTGTCCTGCCTTTGACGTTAAGAAACCAAAGAGGGCTTACTGCCACTCCTTTCCCCTTGGAGAAAGCTACCAGTCTTTGGAGAAAATGAGGGTTGAATTCCTTTCAGATATTAAGAAGTGTAATAGCATATCTACTTCTTATGGAGGCGGAGGAAAGCACATCTCCCTCCAGCCATTCTGACCATGCTTTACAGAGGGGACATTGAGAGCATCCTGAGCAGCCACATCACTGCCTGGTTTGGGAATTGCACCGTCTGGGATTGCAAGACCCTGCAGCTGAGAACATCATCTGAGTTTCTCTTCCCTCTATCATGGACATTTACGTATTCACCATCTGAAAAACCAACAGCATTATGGATGACCCCACACACACCCCTCACATTCACACAAACTCATTCTTTCCAACTTTATTCTTCACCATCTGTTCTTAACTTTAAAGACAAAGTGACAAATTGATTGAACAATCACTGTACATTACAGCCACAACAGTCGAATAAAAAAATTACACTTCTCCATTTCATCATCATCATCAGCGTCCAATTCTCCTCAAAGTTTGCTTAACAACTGCGCATTGTGCTCCAGCATTTAACGAAACTTTCCAACTCTCTTAATCTTTTGTAGATGCAGGAGGCTTAGAGACAGAAAAAGGTTAAAAATGGTATTTTAAAATTGTCTAACTATTATTATTTTATTTGTTATTTTTTTTCAGCACTACAATTTGAAATTTAATGCAAAACATCCAAGTTTACAGTCATGTTTAGCTCCACAGGCTTCATGCTTGCTGGTATTTGATAGCCCAGTGACAAAAGAAATGCACAGAACACACTGCCATTAACCAGGTGTGCAGAATCACTTATCACACACACACACACACACACACACACACAAATGAATGAAATACAGTTTGGATTTTTTTATGTAAAATAAATGATAATATGACTAACAGTGGGATAGTATGACTAAATGGTTTTATTTCATTATTAAAATATATAATTATTGTTAATGTAGCATTCTTTTCTGGCTAATTTTAAGGGAGCAGTGCCCCAGCGCCCCCTATTGTCCAGCCGCCACTGTCTCTACCACCAAACTCCTCTCACTACTCAACATATGACTTTGCATAAACCAACCACTTTCAACACTTAATTACTGTTGCACCTTCTGAACTATAGTCTCTGGCTTAGCTTTCCAGTTAGAAACATGACACGAAACCAATGAGTGGTTTATAGGTCAGTAATATTTTACAATCAATGTGAAAATGTGAAATTTCAATGAGAGCCATTGCAGTGTGGATAAGATAGGAGTGATGTGTTCATTTCTTCTGGTTTTAGTTAGGACTCTAGCTGTTGCATTCTGTACTAACCTGAGCTTGCTAATGCACCTCCTGAAATATCTCAACAGTAAGGCATTAGAAAAGGTAACAAAAGCATGAACAAGCATTTATGCATCATGTAAGGACATATTTATTATCTTAGCAATACTTCTGATATAAAAGAAGGCTATTCTAGTAATACTATTCATACAAGCTTAACATGAAAGACTGGAGTCAATAATCACACATATTTTAAATTTTATTTCACACATATTTTATTTATAGTAAAACATATTTTACTTACTTCTGAATCTTTTGCCTAATATTTTTTTATTTTGCCATTGAAATAATTTGTGAAATCATTGCTGCTGCATATTGATGGATTATTTTGCTATAGTATTAAACAAAAATCTAGGATTATTTATATCTTCAATTAGAAAGAAGACATACGCTGGTCTAGCAGCAGTAAGAGATTTTCAGTAGCTGAGGGGAGGCTTTCATTCCATGCTACTTGAAATAATACCAGTTTAGAAGGGAAAATTAAAGCTATTAGAGATAATCTTTCTCATCCTCTCTAGCATGTTCAGACACAGTTTCATCCAGCCACGTGTTTCAAAACGTCTGTGCCGTCAGATTCCACAGTCCAACAATATCCAGTACATCCTACTCCAATGAGGCTCACAAATACCAAACAGTTATACAGGTACACCGACCAAATTGTGATGACTAGACGACTGGATTAGAGCATCTCCAAAACTACAGCTCTTGTAAGGTATTCCCGGTCTGCAGTGGTCAGTATCTATCAAAAGTGGTCCAAGGAAGGAACATGGTGACCCAGTGACAGGGTGATGGGTGGCCAAAGCTCATTGATGCACGTGGGGAGTGAAGGCTGGCCCGTGTGGTCCAACGACAGAGCTACTGGTGATCAAATTGCTAAAGAAGTTAATGCTGGTTCTGATAGAAAGTTGTCAGAATACACATAGTGCATGATGGGTCAGGGCTGTTTTGGTAGCAAAAGAGAAAGCAACACAATATTAGGTAGGTGGTCATAATATTATGCCATTTTGATATAAATAGAACTCTGGTCTATGTACATACACACTGATTCATTTTATTGTTTTATTATTTTTATTTCTATTTATCTTATATTATTTTTTACACAATTTCTTGATGTATAGATTTTTATTTGATGTCACTCGTCTTAGTTTTGCTGTTATCTCCTGTTCCTCTACAGGAGATTAATAAATCTCATCTCATTATCTCATCTAACCACAATTTTAGGTTGTTATTGTTTTTACATGAAACAATGATTGGGGAAAAACACCTTAAAAATTGCTGATCATCTTATAGAAATCATTACAGAACATAACATAATGGCTTCGTATAAAGATGTTAAACTATAATTACGTAATTTCTGCATTTGTCAATACTATTTCATATTTAAAAAAAATCCACTAGTACATGCAAAATGGTGCCATCTCACAGATTTATGGTCCAACAAAATTAGAAATTCAGTATATAATCAGACTTTTCTACAGGCTGGGTGTCTCAACAAATTTGAGGATATAATTATGTGAATTTTGTTATTTGATATTTTCCACATTTTGGTGAATTACTCAAAGTTTCCAACATTCTAAATGATTTTTCTATATGTATATCAGTGTGAAATTTGTTTTGTGTGTTTTGGTTGCTTTTTAAAAGAACACTCTGTATACTGATGAATAGAAATGATCAGAATGAGACTTAAATAGATGTAAATGATATATGTATCAAACAATGTTACAAAAGATGGAAAAGGGAATTGAATTGTCTTGCAAACTTAACATATTAAGCATAACCTGACCATTTAAAAAGGAACACATGCACATCTGATTATTTATGCAATTATCTAATTAGCCAAAAATGTGGCAGCAGCACAATACACACAATCATGCAGGTTAAGAGCTTCAAGTCTACAGTATCTCAAATAATTTATTTATTACTGTGGTCAGCAGAAAAGCGCCCGAGAATGCATGACACATCAAATCTTGAAGTGGATGAGCTACAACAGTAGACTTTCACACCAGAATCCACTCCTGTCAGCCAAAATCAGGAGTCTGAGCCCATGTTCCTATAAACACGACTGAAGACAAGATAAAACAAGATTAAAAAGTGAGTCTTTGGGCCAGCCTATGCCCAAAGTAGTATAAGAACCTGATGTGGTTAACTGCTGTGCTAGCGCATCCATCCAGGAGAATACATAGCTCAAAGCTTCTACAAAGTGTTCATCATCAGCTGGACATGCTGCATGATGAGATGCCTAACTGCAGTGGCCAAGGCAGCTGGGTCGTTGTACAGGTCTAAGGGCTGCAAAAACAGAACTTCAAAAAGCTGATCCTATTGACAAATTACACACACACACACACACACATCAAACGATGACTTAGAGATACAAAGCTGAATATTTGTGTATCGTAGCGTCAGAAAATATTCAACACTTACAATAAGCACTGTGAAATACAGCTCTGCTGCAGGCTCCCACACATCCAGGTCCTACATGCTGATGAGTGCCATCAGAGCCAATCATATTTAAACATGTCATTTTACACAGACATCTGCAAGCTTACATTTGCCCCCGAAAAACTCAGATGCAATCGAATTCCTGGTTAGATGATGTCCTCAGGAATTGAATCAGAGATTGGTAGGCCAGCTGTACATGAACTGTATTCTGTTAAAACAAGACAGAAAATCTCTATAACTCACTTCTTATTATATAACAACTATGGTGTTTAACATGGCTACTCATTTTAACCCCTAACCAGAAGCAGTATGTAAGCCTAAGCATGTCCAGTTCTCCTATAAAGAGATACAGATGATGTAACCAATAGGCCAAATTTCCAACTACTGCTTAACCCAGAGCCATCTTCATTATTTACATTTTATTTTAATATTTATCCTAAGAATGTCCTTCATTCATAATAGGCTATAAAATGTAACAGCTAAGCTTAAATAAATATTAAATAAACTTAACTTATTTTGTTTATTTTGTTTACTTCACTTAGTTTCACTAAATAATTACAAAAATTTTCCACACAATGTGATTAAACTAAACTGGTTCATTTAGCTCCACTTGCAAGTTTAAGTATTTTTGAATGGTGTGACCTTACATGTGGAGTTACGTGGTTCTACCTGCACATGGCCAGCTGTGATGAGAGCATGAAGAGATGAGTCTGTGTATCTATCATTTTTTTTGTTTAATTGCTAAATTATCATTGCAACGTAACAATCACATTAAATGAGTTAGCGTTCTAAAACTAAAAAATCTTCTCATATTCAAATCAATATGTTTTCTGTATGTTTGTACTGTTTGTACAAAATGTTTTACTGTAGGGTTGCATATTGGGTGTTTTAATCATTCACCCATCAATCTTTTTGTTTTAAAAATGTTTTGAAGAAAATGTTTTTTAAGTACTTTAAAGCACTTGTATTGTAAGAGTATTTTTTTTGTGCTGCACATTTTGTGTTTGGGAGAACTGTGAGAACACAAAGACACAGAAAGCACATTATGTTGTTAATATCTGTCAGGACATCATGGATGTCACAGCTCTGCTGACAGCAGTTTTCTGTAGTCCTTAAAGAACCTACTTGGAAATGTTACAAATATTTTGGTACACTGGTCCCATAAAATGGTTTTGACCTTTTTGATTTTACTCATTTTTGTTAGGTTTCCTAATATTTACTAGTAAAGTGAACACTAATAAGTTAACCCAACTAATGATATTGAGTCACTGATGACGTTTTATCAATTTAAAATGAATACAATACTTTATACATATATTTAAGGCAATTGGTTTCCTCACTTTTTTTAAGTAAAGTCAACTTAAAACTGAAAATTAGCTACTGATGCTAGTTATTCCGATAGTCTTCATTACTTCATTATGATTAAACTTTTTTGAAGCTCAGTAAACGAAAGTATTTTGCACAAAAAAAAAATTCACCAGGTTGTTAGCTGCTGCCAGTTGCATAACAGGCTTCTTTCCAACCACAAACAGGAAGTTCTGATTGTGGATGCTGGCAAGCATAGTCTGAATATAAGACAATATACAATACAAGTTAAAGCATAGTGAACTTTGTCTGTGCAATAACAGAAGATACACAAAGGTTTTACACACAGCAAACAGCTTCAGGCTGATCCCAGTGACCTCTCTGTCAGAAAGATGGCATCTAAGAAACAGTAGAAAAGCTTAGTGTATGTTATACATAAATAACACCATTACACCATTAAACTGGGAAGAGGATTGTACCTAATAAAGGGCACCTTCACCTCCTCTGGGCTAAGTCTCTCCTCACTCTTCTACAAGCAAAATTACCAATGAATCATTAAAACTCACAGTAAAATTTTCAGCCTCTTATCCAGGGAAATAGCAGCATATGTAGATACACATCAGTTTGGAAACACAGAATTACCTCGCTTCGTTTCTCAGAACCATGAGGAGAGTTAACATCTTCCTTCACACAAGAGAAGGTGTCCACCTACCTACTGTATCTGCAGCCACATGCAGGTACAGTATGTGCAAGTCATCTTTTTAAAGGTGTGCTGTTAACTGAAAAAATATGCACATACCGACACTACAGAAAAACAAATGTACAACAGAAAAATTCAGAAAGTTACTACATAATACACTTCATGTCAATGTAAAAAATTTACCACGTGAGTCATTCTACAATTAAGGGTACATTCCATGTCCGTTTGTGATAAATATATATTTTGCAACAATTTACAGAAAGCATGTTATAATATCCCATAAACATTCAGTGTACCCCATGTTTCATTAATCTTAAAAATAGCACAATGTTTCAAAATTGACAGTTTTTACTGTGTCAATTTTTCAGTTTAGTGAGGCTTGGTTTCAAAATAATGAAAAAATGCCATTAAAGTGAACAATTTAAATTTTTTTATTTAGTTTAACATTCTGAATACTAATGAAAATTGCATTTTGCATTTAAATAAATATCTTAATTTTTTATTGTCCACAAAAGTTCTGTCAACTATGTTACCAACATGATTCCCCATAACAAAAAAATGTTTTGTTCCAATGATATAATTTTCCTCTGTGGCGGACATTTTGAACACACTGTGGTGAGTGCCCTCTCATTTTTGTTACATTATTTTACCTAAAATAGAGCATTGTCAAAAAGTATATTAATTGACCATCAACAATGTTATTTTAATGGTTGTAATTTACAATGTTTTTTCTATTTTAATTCAAATTTATGTTCAAATCTCAGGTTAACCTGTTCAATAAAATGACATGTGGTTAGCCAGGCAAGGCCTACCTTTGAAATTATGAGTCAAAATGGGGAAATTGTCAACTATGTTACGTGTCAACTATGTTACCCAGTAGGGCCAACTCAAGGGCCAAATCTGTCAAAGGAGAAAGACCAACCTGCCATATGGGCACACATCTCCTATCCTGGATGAAGTAAAGGCCTCCTATCTTTCTGTTGAGACAGTGCATTTCTTCAGTGATGGACCATGCACACAGTACAAACAGAAAGGAAATTTCTTCCTGTTCAGCACAGAGCTAATGAAACATGGATTTAAAAGGGGGACATGGAACTTTTTTGAGGCGATCCATGGAAAGGGGGCTCCAGACGGAGTGGGAGGTCTACTGAAAAGAACAGCCGACAGACTTGTTAGTCAAGGCCATGATATCCCTTCAGCAGAACACCTCTACAGTGCTTTGGTCAGAAATGTTACTGTGAGGGTGTTCTACACTGAGGAAAATCTTGTGGAGGAAGCTTCAAAAATGATGCCCAGTAGTTTGCCAGCAGTGCCCTCGACTATGCGGATCCACCAGGTGGTCACAGAGGCGGGAGAGATCATATACCGAGTTGCCCTTGCACAGCCAAACAAAGCTTTGAGTGCCAGCATAATGACACTCATCACTTTAGTTTGGCGTTCAGCAAACAACACCTTCAATGTCTCACACAAAAGCAAGGACAGTGAAATTTAGTGGGGTCCTGATTTGATTTGCCAATGGTGTGCTGTGAAGTATGATGGAGACATTTACCCAGGAACCATTCAAGAAGTCACTGAGATGCATGTGCAGGTAAAGTGCATGCACCATGTAGGTGTCAACCGTTTTTTCTGGCCACTAAGAGAAGATGTGCTGTGGTACCTGCTTAAGGATATTGTGAGAATGATTCCTCCTCCAAAACCAGTAACGTCATGTCATGTCGAAATAGATAAAAATATCTGGTCTACTTTCTAAAAGATCCAACTGAACATTGAAATAGATTATTACTGTTCACTTGACTATTGACATTACTGAACTACTTTTTAACTGTTTTGCTTTCAGGTTAGACTTAACTTGTTTATACCCAATTCTACAAAAACAATACTCAACCTGTGTTCCATGGTTAAGCAAAAATGTGTTCCTTTTCTGTGTTTGTTCATTGTTTTCCTAACTAGTCACATTCAAAAAAGCCTAAAATATCTCAATATAAATATGAATCATTTTAACTGTTGTATGAATTTAATTGATCAAAATGAATTCTAAATGTATTGTTTAAAAATGTAAAATATATATACAAATGTTTTATTTGCACTATATGAAAGCTCTTCCTCTGTGCTTGTCTGCATCGCTTGTGAGAAACATTTTTTGTTCTGTATGAATTTAGTTATAATATTTAGTTGTTTAGAAATAAACATTGTTCTTATTGTTAATAATGTGTCCTTTATTGTGACGTTTATTGTCAGCTATGTTATACCTGATTTTTTTCCACATTAAATCAACTGGAATTGTGCTTCTGATATCCTTCAAGGTGCATTGTGCATCTACACAAATTGGACATTTGCATAACAGCAGTTAACTCTCTACTGCATGAATTATTATATTTACATCAAAAACATTTTTTTTTTATTGCTTAAATTAGTTAAAGAAATAAAACTATACAAAATTTAAAAAAAAAAAATCTTTTTTAGGGGGGTAGTTTATAAATTTTTGCCATATGGCAACAATGTGCAGTGGTGGAAAGTAACATAATGTCTTGTTTTTCTTAGAAAACACACCTTTTATATACAAAAGATTATACATATCTTAATTTTATTGAATGAAATTCATGACTTAATTTTAGATTAATTTACACTTAACTTAACTTACACCAATTTTACAAAAATTAGTGTTGTTTTAACTGTTACTCACAATGTATGGTATTTATTATATGATTATATCACAGGTATGTCCACCCAGAAAGATGGTGAAATCACAATTCTAAAAGTCATTGGACAAGTATAACCAATTTGTATTTTCATTGTGGATCTTTTTATGTCCTACATTTTAATCCTACTGTCATTCTAACCCTCCATGCTATTTCCTAATTTAACTCAATTTCACCCTTTGCATAGAGAGAGAGAGAGAGAGAGAGAGAAGAAAAATCTGTGAGAGAAGAAAGGTGGTAAAGTTTCTCTACTTTCCTATTAATGCTTAAATACAATATTACACTCACTATGATATTATGTAAATAATAATGTACATCTGCAACTAAATATCTGGAGCGCGAGAGCTTGCTAATCATGTTTGAGGCTAATCATGGCTAATCACTATGCTAGGCATGGTTTAGTGTAAAACCTGTAGTGAGGATTGTTAAAAGTGACAAACAAATGGGGTAAATATTCCAGTGTGGAAATAAAATAGATTTTTAAGTAACTTAAACATGATTTATTGTAAAAACTGTATGGAATTAAAGTCACATTCTCCTGCTGTGAGCTGGCTGAATGTCATCAGGATGAGTGGTTTCTCTCTGTAAGTGGCAGTAAATGCAGTAACCTGCACCTGCAGAGACAATGACCAGCCCTAGACATAGGTGATATTTCAGTCTGTAGCCCAATGTTAAAGCTTTGTGAGAGTTTATATGATCATATACAATGTAAATGCATGTTTAGAATATTTATTTATGAAACTAGTGGGGGGAAAGCACAGGACTGTATGCTCCATGTCCAGAAGTGAGCAGGCTGAAAGTCTTTTGGTGCAAAATCAGTTTTATGCTAACATGACATGCAATATATGGCCCTGACAAAATTGCAACTAATAACACTTCTGATCTAGGTTTAAAATAACAGCTGAAATAAGATGTTGACATAAGTGCTTTCAACTGTCTCCTGACTTGGATAAGCTGCAGAGTGACCAGCTCTGCCCTATCATTCTTTGTGGCCTTTTACACAGTGAGTCATAAAAGTAGTGTTAACTGTGTTAATACAAAAAAGCATGTGCTTTTAACATGGATGAAAGTTTGAACATATTGGTCTGTACTACAAAAAGAGCTGAAAACCTACAAACAGTGAATTTCTACACTAAACACAATATATTTTACAATATACAATATACACTACTCAAATTAGCAATGTACAAGGATAAAGACAGTTGATTATTCACAGTTACCCGAAGGATGCAAACAGTGGCCAAAAGGGAGATCAGTGAGTTCAGGGAGATCACAAGATCCTGACCTGAGGATGAATCACCTGGAATGAACAGCAGTTCGGTTTTGCTGGGATTGAGTTTCAGTGGATGAGCTGTCATCCATGATCTTAGCCAGACATGCTGAAATCTGAGCCGAAGCAGTGGTGTCTTAAGGAGGAAAGAAATTAATAAGTTTAAGTGTCATCCGCATGTCATCAGCATGTCCCATGTAAGGATATAGCTTCACCACGAGAGTAAGTATAGAGGGATAAAAGAAAAGGACCATGTGCTGAGCCATGTGGGACATCAGTGGAGAGTTCCATGTAGGAAGGAAACCAATGCTCCATGAATTCCATGACTCTTTCAGTCTTGTGGTTGACTGTGTCAAATACTGCTGAAACAGTATATAGTTACATTTGTATGTTGTGGACTGTCCGTGAGACAAGATATTTCCTGTTATCACTTACAGTATATACTGTATATCATTTATTCTATTGCAAAAGCACAAAGTCCTCTGTCCTGAGGACTTTATCATGGCAGGAAACAGTACAAAGACCATTACAAAATGCTGACACCTAAGAATTATCGAAATATTTAACTATTTATTAATCTCTTGATCTATGAAAACACAACATATGAAAAATGTCTCTGCTACACAAATGTTTGTGTCCTTGCTTGAACTGTTGGTTAGTCTTGCTAGTCTTATCATAGGCAATAAATAAAGTGCTCAACTAAAGACTTGGAATGTGATTCGGACTTGTTTCACTGAGGATCCATTGCTTTGAAAGTTGAATGATTTATTTTTTTTTTTTTACTAACCTTGACCACATTTCCGATAGTAGTTCCTAAACTCATATGAATTCATATTGCATTATTCCATTAAAATATTTGTTTGTTTATTTGCTTGATTGTCACGAGAAATTTACAGTAGGTGTGTCCATAGTTACATGACGTATGTCTGTGTATAAATAGATTTTAATAAATAATTTATTCAGTACACAAAGCTCTGGTTCAACCCTAAGCTCAGGTTAAGTTCTGTTCATATTCTCCCCTTTCCTCTAGGTTCTTGGGTTTCCTCCCACCACTAGGTGGGTGGATTAACCAAGATAAATTTAACTTTGTTAAGGAGTGTATGAATATGTGTATACACGGTACCCTGAGACGGACTGGCATACCATCTAGGCTGTATTTCCTGCCTCACACCCAATGTTAGGTTCTGGATTCACTCTGATACTGACCAGGATAAATTGTTTATTGAAAATGAGTTATTTGTTCAGTACCCATTTAATGATCCTTTCATTGAATCCAACAGATGGAAATCATTTGTCAGCATGCCAGTGTCACAGATACATACACTAAAATCTTACACTGAAGAATTGGCAAAATTTTGCAGCAAAATCTTGTTACTTTACTCCAACTGCCAGGGTTTACTACGTCTCTGTCCTCTCTTATTGAAGAAGCAGTAAATGAATGTTGTCAGGTAAAATTCATAGTGTGGCCCAATGTTTATGTAAATAACAAACATGTGGCTTATGACACTAGTGTGGCTTTAATGAAATAAGTGAACTTTCCTCTTTTCTTGCCTTTTCACTGCAATCTGAGGGAAACCCAAGCATATGTAGTATATAAATAGTGTACATGTGGGCAAGAAAAAGTAAACGCACTATTGTTTTCCTTCTTTAACATTTACTACAACACCAAACGATTATTGTTAACTGTCTGTATTAGAACCAACTACTAGACCAAGTTTAAGCCCAAGAAAATATAATAAGATCAATTAGGAAACTGTAAATAGCAATATACACGTCTACTGGTGTAATAATTTAACTAAATATTGAAACCAAAGCAGTGAGTCCTTGGGTTTAAGACGCTTTACGACGTTTAATATGGAGTTATATATGTTAGAGTTAGAAACAGTGTACACTTAAAGATGTTGTAAAAGAATCTTGATTAAAACAATCATTTCTTTTCCTTAAAATTGCGAAATTGAGAGAAAGTAGGAAAGAAAGTAACCGTGAGCGCGCGTGCGCTTCTCTCTCTCTCTCTCTGTGTGTGTGTGTGTGTGTGTTGAGGCACAGCATTGCGTGCGAAGAGAGCAGCTTGTCATTCAGAGGAATCCGCCACCTGAAACGCGAGGAAGTAACGTCGGGTATAAAACAGTCATCTGTCTGGAGCTTTGCAAACTGATGGAAGTTATTCTCTTTGAATAATTTAACATTAATTTAAGCCCATATAAAAACTGCTATAATAATTTTTTGAGTGATACTTCTCATATTTGGGACCTGACCGACTATCTTTGTAAGTATTAAACCAGATGCAAGTCATTTATTTTAGATGTAAGATGTAATAGTACGCATTTTAAAGCATTTAGACCATGTTGTGTTGTGTTTAAACATATTGATCATGACTGGATGGTGATATACCATTTGGAACATTTTTTTATTATTATTTTTACGCACACAACCCGACCTACACATAATATTGATGTTGCGCTTATTTAAGTTAATTCAGTTTACAGTAAGCTGAAAGAATTCGGTAAGCTGTATAAAATAGTTTCTTTGTTGTTTTCAACTTTTGGGAGATGAAAACCTTTGGATGTGGTTCCTCTAGTACACCTTTTCCCTGGACCGTGAGCGAGATGATACCACCAGGAGACTGCATGTATGCCGGTCGGAAACGGAGGAAGCCCATACAGAAGCAGTTAAGTATTTCATTGTCTTGTGTTTCTTTGCTATTTATAGATTAATGTTCAAGACAAATTCTGAGCAAGCTTGGATCTCCCTTACCCTATATATGTTTTACTGTCAGCTGGCTTGTCCTAAAGATAACTGCATTACCGTGGTGGAAATGATTGTGAGAGCTACTCTGTTTGTCATATCTGTCTATATTTAATGTATGATCAAAGTAATATACAGTTTTTATAATAGTTTGACATTACTGAAATAGTCATTAAGTTAATATAGTTCATCTGAGGCATGTACGAGAGAACCTGCACCTGTTGTATGGCCACTATACAATTTCCTGAATAGCATAGAGTTATGTTTTAAATGTAGGCATTTACAATTCGTCAATGTCAATGTCCAGCTAAATGGTTAGAAAACTGACTGTATTGTATTTTGTTCTATCTAGCAGAAAGCCTGCACCTGTGAGTGAGAAGTCCAACCCATCAAAGCGACACAGAGACCGGCTGAATGCAGAGCTAGATCGACTCGCCAGTCTGCTACCTTTCCCACCTGAGATCATCTCCAAACTGGACAAGCTTTCTGTGCTGCGTCTCAGTGTCAGTTACCTTCGTGTCAAAAGCTTCTTCCATGGTAAGACACCCACTTTTAAATATAACTGTAAAAAGACTGAAACATCTTGTTTAGGTTGATTTAAGCAAAGGGCTGAAGAAGAAAATTGCTGTGACTCACATGATTGTGGCTTTTGTTTATGGTTCAAAGGGAAAACCACATTTACTTTAAAGGTTTCTAGTAAGCACATCTTCTACAACACTTTTCCAGTCTATGTATACAAGAGGATTGATTATGAAATTTTTCACACTTTTATGCTGCTTTGCACTGGTGTTTGTACATGATACACTTTTTTTTCTGGATTTAACTACCATTGTAACAAGATAAACAAAACCACTTTGTCTTTAGTTTCATGACAAATTAGAAGTCACATTAGAGGTTGTATTCATCAGAAGCTTAACTCTGCATTGTGCATTTTATTTTCTATTTATAAATAGCTTGAATGACTTCCATAATACAGTATTGAATCGTATAATTAATAATTTAAAGGCGTTTTAAGTAGTACTATAGTTCTCTAAGTAGTATTCTACACTGCTACTCTTTCGAAGTACTCTACAATGCTGACTTTCACAATACAGCAACTTCTACATGCAGTTTCTTGTTTTAAGTTGGACAAAGCATCTAAGGTGTGCAGTTTTCTCTTAAAATGTCATGGGTGAGTGATTTTCCTGTTTCCAGTATCTTAAACTCTAAGGGTGAATAGTATTGTTGTTGTTGTTGTTGTTGTTGTTGTTGTTGTTGCTTGTAGATTGAACTAAATGTAAAAGAAGACATGATAGAAGACTGGTGATAAACCAAGCTAAACATTAGTTGATGAATGGATGAATAGCTTGTAGCTGCCTTTAGCACTGTAGGTGTTCAGAGTACTGTGACATTTGCATGAAAGTAATATGATAAAAATGTATAAAATTATATCCATTTTTAATCAAATATTTAGTGCAATAAACAATTCAGGTGTATACACTAATACATTTATGTATCTACACCTATAAGTGCCTTAATTCTTATGTATAAAGTCAACATATTAGTCATATTAAAAAAGATCAGTTCATTACTTTGGACAAAAAAACAATAAAATAAATCCTTAATATATACCAAATGCTAATTTCTACTTTTTAAATCAGATGTCAGAACCTTTAGCTGAAAATTATTAAAATATATCAGTGGTTGTCAATATGTCAGTGTCAATTGGACTATCAGTGTCATGGTGCAAATAAAATGCAAATAAATGCATTGTTCAGACTCGTTGGAATTTGATGCCCATCATTGTGTTGTGGCCTCGAGTGTCAAGTTTTAAATGGTGATTGGATGTTGGAGGATTATTGAGCATTCTGCAGCTGTCAATGACTGTCTTACCATTATAATGAAAAGGTACAGTGTGTTCAGAAAGTAAACAGACAGCTTGATTTTTCACTCATTTTATAACATTACAGTCATACAGTCATAGATAAGTTAATTAAAGAAAGTTAATTATCTGTGGTGCTAAAAATATAGCTTAGGTACATGTGATTTCCACTGATCACCCTTGAGATTTTTTCTAAAACTTGATTAACAGTCATAGCAAAAACACAGCATAGTTTGTAGACCTAAGAGGCAAGATTCTGCTGAGGCACAGATCTGAGTATTTTCATCATCTTTGAAGATCCTACATCAGAATTCCATCATCTGATTAGCTTGAAATTTTGACATAAAATGTACCTTTGGAGGAAACAAGGTACTGCTCATCATCTGGCCGGTTGCATCCCTTCAGCATAACACAGTGGGGATGTTTGTACATAGCAGGGACTGGGAGGAGGAATGGAGAGAAACGTAAAACAGTTACAAAACATATACTTATAAGTTATACATGTGAAAACCTATACATTTTTATGGTGTACGTTTTGGAGACTTAATAAATGTATTTAATTTCAGAATAAGGGTGTAACCGATCAAAAAACAAGGAAATATGAACAGTTTTGAATACTTTCTGCAATATATCACCTAATGTCCCATTTTATATTCATAAACATTACAGTTGCAGCTCCACACTACATGTTTTTCTCCATTCAAGATCGGATGCTTCCCAGATGGGGAGAGTAAGCATGAGACTTGTGTGGAGTTCTTTTCACATTTCTCCTTTCTCTCTTCTGTCTCGTCTGTCTCCACAGTAACCTTTGCACTCATTCACTGTAACACTAATTTAGGGACACAAATAGCAGAGACCATGGATATGACTAAGCAAGCCTATTATGTCAAACCATAATAACACAACTCACATTGAAGGAGCCTGTTTGAAGTTTCATTACCCTCCATTAGAATATAAATGCACCCAGTCCATGGTTTGTACCACTCAAAGGACACATTCATGAAGATTATGAAGAAAGGAAGCATCTTCCCTTCTAGCTGGTCACCAGATCTCCATGTTAGCCAGTCCTTTGCACGCAATGTTTTGACTTTGGCTCCCAGACAGTGTGGTGTAAATATATAATGGCCTTTTTTCTTGTCAAATAAGGATGTGGAGACACACTGGTGGATCAGAGCAATATAATATCTGCATTGTATTATTTATTTATTATTATATTATTATTCATCCCTTACTTGTGAATCAAGCATTTTCTAGGTGGAACTGTTAGGAAGCTTTATTAAGTTTGCTGAGAAAATGACCATTAATTTGATCCATCTTAAGTTCCCTGGCTCACCTTATAATATCTGTAAATATGTGAAGCTTTTCTCTCCAGATCAGTGTCATGAGGAAGTCACCTAACTTGAATATAGCAACATTCTATGTCATTCATGTAAACACTTTAAACATTGCATTCTACCACACAAACATGTAAGGTTTGAATTTAAAGTGTTTGTTCTTCAAATTGACCAGATGCAGGCATCATGCATTATCTTCTTAGGATCTTAAATACACCATAAGGTACTATAGCACAAATGCTTATTTTGTAAGTTTGATTCATATTCTACAATGTTCATTGTTGAACATTGTAGTGCAGTCAGTGAACCTAATGACTACCACACCATTATCGATCGAGCACTATGTTTAACATTTGAAATACACAGTCTTAATTCATTTCTTGGTTATATGAATGTAACATATGAATGCAGTGCTTTACAGCTGTTGGTAATTATTTGGTTGCTGTGTTTGCCAGCCAGTGAACATGTATTTGCAACCACTGATCACCTTTCACCAGTTGTTTTTTCACTGGTCCTGTGTTACAAGGACTGTGGCTGCTTTAACATTTATCACTATTAGACTAAGCCACAGCAACAAATCTAAGCAAAAATATAATTCTCCTTTGTTGTTTTGCAGATGTGCGAATGGAAACAGAAAATGCACTGAAAAATGCAAGTGTTAAGTGTTAGTGAACCTAGATATTTGTAGTTACAGTAGATGGTAAGCAAAATGATGTGTACTCTATAACAATGCTGTTAAGAATATTGGGTAGGATGAAGAAGCATAATGCATTCTGAGATGATTTTTATGCTCAAAACAGATGGATTATATTAGTTACTGAATTACCTTCCTGTCAGCTTGCACTGGTATAGTCTGTGTAAGTTTTATATATATATATATATATATATATATATATATATATATATATATATATATATATATATATGTATATGTATATATATATATATACATATATATTCAGAAGTAGTCAAACTGGCACTACCATGCCACGTCACCCTGGTCTTATTTTTCCCCATTCTGATATATTGTGAACACTAACACGAACTTAAGATCGACCTGTATCTACATGATTTTATGCACTGCACTGCTGCTGCATAATTGGCTAATGGGATAATTGCAGGTACACGTTTGGCATTTAAATGTGTAATTTGATTGTTTTTGTATGTTTGTGTGCATGCATGCTTTGTCAACTGGCAAAATGACTAATATGATTATTTTCTACATTGCTTATATGAAGTTAGAGAAATAGTGTTTACACTTGTCTAATGATTTGCAGAAGTAACTGTAATGAGTGGCTATAATGATAAAGTAAAGAGGTGTGACTTATCTCCACAAATAACACAGTATCCACATCTAACGACACCAATAATTGCTTTCATCTTATACAAATTTGTCTTTCTGAAGAACATGAAATTATAGACTAATTAAATTAATAGAATAAACAAATGGCTTAATTAATGTCAATCTCATTTAAAGTTTCCCAACATTTTACTCTTTTCACATAAATATCATTTGTATAGGGGGTTTGGAATGAATATTACTGTAACCAAGACATGTTTACCAAGACTTTAACCATCTGTAGCCACCATGGTGGTGTTTGCGTTGTGAGGCTATTGAATCTGCTGTGGTTGGAGAGTTTGGATTAAATTAAGAGACGTAATTCAGCCAGATGTGACATTAGCATCTGTGCTCACACGCAACTCTCTCAGATTACTTCTTCCACCTTGTATTTCCCTTTGCACTTTTACCACGAATACAACTATAAATAAAAAGCTAGTAATCTAATGTCAGTGTTTCCTACAGTTTGTCATGTTGTTCTAGGTACATTCAAAGTATTTACAACATATGACAAATATCTAAATATTAAATCTAAGAAGAATGGTTGTGTGGCCCAGAATATTCGTTTGAGTGAGAGAGACATCACTAAGAACAGAGAATTAATGGCCTGCAGTTGTAGGCTTGAAAACTGTATGCTTTATCTCTTTAAGAGAGAGAGTGCAAGACAGAGAGAGCGAGAGAGAGAGAGAGAGAGAGAGAGAGAGAGAAAGAGACACAAACAGAGAGAGAGCATGTGTGTGTGTGTGTGTGTGTTATTAGTGGAGGAGGAGGAGAAGGAGGGGGGATTGCGTGACTGCAGCTGACTAGAAGCTGACCTCAGAGAAGTGGTTATGAAAACGATCTGACGAATCATGCGCAGGAGACCAGCCCTGCAGAAATGACAGTGTACTTCCTCTGTATGTGCAGGCACACACACACACACACACACACACACACACATGCGGATACAGTATTTACTGAAGCTTAAAAGAAGAAAATGTGGAATATGTTCCTTTTCAAATATACACAAAAAGAATAAACAAGAGACAGAACTGCATATAACACATTAAGACAATCATTAAGCACAGTAAGAGGACCTAAAGCAGACTGACTGCATTTGTGTTTGTTAAACAGGCATTTCACCTAACATGATCTTTATACACAAGCTCTCAGCAAAGGCAAAGTAAGAAAACATTTACATGTCATTTTAGTAAAAGACATTTGTTTCCTTATGACTTTAACCCAAGCCCCCCCCCCAAAAAAATACAAAAAAAAAAAAAACCCTTTTCCAACATCTGCAGCTGCGAATTTTTTGCAGACCATCTCACGTATAGTTTAGTTAGGTGGAATGACATTGTAGGCCCTTTATAATGGAGTGGTTTAATAAATGTCTATAAGCCATGAGGGGGCTCTGTCTATGATTGGCTGTGCCATCTTGATCACTCACTGTAGAGCCTTGAGCAACCTTAAGCTGCTCTCTGTGGTGCATTCATAGATTATATTCAAGTGGTAGAGGTCATCAGTCATATACTATATGTGTCTTCTTGTTTGAACTTAGTATGTTTGTGAGTTTTGGTTTGTACTCACATATCAGGCCTCAAAGTGTTATTTTACAAATAAAGGACTTATTTTTTGACGTATGGTTAGTTGTATGCATGTGAACTGGGAAGAGAGACTGGGATGCTTCCCAACAGATCCCAGCCTAGAGAGAAAGAAGTGGAATAGAATGTATACATACTGAAATTATAAATCAATTTTGTAGGTCAGCAGTATGGAAGGTAATGACATGAGTTACATCTAAAACAATTGCATTTACAAAATTTTTTCTTTATTCTTTTATACTAGTATTTACTGGTAAACAGTTACCACTAATCAGCAAACAGTTACCAGCTATTTAACTGGTAAAATTAAGATGTCTGTTTGAATAGCTGTTGATAATAATGTAAATAAATATTTATTTATTTATTTATTACATTATTTATGAACATATCCTCTGGGTACTCCAAAGACAAGCACTGTAGAATGATAAGTTGTCTGGGGTGTGTGTGTAATTATGCTCTCTGATGGGTTTTCACAGCATACACCCTTATCCAGAGCAAACTGTTTATTGTATTTTATACAGTTGAGGCTTAAGGGCCTTGCTCAAGGGCCCAGCAATCATAGCTTGGTGGACCTGGGATTCAAACTCACAACCTTTCACTCAGTAGTCCAGCTCCAGACTCTCTGTAACCCTGTGTAGGATAAGTGGATAGAAAATGGTTATATATACCATACACATTAAATAACTGATGTTCATTAAGTTCATAACATAGCTTAACCAGATTACTCTCAACACGCACACTCCCATTATACATTGCTCACACCTCACCCACTCTCTTTAAGTTACACTTGTTGCCCAACTACTGTTTTCACACCCTCCTCCTCACCTTCAAAGCCTTACACGTCTATGCCCACAGGTTACCTGACTGAACTATTACTTCCTTTTATTCTCACCCATGTGTTGCTGTCATCTGGCTCCAGCTATGAAATTCACTTCCATTTTCGAAATCACCTCCATTTCTTTCTTCAGTTCACAATGCAAAACTCATCTCTTCACTCACAGTGCTATCCTAATTTTTCACCACATTCTGTTAATCCTTCCATGATTCTTTTGCTTTTTTATATATTAAGAATTGTTATAATATTATTCTTAATATTTCAGCCTGTTGACTGGTCTAAAGCAAATACACAGGTGTAAATCAATGCCTGTGTCCTGCGCACTCAAGTCTAAAACAAATAAGGAGCACCTTTTAAGGCAAAATCTACCAATAAACAATCTTTGCATATTAATTGCGTTGCCATGAAATACGTTTATGACATTCTGAATTCTAATAATAAGAGAAAATTACACTGTATATTATAAATCTTCATCTACAATGGTTATAAAAAGTCTACACACCCTTGCGAAAATTTACAAATAAAATTTTGAGATAACAGAAACAGCTGATCTTTATTTGGGGTTAATCTGAATTATTTCATTAATGACAGCTGTATGAAAAATACATGAGATTGAGATTGATATTGACAGTTGATTGAATGTGGCAGTTCATTCTGAACATAACCACATCCCCTTTTATAAAAGGGTGTGCTCTCTTTTGTAGCATGGTTAGTGTAAGTGCTTTGGTTTTATTTTTTTCCTCAAGTTTCTGATTGTTTTCACATAGCAATTCCCCATGAGAATAACATCAAAACTATTTTTTTTGTAAAGGATGAAGGTCATTTCTGGCTCTGTTGTTTCTGCATTTATTTGAAAACCTGGGAGAGAGAGACGAGGCATAAGGAAAATACTGTCTTTGTTTTCTTTTTGCTATTTAAATCGTACCTATGAATGTCTGAACATTAATAGGAAATACATTATCCTGGCATCAGTAATTGCTACTGGCATGTGAAAAGAAGTTCAATGAATCACTACCACATGTGATCCTGAATCTCACTGACTGCTGATATTTTCGAAATTCTTTTGCTAATACTCACAGCTTTCCCATATTAAGAAATGACTATAACTACATTAATGAAACAGTGATGCCAAGTTTTTAAGGTTAGATACCTAAAACAAATCTGTTCAATTCATAAACGGTTTTCACAAACCATTCAGATACAAGAAGTAGATTTTCACACTTCTTCTTTTGGACATTGCATTCACTATTTCAGCTGACATATGTCAATAGTACAATCTGTAAAGAGGCTACGAGTAAAAAAAAAAAAAAAAAAAAAAAACAAGCAAAAAAAACTGTTCCATATCGAAGTGGGAACACTGTTTGTCTGTGAGAGCAGGCACACACCATCAGCACTGGGAATGTGAGCCTTTGCCAGTTTTCCAGTGCTTTGTTATGAAGATGCAGGTGGTCATTTCATTTACACATCAAGGTCAGGCTTTATTGTGCTTTCCATAATGTCTCAGGATACAGCTGCATAGACACAGCCAGAAGTCAGACCCTAAGCCTAACTTTTCATCATAGCACCTACCCAAATGCCAGAGTTTGGAACCTGCAAAATAAGAGTATGTGCAAGCGATGAGATTGCCAGATTGTACAATTCACACAAAGTCATCATTATGAAAAATGAAGTCAGTCGTCAATGAATTTAGCAAAACATTATATAGGTCATGTTATGCGTCTGTGTGCAACTATTCTAGTTCAACCAGAACAACGGTAACTTCTCATTTACTCATTAGTGGGGAACTCATAAGCTCTGCCTATTATATTTATAATCACTTAAACCATGTATGTTTACTGTCAAATATTTTGTTGGATTAGTCTTGGATCATTTTACCTTTTTTTGGGTGTCCCTTGGTAGTAGAGACATAAGGTTTTCAGTTTTTCTGTCCTTTAGATATGTCATGTAATTAAGTTCTCAAGGTGGCAGAATACATAACACAAGGTTTAAGTAACCAAATACCATATAAAAGTGTTTATGTCAGTTTATGAGTAGATATCTCTAATTTATATATTAATATAATTTCAGGAGCTCATACAATAATGTAACGTCACATATCACTGATGCATTTTTGTCTTTTAAAGAGCAGGGTAGGGAATTAAAATGTGAGAAATGGGTCTTCAGTAACTGCAAATGAGAGAAAGAACTGAAAATACTTTTCTTGTGTGCTGTGAATGTCTTAAGTTTAAGTGGTTAAAGAAAGAAAGAAAGAAAGAAAGAAAGGAAAAACACCCACACACATTCTTTAGTAAATGTCAGAGAATTAGCTTGCATTACATTTTTAAGTCCTAACCTGTTGCAAACAGCACTCATGCTTTGCCAGTAGTCATCAATATTTAACAGCTGTTGTTGTTATGAACTTTTTTTTTACTGTTAATGTGGCTTTACAGACTTGCACGCAAGGGTTTGGCTGGGTGCCAGTAGTCTGTCAGGGACACCAGGAGATTGACAGGAGGCTTGTTCGCGTGACAACAGTACTTCGGTCAGCCAACTCCAGGCTCTAAAAACAGCGCCTAGCTATGCCTCTGTCTCTCTCTGCTCTAATCTTTCCAACCCTGTTTGAATGAAGCAGGGTTATTTAGCAAGTGACTATTCATAAGAAGAGTTGGCTTACAGAGAGTAAACCTTTTGTATTGCCCTGATACACAGTTGTATTCAAACATTAGAGTGTATGTATTTCAAAGGGAAAATAAACTGCATGGAAAATGGCATGTAAAATTTAATAATTGTGTGATAGTCTTGCTCACATTGCAAATTCAAATACAGCACATAGCTAGACTTGCATGACTGCTCTTAAATATATTTAATGGATTACTAACCTTGAAAACATTAAAGACCATCTGAACACTACTAAATTTACAATAATACCTGCATAGCCAAATACAGTGTGCAAACTTCAATGTACATATAAATGTATATATACAAAATGAAAAAATAAATGAATGCTGACCAAAAATTCCCCCACTACTATCCAAGCAAATAAAAAGTAAATAGCACTCTTTAGTTGTTCAAATGTAGTGTAGCTAAATGGTTATTTTTGCAAGGGCACAAACACATACTTCATCCCCAGAGATATTATCAGAAAGGGATAAAAATAAACTGATCAGTCATAACATTAATTCTGCCTACCTAATTTTTGTAGGTCCCCTATGCCCCACCAAAACAGCTCAAGACTTCTGGAGGTGTGTTATGGTATCTGAAACCAAAATGTTAGAGATTTGTTAAGGCCTGTAAGTTTTCAGGTGGGAACTCCATGGATTGTGCTTGATTGTGCAGCAATTCCCACAGATGCTTAATCAGACTGAGACCTGGGGAATTTGGAGGCCAAGAACACTTTATCATGTTCCTCAAACAATTTTGCAGTGTGGCTGAGCACATTATCCTTCTGAAACAGGCCACTGCCATTAGGGAATACTATTGTCATGAAGGAGTGTACTTTCTGCAACAATGGTAGGTGGTACGTGTCAAGTAACATCATGCTGGGATTCCCAGCAGAACATTGCCAAGGGCATGACACTGGTCTTACAATGTGCATGCTGGCTTGCCTTCTTCCCATAGGGGACTCTGGTGCTATCTCTTCCCCAGGGAAGCAATGCACATGGACCTGGCTGTCCACCTAATATAAAAACGATCAAGTCACCTTCTTCCATTACTCCGTGGTTCAGTTCTGATGCTAATCTGCAGATTGAAGGCGCTTTCAGCGGTGGACAGGGGTCAGCATGGGTACACTGACTGGTCCGCGACAACTAGGAACCATCAAAAAAAGTTGACCTGAGCAATTTGGCATATGACATTTTAACTAGATAAGCAATGTTAGTCACTTCACCCATCAGTAGTTTTAATGTTTTGTCTGATTGGTGTAAAGTTGCTCTGCCCATGGACGTACTTAATTACCATAATCTGTCCTGAGAACATAATAAGCTATCATATTTTTAATAAATTACATGTCACTTTTTAATGGAATTCATTGGACAAACAGGCAAGCATAACATTGAACCAGGCAAACACACTGGAGTTTTGAAATGGACAGTAGGCTGGCTAATTTATGATTGTCCAACATTGGTTGATAACATACTAATTGTGCACCATGGCAGACAATAACAGACATGTAAATTGTCATACTATCATATTTTACTGAAAATCACTTAGTGTTGACGCTGCTGTTTTGACTAATAACCCATATAATTCATAACATTCATGCCATATTGAGAAAAAGCTGTTTTGAGAAAAAACCCTTTATATTCACATCTTCCATTACTTCATATTGTACATTATGCTATTCTGTTCCCATTGTATAGTGCTGCTATGTTTATTTTTCATGTAACATAGCAAAGAAACTTTTAAAGTTTTAAGTTTTATTTGCATAGTCAAATACATACACACTAAAACTAAAAGAATGAATTAGACTATATCCATAATATTCAAATCTGTTCTCAAAAGAGAACTTCTCATGTGTTTTTACTCATGTTACACATCAATTTCAATTTGAACAGAACTTTACAGACAAATCCCATTCCTAAAGCTCTCTTGGTGTAAACACTAAGCAGCAAAATGGTTCACACACAAATCAAAGCTTCAGGATATATAAAAAGTGCCAAATGTCTGTGCAAAATTGGACGAAGACAATGACTGATGACATTAAAAAAGAGAGCAGGAGGGAAGTGGAACAGGCAAGGACAGAAAAACAGCTTTATAAAATTCAATTTTGGGCCACTGTGAATAACCATGTCCTTGCCCATAGACTCAGTGACAGTTGAGTAACGAGTCCAACCAAATCTGAGCAGCTTCATGGTTGCTTCTATTGTCTGCTGTTTACAAGAACAGTAGATTATAGCACAGTACTCATACATGGCTGAAACACGCTAGTGTTTTACTCTCTTCTCATTTATGTATGAATCTATGTAATGTACTGTATACTGTAGTTCAGTGTACTACATGGAGGTGCATTAAGAACAATACATCTTCAGGCAGTGGTAGATCGTGTGGTTACAGCTGTTGGGCCCTTGAGCAAGGACCATAACCTTCTCTGCTCTGGGGGTACTATATCATGGCTGACCATGTGCGAACTTTTAAAGCTGGGATATAAAAAAAGAATTTTACTGTGCTGTAATGCAACAAAAATAAAGGCTTTTTCTTAATTTTTTTTTTTTTTACTATAGAGTGAATGTACTTCATGGTATGCCGTAATCTTATAAAGGCCCTTTATGACATATAGTTTTAGATCATAAAAAAGATATATATATAGTTTCAGTACCATAACAGTACTTGTCATTTTGTATTTTTTAATCATAGTGGAGGTAGACAATGACTCTTTTGATGAACAGTAAATGTCAATTGTGAACATGGTCATGGCAAATACACTATATTGCCAAAAGTATTCGTTCACCCATCCAAATAATCAGAATCAGGTGTTCCAATCACTTCCATGGCCACAGGTGTATAAAATCAAGCACCTAGGCATGCAGACTGTTTTTACAAACATTTGTGAAAGAATGGGTCGCTCTCAGGAGCTCAGTGAATTCCAGCGTGGAACTGTGATAGGATGCCACCTGTGCAACAAATCCAGTCGTGAAATTTCCTCGCTCCTAAATATTCCACAGTCAACTGTCAGCTGTATTATAAGAACGTGGAAGTGTTTGGGAACGACAGCAACTCAGCCACAAAGTGGTAGGCCACGTAAACTGACGGAGCGGGGTCAGCGGATGCTGAGGCACATAGTGCGAAGAGGTCGCCAACTTTCTGCAGAGTCAATCGCAGACCTCCAAACTTCATGTGGCCTTCAGATTAGCTCAAGAACAGTGCGCAGAGAGCTTCATGGAATGGGTTTCCATGGCCGAGCAGCATCCAAGCCATACATCACCAAGTGCAATGCAAAGTGTCGGATGCAGTGGTGTAAAGCACGCCGCCACTGGACTCTAGAGCAGTGGAGACGCGTTCTCTGGAGTGACGAATCACGCTTCTCCATCTGGCAATCTGATGGACGAGTCTGGGTTTGGCGGTTGCCAGGAGAACGGTACTTGTCTGACGGCATTGTGCCAAGTGTAAAGTTTGGTGGAGGGGGGATTATGGTGTGGGGTTGTTTTTCAGGAGCTGGGCTTGGCCCCTTAGTTCCAGTGAAAGGAACTCTGAATGCTTCAGCATACCAAGACATTTTGGACAATTCCATGCTCCCAACTTTGTGGGAACAGTTTGGAGCTGGCCCCTTCCTCTTCCAACATGACTGTGCACCAGTGCACAAAGCAAGGTCCATAAAGACATGGATGACAGAGTCTGGTGTGGATCAACTTGACTGTCCTGCACAGAGTCCTGACCTCAACCCGATAGAACACCTTTGGGATGAATTAGAGTGGAGACTGAGAGCCAGGCCTTCTCGTCCAACATCAGTGTGTGACCTCACATATGCGCTTCTGGAAGAATGGTCAAAAATTCCCATAAACACACTCCTAAACCTTGTGGACAGCCTTCCCAGAAGAGTTGAAGCTGTTATAGCTGCAAAGGGTGGACCGACGTCATATTGAACCCTATGGATTAGGAATGGGATGTCACTTAAGTTCATATGAGTCAAGGCAGGTGAGCAAATACTTTTGGCAATATAGTGAATCATTACTCACCTAGTCATGGCTTATTTCCTACATTGCCTTGGAATGGCAAACATCTTGTATGATGTCGGTGAGATCATGTGACCCCCAGGCCAGGGACAGTTATTGTCACTGAGAATTGTTGATGCTATACTTTGATGGGTTTTCCATTGATTTGTGTGAGTGTGTTTGTTCTTCAACTGAAAGTAGTTTTGACCTGCAGCATTTAGTGTCTGTATAATTCCAAGTTGTATTTTGAGGGCTTTAGCACAATGTTAGTACAATAAACAAATCTAAAATTACTCCTTTTCGCAAGTTATTCCTGATTCAGTGCAGGAGAAGTGAATTCTAAATTTATCCAGAATGTATACAGTATACAGACATTCTGTATGTGTGCTTTTATTGCTTATGTGTCAACTGGAAGAGTGTATGCTTTTGTGTTTCGAGGTTTTGGGGTTTTGGAGTTGTGTTTTAGGTTTTGAGAAAATAGGATATTCAGTAATTTGTGTTGAAGCAGCTGAGAAAAACTACAATTCACAACAAGCTCTGTAACCAAATGCTCTGTAACCATTACTTCACTCCTTGCTGCAACAGAGGAATGTAATGGATAGCCAGCAGTATTTCCATGACAAAGTTCAATGAGTTTTGTTTGAAATTTATGGACATGGTTAATGTTATTTGTATCTCTTTGCCAACAGCTCCTGCAAAGCTATGTGTGAGTCAATTAATAGGCCATGTATCTGTTTCAGCGACACAATCAGTGTGTTAAAATATATTAAATAGTCAAATACTGAAATTACCGTCACACATGGTGAATATGAATACACTCAGATGGTACAGAATTAACAATAGCATGATTGGGCTTATTAAAAGAAACAAGGGCTATTGTGTTATACTTAGCACACTGGCTCACAGACAGCAAGGAAAGAATCTAATATTTCAGAAGGAAATCACCATGGCGGCCCACAATAGAAGAATAAAACCTTGAATACAGTGATTTTTATGGGCATCTTCCTCCAGTGATTGATTTAAATTTATTTTGGTCTATACTGATAGTAACTTGCTAGTATGATCATTTGAATGCTCAAAACAACACAGTGCACAATACTCAGCAGCCCAGTACAAGTGAATATAGATAATGATAGTGTTTAATGTGTTGTTCCTTTTAGGAATTAAAGTGACTTACAATTATTTAAAATACCCACATAAATCACATTAATATTTAAGATAAACTATCTTTACTATTAATGTTAATAAAGCTAGCATTCTATCGTATAGGTCCCCTTTTATTAGGAAAATAAATATAATTAGAGAGGCCAACAGTGATCTGAGCTTGTAACCAAAGAACTTGAGCATGCAGGTAAACAACTTCAGACTTATTCATCTCATCCACTACCATGCCCCATGTAAAAAAAAAATTAAAATGTTTAAAATGAGTATAACTTTCTCAACATCACATTGTTTCTCAGCATTATCTTATTACAATTAGGAATAATCTGAATCTTACAAGACATACTAGATTTATTGCTATAGTTTACTTTATGCCATTTGCCAGCCCTTATCCAGAGCAAACAGTAGTATAAGAATAACAGTAATAAACGATATTATATATTTTCTGTATGAATGATTCATTTGCTCTATATTTCCTCTACAGCCAGTCAAGAGAAGCAGTTAATAAGGCACCTCTGCCCACCATCCATTAATGACATCAGGAAGGATGCTATGTCAATTTTGCCTTGTAACTCTGAGAGTGAACTGCTGCTGGAGGTATGTATCTCCGATATCCTTCTTTCTTTAACCTTGATCACTGTACTTGTTTATCGATAACTTCCTTAACATTCCATATACTCATTACGTTATTCTACAATTCACAGCGTCTATAAACAATATATGTTTATAGTTACAGACCCACAGAGATGTGGAATAAGCAGATTATTAGGAGGCTAATTCTATAGACACTTGACATTTACAGTATTTGGCAGATGCCCTTATTCAGAGCAACTTACATTTATATCTTTTGTACATCTAAGCATTTAAGGGTCTTGCTGGCACTGGGATTTGAACTCACAACCTTCTGATAGCCCAATACCTTAACCACTGAGCTACCACTACCCTAGCAGCATATAGAAAGATAGTTTACAGCAGTTGGTACTCTTGTCCAGAGCGACATTAATCTCATTTATACAACTGAGCAATTCTGGGTTGAGAGCCTTGCTCAAGGGTCCAGAAGCTTGGTGGTGCTGGGATTTAAACTCACAAACTTCAAGCAGTAGTCCAACACCTTAACCACTGGGGTACTACTTCCCTAATGATAGGGAAGTATGTCATTAGGGATACCTGGGACATAAATGTCCTGGCCTTGTCAGAAAAAAGCTTGTTGACATGTTTCTTTACTTTTGGTGGATGGATTGGTTCATCTGATCTCAAAATGATAATTTTCTCAGTGATGGGAGTCTGTTTTAGTTAGTGTAATTGCTGTGCTCTTGAAAGACTAAATTACATTTAACATGTGTGTCATTTATTATTAGCTGCTGTGATGGAGTTCGTCAACAATCAATTATCATTTGCTTTGTTTTATTAGTATTACAAGTAGTCATGCTGCGGTTATAAATGGGGGTCAAAAATCAGGTCTGTTCTATATACCTCTAGAGAACATACTGTCATTCCTTCTGCTATTCATCTTGATGATTAATGGTAAGGTTTGGCTGACCCCTCGTGACCCCTTGTGTTGCACCCGGTATAAATTAAGGCTTCTTCTCCCTCAAACAAAACCCAACAATAACATAATTTTTTTGCTGCTCACAGACACTGAGAAATTTAGTCCTAAACAGACTTTCTCTTGGCTGTGGTAAAGTTTTGCGTTTTGTTGTTGGCCATCTGGGAGTGAATATTGCTTAGCCTCAATTAAAATGATTCCAGCAAGTCACCCCACCCTTTTCCTTGGATGAATTTGAAATGCCTGCAAAGTCTGATGATACTTTGTTGAAGTTTCAACAATAATGTGAAAATGTTTGGTATTATTAGCTCAAGAGATGAATGCTATTTTTAAATCATAAATCCAAGTACTGGTAAAAAAAAAAATAAGAAGAAACTGCTGTAGTGGAATCTAAGCTAGTGATGGTCTACTAAACACTTAAAGTCCACATTTCAAATTCCCTTCTGGCCAATCTTACAAAGAGTTATCCTTTCAACATTAAAACAACACTGAGTCAAATGATTTCTTTGTGTGCTTATTAGGACAGCTACTACAGAAACATAATGTATACACTGTACGGAATGCACACAATGACGTGATGTGTACAGCCACATAAGATGATCACAAGAGACAAAGTTATTAGACTTTTGTCTTCACAGTTTCTGGCTTTCAGTGCACTGCTGACCTGCTCAATCTCATATTAAAGTGGAGGTGACAAGGCTTGGCCCACAGCACACTCCAACTCACGCGATAATCATCTCACAGTAGAAACAAATGCTAGTAACAGATGATAATACTCAGAGGCCAAGTTTCACTGTCTTCTCACTATCTCCTGTACTTGTTTTAAGAATGTTTCAACATGCTAAAATGTAAGCTGCTTTTGCAGTGACAAGAGCCTCATGGGCAGTCGCCTATTCAGAAGACCTCTAGCTTGTCTTTCTATAATCACACCAGGCTTCAGTTATCAAGCTGAATACAAATGGATTTATTTGTAAAACATTTAGTGTTGTTGGTATTCAAGAAAATACCATAAACTATTTTACTGCACTCCTAAATATAGGTGATACTGTCATGTATGAATTTTTATTATGTTTACATTATTTTGCAGATGCCCATTATCCAGAGAAACTTTGGAGTCTCTATTAAAAATACATGCTTATGTTATTTTACCTGGACAGGGACTAAGAATACCTTTACAATTTTTGTGAAAAAACAGTTGTTTTACATTATCAGCATTAATTAAAGAATATATAATTTTATTAATTAATTAAAAGTCAGTCAACACAAACTCATAAATTAAGATTAAAATTACTTTATGGGGGATCCTACCCAGTATTAGTATAGTGTTCCTAATAAAGTGCCTTGTTACCCAGTGATCTAGAGAGTGACCACTCCCTATAGGATAGAAATGTTTCATCACGATGAAAGTGTGGAACTTTATTGATTGTAGTGACCTTATCCCTTAAAATACATATATGCCTATAATAGCAAAAATAAGAATAGCTATGTTTCAACTAGTAAACTTTGTCTTGACATGCACACACACGGACACAAGAAGGTATCCAGTTGATTCTGATCACTCCTGGCACTTATTAGTTTATAGAACCACAGTTACAAAAGTAACTTACATCATGCTATGTTAAATAACTTTTCGACTTACAAGTGGTAAACGGGTGTAAAATACTGTATTTATTTGTTTTGCTTCGTTCAGTCCCTAACAGGGTTTGCTCTTGTTGTAAGCAGTGATGGAATGGTCTTCTATGCTTCCTCTACTATAGTGGACTATCTGGGCTTCCACCAAGTAAGTATTAGATTATTTTATATATACATTTCACTCAGGAGTCTGATAATAATTGATAATTAACCTAATAAACTCTGATAGTAGATAGTATGACATACATCAGCATAAATTATTATGATTATCATTATATTATTATTATTATTAGTAGTAGTAGTAGTAGTAGTAGTAGTAGTAGTAGTATTACTGCTTATTTTTATATGCTTATTAGATCATGCCGTCTGTGTTGATATGATCATAATGTTGTTTACTGTGGAGAACAATATTAATCAGTATAGATCTGTATATATTTATATAATCTATATATTCTGTCTGTCTATTTTAGTCACTTGCATAAAGTGGATGGATGCAAATTTACATATAATGAATATATTTATTAGGGCAGTTTAAAGTTTATTAAGTTTATTTATACAAAATATTGATTTTGTCAAAACTTACTGCAGGCAGTGATGTCATTAAATGACACATTATTGCTTGCATTAGATAGGAAACAGACAATGTTCTAAATGCTAAAAAGACACAGAATATTGGGTATGAGCACAGTATAAATAGGTTTTCTGAGATATAAGATAAGATTTATTACCACAGCAGCATTTCTTGGGAAGTACAAGACTTTGAACTATTCAGATTAGATTATCCAGTGCCTTTGGAAAGCAATTGTTCTCATGCTTCCACTCTCTCTCTCTCTCTCTCTCTCTCTCTCTCTCTCTCTCATAAGCTATTTCTCTCTCTACTACTGTCAAATTAATCCTTACGATCTTTCTGTCTTTCTTGTATTTATAGACTGATGTGATGCATCAGAACTTCTTTGACTATATTCACATAGATGATAGGCAGGAGTTCAGGCAACAGCTCCACTGGTCCATGAACCCCTCAGTGACCCCTGCCACAGGAAATGGTAAACTATGATTAATTAGATCAAAAGTAACCTAGAGACATTTTGTAATGTATTTATACTAATTTGTATTTTAAGCATATTGTCTTATAATAATTATTATTATTATAATTATTTACACTCCCCTCTAAAATATTGGAACAGCAAGGCTAATACATTTTGCTGTACAAATATATGACAAAAACAAACCCCAAAGACAACAGTAAGTGACATCCCCAATAACCTCCAGGAGGGCAGAGGTAAAGGTATTGCATTCTCCACTGTTTTGAAGAATGTTTTGAGAACAGTAGAGGTCAAACCCCAAGATGCAGACCACTCATCTGCAGTAACAATCAGATGGCCAGACTGTCACAAAAAAATGCAGAGATGAGTTCTGCAACCAAGATTAACCCGTAGCAAAGTGATGCAAAGCCAAAGTAAGGAGAAATAAAGGATCTGCTCCAATGATCCAAAACATACAAGTTCATCAGTCCAGCATGGTGGAGGTAGTGTCATGGCTTGCATGGCTGCTTCTAGAATGGGTTCACTAATCTTTACTGATGATGTAAATCGTGGGGGTAGCAGCAGAATGAAATCAGAAGATTCCAGGAACAATTTGCCTGGCAAATTACAGTCACTTCTTGCAAGACAATGACCCAAAAACACACTAACACAGCAAATGACATCATCAGGGAAAGGATTTAGACTGGCCAAGCCAATCCAAACCAGGGTTTAACCAAATTGGGCATGCTTTTCACCTCCTGAAGAAAAGAGTGAAGGAAGAAATCACCTTAAACAAACCACAACTGAAATATGATGTGGCACAAGCCTGGAAAACATCACCAAAGAAGAACACAAAAGTTTGATATCATCAATGAGTAATCAGTTGTTGCAAACATGGAATATGCAATAAAATATTAACTGCTATTTACTAGACTGTTCCAAGACTGTTCCAATACCAAAGGTGCCATGGTGAGCAAAAAAATAAAAGGAATTAGCCTTGCTGTTCTAATACTTTCGGAGGGGACTGGATGTCACAAAACACAATATGTTATACATTTTTTTTTACACCAGTGGCTTACCCTGAATAATAACTTTTATTACTCAATTGTGGGTTTCACAGGTGATGATTTTGTGGTTAGTAGTTTACTCCACTCCCAGGACGCTGCTGGAGTTCCTCCAGAGTTTTCTTCCTTCCTTAACCGGTGTTTCATCTCGAGAGTGCGCTGTCTGCTGGACAACACCTCAGGGTTTCTTGTAAGCTATGCCCAGCTTTGAGGGGGATTTTTTGTTTTTTATTTGAATCTAGATTTCATCTAAAACTTAAACAGTAGTGTATGATGTAGTTATGTTGTGAAAGGTGGAGTAGTTACTTAATTTCTCATTTTTTTTATAAATAGATTATTCTTAAAACACAGGATGACATTAACATGCTTTTATTATATGTATACTGTACTCTACAACTAAATCAGGAAATACTTTAGATGTAAATTGAATCATTTGAGAGAAACATTTGCTCTAATAGGCCGCCGCAGTATACGTTATCCATCAAAATGAAACATATGAATAACAGACTTGCACAATTTATAGTGCAAACTGCTGATTCTGACAGGTTCTTGACTAGGAGGACTGTTTGAATCAGTTAATATGACACCACTCAAAATGTGTGGGTTTGGATGAACATGTTTCTGAGGTTGTTCTTATTTTCTGATGTTAAACTCATTGACATATCAATATATTTTTCCTTCTTTTTTTCTTAAAGACTATGCAATTCCAGGGGCATCTAAAGTTCTTGTACGGACAAAAGAAGAAGATGGCATCTGGTACTTTCTTACCCCCACAGCTAGCTCTGTTCTGTGTGGCCATGCCTCTGCTCTTGTCCTCCATCACAGAGATGAAGATAAAAAACACAATAATTAGGGGAAAGCCTAAAATCCCGGGCAACAACATGATTACAGATTATAGGTATGCCTTACTGTCTTATTTTGAGTTATTACATAATTAAGACTACACTGATTCACATTTTTAATGAATTTAGATTTATGATTAATTCATTGCTATTATACACAGATGTGTTCTTACTAAACAGTGTGTTTAATAATGTAAACAAAATCTAAAATGCTTATGTACTTTCTCACCTGCAGTGACAGAGAAGAGCACTCGAGAAAGCACTCAGTGATGAACGAAGGCAGAGAAACACACTTTCTGAATTCTTCCACTCCAGTAGCCACTTTACTCCACCATACACCCAGGGCACCATTTCCCAAAGAAAATGTCAAATTCAAGAATGAAGACTACAGTAGTAAGGAAGAGCTTCTTAAAAGAGACTCTTTAGGTGCCCAGAAAGCCCCTGACACAACATGGCCTCATAGAGGTTCTTATGGGCCGTTGTGCACTGGTCATGGTGTCAACTTGCTGCTTGGCAGTCGAGTAAACAAGCACGGTCACAATGGGAAGCCCTACAAAATATCCCCAGTGTATTACAACAGCACAACAGAGCTTTATATTCCAAAGATCTATGCTAGTCTTCCACCCCAAGAAGTGGTGGAAGGTAATTATATGGACAGCAACAAAATTGAAAATGGCTGTTGTGAGAATCAAAGACAAGTTTATGATGCACATTTGATAGCTGAGTTACCAATCAAGGTAGAGCAAGACTCTGATGCAGAAAACGAACAGGACTTTTATGACCCGGCTTGGACAGACCGAGAGCAAAATCTCAGCTCTTCTGATGGCCTACAAATGAAAGCAGAAGATAGTTACTATGAACAATATATGCCTTGCCAAAAAAACACAGGAATTAATGGACAACTGTACAGTAGCCAGTACCCAAATGCCTTTGGAACAACTGCACAACCTGTAAAGTGTGCCTTTGATAAAGATCCAGATTATCCCCGTCCCCAGAGGCTAGGACACCTACAACCACTCTGCAGTAGCCAAAGTACTAACTGTATGGACAGCTGCAATGCTGGGACTATGGAGCACAAGGGATTCATACATCAGGATTACAAAGTTGGCTATCAGTTCAAAGGACAAGGACTGCTTCATTCCATCAAGCGTGAGCCTATGGAGTCTCCACCCTGGCATGAAAACGAATATGAACAGATAGGTGGCCACTGGAATATGATGCCAAATTGCATAATGAATCTAGGGCAGCCCAAAGCTAATCCATATATCTTTATGCAATAACATAACATGACAGTCTGCCATGTGATGGCTACCTCCGTTATCACTGATAAACCAAAGATCAACGATGCTCAATGAAACATTTAGCAACTTTTCGTTCTTATAAAAAAGGACAACTTCTTCAAGATAATTAAACAAGGCATTTATAGTTACAGGTTCTTTACATTTCAGGATATGGGGCAAGATTATTTTGTATTAAATAAACATTTTTATTAAATTTGTATTTTAATCAAATGTTTGTTTGTTTTATATAGTTTTTTAATGCACTTTTGATAGAATAATATCCTAATATTTGCTCTCGTTGTGTATGTTGATCATTCACCTTGAGATTTGACCTACATGTACTGTATGATAATTAAATTTCTCTTTATTGCACACTCCTTTTTAGATATTGTAGTCATAACATAATTACCAACAAACTTTTAAATGAAACACAATGCAATTAAGTTGCATATCGGCACAGCAGGTAACTTTGTAAATGTGGTCTTCCTCCATGTTCATGTCCTCCATGGTCTCCTATAATTTTGGACCTAAATTACTAAAGTTTACATTGGGTAAAAACATCTATAATCTATAGACTGCCCAAAATTTGGGCAGGATCTATGAAGAACTACATCTTTTTTCCAATTTGCATATTTATTTGATCTTATGCACCTTATAATGGAAACTGGAATTGTGAAAAACATCTTGTTTATTGTATTGTATTTCTTTTCAGGTGTGAAAAAAATAATGTATTTATTCTCAGTGTATGTATTATGACCTGATTGACAAATGAGGAAGCAGAATGTAGCTGCCTTGAATAGTTTTTACACTATGATCCCAAAATGAGATATGCATATACAGTACTCTGTGTAGGACTGCCCAACCCAGTAAACCACTTCCAAGCCTGTTCCCCTCTATACAGGGCTACTTTCACACTCTTGCTCTGTAGCTTGTGGTGGCATCACGTATATCTTTGCAGGTTGAACAGCTATACCCGTTACCCCTCTGCACTCTGGCTTCCAGTTGCATCACTTGTCTTTAACCTGCTTTTGGTGGTTGTTAACCATCTGCTGCAGCTGTGTGAGGGAATGTACAGTCTCCTTCTTATGACTGTAAATCACACTCACAATCCATCATGTCATCTCCAGAGGGTCTGGTCATGAAGAGCTCCTATCCAAACACCAGCACTGCCAGCATAAAACTTATGGATCCATGCACTGTCAATGAGTTTTAAGTATAAATATTAAATATAAATATATATTCTCTTTCAAGCACACAAATCAGTCAACAGCCTTCTTTTTTAATTGGAATCAATAATTCTTCTTTTCTTCTCAGAAATTCCCATAAATAAATGGCAGTATTTTATGAAGCAGATTTTATGGTGCCATGAATGTTTCATTGCCAACTGTCTAGGACAAATCTTATACCTTATAGCTTATACCTGAAAAGAACACACTTTGCTCTTTCTTTTGTTAGACTGTATTTCACTGCTATCTCTATGTGCTACACCATTAAAAATACAAATAAAATTAACAGACCTTAAAAATTAAATAAGAAAAAAAGCAAATAGAACGTTGACCTTTGTAGCCCATGTGCTTATAACAAAAACAAAACAATAAACTTGCCTAATTAAAAAGTACCCGCTTTATTATACTGTTTGATGACATTTTTGACAGACAATAGAGGCAGAAGTAAGAAAATAACCATACATTTTTAATGTTTTGTACATTTATTCATTTATTTTCAATCCAGTGTTTATTTCATTTTCTGTTTTTGTTGAACAACTGTCTTTGGTATGTAATTGTTAATTATCTGGACCATGACCACTGAGTTGATGATGAGGAACAGCAGGCCAGCAAACCATATATACATAAATGTGTTGCATCCTTCAAATTCCAGGTAGTAAGCTGGTGCCAACCACAAGCCCTACGAGGGGGAACATGAAGAAAAAAAAACTCACCACATTTTAGTGTTCACAACATCCTCTCGTACTATTAATATACTCTTCTAAAATACTATTCTTATGACATTAGAAAACAAACACAACTGTCCTATTACAAGTGCACACAATTTGTTTTCATTAATGAGCACTGAGTAAACTGTTTCAGTCAGATTGGACCTTTAATTTAAAAAATATTAAGTAAAGTATCAGTGACAATTGTTACAGTTCTTTAAGTATCAGGATTTTAAAAAAAATATACAGTATTAAGGATTGATTTCAAACTGCACACAACATTTTGGCAGATGTAACAAACAACATACAAAGACAATGCTGCCAACTTTCCATTCTGCATTATAGTTGCTTCAACTAATATTTAGGTGCAGAACTAGTCTGCTTTTTTTGTCTTATAGTTGACAAGAAATTTGGAGGAAATTCAGCTGAAATACAGGAGACTTATTAAAAGAAGTGAGAACACTTAGCTAACTCGCTTAAGTTAATGTTAGCAACACGTTATAGACTACTCACAAAAAGTTAAGGATATTTGGCTTTCGGGTGAAATTTCAGGATGCACCTAACCTTTACTTGCTGTTCTCTAAAAAGGTGCTTAATGGCAAAATTCACAACTGGTGTTTGATCCATGAAAATTTTCTGGTTCCGGTTAGAATTGGCTTTTAAACAGTCCTCTTCATCATGCTATTCACATTTTGACATCATGAGACCATTTACGACACCTAACAATTGATAAACAGTACCTCGCCATTGCGAGGCTTCAAACAGGATGTTCTCAGAGGGAAGTTGCCACTGAGCTTAGAGTGTCACAGAGTTTCATCAGCAGGTTGCGACAGAGATACAGAGAGATTGGAAGAGTCACAGAAAGGCATAGAAGTGGACGTCCTTTGGCTACATCCCACGTTGATGACCGCTTCATTGTGAACAGTGCCCTGCGGAACCGGATGATGAATGCCACTCAACTCCATGCACATTTAAGGGAGGTGAGAGGAACCCAAGTGTCACGTCAGACCATTTGAAACTGTTTACATCAGTCTGGTTTGCGTGCTAGACAACCTGCTACAGGCGTCATCGTCTGTGCATGGGCCAGGGAGCATTTATGCTGGACGAGGGACCAGTGGGCCTCAGTGCTGTTCTCTGATGAAAGTCGATTCACGTTGAGCAGAAATGATGGCCGCCAACGATGGTGGAGACGTCAAGGAGAGCACTATGCATCAGCCGCTGTTGTCACCAGATGAGCCTTTGGTGGTGGTGGTGTTACAGTCTGTGCAGGTGTGTCTACTCAATACAGAACTGCCCTACATCTTGTGAATGGTACAGTGACAAGCCAATACTACCTGAATAACATCATTAATCCAGTCATTGTGCCCCTGCATGAAGAACACAAGCCTAATTTCATCTTCATGGACGACAATGCTCCAGCTCATCGAGGTTGCATCATTAGGGAACGGCTGCTGGAGGCTGGGGTACCTCAAATGTAGTGGCCTGCACTTTCTCCAGACCTGAATCCCATAGAAAACCTATGGGATTAGCTGAGTAGCCGTGTAGAGGCTCGTAACCCTGCACCCCAAAACCTCAATGACCTGAGGGCCACCCTTCGAGAAGAGTGGAATGCCATGCCTCAGCAGACAATAAGTGGACTCGTGAACAGCATGAGACGTCGTTGTCAAGCTGTAATTGATGGTCAAGGGCACATGACAAATTATTGAGACATTGACATTTTTTGTTGTGGTATACCCACCACTGTTGTTGGCTTTTGTTTCAAAAATTGTTTGAGATGAGGAAATCACCATTGCATGCTTCTAATTAAATGCCCTACTTTCATGATATAATATCACTGTAGTGTGAACTTTTTACATTTTCCATAAATTTCACCCAAAAGCCAAATATCCTTAACTTTTTGTGAGTAGTGTATGATGACAGTATACTTGGTCAACATTGTTCATGCCCTTACATTTGGTTCCAATTATGTAAAATAAATGAGTAAGAATTTCCCAGTAGATCAAAGATTTTCCTTTTCTTGTATGCCATTTGCTTGCTCTCCAATATCAAACAACTGCTACCAACCAGTGAGGGTTAGTTGTTTTTTCCAGACCGAATTGAGCACAACTGATAAAAATACCTGGGTGTCATTTAATAATGTTAAGTATAAATACTTTTCATACCTGGCCAGTGAACCACAACAGCAGTAGCCCAATTCCTTGCTTTACTGTGAGTCTCAGGTGTGGCAGGACCAGAGGCAGTAAACACAGGTACCATAGAAAATACTGCAACAAAACAGTGTAAAGATGCTGAGATAACAAAAGAAAATCTCTGTTACATAAGGGTTGGGGTGAAGGATTAGATCAGATCATTGGATAAGGTGTACTGATGTTTTATACAATGTGTCAAATCCATGTATGATGTACAATGAAAATGTATTTTGTGGGTTTTAATTAATAAGGATAGATAGAGCTTGAATATAATATTATTTAATGCTTATAAAGCAGACATTTAGTATCACAAAGAGATTTTGAAATTAAAACTCGTCAATAATGTTACAAAATTTCAATTAAAATTGTAGTTATTTCAAAGATTTAATATTTAGATTAATCTTTTATTAATTTGGGAGTGAATTCTTGCACACAATGTTAACAGAAAAGGGTCGAGATCAACAAATTTTATTTAATATTTAATGGAACCTCCACAAAAAAGTTACTTCCTTTTATTGGTTGTATTACTGCACTTATAAACAGTGATTATTTTACTTTTTGTTGTAGTTAATAAAAGAAAACAAGCAGAACCCGATGCCACTGGCATCACTGCCACATGAATGCAACCAAATACAGGAACATCCTTGAAGAAAACCTCCTGTAGAATGCTCATGCTGATTCAGATTGGGGCAAAGTTCACTGTTTAAGACGACAATGACCCTAAGCATACTGGCAAAATAATACTGGAGTTGCTTCAGGGCTTCACTTAAACCCCATCAAACATCTGCAGAGAGACCCGAGGATGGCAGCTGAGAAATGCTCACTATCTAGTCTGACACAATCCATGTGTGCAGTGCTTGTAGAGAAGTATCCAAGAAGACTTGTAGCACTAACTGTTGTCAAAGGGCCTTCCACAAAGTACTGAATAAAGTGTCTGTTTGTAGGTGATTGGTTAATTTAACTAATTATTTACACATTATAACACTACTTGTAATGTTTGACTGTGATATGGAGAGTATACGTCCATTAATGTTCCAATGTATTTGATTACAAATTTTATAACATCAATCAGAATTTTTTTAAATAAAATTGCCACTGATCATTTTTGCCAAGATATTTTATGCACTGATGTATCTGCTACTTATATTTACCATTAGCACATTAAGAATAAAAAAAGAATAAAACATTATTTTATGCAAAGCCAATGTACATTACAGTTCATCGTGTGTTACCTGAGAGGTGCAGACTTTGTTGAAGCTGACAAAAAGGGCTGTGTTGAGGAAGCAGCAGAGAGGCAAGTCAGCATAGAAGGCGAGAGACGTAAGGAATAACAGTATAACCTGGGGAAAAAAGGCCACTAGACCCAAAATGAAGCTCCATTCACTCTCCACTGTTAAGTAAAACATGTAGAAGTATGGGGAGAAATTATGACGAATGTCCCGCCTTGTTAAGTGGTAGAAGTAGGTTTCTTGGAGGAAATCCCAGCCATACCTAAAAAATGTAGGAGAATTTACAGAATTTTAAGCCACAGTTTTTAAAAAAGAACTTATGAATCATGTTTTTGTTGAGGAAAAAAAGAATTTTTTTATCACATAAATCTGACCACTAGGGGGTAATATTCAGGGACTTTCATTTGAAATTTTAGTCAACTCAGAACATGGTATTATATGAAAGGCAAGACATGAGGCAAAAATTCCCAGAATGCAAATTGTGAAATCTTTGCACACCCCTAACTGGAATGCTAACAGAGCACCAGGCCTTCTCACTCAACATCACAACCCAACCTCACTAATGCTCTTGTGGGTGAATAGGCAAATCCCTCCTGTATTATTGTACTACTGAATTATGTTGTCTTTTACAACTTGCACATACAGGATTGTCTATTAAGTACTCTGGTGATCCAGGGGTTAAGATCCCACACTCTCACTGCTGTGGTTCATGTTTGATGCCTAGGCAGGGAACCTAAACAGCCAATGGGGGGTTGTACTCTCAGTGCCAGTCCCAAGTCCAAATAACATGGGTGACTTATGTCAGGAAGGGCTTCTAGAATAAAAACACATCTATTCGGATTCATCTAATGAGCCAAAAACAACACCACTACCATGCAGGAATATATACTGCACATTTCTTCCTTTTATGTACATAATGTATTCAATGTGCATGAAACAGGAGATGACTGGTATAATGACATAATCTATTCCAAAAGGTTGCTCCTCAAAGTATAGAATTCTGACAAATTATGCAGGTTTTAAGATTATATTTTAAGCATTGGTTGTTCCTCGCCCAAATTGCTTCGCTCCTGGGCATAATGAGTTTAGAGCTCTCCTAAGCTGCCTAAGTGGGCTATATTATGTGTGTCCCCCCCTCACTTTATTTAAACTTACATGCAATAAAATGCCAAAGTCAGACCAAGAAACACAGCTCCTGCAATGATAGCAAATAGAGCCAGATCCTTACTGAAAAGGCTTTGGATAGCCCTAAAAATTCCTCTGTAGTGCTTCTTCAATTCCTTGTGATTGGATATAAACAGGCCGATGGGAAGGGCATATATCACTGTATATATTTTCATATGGACAGAGAGGCCGTAGAGCAATGCTGCTGTAAAATGTCTCTTCAGTTGTAAACACAGGAGAGTGGACAGAACCAAAATAGCCAGAAGTGCTTCAGCATTCCCACGTGTTGATACACCAATGGGTAAAGGATTCAGAAGCCAGAGAGCTGAGAAACGACAGGCTGCATTACTGGATAAACCTCGGAGAGTCAATATGTGATATAAGAGGACACCAGAGAGCACATCACAAATCACAAACAGCAGCTTCCCAAAATGAGGGGTCAAGTAGATGCTAGGTGATAACATCCACGCCAGGAGTGGTGTATATCGGTAGGTGGACCTGTTGTACGGAGACTCGCCCTATGAAAGCAGGAAGATTAGGATCAAATCACTGTGTCAGTGCATTTGATTGCTTGATTTCATCATCGCTACATCTCACCTGTCACTTCTAAACAGGAACTCACCTGCGTTACAAGTCTGGATGCGTCTGTAAAGACGTGATAGTCGATGTCAGTGTATTTGACCACCATGGTTTTATCCTGATAAATCCCAAAACCTACCAAAAATAAACGTATAACAAATGCGATGCTGTGCAACGTCCCAAAATCCATTAGTTGGAATGAAAACATGTTTCCATGTGACAATGTACTTCACTGACTGTTTGTGAACAAACTAAGCAAATGCTAATGCCACAATTAAATGGGATCTCTTTTAATCTCTCTGAATCATCATCTTCAAATATCTCCCGCACGCAAGATTCATGTTTAAGTAAAATTTCAAGTAAAGTTTTAAGATATAGACAGAAACAATGTGCAAGGTAACGCGTTTACTTCCTGGTGAAAAAGAAGACAGTGTTTTTTCCAAAATAAAAGTCATATATCGTTACTAATGTTAGCAGGTAGTGGCGGGCTGATAAAATAAAAGTACCAGCATTTTGCTAATTGCAACGAAAAGCACAGGTACTTCAGTGAGAAGTGGATAAAAAAATAAAACAAAATAAACGTGTGGTAAAACAAGGCTTTATATACGAGGATAATATTCTATGTAAAGTAACAATTATGGTTATAAACGATGTACCAACATTAAATGACATAACCTCTACAAATATTGAACTTAGTTCAATATACAGTATGTCTCTGAAACTAAAAATTAATGTGGACACACAAATTCTCGATAAAACTGGCTGGAGTAAGCAAAAGCAATTTTCTCTATGTTTCTCAATGGCCAGAAAACTATGAAGCTATCCCATCTTCTGGCACAGCTTCAGGGTTCATTCCTCAGTGAAGTAAAGCTTTAATCTGTATGCTTACATACACCACTATGAACGTAAGAAAAATAACTATTCATATCAAAATATTATTATAAATATAGGAATAATAATAAGCGAAACTACACATACACAAACACTGAATGCAAAGAGTTCATAAATAAGACCTTAATGAGTTGTGCAGTAATCTGCAGAGCATAGTAACATGTACATACACAGAGAGAGAGAGGGAGAGAGAGGGAGAGAGAGAGAGAGAGGGAGAGATTATTATGTATGCCCTTATCCTTTAGTGGTGTGTGGTGATATATATATATATATATATATATGTATATGTATGTGTGTGTGTGTGTGTGTGTGTGTGTGCGCACAGTGTTTAGATTAGCTAAAAGGAAGAGTCAGAAGGGAAAACAGGTATGAGGGCATTCTGGGACATAAAGTGGCCCACCAACCCACTTTCAGAAAACTTGAGAAAACATGTGCCAGGTAATGTATAGCATCCAAACATCCCAGTTTGCCAAATCTCTCTATGCCCATAAACCCTCCAGATCTGTGCTTTTAAACTGAGAGAAAAGATATGCAGGTTAATTCGTTATGAAATATTGATTATATTGATAACAAACAACAATCAGGTCTGGTTCACATGGTTCAAGATTCAAGATTCAAGAAGCTTTATTATCATTTCAACCACATATAGCTGACGCAGTATAGCTTCTCCAGGACATGGTGCTACATAAACATACAACATAAAGATCAAATACGAAAAAAACAACACAGAGCTAGGACCAAGATTTTTGTCTTAGCCACATAAAGTGCAGAGTGTGCAACTAGGAGCAAACAGTGCAAAGACAATACAGTGCAAAAACAGTAGGTACAAAAGAAAAGGACAACACACAAAAAAAGACACTTAGCGCCGAAAGAAAAAGAACATGTGTAGTGAAATGGAAAAAATGAAATGGAATAAAAATGAAATGATGTACAGAGTAGCAGTGGTTGAGGTAGTGCAAATAGAAATAGGCATAAACATAAATATAAATATAGCAGTGTAATGAAATAATAACAGGGTTTGAGGTAGTGCAATAAATAGTGAACAATATAAGTGTGTGTGTGTGTGTGTGTGTGTGTGTGAGTGAGAGAGAGAGTTTTGTACAGTTCAGTTCTCTTTAGTCTTGTACAGTTCTGGGTGTATGTGCATGTGCATGTGTGAGAGAGAGTTTTTTGTGCAATTCAGAGCCTAATGGCTTGAGGAAAGAAGCTGTTACACAGTCTGGTTTCTCTGGTCTCTCTGACCCACATTCCTGATCAATAAAAACAAAATTACTGCTACAGTTCATAAATTTGTTACGTGTAAATGAAAAAAAAATCAACGACCTGACTGCAGTACCCACACTCCAGTCCAGTAGGTGGCGGTAATATACAAAGCGATTCGACGAAGAAATAACACAATCATGCGCATGCGCGGTGCCAAGAACCCCGTGCATGTGATTAGTTTGTAGCTGTAAAGTGTTTTAAGATAAACCCAACTTATACTTGTTTGGAAATACGTAAGATTGATATTTGCCACATATAAATATATGCATACACATATAGATACATAGATATATCCAAATCTTGTAATTGTTTCCTTGAGATTTCGTCAGAAGGTGTCCTTCATTGTACCTTCCCGAGATGCGTCTCACTGTTCGAGCTCTAATATCACACGGGCGCGTGGCTCGGCGAATTGGCCTCGGCCCCGAGTCCAGAATAAACATGCTTCGGAATATCCTTACCGGACTGGTTCGGCACGAGAGGATCGAGACTACACGAGCCCGAGCCGACGAGGTTAGATTTTACGCTGAAAAGGTAAGAGCTGTCTTAACTGCCTTTCAGACCAATCAAGATTTTTACCTAACATTAACTTTTACTCTGAGAAAGAAACACCACATGCTTCTTAAAAGAACAAATGTTATGCGTGTCCCAGACCACTTCTGAATTCGGTTTGTTGGATCAGATCACAGTGTGCCTTTGAGAAGCATTTGACCCCGTTCACACCTTCACTTATTATCCGATCACCCAGGGTGATGGTACAGATACACTATATTTCCAAAGGTTTTGGGACAACCCTCCAAATCATTGAATTCAGGTGTTGTTTTTCAGGTGTTGTTTTTCAGGGGTTGGGCTTGGCCCTTTAGTTCCAATGAAAGGAACATTTGGACGATTTTATGCTTTCAACTTGATGGGAACAGTTTGGGGATGACCCCTTCCTGTTCCAACATGACTGCACACCAGTACAAAAAGCAAGATCCATAAAGACATGGATGAGTGGGTTTGGTGTGGAGATAGAACACCTTTGGGATGAATTAGAGCGGAGACTGCGAGCCAGGCCTTCTCGCCCAACATCAGACCTCATAAATTCACTTCTAGAGGACTGGTTAAAAATTCCCATAAACACACTCCTAAACCTTGTGGAAACCCTTCCCAAGCCTTGAAGCTGTTATAGCTGCAAAGGGTGGGTCAACTCCATATTAAAGTCAGGTGCATGTAAAGGCAGGCGTCCCAGTTTTGGCATTGCTCGCAGTCTCTGCTCTAATTCATTCCAAAGGTCTTCTATCAGTTCGAGGTCAAGACTCATCCATGACTTTATGGACCTTGCTTTGTGCAGTCATGTTGGAACAGGAAGGGGTCATCCACAAACTGTTCCCACAAAGTTGGGAGCATGAAATTGTCCAAAATGTCTTGGTATGGTGAAGCATTAAGAGTTCCTTTCACTGGATCTAAGGAGCCAAGCTCAACCCCTGAATACAGTGATTTGGAGGAGTGTCCCAAACCTTTTGGCAATATAGTGTATTATATGAGGTCAGTGATCTTTGCATTTTTAAGCTATATATATAACAGATATTACAACAGCACAATTATAAGTGTAAGCTCTTTTACGCAACAGTTCTATTATTGATTAATTAATTAATATTAATTAACTAATATTTCAGCCACAGTATGGCCAATATGGAATTAGTTCCCAAAGTCACCACAGCTGGATAATGCATTTTCACACGCAGTCTGACGGCCCATAGTGCTAAAGGTTTACCTGAACTGGAGTTTTTTGAAGTGAATACAGACAAGCAGAGTGATGTTAATAGTGAAACATCTCAGTGCTGTCATACTAAATATTAGCACTCATGGAACAGTTCGTGTGACAAGAAAAATCTAAATAGTGGACTAACAATCTAATCTAACTGTGGTATAATACAATTTGCAGTCATTTGATTGTTGTTTAAATGTATTTTTTTTCTTTGTTTTACCAGTTAATTGACTATGCCAAAAAAGGAGATACCAACAAAAAGTCTATGGAAATGGCAGATTTTTGGCTTACGGTAGGTACTACATGTTTATTGTTCACTTTAAAGCTTGAACTTAATAAGTCTGAAAACTGCTACATTGTAGAGTATATAAATGTTACGTGAAGTATTCGTAAAGTATACAATATGTTTTAATACTGGATTGGATTTAATGTTTTTTTTTTTTTTTTCCAGGAGAAAGATCTGATTCCTAAGCTTTTCAGAGTACTTGCTCCAAGGTTTGAAAACCAGTCTGGTGGATATACACTGATGGCCCGTATTCCAAACAGGGAAAACCTGGATCGTGCTGCTATGGCTGTTCTTGAGTATAAAGGCAACCCATTCCCACCATTGTTTCCTGTTAAACGTACACATGAACTGAACCTGGTTAATCAACTTCTAAAAGGGTACAGAGAAGAGAAAGCCAAACTGACGACTGAAACTAGGGACTCATAGATGATTCCTTTATCATATTAGTGTTTTGTTTTTTGTGGAAGAGATGTATTTTGAGACTTGCACCAATGAAAGTACCAATACAGCCTTTTTCTGTTGTACAAAGGTTTGCTTATATCATGTCTTTATTTAAATGTCATCTTTCTAGTGAAAAGAATTAATTGAATAAAAAGTATGAGAGAATCTTTTATGAGTATTTTTACACTCATTAGTTTAATGTCTTTTATCTTTCTGTATACTGTATATACATATTAATGAGCCAAAACATAACCAGCTGCCTAATATGATGTTGGTCCAACTCAGGCCTCCAAATCAGCTTACTACCATCAAGGTACAAACTACAACACTCTTGCTTGTAATAATTGCATAAAGCCAAGGATCCACTGACATCACCAAACTGTTGCATTCACTTACACTGGTACAGTGGGCCCTGGATTCCTCCTGGTGCATGATGCTGCTCAGCCTCATATGGTGAGAGTGTGTAGGCAGTTTCTGGACAAAAGCATTGATGTGATTGACTGGCCCTCACATTCACAAGACCTGAATTCAACTGAGAACCTCTGGGGCATTATTATCTGAGCATCCAAAGCCACCAAGGAGCACCACAGACTGTCCAGGAGCTCACTGATGCCCTGATCCAGGTCTGGGAAGAGATCCTTCCTCCAGCTGTAATTAAAATTTTTACTATGATTTACAGTGTGAATTTAAATCCAGTCCTCAACTGGTTTATAATTTTGGTAATCATTTTGTTCTCAATGAAATACACATTGTATATAAGTAAAGATTTTCAACATGAATATTTCTTTAATTGAAATCCAACATGTGATTTTAGTGAGCAATTTAGTTTAGATGACAAAAACAAGACATGTACAAACAAGCTAAAAATAAAAATGAGAATGTACCCGATGAGCTAGGCATTTACAGTTCTAACTGGGAAATATTATTAATTAAAATGAATGCGTCCATTTTATTACACAGAGACTCTGAAAACAGGGCGAACGCTAGTTTGCAGTCCTGCAGTCCATCTACACCAAGTGGTGCTGGACCAAGGCCAGGAAGATAGTGAAGGACATCAGACATACAAACAATGGACTCTTCTCTGTGGCGGTCAGAAAAGCATTTCCACTCCCTAAAGGCCAACACGGAGAGAATGAGGAGGAGTTTTTTCCTGCAGGCCATTCAGGCCCTTAACCAGTTGGCCGCCAAGATCTGAGAAACAATCGGACTTGGTGCTCGCCTCACTCACACACGCACACACACACAAACAACTGACCAAAGACTAGATCAGGGTTCCTCAAATCTTGCCCTGGAGGGCCAATACACTCCAACCCTGATCAAACTCCTCTACCTGTGATTTTCTAATGATCCTGAAGACATTGATTAGCGTGCTCAGGTGTGTTTGATTGAGGTTAGAGCTAGTGGTGGCTCTCATGGGCCAGATTTGAGGATCCCTGGACTAGATTATCATGATTTTTCACATTCTACTTTTTATTGCACTCAGCTCTGTACAGTATAGGCACAAAGCCTATTTTATTTTTATAAATTTATTTATCTTGTTCATATGTTAAAACATTTATTTTGGGGAAATAGGAGAAAGTAATTCCCTGCCATGTCTGTGATTGTTAAAAAGCAGCCATGGTTTTAATTCAAAGAGATTGACATGCATCATATTAATTATATTATAGTCAGCTATATATTGCGGTTGGTAGTAGAAATGTTCTGTCAGTAAAAATCTCTAATAATACAGAGAAGCAAGTAAGAACAGCATATTCTATTTCATTTAAAGAATGAATTGTGTGCATCAGTACATTTTAATCCACAGATTTCCTGATATTCTTTGTTTCTTTCAAAATCTGTACAACCTTAGTGAAATAATCACTTAATATTTAATTCCAGTATTTATGTTGCATAAAATAAAACCCTAGAAAGGCGTTGAATTTTGTAATTATATTGTTTTCATCAGGTCAGTAAACAGCCTTTTTTACACAGACCTGGCAACTCTGTAAACTGTTTAGTGGAGTGTAATGCAGAAATAAAAGCACAGGAGTATAGAAAACACTCTTTTATTTCTGATAATGTGATATCGCTGATAAACAAAAGTTGGTCAAGTTCGGCAGAGGGTGAGGGGAGAGAAGAAACGAGGATTCTGAAACTGACCGTCGCAATCAATTGAAAATACCTGCTGCCTTCGGACCAACCGAAGTGCATGGTCGCCAGCGCCGTATTTAAAGCCAGAGCTCTTGACAACTGACCGCATGACGAAAGTTTTTTATGGTACAGTGAATTTGGGCTCAGTTGTAACAACTACATATAACGCATCTATTTTCTCATAATGCCGTCATCCTCCGTGTTCACTACGTTCAGAAATAGATATTTATTTCAACGGGTCCATGCCGAAATGCATCATGGGAAGCTATTCTTTTGCTGACGTCTTCAAAGACACGCACCATTCTAGCTGTTTTTTAGAAGCTTGGCTGTAAGAAAACTACCTCATAATTATTATGAATACGTTTAACTGAGGAGGAAAAGTTTAAACGATAATATATTACAAACAGCATATCAACATGTCAAACTTTCACTCCCCCTCTCTGTATTACGTTTTGCACGCCATGTAACCACGCCCACATATCCATGACGCTGTTTGGACTAGGATATGTAATAAACCCTTTTGTTTAACCCCCTAAAACAGGATATGTAATAAACTCCCTCCGACAATAAGAAAAAAAAGGGTCTTATTGTATAGCAAAAACAAAAGACTTGGTCTTGCTGTTCCAGTACTTTTGAAAGGGACAGTATATATAATGCAAGAAAAGCAGAATTTAATTAGTTCATCTATTAAGGCCATCAGGCAGGTATTAGATGTGTGATTAACGCAGAAATTCATATTTAACACCCCTGCATGGTTTCCTTTCACATAATTGAAGGCTGCTTAATTGAGATCTGCCTGCATGCCGAGGGTATAGGAACGAATAGGAGAGCAATAAAGGATGCACTGACTTTTTAATTGAAGGCAGTTTTATTATAAAACATTTAGAATGTGAAAGTTTATAGCAACACTTATCATAAACAAAGTACAAGATATAAAATTAAATTGAATACATACTGATTGAAAAAAATATATTTTGCAAAATAGCAACGTTGAAGATATGAAAAATTAGATACATCCATTTCTTCTTTCACACTATGCAATGAAGTCACAGAGGTCCAGCAGGTGTTCTGATTCATGCCACACTCTTTCCCCCCCTCTAACACATAAATACACATCTTATTTGGCAAATTTAACAGTTCAAATGTGTACATTCTTCGAAAAGAATGTAGTTTCATTAGGATGTGCATCAGGAGTTTTGCTAAATATTTACTAGATATTAATAAGCATTTGGTAATGACCTGTACTTAATGCCCCAGTGCCTTAAAACTCTGTGTAGGTGCTTTCAGTAACATGTACTTTAAAATAACACAATGTCGCTAATTAATAGTGTTTATCAGATCATTGACTGTGTACTAAGAGAGAGAATTGAAACCATATAACAGACAATTATAAACTTTCTATGATAAAAACATTTGTTATTTCAGAAATGACTACTGTAATATCATACTGATACTACACACAAGGTATGATAAAAAAATAAATCCAGTATAATCCAGCACTTTGAAAGAAAAAAAAAACACTAGTCTCATAATGATGCATGTACAACAAAAGAAATCATTATATAAGTTGCATTATGTTGTGTAGGTACATCAGGTAGGCTTGCTGTTGCTGTCTGTGAATTGTTTTACATATTAGTTTCCTGCCACCTCTCAAAATAATGCCAGTAGGTGGATTAGCAATTCTAAATTGCTGTTAGGTTTAAATGAATGTGCTAGCATGTGTGATGCCCAGCGATGGACTGCACCTCATTCAGAGTGTATTGCATCCAGTGTTTTAATTTACAAAAACACAATGTAGAAACGTGAATACAATTTATGAATGTCAAGAATAAACACAATGGTTGTTCTGAGCTAAACAAAAAATATCACTGTTGAAAAGCATTGTGCAATCTTTTGATTTCATCTTTAAAAACTATTTAAGTAATACTTCGCAACTATAATGAATGCAGTATTTTTTTTTCTTATAATTGAGAGGATGGTTAAAAGAGTGAAATAGATGTTTACATAAATATACAGTATAAGCTGTAAACTAACTAACTCCACAGTGTTAACATCCTTTAAATCCAGTGTAAAATGCATTTGGCATTTGATTAAGAAAAAAATAAAGAGAACCAAAAATTAAGCAAAATAAAAGAAAAACGCTAATCCGCTCTACACAACAGTGGATTAATAATCCAAGTTTACACTTGTCTAGCACTTCAGTTATATCTCCAGAGAACTGAATGAAATTTCTCATTTTCCAGTTGATTTCCACTGACATACAGGTTCCCATACAGTCATTGCAATATACTGTATTTCAGGATTCAGACTTTCAGATCCAGATTAGGCCTGATGAAACCCGGAGGTAAAAATTAATAGGTCTGTGCAATGTGTGCACAAAACCTATGCACTGGACTTGTCCCTAGCCTGAGGGCAGAACTGATAATAGTGCTTTCAAAAATGAAAAGAAACAATAGGCTGCTGCACTTCAGTTTGGCATCATACTTTAAATAACACATAAAGACAGTTAGATGGCATTCTGGGTTGACTTTGCAGTGGTTGTAATGACTACAACGTCTTAGTAAATTAATGTAAAGTAAATCTGACTTGCATGGTAAATTTGTCATCACATAACCCATTTAAAAATTAAGCTTAAGTCTGAAACAACAGGGGTGTCAAACTCATCAGGCCACATGACAGAAGTGTGCTTATTAACTATAATCACCTTACAGTGATTTTATGTTCAGCATAAAACAGAGTAAAACACTTTTATGTAAGGCTTATCTGAATTATCATCAGGTCACGGGGAGCCTGAAATGCAAAAATATATTATAAAAATACAGTATTCAATAAATAATTTATTATTAATAATATTAGCAAAAAATCTGTTTTAGGAAAAGTTTAACCAAAGGAAACGATGAGGGTGTTCTATGGACAGAATAACGACTTCACTTGGACAGTTTTATTGGTTTGACCGGGTTTAACGATATGGAATTCAGTTTTACAAAGGCTTATAATATGGCTCAGATAATCACTTCTTTTCAGGCTGTGTGTTTGACACCCCTGCTGTTCAAACACATCAATAATTTAGGGGCTCTGCAGAGGCTCCCCGGTGCCACTGACTTTAATGGAACTGCCAGATTTGCTGCTCTTTTGCTCCTTGTTGCTCAGGCTAGACATCTTTCCCGAGGCAGCTTGCTCCTGTACAGATGATTTAGATGAACCCCGCATCTCAGACCCTGAAACAGGTGTTCCCTTGTAGAAGTTGCTAGTGGAGAAAGCTAAGTCATGGTTAGTTGTGTTGGTTGTTTGAGCACTGGTATTGGTGCCCATGGACTTGGAGATGACCTTAAGCTTGTGTGAGCTGGGCTTGCAGTTCTTTTTCTTATGCTGTACACGGTTGTTGTGCTTCATGAAGAATTCACAAGACTCCTGCAAGACTCGCCAACTCTCACTGACAGGGCTGGGAGAGGGAGAGAGAGAGAGAGAGAGAGAGAGAGAGAGAATAAATTCTTGACAATAAAGAGATTTTGATTTTGTAAAACAAAACTAGTGTACTTCTTTGAAAAAAAAAGTACAGTAAATCATTAGAAAGCTATAGGCTTTAGAATGATCCATATTTATGAGTGTCAGGGAGAGATAAAAAGTGAATAGTGGTCTCACTCTTCTTTCCGTGTTCTGCTGAAAAAGTAGACCCACTCTGACCATGTCTTCTTGCTGCTAACCCAAAAAACTGCTGAGATGCCCACTACAAGTGTCATCAGGTATTTAATCAGGAACAGAGATAGTTCTGGCCGAGCAGCTTCAATCTTCTAGAAAAGAAACAAAAACACATAAGACAAACCTGCATCAACATTTATTCATTCTTGATCACATTCACTGAAAAATAGATTCGTGCTCATCAATCGTTCAGTACAATACAAGAAAAGCAGGGCTCACTCTGTAGGGGCAGGGGATGCTATACTCCTGACAGTGTTCATTGACCCATGTGTTTTCCCAGCTACTCCGCAGGGCCTGCTCATACAGATAGCAGGCCAGCAATGTGAGCAGAGGAAGCAGGTACAGGCCACTGAACACACCTATGCGTATCATGAACTTTTTCAGCTTCTCCTGGTTGCGCTCATCATGCTGGATCACTTGTCGCACATGGTTAAGTGAAACAATGCCAGCGAGGAGGAGTGAGAGTCCAGCTAGCACACCAAGAGCCTGAGGAGCCAGCACAAACCATCTCAGAGCTGTCAGGTCATATAGGCCAACAAAGCACACACCACTGATTCCATCCCCCTCCACCTTATTGAGGGCTAGCAGAATGACAGTAAGACTCCCTGGGAGGCCCCAGGCCACTGCATGGAACCACACAGCCTTCTTCTCAATGGCCTCACAGCTCCACTTGGGCCTTGCTGCAAGAAACCAGGTGATCGTGAGAATAACCCACCAGACCATTCCAGCAGTGAAGAAAAAATAGAGCATCATAAAGAGCAGTGTACAGACTTTGCTCTGGCTCCCCAGCACCACTGTGGATACAGTGCCAGGCATGGTGGGCTTGTTACAAGCTGCTTCATTACCCAGCAAAAATCCGATAAAGTAAATGAGAGACACAAAGCTGTAGCATATGGCATAGAAGACGATTGGCCGCTCTGGGTAGCGGAAACGCTTGACATTAATGAGGAAGGTGAAGAACGTAAATAGTGTGGCACACAAGCAAACAATAGAGCTGATGCCGATAAACATCTTGGCAAGCTCAATCTCATGTGTTTTGAAGTACATGTTGTCACATGGAGGAGCACAGTCCTGAGCACCCAGGAAGGAGGAAGCCTGACCAGGACGGGTCTTCAGCTGTATGGGACACCAGAAGCCCAAATCTCTACTGGCTGATATTCTACTGGCTGATGTTGTTAAGTCTTTTTGGGGCAAATCAGTAGCTCCATCTGCAGAGGTGGGACAGGGCTTTAACCTAAAACACGCAGAGAAAACATGCTTTGTGAAACAGGAGAATATGAAATAAAAATAGATAAAGAAGTATCTATGAAACAGTAACTGTATTTTGTATATTTATGACTAAACAAAAAAATATTTTTTACTCAGTACAAAAATATTTTAAAAATGTGTGTGTTTTTGTGACCTGTCACACGATAGCTCCAGTGGCCAAGTGATGCCAAAGGTGCGCATGTTTTGTTCACAGTCAGAGAAGACACGCACACAGTGCTCTCTACAGGGCTGGCGCACTTGTGTTTGCTGTGTACACTCTGGAACAAAGGCCTGGCACAGGAACAAATGCACATTTGGGGAGCAACGCAGATTAACCAGTGGCATGAAGTGCTGCAAATGCAAAAGCAAGAAGGTTAGACTATGTTTCAGACATAATGAAAAATTTCTGAATATACCAAATCTTTTTGGTTACAATGACATCGCAAAATCACAGAGTGAAGGTCAAGGATTCCAACTAAAAGTGGTTAGAAATTACAACAATAAAACAAATTCCTTACTCTTGCAGTTTTGCTGAGATCGTTGTTAAATTGATGTATCTAATGAGAGTCTAACTTCTTTTTGTGATGATGCTTATGCATAAATGGACACCTCAGGCTGCTGACATAAGGTGAAAGGACGTTTGACTATATTCTGACGAAAAATAAGTTCTTATTTATATATATAATAATATGATACCCTTTAGTTACATAATTTGCAGCAGTGAAAGACCTTGGTGCAGAGGTATTCAACTTTTCCCCGTAATCCCCGCTTCCCAGTTTTTTTGAGAACCTGCACCAATCAGTTGTAGCGATTGAATGTGATTGAATTAACAATTACTATTAATTCCTTTTAATTTGCCATAAGATCTCTCAAAGTGTTGCCTAAAAATATGAAAGTTGTTAATGTCATTCGAGTCAGTAAATGTGCCATTAGCAATGTAATGCCACCAGTGATGAATGACCCATAATTTCGAACATGAGGACAGAGCAGTGAACAATATTGCTACAGTACAAGAAAACACAAGCCTCTCCATGCTTAACAAGAATTTTAAGATATTATGTAAGCCATGCTGTATTTATAGATTTATCATGGTTGCTTATGTGAAAAGTCAGATTATGAACACCCAGGAACCCCAGCTAAAAATATGAGAAGTGTGAAAAGTAGAACAAGATAACCTAGGATTCTCTTTACCCATGGTTAATTATTTCAGGTGTACAAAAGCCCTTTTCTGGAAATTTTAGTTGGAATTATGAATTTGACGAGATCTCAGACCTCTTGGTGTTCTCACAATTCCTTTACCATAATTTATTAGTAAACTTGTGTACCAGTGAATGGTGTAATTGAAAATGGTTGCCTCCATAATACTGAGAAACAGAGCAGAGCAGACAGTTCCTGTCACAGAAACAATACAATTATTAGTGTGGCCTAACATCTTTAGCTCTATAGCATAATTGATAGCACCACAACCTATCTATAATGTTGCTATCTGACACTACTGACCTTGTTGAGAGTCCACATGATCTCATTGAAAGCCATTTTAATTATTTTTCTGTTAGGTAACTGGAGCTACAGTATGTACATACAGCATACTCTCAGGTCTGTTATCGAAAAGGCAAAATATTAAATGGACTAAGGCCACTTTGTTTTCACAATGCACACATGTAGTAGACCATAACCAAATTATACTCATGACACCTGTGAAAGCTGCCTGAGTATGGTTCATTTCTTGTGGTGAAATATATACAAATCAGTCATCGATGTGGGACCACATGGAACTGGCCCAAGAGTGAAAACACTTTAAGTTCATGTGGTCCTTGTGTGTGCTCTAGATACAAACTATCTAGTTAGCCATTGCATTTCCCTGGTTAAAAAAAACCTCAAAAATATGTTGTTTTCCCATCAGCAATTAATATGTGCCCCACTGTGGGGCGAACGGTACAATATGAATACCTCTGCCATGGAGTGATTATTGACTCCATTATCTCCATTATCTATAATATTACTAGGATAGCCTTTTTTAGCCCTATCCTTTGGTTACCTCTAGGCTGTACTTTTATAAAGACTTTATGTCGGGATGTTTCAGTAGGTGTATGAACAAGCTCTAGTTAGTCAAACTGAAGCAGCCAGGTGCATAAACAAGCTCCAGTTAGTCAAATTGACTCTAATGAGTCCTTACTAGAACCAAAAAATCCATAATACCGCTATAAAGAGTGTAGGAAATATAATTTGAATTACAACACACTACTAATGACATATACAGCACCGAAAGGCCTCGTTCCACAGTAACTGACCGAAATATTGGTCTATTATGATCTACTACACCTGCTTTGACCAAAATGTTCAGGATCTGTATTAGTACCTAGAATATGTCACCGAGAGCTGTTGAACTATGAACAATGACAACTGAGAGCTGAAACAGTGTCACAATCACTCAGTACCTAACACTGGGCTACTAAGAGCAATGCAAACAAATATCATAGATTTTTAGTAAGACTAGTGTTAAAATGAAGCCCTACCTTCATCTTGCTGGCAGCAATGTCCTGGTCATAGTGCTCAAGCATGTTAGGGAAGAAGGTCATGTTGTATGGCATGTTGTGACACCACTGCACCTGCACCGGTTCACAGGTGAACAAGCTATGTGACAGGCATGTGTCCAGTAGCACCACACACACACCCAGCCAGAGCCAGGTGCAACACCACATGGTGAATAGCTACTCCACACTCTTTAGCTCTACTGTCCAAATACAAATTTGCTCCGTCCTTTAACAAGGGCACAACGGAAAGACTATTTTGGCTGGATTCTGGGCAAAAGCTCTGGCCGTATCCATGGAGACAAGCAGAACCCCGACTTTCTGACCACGGTCCAGATTCATTCACTAATCACTCCAAGTCTGAAACAGAGAGAGGGACACACAACAGGGTCACGGAAATGACACTAGTTAATAAATTAATATGTCAGTGACATGTCAAGAATGGTACACACAATTCTTAATACCAATTATTTTTATTATATTTTTTTTTTAGAAATAGTCATCTGTGAGACAATCTAATCTTTCACTTGAGCTGTATTCATTTCTTTATATTTGCTCATGGGAAATTAGACAGAAACCTGATGAAACATTTAACAGGATACTGGTTCAGACATGCTGCTAACGCTGGAATGTCGGCAAGTCCACGCCTTGAAGTCTGCTGCCTTTAACTCATACAGGTATACAGTATGTATAAATACATCAGCCTAAACTGACAGGGTTTATCAACATATAAAATACACAAAACTATACACGATTAAAATGATTAGATTAGTCGAGTTTCAGGGCTGATCATTTGGGTGAAGTTCCACAGAGCGGACGTTGTCTTTGTCCCGCACGGAAATCCCATGTCGACCATTTCAAAGTTCTCGTAGTTTTCCTGTTTTCATGACACTTCATAGATCCACATAAACAGTGTATGATTTAAGTTTGCTTACTATCGATATCCGTAAGTCTCGGTTAGTTTTGTTTTATGCAAAACTGTAGTTCATGTATCCCACTTACGTAAATTCCTGTTCTCTGTCCCATTCTGCAGCTTCAAAAACAAAGTTTATACTCTTCTGTTAAACTTCAGCCGCTGATCCGTAGTTATGGACTTCCTGCGAGTTAAGGAATAGAATTCAGTAAAGTGTACTGTGATCTATATTCCATATACATTCACCTATGATATAGAAATAAACGAACTGCGAAATCAACGAGAAGCTATAGAGCGCATATAAATACAGGACAAGGAGAGAGAGCGATTGAAAAATGAAGCCGAAATGTCTCAGACGCCCTCTAGTGGCCACGCTCGTTTTTTACACACCCAGACTGTGTGTTATTTTACGGCGTGTACAGTGTCACAATATATACATTTAGATGTATACAATATATACACATAATATGTACACAATATATACATTAGAGGTGCTGGCATGTAAAGGAAAATAATCTCTTTTCTTCCTGATGTAGACGTAAATATGATACAATTTGGCAATTTAGTTCACACGTTTTCACTGGCAAAGGCTTACACCTTCGTCTTCAATGATATATCTAAAATATTATTTGTAGTATTTGCTCATAGCACCAATAAATAAATAAATAAATAAACTTTAAATATCTATTCCAACTTAACCATATTCTAATACTGGGCTTAATTTTTTCAACCTGGACTGTACTCTTTAGATATATATAAATAAGAGTTTTTATATATATATATGTATATATATATATATATATATATATATATATATATATATATATATATATATATAAAAGTTAATCCAAACCTAGATGGATTATATTAATTACCTTCTCTAGATTACCTTAGTTTGTAAACTCTTTTTAAATTTTTGTGATTTATTTTAAGTCACAAAGGGTTTTCAGTCTTCAAGTGCCCAGTTTCAAGTTTCGATGAGACTGTGCACATATGTTTTCCATTGTAAATCCCTTTTTCTCTTTTTTCTCGTCTCTCTAACACACACACACGCACACACTCCTGATAAATAACTTGCTCACCTTTGTATTCTTGTCTTGTGATAGCTGTTAATTAAAACTTTTAACATTTCCATAGCATGTTTCTTTTTATTTATTTTCTTGAAGTCTGTGATTCAGTCTGTGTTTTAGTTACTGTCCATAAGGGTTGGCATTGCCTTGCTTGCTAGAGTAGCTACTGTTATCTTTTTTTGGTGAGACCAGTTATAGTTTCATGTCATGGAGTAGGTATAGAGCCCCCACCACTCGGGTATGTCTCATCTTTCCATAAATTACAGTGCCTCATATGAAAGGAGAGGGAACTGAAAGAATTTGGACAAAAATGTCCTTTTATGCCATCATATTCCCACAGAGGCTTAAAAACAACATTGACTTGGGAAACAGAGTGCAATTCCTCAACATATTCACAATCACATATCCCTATCTAAGACTGCTAAATGATGTTTCATTGGAACTCTTTTATGAATACAATTTGCAGTCCCTATAGATTTGGCAGAGTATGTGTAATAATGTACAATATTTGCCCAATCAAATTACAATGAAGTCTAACATAAAAATATTACCTTCCAAGGTAATTTCTTATTATTCATATACTCTAGATGCCCAAAGGTTAAATTAAATTCAAGTTCAATTTTATTTGTATACTACTTTTAACAGTGGACATTATCACAAAGCAGCTTTATAGGAACATATTTTCTCTCATATTTCTCTTCAATTTAAATTTATCCCTAATGAGCAAGCTAGGGGTGACAGTGGCAAGAAACAACTCCCGGTGTGATATTAGGAAGAAAACTTGACAAGAACCAGACTCAAAAGGGAATCTGTCCTCATCTGGGTGACACTGGATAGTGATTATAAAATAATTTTCCTTCTATAACTGTACAATATATGGTCAAAAAGTGCAACTGCATAATTAGAAGATTCATTCTGGTTATAGCATGGAGTCTCATTGAAACCATCAACTGTTCACTGATACAGACTTGAGGTCTAAACTGATTGTGGCAACTGCAGTCTGTGGTTTCTAAGTGGTACTATCTACAACAAACCAATATTTCTCCAGGTTGTCCATGTAGGGTCATGCTCAGCAGCAGTGAGCAGCCTCCAAGTGATGAAAGTCCAAACAGAATTAGGGCATCAGGATGGATTAGACCAGAGGTCCAGAGATCTCCAAAAAGTCTTTATGCCTGTGAATCTTCCAGATCTGCTCATGTATTATTATTTGTTTAAGAAAAGTCTCACAAAAGACTTTAAAACAAATGTTTTCAGCCTAGACTTACACACTTTGTCTGAGTCCCAAACACCTCCATTACTGTGGGGCTTTGTAAGAGAAAGCTCTGCCTCCTGTTGTACCAGCAAATAGTCTGCACCTTTTGATTGAAACATGTGATCATTAGATCATCATTGAAACATCAGATCATAAAAAACAAAAACGCGCTATGGCCTGTAGACGTAGAATTTTATATGGAATGCAAAAATTAGACTGGCAGTCAATGTAGTGGGATGAGATGGAGGTGGTGTGGTCATATTTTCTGGTTCTAGTTAAAGACTATGTCTTCATGGACCTTGGTTTGTGCACAAGGGCATTGTCTATTGGGCTAGGTTCAATAGTTCCAGTGAAGAAAAATTGTAATGGTACAGCATATAAAGACATTCTATACCACTGTGTCCTCCCAATTCTGAAGGAACCATCATATATGAGTGTGATGGTCAAGTGTCCACAAACTTTTGGCCAACACCACTGCTTTTTGCTTCTTAACTGGTTGTTCCAATAATATTTGTGGTTTAACAAACATTCTGGAGAATATTTGTTAAACCACTTACCAACACAAAGCTTGTAATTATTGTATGTCATCATCTGCTCCATCCAACCACACAATGATATTCTTGACAGTAGCTAGCCTTCATATTCCCACAGCCTTGTCTCACAAAATCCCTTAAGACAAAATGACTAGTACAATACCACACGTAACAGCTGCTGAATAAACTACACTCTAACGTGGCACACAGATCATTAAAACAAAGTAACCAGCTTTGTTATGAAATGCAGCTGATCTCAAGCCTGACCACAGGCACGACTACATTACCCATGAGCAGGAGGTAGCGGAAGTGCTGCTACACGTGTTTTCATAGCGATGTCTTGCCGCTGGTGTGCTGAGTAGTGGAGCAGTGGATAGTTCTTTACCCTGAGTTAATTAGGTTTTCCTGATCGAATCAACATACACGGTAAGTATTGTACAATCATGCTTGATATAAACTGTGGTTATAATTCAGTAAATGTATTTTACAGTTGGAAACTTCGGTAGTTTCTGCACGTATAGCTGCCATGCACGTATTGGCTAGCCATGTACAGCCAAATAACTCCAGTAGAAGTCCAGACGTGTTGTGTGCGAAATCCTTGCAAAGTTTAAAATCTGCTCTTTCTTCTTGTCTTAGATGTCGGGTGCCAAAGGCAGAATGCGACACAAGAAAATGAGAAATCAGCCAAGTAACGTGACTTTCTCGCAGAGTCGTGATGGCACAGGTTGGTTTCAGTAGGCTGTGAAATCTCTCTTTTTATGTTTGGTGCTATTCCTGTGTTTTTGAGCTTATACTGAAACATATCATATTTAGGTCGGAGTTCAGATTCTCGGCAGCAGCACATGATGGGGCAGATAGAGCACCGCAGTGGATGGATGAAGGGGCATCAGGAGAGACATGAGCAGCCACTGCCCAAGTACATCACTGGTTAGAATCCAACAGTGAATTTTAGAGCATTTAAACTAAGTGCTTTGACCTGTCTTCACTTCATCTGTCTCTCCCTTCTTTACCGCATTACATTCAATTTCTGTTTACAAGTCAGATTTCTCTTTTTTGCTGCATGCTAAATGGCCTTTCCATTTCTTTGTCCAGCATCACTCTTTGCCAAAGCACGAGCTGCAGAAGTCAATGCCATGTTGAGGGCTGTAACAAAGACGACAGGTAGCTCCCATGTATTTGGAGCTCTGCCAAAGCACATGCGCCGAAGAGCCATGAGCCACAACTCCAAAAGACTGCCTTGCCGCCTGAGAGAGATGGCACAGAGAGTGGTATGTATGTATTTTCTTGCCAGGCCTTTAAACTAGGGCCTGTGATTTTCTTTGTTATGGGGTTAGAAACCTTAACCACCAATGTTTAAAATTAGTATGCCTTTAAGTAATCTCACCTGACATCTAGTGATAGTTTTATTAAAAAGTTTAAAGCATTCTGTATATTATCATTGCGTAGATATAAACATTGTACCAAATTTTTATGAATATGAATATTTGTTGGTAAAAAAACAAAAAGTTCATCTTTCCTCATCTTTGTTGTCTAGTTGGAGAAGAGTCATCAGGCAGGCAAGAAAGAGAAAAAGGAACAGTCAAAGTCCAAAAGTCGGCGTGCCCGCCGCCGCCATGGCTGCTTGTTGCTGGAGTTTAACCGACGGCAACGTAAAAACAAATGGTTAGAGACTCATATCTGGCATGCCAAGCGTTTTCACATGCTGAAGAAATGGGGCTACTCTCTTGGAGACAGACCCACGTACAAGTGCTACAGAGCCAGCTATAGGGCTATGAATTCTGGCTGTCTGCTGCAGGTCAGCTTGCCGTTTGTCTCCAAGTCACTCTCAGCTGTAGCATGTCTTCGGCTCTTTAAACAATTATTACTCTTATCACCCTGCTTTCTATGTTTCTCAAACTGTTATAGGTTCATCTTATTTCTGCCTTTCCTCTTTCTTGGTTTATTTATTTATTTCTTCTTTTATTCAGGATCTCTCATATTATTGTTGCATGGAGCTAATTGGTCCAGAGGAACAACTACTGAATGCGCTCTCCAGGCTTACCAACAAAGATGCAGGTATATATTTACCAGCATTTCAAATCTCCAACACATACCACAGAATAAACACTTAATCATTTTCATATGTGCTATGCTGAGGTTTCTTGAAAATCCTGAGGTGGACCACTCCCCATTGTTTATATACACACCATATGGCCAAAGGATTGTGTACATGTGACCATCACTCACGAAGTGGGCTTTTTCCCAAACTGTTGTCACAAAGTTGAAAGCAGACAACTATTATATATTAACTAGAATGCTTTCTGCATGCAAGGGCTTCTCAAACAACACCACTGCCAAATCTTTCTAATGCCTTTATGGCTGAATGGGCAGATCCCCCAACCATGTTCCAAAATCTAGTGGAGATTATTAGAATATCAAAAAGAGGATTAAATCTCTTATGGGATGTTTAAAAAAGCACATATGGGTGTGTGGTTCAGGTGTCCAAAAATGTTTGGCCTTATATTGTATGTGATGGTGGTACGATGCACCTTGATGCTGTAATTAAATAGTCACGTTCCCAAATTCTGACACATGCTGACCTACAATTGTTTCATGTTCTAGGTGTTGCTAAGATCTGTTTTCATCTGTTACATCCTAGATGGATGTATTTGTATGTACAGATGAATAGGTTTTTTCTCGGGATGTATTAGGATTAATAAATGAGCTAAATACAGCACAAAGGGTGATATAATTGTTTTGGCAGTGAACTAGGTATTGCTAGTGCAGTGAACAGTCACCTACGCACATGCTGAGTAAAAATAATATCTTTTGCATTTTATGCAAATAGCTTGCAGTAGTAGCTCACAAGTCCCAAAGTTGTTTATTGAGCAGCTTTAAAAAACATAGTTGGAAATAGTCTGGAATCAGTGTTATGCATGTGTTTCCGACTCATTACAGGCCCAACATTTGCAGCAGCATCGTGTGTGTCAGGGCAGAAGGAAGGGAGAGTTGTGCTTTACAAGGCTGATCAGTACCCTCACCAGCCCCTGGGCCCTGTGCACTTCCTCTGGAGGCCTTGCTGCACTACATCACCTCACAGACAGCTGTGGATCTGGGCACATCCCTCCCTAAAACAGGTAGAGTGTGTGATTGTGTGTATACACTGAGAAGCCAGTTTATTTGGTATACCTGCCTTATACCTGCTCATAAGGTATAATCATTTACATTTCTTTGTTTTTCTTCTTTGTTTTTTGTTCCTTGCTTATAAGGTACTCCCACTAAAGAAAATATGCAGTGAGAGTAAATGGTACAGATGCCATGAAAACAACCAAATTTTTTTATCTGCATTATCTATTAGTTTGCAATTACAGTAGTTAACCATAAACTGTTTAATTAGACTAATGTATTCATATTCTGTTATATTTCTAGTTTTTATGTGTCGGCACATTGAAAATTTGAATAGAGTTTCCAAATATCTCATGATGCTCAATACAGAAAATGTTAAAAATGAAGATAACACATTTTGGTGTATGTGTATTTCAGGATCTTCTACCAGAATTGCAGGCAGTGTGCCAGTGTTTTGAGGCAGTGGCTCCAGCTGTTGTGGAAGCAGTCCCTTCAGAGAACCTGGCAGAAGAAAGTCTCGTACCACCTGCACCTTCTGATGGAAATTGTGAGCCAAAGTGTACCAAGAGAAAGAGGAAACTGGAAACTGACAATGAGAAGGACTACCCTGCCAAAAAAATTGTGGGTGATGGCACTCGATCACTTAATACTCCTGTTAGTTGGAAGTCCTGCAAGACTGAGATCGTAATCAGGTGAGCAGTTTAGTGGCATCATGTATAGTTTAAAAAAAAACTGAATGCAAGTTCTATATGTTAGTTTTCCTTACAGTGATCTCACCATGGAAATAGTTCGGTATCGTCTAATTGGTCCACTCTCCCACTCTGTGCTGTCTGAGATACTTGCACCAGCAACTGAATGTGAGGTGAGACGAGGTGCATCTTGAGCAGTGCTAACTCTAGACCTGTTAATACAGTGGTGCTGATGTCATTAGGCCTCAGTACAGATGCTTATTCAGTTAGCATTCATGTGTAAACTGGTCTTTCAATGTTGAATAAAATATTTTTTTTTTTAGAATAATAACAAAACGACTTCATCCCCTTTCTGGTGGCCAGAGGAGTGTAAGAAAGAGGAGAACATGTCCCTACATCGGCAGCAAACAGATGTTTTTCAGCAACTGAGGGGTATCTGGTTTTTATTGCCATCTCACACTTACATTGCAGGAATTAATTACTAACATGCCATAATTATGTAATGTTTTGGTTCATTTAGCAGAATATAAAAATTGTTTAATTGAAAATTGTTTAGGTGTATACGCAACGGCTGAGCTCCCAGCGGGGTGTGTTCTAGGCCTGACTGTAGACGACCCAAGACTGTCTTTGTCTGTGAAAAAGGCAAAAGCTGCACCAGACTTTCAATGGACCCAAGGTGATCACTCTCAAAAATGTTTGAGTAAACAGTGCATACATTTGTGATGAGTTCTATAAACACTGGAAAACAGTGATAAAATTTACAACAAAAAGCAATTTGCAGAACAGAACTGGAAACAGCATGGATTTTTCTTGCAAGCTATCTGTTATGTAATGCGACTGAGCAATTAAGCTAACCCATTCAAAGGTTTGATGTATTCTCCAAATCAAAAGTGTATTATTTAAAGCCCGGATACCCTCACAGTGCCTTCACAAGTCAAAATGGAGTGTCATTTCATTGCAATTACAGTATCAGTATGATTTCCAGTTAATGAAATAGTTGAGAGCCCTGCAGAAATACAGTCACTTCCAAACAAGGCCATTTCTTTTGTATTTGCTGTACACTGAAGATATTTGCTTTTGAGATCAAAGGATGAATATGACAGAATTTCAGAATTCATTTTCTAATATTTGTGCCTGGATGTTGGAGCATGATACCTTTGGTGGCCTGAAACAACTGCATTAAACCAGCAACCCACTGACTTCATAACTATTGAATTTTTTTTTTCTAGGCTTGTTCCACAGCTTCTTTCACCTTTTTTCTTCTCTTTTTTTTGGAGGTCTCCTTTCAGTCTCCTCTCAGTCTCTTCTTCAGGAGGTTAACAGCATGCTCAGTTGGTTTAAGGTCTGGTGACTTATCTGGCCCCTCTAAAACCATCCACTTTCTTCCCCAATGTTTGCTGATGTTGATGCTAGTCCTTTGTTATGTTGGCAGTGTATTTTCTGTCATTGTCTAGCTGCATGATGAAATTCCTCCAAATGTGATTTATGTAAATTGGCAGTGGAAGCTCAAGTGGCTTGTGTGTTTTGTTCTTTCATTCTCCACACTTTGGCCTTTCCATTACTTTTGTAGCGGTTAATCTTGGTTTCAGAAAATTTGTGGCTCATCTCTGGATTTCTTTGCAAATTCATATCTGGCCTTCTGATTGTTACTGCATCTTGTGGCCTCTATATTTCTGCTGTTGTGATAATGCGATACCTTCTTGTGGAGGTTAATGGTGATGTCAGTGATTTGTATTTATTTATTTATATGTATGTATATATATATATATATATATATTTGCTCAGGCACACCTGAGCAACAAGAAAAATGTCACAGGTTCCAATATTTTTGAACAGGTGAACAAATTGTGGGTTCAGACAAAAGGTGCTATGTTTTAAGTTTTTAAAACATCTAAATGGTTAAGATCAGGAAATGAAAACTGAAATTCTAATCTCTTACTTCATATTTGTCTTTTGATCTCAAACCCAAATGTCTAAAGAGTATAACAAGAAAAGAAAATAACTGGCCTTAAAGTTCTAGTACTATTAGAGGTGACTGTATATCTGTGTTTATCTCCATGTAAATAATCCTTAAATAAACTGTAAAAATGGTTCAGACATTGCATGTTATCTTTAATTATTAAATGATCTCGATCATTATTAATAGATCTCACTCCCTCACTCAAATTGATGAGCAGAGCACAGCAATCCAGAATATTACTTATTCCTTTTCATTGCTACTCCCCTATTATTGGTTTAAAATGTGTAACCCGATGGAGTTTCATTATCTGTGCTCGCTGGTTTTTGTGTGGGTGTGTGGTAGGTGTTGATGAGGAACAAAGAAGAAATTTGATACTGAGAGGAATCCCTTCGGTCTGTGCTCAGAGTGCTCTATGGGACAAGTCTGTCAGAGAGAATGTTACAAACAACAAGATTTCAGAAAAGGTATTTCTCTCACACACACAGACAACCATATAGCTTGTTTTACCATGTATGGCATATTTTATGTGATTGTGTTATATACACTCACTGAGCATGTTATTAGGGCCTCCCCTTGCTTTTAAAACGGCCTCGAATCTTCATGGCATAGATTCTACAAGATTCTTGTCCACTGACATGATTGTTTTATGCAGTTCCTGCAGATTTTTCAGTTGCTCTTTCATGCTGCAAATCTCCTGTTATCACATCCCAAAGGTTATTCTCTTGGATTGAGAACTGGTTACTGGGAAAGCCAATGAAGAACATTTTCATCTTCAAGAAATCATTTTGTGATGACTTTTACTTTTTTATATAGTGCATGCAGGGAGTAGCCTTTAGAAGATCGGTAAATTGCATATGCTCAGCAACAATACTGAAATAGGCATTCAAGCAGTGATTGATATTAACAGGCTCAGTGTGTGCCAAGAAAACATTTGCACATTTATTAAACCACATCCACCAACCTTGAAAGTTAACACGATGCAGGTTGGGTCCATGGATTCTTGCTGTGGCACCTAATTCGGACCCTGTCATATGCAGAAATCAAGATTTATCAGACCAGGATAAATTTTCCAGTTATTAACTGTCCAGTCTTGCAGTCCCACTGTAGCCTCGGCTTTCTGTTCTTGGTTGACCAAAGTGGGACCTGTCTTCTGCTGTTGTACTGCACCTGCCTCAAGGTTCACCATGTTGTGCATTCTGGCATGCTTTTTTGTGCACCCTCATTGTACAGAGTGGTTATCTGACTTACTGTAGGCAGATTTCTGTCAGCTCAAACTGCCTGCTATTCTACTTTGACCTCTCATATTAACGAGATGAATAAACTCTAGACAATGTTGTGTGTGAAATCCCAGAAGATCAGCAATTATAGAAATAAACCCCAGCCTGTGTGACACAAACAACCACAGTGAAGATCACAGCTCTGATGGCTGATGGAAACTGTCACACTCTGAGAGTGTGGCTTGACTGCATCAAAGATTTGCTGCTGAGTGTGACAATGATTTTGTTGGCCTGCCAGAATGACACCAGTACATTAATCACAGTGGGGGAAAAATGATTTAAAGGGCAGCTTAGTCAGATGAAATTAACATACAACAAAAATACATTTCACGTATTCTCTGGCTGGATATCAAATCGTGTTCTGTTGTTGTCCCTGTAATATACTAGGGCTAACCTTTGTTAATCCCATTCTCAATGTGAAACAAAAGTGTGTGTGTGTGTATGTGTCAGGATCTGAACAGGATGAAGAGGGAGTTGTTAGTTCCAGGCTCCAGGTTGCCGACCACTGCACAGAGCCGGGTGCCAATTCTGCTGGTTAACCAGGCAGGAAAACAGCTGGGAGAGGAGCGGCTTGGATGGGGATCGGGTTGGGACTTGCTATTGCCTAAGGGTTGGGGCATGGCATTTTGGATACCTTTGGTAAAGTTTTTTTTTGTTTTTTATATATATATAGTCTGGTGTGTCAATCATACAGTCACCAGACATGTTAGTGGGTGTGTGTGATGTGCTTTGAATTCTGATAAATAAGTAACAATGAAAATGCCATTAAAATTGGATCTTTCAGGTTAGCATATAGTATATGTACAGTTTCCCCTTTATCTATGTATACCTGTGTATCAGGTGTACTGTGGTGTACGTGTTGGGGGTCTCCAGATGAGTTTAAAACACTCCCAGAACAGAAGCATGCCCCACTTTCCTCATGATTACCCAGACTGCCCTGCAGGTGTCCGCTTCCAGGAGCAGCAGGAGATTGAACTGCTGGAAAATTTTAAGAGGTACAAAATCTTAATTTCATTTCTGACACCTTTTGTTTTATTACCGTTGAATTGTTATCACTTTGTATGGTACAGTAATAATTAGCATTTCTTCTAGCACCTCTTAATGTGCCTTTTCTAATAGCTTCTTAAAGAGGAGGACTTAACACTTTTTGCGATTCTTGGCTTGGCAGGTTTTAGCAGAAATCTTGCATTTTGTTTTGTGGTCATATTATTCTTGATGTTATTGATACTATAGTTTAATTTTGCCTGTGATGATTGATGCATTTGGCATTTCTATGTGTTTACTTCTAGGCATCCACCTTCCAAACGCACAAACTACATCAAATATGGCTGTGTGGCTCCTTTCCGGTGCAAATGGCAACAGCTAGTAGAGGAATGGGAGGAGAAAGTGAAACAAGTTGAAGACATACAAGACACCAAGACAATTAGAATGAAGGATGTGACATCACTCTCTGGAGAAAGCCCAAACCCAGCATCTGCTTTTACTGTACTGAGGTACAATAGTTGTCTTGTTTCATAGTAAAATAAATTTAATACATATTCGAGAGAGAAATAAGTACATAATTTTTTGGTCCCCTATGAGCATACTGAAATCTAGGGATTGCATAAGACTAGTCAACTAATTGATGCACATTCTGGGACATTCAGGACCTGATAATTTTTTTGGTTATTCTTTTTTGCTTCAAAATTACTTTATTAAGTTGGATGGGTTATTTTGATAGCTTGGTGTTCATTATGCAGTCAAGTGGCAGCTCAGTGCATATACTCATTCAAATACAGGTGTGTGTTCACGTCAAACACCAGAATGGGGGAAAGTGTGATTTCTGTAACTGTAATTGTGGCACAGATGCATGTGTGTTTGTGTATATGTATGTATGTGTATTTTTCTATAGTAATTAACAAAAATTAGTGGGACTTCATATTCTTACCCCGATGAAACAAGACATGGTTAAAGGCAACAACAGCAGTTAAATGAATTGAAAATGTTCTATTATTGTCTGTGATATTTATATAATGATTTTAATTTTTAAAGATAGATGCCAGTAATTCTGCATGGCACTGTACGTACTGACCACAGTTCATCTTACAAATTATAATACGCCTTGAATGATTGACGATAGTATCGGCTTAATCACTTTGGTGTGATGGAAACTTGTATTGTGCTCAAGTTTTATCATTAGACTGGAAAAATGCAGAAAGCTGGTTGCAAGTCCACTGTGGCTGCAGTCGCAGTCAGGATTAAAAATAATAGGCCATCATCTGATTATAAAGCTAATTATAAAGTTTAAATAAAGTTATAGTATGTACAATACACATGCATAAACTCTGTGGTGAACAGCAGCACAGATCGTAGTTGAATTCTTGTATAGTGATGATAAACCCTAATAAACATGCTGTTTCATTTTCTTCTTGAGACTTTATCTGTTTGTCAGCATGAACAAGGGAAGCCAAGATGCATCAGAGAAGGTTGTTTTGTTCCTTTACTCTGAATTCAGGCAGACGATTATTGTAGGACTATATATAGGACTATGAAATAGATGAAGAGTAAATACATTTTGCAAATACAATAGTGTTTTTATCAATCTTAAACTGCAGACAGCACATTTTCAAATCATCTGACTTAATGGTTATTACAATAGGCAAACCCTGATACTATCATCAGTCATCCCAAGCCTAATGTGTAGCTCATTTTATGCAATGATGAATAAAATATCAAGTGAGCGGTTGATTTTCTCAATGAAGTTATGTTTTTTCTTTGTAGGAGCCGTAAGGTGCTGAGGCAGCTGTCAGTCTGGTGTCGCCCATCATCTTCACAGACCCGGAGAGCACAGAGTGCTTGTTGTGCCCCGCCACTGTGTCCTGCACTTTCCATGTCTCTGCAGGCTCAGTGGAAGCGGTGTATTTTGTGGGTGCGTGTCTGTGCTCTTGGTAAGGGGCAGCCAGCACTTCATGCTATGCTTTGTATGCCAACCACTGAAGACCTGCAACGCTTGCGTGATGACCCCCAGTGGAGTGGCCCCAGTGAACCGCAACACACAGACCACCTAAAGCTCCAGCTGAAGAGGAAGGGCAAGAAAGATGAAGCTGCTCAGTGCTGTTCTGTCCTGAAGAAAGAACAAGACAGTGGCATTCCTGAAAAGGATGACCCTAGTTCAGCTCCCAAGATGCAAAAAGAACCTGAACTTGTATCTATTAATCAACACTCTGGCCCTTCTGTTATGCTCAAAGATTCTCTCCCTGAGCCTAGTGCATCGGTAACTACAGATCCTGGCCATTCCTGTGTTGAATCTTTTTCCAAACAAACTTTAATACATGGATTGTGGACTGAACGACTGCCTAATATATCATCTCACTGTACCCGTATGACATTAGGTTGGGTGGCTCAGGGTGATTTCTCTCTGGCAACAGGAACTGGGGAGGCTTTAGGGTTTGTAAGTTTGGTGGGCCTCCTACAAATACTTCTCATGCAATCAGCAGATCAGCGAGGCATCGTGCTTCTGCGCAATCCCACCTCACTCCAGTACCGCTTTGCAAGACTGCATATTGAAGCATGATGCATTGCTTAATCACTTTCACTATTGCATAAATGGATCATCATCAATGCCTGACGTTTAATCTAAGCTCTTTTTATTTAAATATAGATCTGCATTAAGGCCTTTGGAATTTCACTTTGCATCAGGCTACTATCACTGTATAATTGCCAAGTTGTTAAAAGTTTGAGGTTATTTGCACCTAAATAGTTATTTTTTTCTGGTATTATCTGGATTGTGTTAAAACAGCTGATTTGTTGAGTTTGTTTTCATAATATTTGATTACTGAGTTAAAGTCTAATACTGGCAAGATCAATAAAATTGCTGCCAAAAGTGTAAAAATTAACTTGTACTGAATTTTATTTAGGTCTGTATTTTGATTTAGGTTTTACCTTGAGACTTTAGCACATTTGGAAGGTTGGTACACAAATATGAGGACTAAAACAAAATAATAATTTGTTATGCCTCTTCCACTGAACATTGTTTTTGTTGTTTTTCCATCCATTCATCCAGCTAAGCTTCTCATTAGAATATTTGATTTAATTTCATATTTAATGTGATTGATTCTGTGCTGAATTTAGTGTTTCATTTCTGACATGAAACAGTTAACCTCATGTATTTGGTAGGATAGTTACAGGATATAATAATGCTGGTTGTAGAATTGTTGTAGATTTATAAATTATAGCATTAAGTCAATTCTACCCTGGTCAGAATAAATGATCAGGAATTTGGATCACTACATGGAGTACCCATACCCCGTACCACTTGTTCCAGCATCATTGGAGCCGCTGTTTCACCAAGCTCGACCTGTGGAGTGCCTATTATCTGAAGAATTGCAAACATGATGAGTGAAAGACCAAGTTATGCAGTATAGCTTCTCTAGTGCCTTCTCTGAGTTCCAGTGCCCAGTCAACAACATGCTGAGGGACATGCTGGGCAAATTCATGATCACCTAGATTGAGGACATCCTGGTGTATTCCCCAGTTTGTATGAGGCCCATATACTTAATATATTGGTTGGTTATAATATATTGTGGTAGTTAATGGAAGGTGTGCAAAATATACAGTGTTCAAGTAAGGTACAAATACTGATGATTGTGTGGTCTCAGTATGTTAAGTATTGCTGTTGTGGTTTGAAGTCTGTATTACAGGTCATCGAGGATTCTGATAGAAACTGCAGATAGAAACTGTTCTGGATCAGATACTCTAGTACCGCCTGCCTGATGCCAGTTTGTTGAACAGGTTTGCTTAGAGCTCTCATCAGTGCAGCCATCCTGTGCCATACTGGAAGATTCATTGTACTGCATTGTACTTCATTGTACTGCAGTTATTCTGTACTATTGTTACAGTATTTCTCTATATAAAATAATTAAAGCAGTGAACCACAGCTATGCAGCATTAAAAATAGAGATGTGTGTGTGAATTGCTCAGAGCTTCTGTAAACCATAGCAAATTCATTGTGTGACTTGGCGAATAAAGCTTTTTCTGAGTCAATTATCCGGAAAGTTACATTGTGGAATAATGTATGTGCATATAAGCAAGCACTTACAGCAGAAACATAATTTATTGTAACTTAGTTTATTGTAGTGCAAGAGAAATAAAAAGAGAATCTTCTGCACACTTTCTGCAATTTTAGATTTTCGATGTAACATGAGTAATAAGCTTTTCATTCTTATGGGACCAAATAAAATTCAATGCTTTTCAGGCTTTACTATCCCTGGAAGGACATTTTGTCCCCACAACGTAGGGTTTACCAAGACCAATTACACATACACAGACTAAGTGAGCTCACAGGCTATGTTTGAGACTGTTTCTGCCAGAGGATTTAAGTAAGAGGCTAAAATCAGATCATACTTATATAAGACATCAACATTTTTGTTATATTGTATTACATTACAATTTTGATATTTTAATTAAATTATGGGTAAAATAAATGAATGAAGCCAGCATGTGACTCATTGCTGATTGACTGGAAGGTGTGCATAATCTAACTCTTTTGCATAAAGCAATTTATTGCCATTGTTGCTGTTTTTAACTTGACATAATACATTTTACATAGAATTCTTTTTTTTTTTTGGCTGTTAAGGCCCTGAACACCCACAGGTTTCTAAAGTTAATCTGACATTGTTTGGGAAAAAAAGGAAAAGAAAACTCGGAGAGGGATTATGTAAAGCACACTAGCAGGCAATTTCATTTAAAATAAAGAACACAAAGCATTTCTGAGCAATTTTGTATAATATAAAACTTTGCATAAATTTCCATAAAAAAAACAACCCTTTTTTTCCTCTTCTTTAGTTCTGCGTTTTAACAAATCTGAATAAAAGGTTACAAACGAGCATCTCCTTATGGTCTTTTGGCCAAGCTACTCTCTAAATGGGAGAGAGGTACCCATTGCAGAGACAAGCATGAAGGCATTTCCAGTCTTAATAGTAATACATAACTTTGGATGTACTTCTAATGTATTTCTAATAACAAGCTCTACTAAAAATGTGTTGGTGTTCATCACTTTCTTAATTTATTTATTATTTTTGGTTTAAGCATACGGTATGCGTAAAAGGAGTGCTACCTGAAAATTGAGAGTTTCTTTGATTACATTAAAAGAAAAGTAACAAAAATTGCAGTATTTCTTCTAAAAAAACAAAACAAAACAAAAAAAACACTGTAATCTATTGCAAGGGAATGGACATTTTAATTAGCCAGAGTGTTGTAATGTGGTAATATAACTCCAGAGAAAAAGACAGAAGGGGTGGGTATCATGATAATAGCTGCTGCAGCTCGATGAGAAACTGATCAACCAAACAATCCTGTTTAAACCAACAGAGACCCTGTACTAATCCAAGGGAATGATCCAGGGTTCCTGTGACTAGTATAGCATTTATGATGATGATGATGATGACGATGATGATTATTATTATTACAAAGAGAAGACTGCTACAAAAGCTCATATATGACAGCTGACTCTGACACTAGGATACATCAGGCGACAAATCAGGCCACCAGGAGAAGAGGAAATGACTTGAAGGCTATTGACACTATTTCAGCCCCAGTGTTAACTAGAAAGAAAGACAATACGATTGTACGATTGTAGCAATTCCATAATAAAAAAAACCCCAAATACTTATGTTTGCTCTGAAGGAATTATGCTAAATTTGAAGGAAGGGCGTCTCACTTTTTATTTTTGGTAGCCCTCCTAAGTAGCAAATGATGTCATATCTTGTTTGATAACTTTAGCTCATGTTGCTAAATATGTGTGAAGTTTAATGTAAATCTGTTAAAGCATTCTTGAGATATGTGCTCATGTCCTGTTTGGCAATTTAGCAATCAAATTCATTTGTAGATTAGGAATGAAAACTCCTCAATCTCAAATAAAACAGAAAAATTAGAAATTCATTACATCATTTAAACTTTACATCTTCAAGTGAAGCAAAACAAAATAGAATCAGAATGTTCAGCATTTTTAAAGTTTTTTATTTATTTATTTATTTATTAGCAATTTTCTGTATTTTTGAATTATGCCACTAGTTAGATGTTCATTTAGAGAAAGCTTCTTTTTGCTGACATATGCCCTCATTCCTGTTTGGTATAACGTATAGATTAATAATAATGTATTGATTTATACCATTACTGAATGCAAACACACACATGCACACGCACACACACACTGTAAGCATAGTTGTGGTAGGCACAGGATGAGGCACTGAAATAATAGCTCCAGTGTCGTGGAAGTTAATGGCCAACCCCCCAATCCAACAGCTTCATCCCACCCAGCAGTGCTGAACCCACCCCCACCTCCCCCCACGTTCCTTAACCTCAAGTCCTACAGAAGCACAGATCTCTATTGTCTGTTCATGCACAAAGACTCAGTTTGTACACACATGCATTTCACTCTGTTGAAGACCTCTAGCACGGTCCCACCAGCAAAACTGTATGCATCCTGGTGCAAAGAAAAAGCTTCCTTTAAGGTAGTGTTTTTATTATTATTTTTTACATTAACAATAACTCTTTCGGTGTGAACATGAATGTGAATAGTTAATTGATTGTGTGTTTTTTAGACATAATGATAATCTAACATTAATCACAGCTATGCCTGATGTTCTCCCCAATGTATGTTCACTGTTACTTTCATTTACAACACAGTGTGTAGAGAAAGATTCATTATCTTCTTATGCATCTTGGGAGCTACACTTGAATATTCAACATGGAGGTAAACTTGAGCCACAACTCAAACTACCAGCCAAACAGCCGTGTCCAGTCACAGATAAATCTATCCTACATGCTATAAGCCTAATCTAAACTAGAACAGCTAATTTACTAATTACAGACAAAGATCAATATATCTCACCACAGGCCTGTACTAAATCTCTGTCTTAAGCTTCCTCTCAAACAATATCTAGCCAAACTATAATCAGACTATAGAGAGCATCTAATGCTGACTTCAGCTCCATCAGCTGGACTGAAATATTTTGCCATTACACTTTTCATTTCACTAACACAGTCACCAACAGTAATGGAACAAAAACAATTTCAACCAGATGCAGTATATTCAGGAGCAAGTTTAGAAGATTTTAACAGTGGTCTTCAGTGTGAGTTAGTATGAGGTTAGCAGAGAGGTCCTTCTGACAAATTATTACACAGGGTAAAAGTGAAATCTGGTTAAATAAATAAATAAATAAAAGATTTTTGATACAATAATTGCATTTATTATTGTGAAGTGATGAAATGGATAAAGAAGGCAAGTCTATTGAGATTATGCCAGACAATAATGGCCTTTTTTCAAAAATGATTCACATCTTTTGTCCAATTTGTCTGTAGGAGGTTTTCATGAATGTAAAAGGTCAAATAATGAATAAAAATTGAGTAATAGTTGGGTCATGTTGTCACCTGAGTTTGTGTGTCATTTGGCTGCATTTGTTATCAGGTGGTGGTTTTGTTCTCTTGCCTTATCAAATGGCTGTTAAAGGAAAGGGAAAGCAGAGGGTGTTGTGGCTGGATCAACTTTTTTTCTGCTGACACAAAGTGGGATGGAGAGCAGGCATTCTTCTATGGGGCTCAGCTTACATCTTTGCTTTCATTCCAAGACTCTTGCCTTGGCCACAGAGAATCTGTGATGAAATCACTAAAGTCTGTGACAGTTTATCTCTGATCTTTTTTTTATTTTTTTTATTTTATAAATTCTGTCATAGGCTCTGTGTATTTAATCTTCACATCACAATGACTTCACAGGAAAGCTATATTTTCCTGCTATTTCTAGCTTAGCAATGGTGCTAATTTTTTTTTTAAAATTATATACAGACCTGCCAGAGCCCATGCATGCAATCTTTTCAAAATGTACAGCTGTTTAAACCACTCTAGTTGTTTAGAAAGGTGTACATTGGTGTACTCTAATAATCTGTTCTATATTATATATTATACTCTACACTATTTTCCAATGTCAGCTCAGGGTACTGATGACTGATGAGCATATGAGGATGCTAGGATACAGAAGACAATATAGAGGCAACAAATGGAAAATTAATTGACCCAAAATATATATATATATATATATATATATATATATATATATATATTATAGTATAATATTTTGTTTCCAGAATAGCACACATCAAAATTTTTATTCAAAGAGCCATTTTCTGCTAGCAGCTAGCAGTAGTCATTGAAACCTCTGCTTTTGACTTAGCTGTATATGCATTCCTCAGTATGTATTGAGGAAATCTATTAAATCTCATCTAATTGTATAGTCATAGTGTTTCTATCCCCCTCAAGTTTCAATGTAGACTTTTAGAAGTGTAGAAATGCTAAATAAAAGATAAAAAGTGCATTTTTTAAATAATTCTTGTTAGTGTCTGCTTAATATGTCAGTGCTACAACTGTCAACGAACTCTAAGAATGCACTGTTTAAACATGGCTGACATGGACTACACTCTCTACTTTACACAGCTATTGTCATGTTTTCACTCACCTGATTACTGACAGCTTGAACCTAGCACAAACACACAGACAAACCAGGTGGCATACCAAGTGTTATTTGTTTAATAGTGTTACAGTATTTGTTTATGATGCTCTGGTTTCTATCATGTTTTTGGTATCCTGGCTTATCATTTGCCTGCCAGTGTTTCAATAAAAGTTGAACTTTCTTTAAGTACTAATTAAATACTATAGCTTGCTCAGGGCTTAATGAGCACACTTACAAACATACTAATTAACATAATTTACTTGCTCTGTGGCTAAACATAGTGCTTAGTGGTCTGTGATTGGATACATTATTTGTATTAATTATTAATAGTTTATCCCATTCACTTGAAAATTACATTAACAATTAACTGTGAAAACCAAAGAGGTTTTCATTTTGAAGTATCTTGTACCTGTTGCCAGAATTGCAGCATTGTGTAATGAATTGTTGTCACCTGCTAGTGTGAATGCAGGGTCAATGCAATTGATTCATGTGTTGTGTGTTTTCAGATATACGTCCTAGGTATTATCATTGCAATATGTGGCAATCTTCTTATCAGTATTTCACTGAATATCCAAGTAAGTGTGGCTCTGAGGTGAAAATGTATATGATTTTCTAGATTATAGCAGATAACTGCTAGGATATGACTGCTAACTACTGCTCTCTATATAGAAGTACACCCACACACGCCAGTCCCAGCAAGGCACCAAGCCATACTACACCAGTCGACTGTGGTGGTATGGAATCCTACTTATGGGGCTTGGTGAACTTGGTAACTTTGCTGCATATGGATTTGCACCAGCTTCCCTCATTGCTCCTCTCGGCTGTGTGTCTGTCGTTGGTAAGCCCTACTCAGCTAAAAATAATGACAATAACAGTAGTGTTGGCCCTGTGCCATGCACCATTTTGCTCCTCCTTCTTTAACACTTCTTTTGTAACCTTCAAATTAATATTTTAAAATAAAGTTAATATAGACAGTGCTTTTAACAATCAACATGGCCAACTGCAAAAAAAGTTACTGTACTTATGTACACTACATATTTCTGTTGTATAAAACAGAAAGTCATAAAATCATAATAATAAGTAGTGGCCTTAGCCCTAAATTGACTCTGCTATGAAACAAACACTACAATAAAGCTAATTTTACACTTATACATTTTACATTTTTACATAAGGTTAAACAAAATTATTTTCAAAATTAAATTAAATATTTATATGTCCCCATGAATGCATGCTTTTAAACAATGCATTACTTTAATACTGATTCTGCCTGCAAATATTAATTATTTAAACTAACTCACCATGAGCTGAGTTGAAGCCATTTGTGTGATCTAGCTCTCTGAATCGCTGGTGACATGATGCAAAGACCCACCTTATTAAAATGGCACTCCATGCATATGGTGATCTAGACAGCTACAGTCAGTATACAAATATTTGGACATGTTACAGAAGGGTTTAAATGCTTTAACAAATCAAAAGGGGAAACAGAATATGTGAGAATAATTAGGACACAATTGGGAACAACTAAAATTAGATGGGGTGGAGACTAGCCATGAATTAATACAAAAACACAGGTATTATTAAACAAACAAAAGAACAAGGGGTCTTGGAGGCTGCCTTGCTGGTCTCTGCATGGAGCTTGGCTTGCAACAGGGTCTGAGAGGCTGTCACTTCTGCCTTGGCTCACAGCTTGGCTTGGGACAAGGTCTGGAAGGCCGCCATATTGTCCATCTTCAGGGAGCTTGGCTCAAACCAGTGCCTGGGAGGCCGCCATGTTGGCCTCAGCAGGGAGCTTGGCTCGGAACAGGGCCTTGGAAGCCTCCATGTTGGCCTCTACAGAGAGCATGGTTTGCCACAGGGTCAGGGAAGCCACCACATTTGCCTCTACAGGGGGTTTGGCATGCAACAAGGTCTAGGAGTTACCACGTTTGCCTTATGAAGAAGTATTACTTGTGTGAGGGTCTGGAAGGCTGAAGCTCAGCATGCTGCTTGCCCCAGAGGCCACAATGTTTGCCTTTACATTTAGCTTGGCTTGGGAGATGTCATGTCATGTTGGCTTAGGCAGGGAGCGTGGCTCAGTACAGGGCCTGGGAGGCCATCATGTTGGCCTCAGCAGGGAGAATGACTTGTGACAGAGCCTGGGAATTCACCACATCTCTGTGTGCTGCTTGTTCTGAGAGAGGGTCTGGGAGGCTGCCACGTTGTGCTTTACAAGGAGCTTTGCTTGCAACAGGGTCTGTGAGGCTGTCACATTGGCCTAGACATGGATCAAGGTTTAAGAGGCCGCCATGTTGGCCTTAGCATGAAACTGGACTATGAACAGGGCCTGGGACAGGTTTTGAAACCGGGCTAGGGAGGCTGCTCTGTCGGCCTTAACGTAGCACAAGGCCTGTAACACAGCTTGGAACCCAGCTTGGGAGGCCACCACTTCCAACTTAACTGAGCTTAGAACTTTGTGTTAGAGTGCCCTACTGGCCTCTGTAGAACCCCATATCCAAAATTTCTTTCCATCATTTTGCTAAGTGCTGATTTTTCTCATATGTCCATAGGAAGTTGTTCCAGTACTATACAGGCTTTCAATATTTTTTGGCATCTAATCTGCTCTTCCTATTTTGTCTAATCAGTGATATACATATTGTGGTAAACCCTTTGTATATACTCTGCTGAAGTCTTCTCTTGATTGTTGAATTTGACACAGATATGTGTACCTCCTGGAGGGTGATTTTGTCTGTCTGCTCTTAAGGGTTTTTTCTTCACCAGCAAGAGAATTGTTCTATGGTTTGTTTGCATGATCTTCTGAGCTTTTTGGCATTGCTGACCATTGCATTATTTCCATTTAAGAATAGACTGAATGCCTTGCTTCACTGGAACTGACAGCTATTTGGACCATATATAAAGAGTTTCCAGTAATATCTTTGAAATTCAAATTCCACATTTGGGTGTAAATACTCTCAAATTGTAGCTACAAATCTGTATTTCCAGATCCATTATCCTGAATAGACAGTAAATGACAATAATTTTGTCAGAGTCCAAATATTTAAATACTTGACTGCATGTCACCTATGACAGAGATGGGTCTTATGAAAATGAAGCAGTTTATACACTTAAAATCTTAAAAGGAAAGTAATCTCTCTCTCTCTCTCTCTCTCTCTCTCTCTCTTACTCTCTCTCTGGTTGTCCTTCATAGCCAGTGCTGTAATCTCAGTGGTTTTCCTGAAAGAGATTCTACGAGCTTCTGATCTACTGGGTAAGCTCTCCTGTCATGCTTTATGCTATAGTTAAGGGTGGTATGATGTGTAAGTAGTTTTAAATAAAAATTTTGTGTCATGATACATGCAAATTTCAGGGCTTCATAAAGTTCATGCTCTATAGTGGTCTCTATGTCCAGTGTCTTTGCCTTGCCCATAGGAGGTGTTCTTGCTCTAACTGGTACATTTCTGCTGGTGACCTTTGCCCCACACTCTGCCCCACATGTGACAGCCAACATGGTGGAGCGCTGCCTCATCAGCGTGCAATTCCTCGTCTACTTTGTATGTCTTTTTAAGTGATCATGTTGGCCTAGATGCAAATATTACAATCTTTGATTGGCCTCGGTTTCAGAAACTTGAAAATGTATATTATAAAAGAGTATGAAAAGTAGACATTTTAAAAACAATTCAGTTTCAGTTAACTGTAATGAACACAGTTAGTGAATTGTTAACACTGTCAAAAAGTGCACAGAGTTATATTTGGGCTTTCCTGTGTAATAGTTTGAATTATGGTTTATTTTTATTGCCATTGTTATTACTGCCAATGTTTTCTGGTAATCTGTCTTTTTGTTATTCTCTTCTGTAGTTTTCTGAAGTGGTTTTATTTTGTGTCCTGCTCTACCTGTACAAGTGCAGGAACATGAAACACATTGTTATTGTGATGCTTCTGGTGGCTCTGCTGGGTAAGATCATGCACATATCATAGTGCCAATAAACCTCTGGGGCCCAACATTTATTTATAAACAGAATTTTGGAAAAATGTGTGTGTTCTTCAGCCTCTGTGACTGTGATTACGGTGAAAGCTGTGTCTGGAATGATCACAGAGACAATTCGTGGGAGCCATTTACAGCTGACTTACCCCATCTTCTACATCATGTTTATTATCATGATAGTCTCATGTGTCTACCAGATTAAGTGAGTTTGCCACAAGTATTAGACATGTGACTGAATAATTAGTTCTGTTGAAAATGTATTATTATGTATTCATTATTTTCCACTTTCACATTTTCCACTTATTTACAGATTTCTTAATGAAGCTATGAAGATGTTTGATGCAACAGAAATTGTTCCTATCAATTTTGTTTTCTTCACAGCCAGTGCTGTAATAGCAGGTACATCATCATGTTTTTATGTTGAATTAACCAACATAATTTTATGTTGAAATAATGATCCTGTAGCTGCTGAGAGAAAAGTATGGTATTGAACACCATCTATATAGAAATCTTCAGAACCCATTGAACCAATAATTGGCCTCACAAACTGTCCACCAATTGGGACTTGCAAGGGATGAGACACATCAATCTAAAGACAAAATTTAACCAGCATCCTGCCCAGCACCTCAAAGATTTACCACCACCAGAAAACTTGTAAAGTACAAAGCAGTAACTAGAAGCATAAGCCAAATATAGAGTACAAGTTGTAGAACCATACAGTACAGTACAGTATAATATAGTACAGTATTATATTCTAATTGCTCAGATATCCTCAAGCTCAAAATGAAGTATCAAAGGGAAAGAAGCAACAATTTTCTATTCTGAACCATCAAAATCAATTCATGCTTCATGCCATTGAGCTCCTGACTATTTTGCTCACAGTGTGATTTGCAGTGTGATACATTAACTACTACTACTACTACTACTACTACTACTACTACTACTAATAATAATAATAATAAGAGGAGGAAGAAGAAGAAGAAGAATCCTGCCTGACTTCTTAAGATCAGTAGCATGCTGAGTGTCTCATTTTACTACCTCTGGTGGTGGTCAGAATTTGGTTTGGTGTCATTTTAATAGGGTTTATTTGTTGTGTTCACATGCATGATGTTGAATCATTGATCTGAGACCAGTTGGAACAATGAAAAGAACCATGTGTGAAAACACCAAGAGACTCAGTGATCCATGACACAAGACATAACAATCATCTGTATTTTACTTAAACCATACACTGCCTAAATTCCACTTGTGATTAATTATCCATTCTCTTTCCATATTTGTGCACAGAGAGTCATTTGTGTTCATATAGAAAATGTATTTAAGTGATGGTGTGAAATTGTTTGTTAAAAGGTACTTTCAACTAATATACATACATATTTCTTTTTAGGGATTTTATTTTATGAAGAGTTTTATGGTTTATCACTGATATACATCATCATGTTTGTGCTTGGGTAAGCCCTGAATTCAAAATTACAGTACATGTATACCTTTTTGCACATTGAATATGTACAGGATATTCCTGTTTATTGATTGTGGATTCTGTTCTTCATCATTATTAGGTGCTTATTAGCATTTACTGGAGTGTTTCTGATTGCTAGAACACGGCCTAAAATCAAAATGGACAATGTCTTAATTTCTATGGGTAAAATCTCAGGTATGTTTATAAAAGAATGGTAAAAATGTATTTAGCTACGGTGTTACTTAAGTGCTCTGCAGTAACAGTGTCCTCTGTTTCCCAGGTAAGAGCAGCACAGCTAACACACAGCCAGAGACAAAGGACAATAAGTTTGGAGGTCTGGCATCCAAACTTGTGTGCAACAGTGGAATGCAGCAGGATGACTCTTAGACCACCACCTAATGGACTAATGAGCATAGTGAAGTGTGTGCACGTTTGAGACAGAGACTCCTAGTGTGGTAACTGTCTGAATCATAAAGAAGCAATGAAAAAAATTAGGTTGTCCTTATATACATTATTATATAAAAGAACTATAGAGCAGACTGGTTCAGCACTCTTACTCTGACATACATGGTTCTGACTGGGATAAACTGAAAGGTATTTGTAATATATATTAAATGCAACTATAATGGAAGGGTCACTTTAATTCAGAATAATCTATATTAACATCTTTCTTCTAATAGTTGTTTATATAAGGGTGTTTTTATAATTACATTTTTGTTTTATGCTGAAATAAACTATGGTAGTGTAATGAATGCTTGCCTGGTTAGTGCTGTTGTTGGAACACTGTGAACTGAACCAAAGTGATCAACTGGGATTCATTTCTGAAAGCCTGCATATAATAATTTTATATGCATACATAAAATTGTGTTGTAAAAGGTTATGTTATATTCCATTGAATATAAAATGTTTACAAAATGTCAGTATGCTAAAAAAAATAATCTTGGTAGATGATAGCAATTCATAAGCCAGGATTAACCTGAACATACTTGTATTTTCTGAGATAAACAGTGACACAAATCTTTCTGTTAACTTCTTGTTTAGCCAGAATTTGGCCAGAAGTTTTAATCAGATTTCACAGCACATACAAAATATTTTTAAATAAAATTGCTACAAAAGGAAAAGTGTCATCTGAACATGTCAGCTCAGAGGCTGTGCATCAGGAATGTGGGTGAGGAGTACAGTGTAGTAGTTACAATTTAGTTTCTATTTTTGTCAAAAAATATGATGGAGAAAATTATTCATTTTGTTCATGTTCTTGTTCACTTTAGGCTGTGTCGGTTACATAACAGCTGATGGAATGTTCGGACACGTAACTGAAGCAGTCAATCAAATGACATGACTGGCACTGGTTGTCTGATTGTTCTAGGCTCGTTAGGGATGATTAGATTTTGCCTCCAGAATCATTTTATATTATTATGAGTGCTCTGCTCCACAAAAGGCTAAAACAGTACAGCTGGATTTAAAACATTAGAGCACATTGGGGTTTCACATTGGTTTCCAACCCCATAAGCAAAGAATCTGAAGCTACTCTGGGCATAGGCTCACCCAGACTGACAGCTGACAACTCAAAACTGTGCCTTGTGTCTCTAAACGAAACTGCCCTGTTTCTGTTATCCTGTGCCCACCATCAACCATGTCATGATCAAACTCACTATTTTCAATTTTTTTTTTTCTAATCACATAGTTCAGATGTTTGCATTAGGTTAAGTGACCTGTATCTGCATGAATTTATGCACTGTGCTGCTGCCACATGATTGGCTGATTAGATAATTGCATTAATGTGCAGGTGTACATTTGTGCCTAGGGAAGTCCACGATGAGAGTATATCCCATATGACTGATTGAATGTTTGTACACAAATTAACACTTTTCATTCTGAAATCAAACAAATAACAACTATAAGTTATGGTTAACTGTGCTATTGCTGATGAACGGTCAAACGCCCACCGCCCCTTAATTCGCCATGCGTGAGAGAGAGAGACAGAGAGAGAGAGAGAGAGAGAGAGAGAGAGAGAATCGTGCTGAAGATGTGTAGAATAACATTCTTCCAATAGCACGAAAGAAGGCTATTTTTTCGTTCATGTCGCCATAGTGAACCAGCAGCAGTGGCTTGCGCACCCCTGGAGCGGTTTAGTGGATCTGTCCCTTTCAGAGCAGGAACACGGCATGCGCGAACAATCCGCAATGACTTCCTCCATCACAGACAAAGAATAGGAAATATAACATCTTTGGTGGCTCTTGCTTTCTTTTGTGCGCGTTAAGATATCAGCCATAAAAGGAAACGGTGTGCTGCTTGGAGACTGTGCTGCGGGAAGGAAATCCTTCAGTCTCCTACAATCCGCACAGACATCGATTCGTCTGGAGGGCGTAAAGCGAAGGGTCTGGGAGGTGCTCTGTCAACCCCAAAACCTCAACTCATGACTCACGTTATTAGAATCACTCGCTGCTTTCTACAGTCGAAGCAAGGATCGTTTAACACAGTGAGTGAATCGATCATTTAACCACTTGGGACATCGACGGCATTTTAAGGTCTAAAGCCAATCGCTGAATATTTCAAAAATGAACATCTAAAACACCCAGGCAGGTTTTTTTCTTTTTATTTCTGTAGTGAAACTGTTGAAATGCGCAGCTTTTTAATGACTTTCACAACTATCAACTCTAAATACGAGTGTAATATTTATCCTATAAGAAAAGCGCTGAGTGATATTCTTCATTTTGCACAAAAGGCTAAAAAAATTTTTTTGTGGAAAGGATTTTAATCGTCTGTCTTGCGACGAGCTTCAAGTCATGACTGCACACACTCACAATGATTTACATATATTTAACACAGAGAATAGCGCCATACGCATAAATGTAGGAGGCTTCAAGAGGAGACTACTGTCCAGTATACTGTCTCGCTTCCCTGAGACGCGACTTGCCCGTTTGGTCCGATGTCAATCAAAAGAATCTATCCTGGAACTGTGCGATGATTACGATGACACTGAAAGGGAGTTCTATTTTGATCGAAATCCTTCACTTTTCCCCTATGTTTTGAATTTCTACAACACAGGCCGCTTGCATGTTATGGAAGAACTGTGTATTTTCTCGTTTAGCCAGGAAATTGAATACTGGGGGATCAATGACTTTTTCATTGACTCCTGTTGCAGCAACACCTACCACTGCAGAAAAATGGAGCCATACCAGGAGGACTGGGAGGATAAAAGTGATGACGGAAGCACTGCTTCTTCTTTCGATGAGATTTTAGTATTTTACAGTGATGCCACCAAGTTTGACAAGCAACCACTTGGAAGAGTCAGGAGGAAGATTTGGCTGATGTTGGACAATCCTGGCTACTCTCTGTTCAGCCGGGTCATTAGTGTCTTCTCTATTCTGGTGGTGTTGGGCTCAATAGCCACCATGTGTATGAACAGCATGAGTGACTTTGCCACATTGAACAGTGAAGGCCTGCCTCAGGAAGACCCCCGGTTTGAGACAGTGGAGCATTTTGGAATAGGCTGGTTCACGTTAGAATTGGTTGTCAGGTTTGTTGTTGCACCAGACCTACTCCATTTCTTTGAGCACCCATTAAATATGATTGACTTAGTGTCTATTCTACCATTTTATCTCACACTGCTGCTCGATCTGGTGGCTGAGAGGCGCCCCACACTGGAGAACCTGGGACGTATTGCACAGGTCCTGAGGCTGATGCGGATCTTCAGAATCCTAAAGCTGGCACGTCATTCCACTGGTCTGAGATCACTTGGAGCAACACTGAAAAACAGCTACAGGGAGGTGGGTCTGCTACTGCTCTATTTAGCAGTGGGGGTGTCATTCTTCTCAGTGATGGCCTATACCGTTGAAAAGGAGGAAAATGATGGACTGACTACTATTCCAGCCTGCTGGTGGTGGGCAACAGTCAGCATGACCACAGTGGGCTATGGTGATGTCGTGCCAGGGTCTATTGCAGGAAAACTCACTGCTTCAGCTTGCATCCTTGCTGGCATCTTGGTGGTGGTACTGCCCATTACACTCATTTTTAACAAGTTTTCTTTGTTTTATAAGAGGCAGAAACAGTTGGAGATCGCCATGAGGAGCTGTGATTTCAGTGGGGACATTAAGGAAGTCCCTTCAGTGAACTTGAGGAACTATTATGCACATAAAGTAAAGTCTCTAATGGCAAGTTTGTCCAACATGAGTCGCAGTTTTCCCAGTGATCACAGCTTGAATGGGTCACTGCAGTAGCTCAGGAGGATTGACAGCGCACTCATGTCTATGGCTCCATCAGAATACATATTTAAATGCAATGTATCTTGTAGTATGGTTCTATCTTACCAGCAAAACCCACTTACCTGATGTTGCCTGTATTTATTGAGTTCAAATGTGTATAGTGACTGAGGATTCTCTGCCTTAGAATTATGATGTTTAATGTGTGTTTAATAATCAATAACATGTCATGATAACAGGCAGTATGCACTTGCTAAATGGAGTACTGACACAATGATTAATAGAAATAATTTGTGTGTGTATGTCTGTTGGAGTTTTGTACTTGAAAACTGTAAAGTAAAGTTTAATCAGTGTTGACTTCACATCATCAGTACATATTTTAATGTTTACTAAAATTATCAATATGCTGTTGCAAAATATGCTGGAGTATAGTCCTTTTGCAAGTGTTTGTTATGACTGTTCAACCTTGGAAGTGCTTTTGATGTAGGACTAAATATAAAATTATATTATCATAATACACTGCTCTCCTATGACAAAGGGTTTAAAAAGGGTCAGTCGAAGGTTCAATGTGTTTCAAGCTTATGACTTATGACTAAATATCTGACTCCCTGTTAATAGGTTAACTTAATGTTCCAAACAATAAGTATTTAGATAGTACTCTAAGTATAATGTCAGTGTTCAATTATGCATTTAATTTAAACAGCTTTATATGTTTTAGAAGTTTTTACTCGAATGTGACATTACCATGTCTGAGAGATATATAAATGTATTAGGTAACTGTCCTATTAGCTCAGAGGTTTGACTTGCTTGCAAAGGCCTTTCCTTGGCAGAGTTCTGTATTAAATGTGTCTGTCATAAAATTTCATTATTATTTCTGAACATTTGTGTAACATACTACCTTTCAGTAATTGCTGAGTATTTTAAAAAATAACACTGTTACAAAGGTTTATTAGGTTAAAGCAGAAGAACATAAGGAAAAATATAATAAAAGAAGTAACAGGTTAAATGTTAAAACTTACAAAACCAATTAAATGAATGGCCACGTCTGCCAACACAAGATGTCTGCCAACACAAGATGTCTGCCAATACAAGACGGCACAAGATGTTAATTGCATTGGAGAGATAAAGATCAACAACAACATTCTAAGATTCTCACTTGAGAACAGTGTCTCTCTCTCCCAAGATCTTTTCTATCAAAGTCTAACTCTTATTATTATTAGTTATATTCCATGCACCTCTTTCAAGGGTATAATGGCCAGTATAACAAGTGGGAGAGACATAATCTACACACCCAAAAGTCTTATATGCTAATTTCTTGTCTGAGAATGAGTTGAAATATTGGCAAACTGTGTGGACCAGGAGGCTCCAGTGTGTGTGTGTGTGTGTGTGTGTGTGTGTGTGTGTGTAAAGTATTAGGACACATTGCAAAATATAAAACTACATACTCTAAACGATAGGACTGATAGAAAACATGCCCTGAGGAGTACTTTGGTTAAATAGTGTGTAAGTGACCAGATTTATACCATGTGGTCTTTCTCACCCACATTTCTCATTATTTTAATCTGTCCAGTCCAGGACTATTTTACTGCTACAATTTATAAATCTTCTACTACATTTCATAAGTAAAGAAAAGAAAATCATGTTCTTCAGCTTGCTGCTCTTCTGTACCTCACTGATGCTGACAGTGAGATATGATTGGTCTAGGGCTGTATCAGGTACACTAGCATAGCTTTAGGTCTGTGACATATATACACCACAGCTAAAGCATTAAAACTATATGCCTAATATCATGTAGCCACCACATCAACTCTGACCCATTGAGACATGGACTGTACAAGACCTCTGAAGGTGTGCTGTGGTATCTGACACTGACACATTATCAGCAGATCCTTTAAGTCCTGTAAGTTGTGAGGTAGGGCCTCCACGGATCAGACTTGTTTGTCCAACACGTCCTACAGATGCTAGATTGGGTTAAACTTTTTACAGAGTGCTGCTATAAATACCATTGACAGTGTCGACAGATAGCTGTGTGTGTAGTAAACTTTAAACTGGCAATTTACCAATGTCAGTGGTGTTAAACTCATTTTAGGTAATGATCCTAATGTTTTTTTAATGTAGTCCAGTGTCAAATGGGCTGGGCCAAAAAATCAGTTTACTAGAACAGCAACAAATCAATTCAGACTAATGTTGTTGTGCTCATAGAAAAGGATAAATTATTCCCGCCACCAAAATAAATAAATAAATAAATAAAATAAAAAATAAAACAATTGTGATTGCACTAGTACTGAACCCTGTTGTTTTCTTCATTTCATCCCAACTTCATTTCGAAAGAGATGTGGATACAACAACACATTTTTAGCTAATTAAATTACATTATTACCAGCACATTTTGCCAGTAAAGTTTATGGCCCTGAGATTATTGATGTACTTTGCAAAGACCTATTTACATAGCATTTCTTTTTAATACTTAAACATTAGAGTTTCATGCAAACTACAAATATAAAAATAAGACCTTAAACATATTTTATAGTATAAAAATATATGTATTCTCTCTCTCAGAGAGCTTTCAGCTTTGTGACAACAGTTCAGGGAAGTCCCTTATATTGATGTAATGGTGTGGTGTGTACAAACGTTTGACACTGTAGTGTATTAATCCCAGTGAACATGAAATCTAAGGAGTGTTTTACTCTTTGTATTCACCTGACATGACTGTCACTGTTGGCTGTGTCACTCTACTGACCTGGACTTGGTAGGTCTGATTGTGCTTAGTTTCATATCATTATGTGTGTGTTTTCTTACAACACCTGGTGGTGCTGTTGCTCTCTGTTCCACAAAAGTCCAAAATAATTCCACTTTCAGACAGATGTTAAACGTCATTAAACTTCAAGAAAAATACGCAGAAGAAAACACCATCTGTTTTACAGACAAGTAAAACGTAACACACTTCATTTTATACACCATCTCAATTTCATTTGCACTCAGGCAAGTAAAGCTCCAGAGAAATCCATTAATATCACAAACTCACACAATTAATATGCTGTTGACTTTGTTTAAAAGCATTATGTACAAGGATGTCATGACCATGCAACATACTATTTCATAGCAAAATGTTTGTACAATAGTGATACTCAAAGAAACAAGGTGCATAAGATGTTTGTTCACTGCTCCACTGTCTCATGTCATGTTTTTTTAATAATTATGTTGTAAGTACAGCAGGCCCATCTTTGACTGCACCCATCCCCAATGTTGACACAGTTGTACATTTGGTAATTAGATTTCAAAATAAAAAAAACACCATGCTGCTATGCCAGTAGCATCTGTGGAAAAGGTGCAGTGTAGATTGAGCAGACAGTCACACTACTGTAGTCGACCTAACCAGGACATTAAGCTGGTTTACTCGAAGTAAACTGTACGAAATCTGTTTTGGGGGGAAAACTTTTATATATATTTGCTTTTAGCCTGCTCTGAACTTTTACACAGTAAACCTATATACATACAGCAGTTTACTTAAGTAACATATTTCTTAAACACAGTTTTTTAATGTGTGTTATTCCTGTTGCCATTTTCATATAGTTGACACCATTTTCTACTGTCTCCGGAACTTTGTGGCACTGTTTTGGTGACAAATTCGCAATGGCTACAACAAATCATGAAGCAGAACTGCTTGAAATGAAATTACAACCTGTATCATTGTATATTAACAGCCTGCAAACTTTACAGCCTTAATGTATTGGTGAACCAACTCGTTTTCTTGAATTACATTACATTACTTAAATCACATTACTGTATCATCACTCATGCTTAACACAGTTTTAGCTAAGAATCTAACTACACAACCCAAGGAGTAACTAGTAATCATTGTTGACTCAAGTTTAGTGTTCCACAACCACAAATGTACCTTAGCAATGGTTTTCCAAAACTTTTACAAAAGGAAATGAAAATTTACGGAATTAATACGTGATATTGAGTATGTTTGATTGTTATGACCATTTATTCACTGACCTGTGTTAAAAGAAGGTAAGAGTGTGTTTGTAATGTCTATTCTGCCTAATACAGAAGATCTGTCACCCCCTACTGGAAAAGAGACATACTTGTTCAATACATCCTGATTGTTACATAGAATATGGGCTAATAATATCAAAATAATATCTTAGAAAAATATGATGTAAATAAAATGAAGTTATATAGGGTGAATGATTTTCAGTTCTTTACACAATGCTATTGTGACACTTGAATTTGGAGTAAGGTCAGAGCTGCCTAAAAAGACCAGTCTTCAACTGATTGCTATGCATATGCATATGTTTTGCGATAAAATGTGATCCATTTCATTGTTTTTTGCAGGATATTATTTAGCTCAAGTTTTGATTCAGAAAGGATAACTTTAACTTAAAATTTACATTTTTAAATAGTATTTAGAATTTAAATAGTGTTTTAGTGTCTGACATTTTTTATATTTTATCTATATCATAAATGTCAGTTTTATTATATAATATGTTTTTACCTCATTTACCTGGAGTGCACAATAGTCACTTGGCTTAAAGCATGTTACCATCTGCTGCTTTATGTCCTCAAACATATCATGTGTTTTACTCCATATGATGTTATTGGATTGGACTGATTTGTGGCAGCTTGCCGATGAGCTCACATGTTATTTACAAGCTCTTCTACAACTGTGCAGGTCTTTTTGCATTTTGAAATACAATGAGTAAGTTTGTAAAATGCATGAAGTGTTTGCTCCTGAAAAGTGCACACAGGTTTGATCATTTTTTATGACGTGTCCAGGTTTGTATTTATGGCTTAAGTGTTTCGCCACTAAATACCTTTTGAATTTGAATGATTTAATGCTTTCCCAGCACTGCAAAAAGCTTTACTGTATGTAATCCATGTCATATTTTCATTTACTTGTAAATAGATTTTTTTTCCAGACTTTTATAGGAAGAGGGAATTTCACTCTGCATATTGGTTTTATCAACAATTTTTTACAGACTAATTAGCACCAAACAGACAGAATTTGATAGGGTGCATGGCATGCCATAATTGTTTTACTGGTGATCATTGAGCATTTCATTTATTTTTATGTTTATTTATTTAGTAATTTATATAATTCCTTTATAATTATATTTTTCCACAGTTAATTTACAATGGTTTTTTTTTTGCAACCTACTTTTGGGTCACAGCCAAACAGTTGAGAAACATGCTTTAGTAGTTAAGGTTAAAACCCCTAAAGTACCACACTATAGAGCCATACATAGAGACTGTAAACCATCCACTGGTTGAAGATGATGAACAGTGACTCACCCTTCCAGATAAAGACAAAGACATAATGATATCTATCCTAGGTCAGAAAAAAAAGTCTCAAATATAGAAATTTGTGGGAAACATTGTATGGGAGTATTGTGTATCAAAATACATTTGCTAAGCACTCTTGCTAATATCTTCATATTTATATATCCATCTCTTGGTGCCCATAATGTGATGACTTGAGTGGTTCTGACTACTTACTGAAAAGCTTTACATTTATGGCATTTTCACACGTGGTGGCAGGTTGAGAGTTAAGGGTCAGTGGTCCAGCTCAGTGGTCCAGCAGTGGCAGCTTGTTGGTGCTGGGGATTGAACTCATGACCTTCCAATCAGAAGTCCAATTGCCACAGCCTTGCTGCTTTGAGCAGTGCAGCTTTTAAAGTGATGCTTCTGGGGAGAAGGCTCTTGTACCCCTGTAGATGTTGTTAAACATTATGGCTGTCATTCCAAATTTTTTTAGTCTTCTCAAGAAGTACAGCCATTTCTTCGGTGATCCTTTTAAGTATGATTTGACTTGAACACTGAGGAATTTGCATACACTTCTATTTTGCCTGTATGTAAGGGTGTGCTGTTCCCTCCTTTTCTGTGCACAGGATTTTTAGTATGTCTAAATGACCTCATTCTTTATTCCTGTGGACCATAGGTAACAACAGAGAACATCCACCTAGGATAATGATTACAGTAACAGTAAGGAACGTTATTTTAGAAACATCAGCATTTATTTGAAAGTTACACCATTTTAGTGGGAGCTGTATAAAGGTTCACCCCCTAATTTACTTACAGCAACACTTTCACCCTCTATTGGAATAATAGCCCCCTAAGATTCCTCCCCATTTTAGTTCTGGCCAGGTCCTCCCAGCCAGCCAGTTTGCCCCTTTTATACGGCAGCTACCAATCCAGGAAGGAGACATCTATCACAAACTTTCTCCAAAACTACCATCTGCATCTTTTAAACTCTTCAATGCTCATGCTGCATCAAAGGGCTGTATAGCACACTTTTCAGTATGCATAAGCTCACAGATAGCTCTGATTGGCTAGTGTCACTGTGATTAAGATGGAAGAGAGAGTATGTCCCTCCCAACCAGAGATCATGGCCAGTTTTGCCCTCTTTGACTCCCAACCAGAGATAGCTGTGGCATTATAGGGATTTAAACTCATGATCTACAAAAATTAGGCCAGATATTGCTTGATGTAACACTTAGGACCTCAAATTAGCTTTTTAAAAAAGGTGCACTGTCATGCTGGACCAGGTTTGAGTTCCAGTGAACACTGTAGTAACAATTTGGGGAAGGCCACATATAGGAGTAATATCCACAAACCTTATGCTATTTAATATATTTTATTCTGAAAGGTTTTTCCACATATCTGTTGAATGGCCTACCAGATTTAGAAGTTGTTGCTTCCTCATCCACAAGCCTCAGAACGTAATTTTGGAGACTCACAGTTAAATTAAGCTGTTTGTCTTTACAAGAAAAGCTACATCTACCAGACACACTGGATCCGCTACAGTTTGCGTACAGGCAAAACCGCTCCACTGAGGATGCCATTTCACACCTCCTTCACACAACAACAAGCCACCTGGACTGCAGAAAAGGGAATTATGTAAAAATGCTGTTTGTGGACTACAGTTCAGCGTTCAACACCATAATTCCTTCCACGCTCACCTCTAAGTTGGAGGTCCTAGGTCTCAGCACACCCCTGTGCCAGTGGATTTCCAACTTCCTGACAGACAGACCACAAGCCGTACGGATGGGCAAACACACCTCATCCTCCATCACCCTCAGCACTGGAGCTCCTCAAGGTTGTGTTCTGAGCCCCCTGCTGTACTCACTGTACACTTATGACTGTGTGGCCACTTCCAACTCCACCACCATCATTAAGTTTGCTGATGACACTGTTGTGTTGGGCCTGATCTCACACAACAACGAGACGGCCTACCTACGGGAGATTAAAAACCTGGAGAGCTGGTGCCAGGTGAACAACCTACTCCTGAACATCAGCAAGACTAATAGTGGACTTCAGTACAAAGCAGGAGCGGTCATACCAACCGACCACGATCAGCGGAACCCCAGTGGAGAGAGTGGACAGCTTCCGGTACCTATGTGTTCACATGACGCTGGACTTGACTTGGTCCTGTCATACAAACACCCTGGTGAAGAAGGCCCGGCAGCGTCTATACCACCTGAGACGCTTTAGGGACTTTAAACTTCCCTCTCAGGTGCTAAAGACTTTTTACACCTGCACCATTGAGAGCGTCCTGACGGGTAGCATCACTTCCTGGTTCGGGAACAGCACCATGCAGGACAGACGAGCCCTCTAGAGAGTGGTGCGTTCAGCTGAACGTACCATCCACACCGAGCTCCCTGACCTGCAGGACATCTACAGCAAGCGGTGCCGGATCAGGGCCAGGAAGATTGTGAAGGACCTCAGCCATCCCAACAATGGACTCTTTTCTCTGTTGCGTTCAGGGAAGCGCTTCCGCTCCATGAAGGCAAACACAGAGAGAATGAGGAGGAGCAACCTTGAACATTTGCACAAACTGACACTTTGACACTGGACTGGCACAAGTCACTTTATACAATTATTCCAGCACATGGACACTTTAATGATAAACACTGGATCACCTCAATATATGCCATATACACATACATCCCATCATGTCCATGTCTGCATTTATGTGTATATATGTGTGTATACCACTTTGTTAATGTATATATATATATTATTTATCTACTTGCACCTATATTTTCATATTCTTACACCTATATTTTCATATTCTTACACCTATATTTTCATATTTTTACACCTATTTTCATATTTTATTTTTTATTTATATTATATTCTTATTTACACCTATATTTTCATATTTTACTTTATTTATCTATATTATATTTTATTTTACTTTATTTTCTATTTTTATACTTTTAAGATACTCTAGTTTTATTTTTATCTTTATTTTTTATGGATCTCTTTCTCAATACTTTTTATAAATTTTTACATGCCAGACAGTCGTGAAAAAACATTTCACTGCATGTCGTACTGTGTATGTATATGTATGTGACAAATAAAATTTGAATTTGAATTTGATCTTTAAAGAACAATATTTGCTTTCATCCCCCCCCCCTTTTAACCTTTTTTTAATTACAATTAAAAAAACATTGCCACTGTGTATGCCTTGAAGAGTTTCTCTGCTTAGAAGCACAAGTGATCTAGTTTAAACCGCTGGCTATTCATCTTTCAGTATAAGTTTACATTATGTATTGCGTAGATAAACTTACAAATAAATTTTCATTTTACTAAAAGATCATTTGTAATCGATGCTATTTGTAATACAGCTATTGTTCAAGTCCATCTCCTCACTGTTTGTTGCACAAAATGTGCTGGAATTGTTGTGAAATAACAAACATGCGCACTACGGATCATGTAGTGTTGTAAAGCACCTGCATGGTGTGGGGGGGGAAGGACACAGATCAGGTAGCAAGAAATAGCAATATTATAATGATATTATAATGAAATATTATAATGAAAAAAAATTAGAATGCTTATTCACCAATGTACAATTCAACATGGAAAACTTTGTGCAAGAACACAATACGTTAAATGAATTTACTTAGCTATGGTTGTCTATTTCAAAGACCTGATGATGAAAAGTTAACAGTGTAGTAGGGGCTATTGTCCAGCATCTACTGCAGTAGCCATCCAGCCAATTGATTTAGTTGGGCATTCATACAATTAATAGGAAACACCTGTGATCCCTTGAAAACTGAATATTAATGAAGACAATGAGTAAGTATAGAGCAATATTGATAGAATAGCTGATTTAAACTACTATACTGCAGGATATTTGCAGGATAGGATAAAACCATACCATGTTACCCCCGAATGTGCAGAGGAAAATCGGATTCACGTGAATTTTTCGTTTTATAAGACGCGGTTCTCTCAGGGGACCCAGAATTCCTTGCTACCATGTCGCTCTTTTCCCCTAGAACATCCTCTTATGAGATATCAATGGAAAAATGTTAACTGTTGTTTGAGACAAATTCCTACATTTCACCCTGAATCAATGAGGATAAAACAGATTTTGGTGAAAAATGTTGTAAAATGATTTTATTCATATATGTAAACATCAATATTCAAGTCAGCAATAATAAAATATTGCCAAATTTCAGTGTGTGATTGTATTTACTGTATTTACAATGACAACAAAGAAAGGACAAACATTCCATGTGCATGTTAGCATCTGTGTATGTGTGTGGTCTGTGGTGGTTAGTGTAACATGCAGAATGTGTGTGCATGTGTATGTGGCATGTGTACAAAACTGGACAATGACCTATGCTGGGAGTACCCTTTGCTCTGTCCCTCCCTGATCTTATCATGGTTGATACTGTTGATACAGAAGAAGCTGGTAGCTTTGTGGCCCCCGATAAAGCCACTATAACACTTTTATAATCCAACCTCTATTTCCAGTCAGCAGCTAGCAGAAACTGCAGCCTATAAAACAAACCTTTGTCCCAAACTATTAAGGTGACATGATAATACCCATCATTAGAGAGCTGATGATGGGACTAAAGAGGATAGTCCACCGAACAGACAAACACATCTCCGTTCCAGCTTTATGTCTAAATACCAGCGTCTACTGCAATTGTGATGATGGTATCACTCAGTGAGATAATTTTTATCCAGCAAGTCTGACTGCTGCACAGATACCCTTTATTGCCAACAGAGACAGTCGGGCTCCTCAATCAGTGTGGGCACATCCATGCAGAGGTGTGCATACAAGCGTTAGCTATAGTTAGCCATTGTGACGCCAGAGTTGAAGTGCTGAGTGCAAGTGCATGGGCTTGATGGGAGCTGTGATATGGATGCTGCTGTTATCTTATCAGTCTTATCTGACTGATCAGCTCGTCTGGAGAATCACTGCTATTAGTGATAAGCTGCATTTTATTTCACCATGTCCACTCTTTAGCAGAGTAATAACGTACTCCACCCCTCATTCTAGGCATGTTGGTGAGACTGCATGGGAAAACAGGTAGGTAAACAACAATAAAAGCCTCTGTGCAACACAATAGTTAAGATGTATTAGAATAGTCAGCTAATTTGCAAGACACTCCTACAGAGTAGTTCCTTTTATGTCCTGTAGATAATTTTATGTTTTTTTTCACCATATCTCCTGATTCTTCAGAAGTAAAGGACAGATCATTTGCAAAAATACAACTTTGAATTGTAGCCTACCAACATAGAGCTCCAAAACATATGCATTTCACAGTTCTGTGTATTATGCTGTGATGTGAGGCCCTCAATTTTAAGAGTGTAGCTGTGGTAAGGGCTTAAGCTCTATCCCCTGTGAGCCAAGGATAAGCTCTAAATAAAAGGCTCCTCCCTGCTTGGAATGCATCTCTTACTTTATTACGAGCAAAGGTCTGCAGCAGCTGGCACTGCAAGGTCCTGACCACAGCTATCTTATCTTCCATCTCCTATAAATATTTGAAAGGAAGAGTGAAAGAAGATTGAAAAGAAAAAGAGTGTGGGGGTGATCCCTGTCCTTAACACTCTGTAATTGTTAAACATCCTGAAATTTCAGATATGAGATAGTATTTAAATACAAATTAATCATAATTGGCTGTTAGATCTTTTAGTATTATCTCTTACCCACAATCCAAGTGTATACAACTCAGTAGTATCTCTATTTGGATAGGACTGACAACTATATTTTTAGATAAAGAAAATGATTTTATCATGTCTAGACTACTTTTTTCTTGGAATTCATCAGATCCTTATCATTTTGTATTTTTTTCTGATGTTTGTAGCAACTTTGCCACTGGTGTTGTTGCAACGCTATAAAACCTTAGATTTATATCTTGAGCTTTTTGGACGCACAAAAGAAATTCTACTAACCACTAATTAAACAATCAATGCATACAGCATGAAGCTATTTTTAGTTTCTTGTTCTGAATAACCTAACCTAACACTGTCATCATTTTAATATTTTACATTGGTTCTTTGAGAAAGCATAAGGATGTACTGATTTGTTCCTGGTATGAGTGGAGTACATAAATCAGGGAGAAAAGCAATGCCATCACCTTTTTTTACAAGCTAGTCAGAGTGGGAGAGATGGGAAATGTTTGGCCTTTCATATATTCCCCTGCCCTGGAAGAAATCTGGTGACAGATCTGAACTGATACAAGACTGATAGCACTAAGGTCATTCAGAACAGGGAATCTCAAACAAAACAAGACTACAGATGAAAAACTAGTGCTCTAGTACTGGCTTTGTAGATTTTATCCTAGTGAATGGTTTTCATGAATGGGGTTGTGTTATTAAGACATGTTATTACATTCACTGCAACACATGATTTGAATGATGGTGAACTGTGGGCATTACTGTGTTCAGTCTGGGCATTCGATATCATTACATATATTCATATCATTAACTATATTTATGAACAGCCAGCACAATGAAGAATTTAGAAATATAACACTGGTAGCAAGACCTTTCTCTGGCATCTGAGTGTTTAATCACCAATTAACTACTGTAAACTATTATCTTTAGCTTGAACACCTTTGGACACTATCACACATCAGCAATCACATACAACAGGTGATAAAAAATCATATAGTGAACTGAGCGATAGACAATACCTAACTGACTGAAGGCCTGAAGTTCTTTTTGCAATTGGCCAGTTTCCAAACATCAGCAACTTAAAAATCAAGTAAACGTACAAATAATGTTAAAATGAATGATGGCAAGTTAAAAAAATAAAAGCTTTCCGTTTTCAATAAATAGCTTATATGTTATTGTACTAGTGAGTAATGTATTAAGCTCCTTAAAACAATGAACTTAATATTTAATAGTTGAATAATGTTCAGTAGGGGGCAGTGGTGAGGCCAGAAATGTAACAGTTTGTGTGCCTGGTTAAAACAGGGTGGGCAAAGATTTGAGAAGAAACCTCAAATTCCAGCAGACACTTAAAAGAAACTAAATAAATAAATCTAATAAGTGTCCAACAAGTTGAAAGTTTAACACTATGCTTGTTCGTTTACCAGTAAGCCTACTAGTGGCCTAATTCAATTCAGTTCCTTGCTATCACATCAAATGGCAGTTGTTTATTGCACAGATGCAAGCACACACAGCTCCAGTAGATAATAACTGTACATATCAGTAATTTTCACATCAAATCGCAACATGAAACACAACTTGTTACAGAAAATAAATTAAAGACAAAGATGACAAAATAAAAGATGTATATAATGCTGGGGTTTTTTTTTTTTAACCCAACTATACTGTTTAAGAAAATTAAGGGAATACTTAATCATCTCAGTATAACACTAAGTCAATTAAACTTCAAGGCTATTAATCTGTCCAGTTAGGAAGCATTTTTTACCTACTTTGGTGCAAATGAAAGTGATAAGAGGTGCACTGGAGAGGCAACAGCAAAACCAACTCCAAAATGAATGCTTTGCTGGTGGTGGCCACAGACAGTTGCTCTCTCTTTATCATTCCTGACTTTAGTTTTGACTCTAGTTTTGAGTTTTGTCATGGTCCTTGTCACTGCCTGTAGCATGAGGCAGTACATGCAACCCAATCAGGTTGCTCAGGTGGTCCAGCTCCTCAAGGATGGCACATTATGCTGGCTGACACAAGGAGTTTGTCTGTCTCCAAGTACTGTTTCAAGGGCATGGAGGAGATATCGGGTGATGGGCTGTTACATGAGGAGAGCTGGATAGGACTGTAGAAGGGCAACAACCTGGCAGCAGAACTGGTATCAGTTCCTTTGTACAAGGAGGAACAAGGCCAATGTTACCCTTACTGCTGTTATATATTGAGAAAAAATTCTCAGAGCCGTTGTCATACCCTACACTGGTGCAGTGGGTTCCTCCTGGTGCATGACAATGCTCATCCTTGTGTGGCCAGAGTGTGTAGGCAGTGCCATTGACTGGCCCTCGCATTCCTCAGACCTGAATCCAAGTAAAAACCTCTGATCCAGGTCTAGGAAGAGATCTCCCATGACGCCATCCGACATCTCATCAGGAGCATGCCCAGATGTTGTCATAAGTGCATACAAGCATTTGGCGGCATTACAAACTAATGATGTACATTATGAGTTTCTCTAATGAAATTCATGCAAGTTGGATCAGCCTGTGTTTTCAGTTTTTTTCTTTGATTTTTGGTGTGATTTTGCATAAAGTCCTCAGTGTGTAAAAGATTTTGGCTTCCACTGACAATTGTCACATCATTTTGTTCTCTACAAATTACCTTGAACTATTTAATTTGAATATTTTATTCTGCAAAATTTAATGTGTGATTTACGTGTTAATTTTTTTAACAGTGTAGAATTTAATTCAAGTGAAATACCAGCTACAATGATCCAAAATGCAATAGCATGCAAAGCCTTCAGATTTCTGCTGATAAAGGAGACTAGGCCTACATAATTCCAGTGATTAAAGATAATGTGTAAATTACACAGCTATAATTTTGGTGTTTTTATTACAGTTACAAAATGACTTATAGCAGTGTTATAGCATTGCACCATGCATTGTTCAGTGAACCTCATCTCCACTCTGAATGAGTGTTCCAGTTTTAACAGAAACTAAAATACATACATTTCATACAATAAATTTCATGTCAATATATCCTGTAATTACAGCAGCAGTGGAAGAGGCAGTTTGTTCAATAAAGCTGATGTTGTTATTGACCGAGCCTGCTACATGACTACATGTAATGAAGAAAAGCACATCAAATGAGAATTGCTTTTTGTGAACATTATTTACAAAACTGTGGTGTAACCTCTAGCTACCTGATCACTTTTTTTGGGTGGGCTAGGTTTCCAAATAGTCACTTTTTTTCACCAGTGGTAGGGGCCTATGTAATTTATTTTATAGTCCCTGGCTGCGAGGGGTCCCTGGCTGAAAGTTTAAGAACCCTTGGTTTAAGGTTCCTAACAACTTGTTATGCAATGCAACAGTAAAGTATGTCATAAACTACTGTTTATGCCCCTCAATAAAAATAAGGTGTGTTTCTCCATTATGTTTATGACTCACAGCTTCTCCTTACCCTTGTCTGTATAAGACAACTTGTTAAAAATCAAATGTAAATGTTAGTCAATTAAAAAGCAAACAGCAGCTTCTGGGCTTTTATGAGGTTTGAATTGGTGTGAGGTATGTTGTGAAAATTCAGAGATAATGTCATAATAATGGAATAGCTGCAACGTGTATAGAAAATGTAGTCTTGACAGAGATTTAGCTGCGAAGAGGCAGCAATATATGGAGAGCTAGGTGACGTACTAGCTCACTGATGTACTATGTGTGTGTGTGTATGTGTGTGTATGTGTGTGTGTGTGGGTGGGTGTGTATACAGGGTATACACTGATCACCCATAACAATGTATTGTGTTGGTCCCCATTTGCTGCCAAAACAACCCTGACCCCTTGAGGCATGGACTCCACTAGATCCCTGAAGGTGTGGTGTTGTATCTGGCACCAAGATGTTAGCAGCAGATCCTTTAAGTCCTGTAAGTTGCAAGGTGGGGCCTTGGATTGGACTTGTTTGTCCAGCACATCCTACGGATGCTTGACTGGATTGAGATCTGGGGAATGCCAGATCTCAATCCACTCACTTGCCTCCTACCCATAGTGCATCCTGGTGCCATGTGTTCCCCAGGTAAGTGATGCACACCCACCCGGCCATCCATGTGATGTAAAAAAAAAAAACGTGATTCATCAGACCAGGCCACCTTCTTCCATTCCTCTGTGGTCCTGTTCTGATGCTCACATGCCCATTGTTGGCGCTTTTGGTGGTGCACAGGGGTCAGCATGGGCACTCTGACTGGTCTGCGACTATGCAGATCCATATGCAACAAACTCTGATGCATTGTGTATTCTGACACCTTTCTATCAGAACCAGAATTAAGTTCACTGCAGACCGGGAACACCCCACAAGAGCTGCAGTTTTGGAGATGCTCTGATCCAGTAGTCTAGCCATCACAATTTGGCCCTTGTCAAACTCGCTCAAATCCTTACACTTGCCCATTTTCCTGCTTCTAACACATCAACTTTAAGAATAAAATGTTCACTTGCTGCCTTGCAAGGCTCCTCTATTGTTTTAAAGACCAATTTACAGACTATTAAAATAATTATGCTGAAACTTAAGCAATTAACATAATTATGCTGAAACAAAACATCTTAAGATTTAAACAGTGTGATTATGCTGTTATGTAGCTTACCGTTTCATTTTAAATAAAATGTCTGTGGCAGCAGTACACCAGTAGATCCACTGTTATCAGTTATATGCAACACACACGTCTCCAGCATCAAGTTTCTGTGCATCCATATCACTTGATGACCTCAAAAACCTCAATCAAGTGCAACAGAAACTCTTTTTCAGCAAGTCCATCTTCCCATCATAATCTGGTGATTCTTCATTCTCTTAAACTCTGGGAGGGACAGGCCCCTCTTTGCCAACACCGGCAGGCTTGGGGCAGCTCTTTACTGCATATTTTCCCTACGTAACACTGCTTTCCATCACTTGATTACAGGAAATCACACATACAGATGGAATACTTGGTGAGCAGTTTTTTATAAAACCATTTTTTGCACACACATTTACCTGTGACAATGACAGCTTGCCCTTTTATGTAATTTTGTGTGTGCTTAATTGATCTACTTTTAGTTTCTTCTTTAAACATATTATAGGTGGGAAAGAATGATAGAGTAAATAATCAACTTCATTCATGTTCATTACTCACGTGACTGAGAGTGCAACACTTGTTCTGATGGCACTGATAAGGGAATTGTTATCAGGATAAAAGAAATTAGTCTAAATCTGGGTGCAGGGCACTCTGTGTAATCACATGACACTACTGAGACTGACTGCCTGAGTCTACAACAGTGGGCTTGTTACACATAGCTCACAGCCTTTCTTCAGATCATTCTGTGTGTTTTTCTTATGAGCACTGATCCAAAATAATCCTCTTTAAAAATCAGTGCTTAATCTGCACCTACTACTGTTGTACTATCTGGTTTGATGCTATACTGCATTTCCCTTCTGTTTCTCTCACTTCAGAGCTGGCTAGACAGTGCAGTGTGCTAGTGAAGCTAAAAATATTATACTAAATCTTCTCCCTGCTCCCAGTAATATTTGATTTAAATAAATAATTGCATCACAGGCGGCAAAAAAACACTGGAAGTCTTGTGAACCATGAGGTACAATCAATCAGCAACACAACATGGCCACATTTCACAAAACATGAATCAAGAACTTATCAAACACTGAAGAGACTAATTGCTCTACCAGCTTTAATTAATGACTAGGGATAAATATTCAAGCAAAATATGTTTGTGTGTGTCTGTTCTGAATACATTCCCCATACTGCACACAATATAAGGTTTGGAAGTGCTATGGTCTATGTCGAGTATTATTTTATGCTTGTGTGTATGTGGTTGTGCACATGTGCACAGTGAAGTGAATGCATTTAGAAAGGCAGGAAGATAAGTAACCTCAGGGAGTAAAGAGTAGACAGCAGAAACAAAATTTTAACCGTTAACAATACAATCAACTCATTAAAACAAATTATCCTGGAGGAGACTGCTGGTATTCTCTATAGCCTAGATTTATTGCTTTTTGGGTTTAGGTTGTTTTTTTTTTTTGGTAGCTTTACAAATTAGTCCATAAAATAACACACCATACATTACAGAAAGACGTATATCATAAAATTACATTTATCAGAAGTAGTTTATCAGAATCTTTTCTCACTTGTTATAAATTGCATAACAGATTTTACAACACATTTCCTTCACATTCACTGGTAATTATATTTATCTGATTTTCCTCAGTGCAAGGGAAACCTGTAGGAGTATAGCATGGGAATTTCAAGGGATTAGAATCAGTGCTTTACTACTGATCAACTTAATCATTCAGCAATAAATTAATATTGGTGTTGTTATTATTTCTAGAAGGTTATAATTACATCAGTTAGCTGCTGAGATTAATATCCTAAGTATAGAGAAAACACTATTTATAAGTACAGTAACAAGATCTGCATTTTAAGACATTTACATTTACATTTTTGGCATTTGGCAGACACTCTTATCCAGAGCTATGTACAAAAGTGCTTTAAGTCTCTCTCAATGAATACATTGAGTTACAGAATACAATGAATACAATAGGTTACAGACTTAGGATACCATTGGCCTAAAATTTTTTATTATTTTTTTTAACATGTAACAATACATAAAAACAGGGGAAAATAAGAGCTAGTTTAAGTGCTTCAGGAAAAGGTAGGTCTTCACACATTGTTTGAAGACAGTCAGTGACTCAGTCAGTCAGTGGCTGTACGGACATCTTGGGGAAGTTCATTCCACCACCTCGGTGCCAGAACAGAGAAGAGTCTAGATGAATACCTACCTTTTACCCTGAGAGATGGTGGAACCAGTCGAGGAGTAATAAGGTCTTTTTCTTGGCTTTGTAGGCAAGCATCAGTGCTTTGAATCTTACGCATGCAGCTACCGGAAGCCAGTGGAGGGAACGCAGCAGTGAGGTGGTGTGGGAGAACTTAGGCAGGTTGAAGACAAGCCGTGCAGCTGCATTTTGGATCATTTGCAGTGGACAAATTGCATTCAGAGGAAGACCTGCCAGTAAGGAGTTGCAGTAGTCCAGTCTCGAAATAACCAGAGACTGAACAAGCACTTGAGTAGCCTGTGTGGATAAGAATGGTCGAATCCTTCTAATGCTGTACAGAAGAAACCAACATGAGTGTGTCACATTAGCAACATGGGAGGGAAAGGATAGTTGATTGTCCATGGTTACCCCAAGGTTGCGAGCAGTGGCTGAAGGGGAGATCATCATGTTGTTCTTAGATAATGCAAGATCCTGGGCTGGGGATGAATCACCTGGGATGACCAGCAGTTCAATTTTGCTGGGATTAAGTTTCAGCTGATGTGCGGTCATCCAAGATGAAATGTCTGCCAGACACACTGAGATCCGAGCAGAAGCTGTGGTATCTGAGGGAGGGAAAGAGAAGATAAGTTGGGTGTCATCAGCATAGCAGTGGTATGAAAAGCCATGTGAGGATATAACTTTGCCCAGAGAGTGGGTGTAGAGGGAAAAAAGGAGAGGACCAAGTACTGAGCCTTGTGGGACACCAGTAGTCTGCGTGGAGCAGATGTCAATCCCTTCCATGTTACCTGATATATGCGACCTGTTATATGCGGTAAGAAGCAAACCAACTGTGTCAAATGCTGCAGAAAGGTCGAGAAGGATGAGGAATGATGACAGCTTGGCTGATCTAGCAGCATGTAGTTTCTCAGTGACCGCCAAAAGGGCAGTCTCTGTGGAATGTGCTGCTTTGAAGCTAGACTGGTTGGGATCATGGAGGTTATTCTGCAAGAGATAGTCAGACAGCTGATTAAAAACAATTTGTTCGAGAATTTTTGAAAGAAAGGAGAGAAGTGATACCGGTCTGTAATTACTGATGTCAGAGGGACCCAAAGCAGGTTTCTTCAGTATAGGGATAACCCTTGCTTTTTTAAAGGCAGTTAGTAACTGACCAGATGTTATGGATCCATTGATGACTGTGATGATGACGTGCAGGAGGTCAGGTGAGATGGTCTGGAGCATACTGGAAGGGATTGGATCCAGTGGGCAGGTGGTGGGATTGCAGGAGTGGATGATTTGCAAAACCTCTTCTGCTGCTATGGTTGAGAGATGCTTGAGTGAAGGAGTAGCTGAGTCCTGACTGTGTAATGTAGATGAAGTTGGGGCAGACGTGAAGATCTGGCAGATCTTCCCAATCTTCTCTGTGTAAAAAGTGGCGAAATCTTCAGTGGTCAGGAAGGATGGAGCAGGTGGAGTCAGAGGGTTAAGTAGTGCAGAGAAGATGTTGTGGAGCTTTTGGACAAACTTGTGAGTGCAGAGCACAAGACACTTCTCTTTAAAGACAGATCGGACTTCATAGAGATTAATATAGCACATAACTATTGATACATAATGATATATAATGATTATTAAACCACAATAAGCATTGTTGTTTTTAAGAATAGATAATTAGTGATGTCATATGAGAGTTCTTCTTAGAAAAATAGACACTGTATAGTGCCTATTTAAACCAGTTTCTGTGTACAAGTGTGATGAAGAGTGTATTAGCCTTGTTTCCATGAGAGAGTTCAAAGCTCTTATTCCATGGAGAGTCAGGTCTAGCTCTGGTCAGGAGAGTCAGGTCTAGCACTTTGCAAACCCATGGATGGGTGAGGCTTCATGATGCTCATTCAGCTGCCAAGACGGTTAGCACCCCGAGAGGTCCAGGAGTCTTGACTCTGTTTTCATGTTAGTTTCATGAGTCTGGCACTATTGTAAGACAGTAAGTCTAATCTACATCTGCATATCTTTAGGTTTTTGGTGTCATCTTGTCATCAGTTTGTGGATGTAAATGGTGACTTTACTTTAATAGGCCCACTGCTTTATCCTTATATATTTTACTTGTGGGTAAAATTGAGAGACTCATTACATGGAGGTGATCACTGCTGCAGAGGTGGACAGCCTGGAGATCCGTGGGACTGCTGTGGAGAGCCATAACAGTACCTTTGTTCCAATGTTTGCTGTCATAAATTTTGTGTTCAGGTCTCCATCATTGAACATTTGATGGCTTTGTCAGGATGGAATTTATGTTAAATCTATAATTTGTCCAGATATTATGCTGATGCTCTTACTTATAAGTTTCTTGAAAGTTCCTGGTTACACAACTCCACTTGATTATGTAGAAAGGACCTAATTTTTAATCACACTTTCCAGTGTCTCCCAGATGAGGATTGCTTCCCTTCTGAGACTGGTTCCTCTCAACGTTTCGTCCTCACGTCATCTCAGGTAGTTTTATATATTGAAATTTTAAACTTTGTTATTTTTATTTCCTGTAAAGCTACTTTACGAACATGTCCTTTGTTAAAAGTGCTATACAAATAAAATCGAATTGAATTATATTGAATCCAAAGGGGACACAGGAAGAACATGTTAAACTCCACACAGACAGTAATCCTAGCTGCTCTGGAGTGTTTTTCCATATCACAAAAACCAAACTAGTGCCTTTTCCTTGATTCTCATGGACTCCCACAGCAACAAGTGCAGAGAGAATCCTTTTTTCAATGAAGCCCATAAAGGGTCATTTGTGCTACCCCTGTCATGAATGTTCATAAAAGTACATGAGCTTTCAAGGGTTTTTTTTAAAAAAAAGAAAAAAGAAATAGAGGACAGGATCTGTTTCATACATAGCCTTCAACTAACATTTCTCTTACCTAATTCCACTTCATTTATTCAAGTTATTAGCACTGTAAGCAACATCTTCATTTAAAATCTCCTAGTACTTCATGTTCTATATATCTTAGCAAGATTGCTTGGAAAAAACAACGTCTCAGCATCACAGATGCTCCACCATGCCATACATTCTTTTCTGAATGTGTTTTTTATCTGTATTATAGAAACCTGCTCACTGACCAATGCAACATGATTTATTTACAGAGTAATTATGGACCACAGGACTGACTTTGACTGTGTGATTACTGCAGTATGTGATAAAACACACACTACTCAAAAATGCACTGTAACATAACACTGAGAAACTTAAAAAAAAAAAAAAGCCAATCCTTAAATCTTCAACTCCATGCCAATGGTCCTGTAAAATCTGCAATATCTGTATAAAGAGCCACTGCCTAGACTTGCACAGCAACTTTAAGGAGATCATGCAAAACTTATATAGCCATATAGAAGTGTCCTATGGGATACTTAAGTCACGATTCAACTGCTTAAGACTTTTTATGCCAATTTTATGACCAGTCTAGGCATAACAGTACATTGTAACAGTACAACAGTACAATTTAGCCACAAATGGAAGAAACTTCAGGGTTGTGAGATAAGGAAATTCAGAACAATTCTTTGTTACTTAAATTTTTACCATCCAAACACCACACTTTTGAAGCGAACAGTGAGCACAAGCTATATTTAACCAATTATATGGAGAAGATAAAAAAGGCTATATTAGGAAATCACATTTAAACATGCTACATTACTTTTCATTACTCCAGCTTTTCCATATACAGTTTGACTTATACTCCAAATCTATATGTTTCTTTCGTAAAGTTACGAAATGTTAAACTTTACAGCAATGTTAAAGCGCTCAATAATTCAGTTTTTCTAAATACTAATTTACCTCTGCGGTCACCCTGGTATGTCTATAGGCAGTAATTTATTTTTTCAGCACTCGTTAAAACCAACTCAACAGCCTAGCCTGGACTCAGAGCTGTCTCTTCAGCAAGTTCAAGCCCACCTTTGCAGTGTGCATACATGTCCTCTGGCTGATTACAGGAAGGTCTGAAAGCACAAAGTGACACAACTTAGTAGACTGGTGGTAATATGACAGGTGAGAATCATCACTTGCACTCTCCACCAAAGCACTCTTAAAGCACACAGAGACCGTAACATAATTATTACATTTGTCCCCACCACTTGGAAAAACCTCTGCTAAGCTGAAAATGAACTATAATCGATAGATTAAATCTGTACCAAACTCAATCTCATGTGTAGTGCCACACAGCCAGGTTATAGCAGTCTTTCTAAACTAAAAGAAAAACACAACTTATTAATGCTTATAACTTATTAACAAAATAGATTTCAGACTGGCAACTCATCCTTTATGACTTCCAACTTGACTTGTAAACAATAATCTTTCAACAGTAATCTTCTTATAAAGTAATATCTTTTTATTTGTGTAGGTGTGTGTAGTGGCTTTAGTTTGTTAGTCTTTAAGGTAGATATTAAGCCAACATAATCTATGTGAGAAGTATAAAGGGAATTTAACTAGATAAAGTAAAGATAAAGTATATACTTTTTCTGTATTATTTCAATGTTGTACATGAAATTCAAGAACATTAATTTCTATTCCATCTCTTCCTGGGACCCGCAAAACAATAAAAACAAAACAATTAAGAAACTATTAAGAAAGGTAAGTAATGTAAGTAAGAAAAGTAATTTATTACAACAGTGTAAATGTATTCTGTATTTATTCTGTATTTTAAGACTTAATTTAAACTGGGTAATATTAAGTCCATATAAATGTTTAGCTAATGTCATAGCTTTGTCATATGTAGAAAATTAACCATTTTACCAGTGGTTTAATCAACAGAAAAATTAAACCAGCTCCTTGAAAAAACAACAACAAAAGAGGTGCAGTGTCCAGTGAAACTCACAAATAGCCCATGGAGTGATAAGGCAGCCAAGTTAGCTTACATGTGACTAACAGATAAAAATGTTTAATGTTTGATTTTCACTGCCAGAAACAGACCATGGGGAAATAACAGTAGCTAAATTATCTTACAGGGGACTAACATAAAAATGTCCCTAAAATTGGCTAATACATGTCAACCCATGGAGTGATATAAGTTAGCCAAGTTAGCTAACAGGACGCTAATGTTAAATGCACAAAGGTTCCTCTGTCTTACCAGTAGCACTCAGAAGATTCAGTAGACTGTTGTACAGCAGTCGTACCGTCTCCCTCCTCACTCCTCCTCCATGTGCGTGAAGTTGGCCCCTCACATGATCAGAAAACTAGCACAACCATATCAGTTTGCTTGTGTGTGCATTTGTGCTCATTCAGTTTTTGATAGATTAATCTTATATGATCATTCATGGAGCCCGTCTTACCAACTGAATCTACATTACAGGCCAGTAGACCATGTTGTCTCTTTGTATTAGACTATAGCGGATTTTTCATGATCAATAGGAAACAAATACCCAAAGTCTATTACACTTCATTGACATAGCACTACAATAGTTTTGGGAAACTGAGTCAAATTATGCAAAAAAGGTTATGCAGAAAATGTTCAAATCTTTACCTTAAAATGGGGTCAAACATGAGCCGTCTTCCGTGCAAATTATTAAAGTTTTCCTAACAGTAAATTATAAAGTTACCATGACCAAGCGGTTGTTTTTGAACAGACATTCTGCGTGCCATAAACAACAGCAACGTGGGTTGGTCCTGCTCTTTTTGTACACAAAGATCACCTGGCATGAGCGATGATCACATGTTCCATTTGATCTTGAGCACAAGATTATTTTGCGCACACAAACAACACGAACAGCCTGAAGTGATTTAGATTTTTTGGGGGCATTACTATCAAATACAAGTATATTCTACTACAAATTAGTAAAAAAAAAAAAAATAATTTGTGTACATTGTAATTGATTGTTTTTATTAGATATGAAATCCGGTTTTAGAGTGTTGCTCACAGTAAAGGAGAAACAACAAAATAGATCAACAGGTGTGTGCATCATGTGAACATCTGGTATACATGTACTCAACTTCTGCAAAAGACTCTGAAATGCTGGAGCCACCTGGGACAGTAGAGGTATTTCAGAGGTATGGTCCTTCATTAAAGGGTCAATTCTTTAGCCAGTGTTTAACCTGGAGGTGAATGCCAGTTTTTCGTTTGTCTTTTTTTTATATTATTATTATTCTTTTTTCATTTGTTGATTGAAGTTTGCCACACAAGAGTTGTGGTCTTTATACAAGGATGGAAGATGAGGAACTTCCCAACTAGCAGTATACAATTCCTTTTCAATGATAATATAAACCAGTTTTTATTTTTTAATAACAAACAGTATTGGATATATCCTCTGTACATGCTCCTGTAACAGAACACATCTCCAATTCAGTTATTTCTAAATAAAGTATCCAAAAATATCAAGTGTGGCAAACCAAACACAGACTGACATGCAGGAGTCACAGAGCAAGTTGAAAGAGGTGTGAAATTCAAAGCATTAGCGATAACTAACTATATTAAAGAAACTTTTGAACTTACATTCAGTTTGTTTTTTAAGATAAGATCTAATATACTGGACTTCAATATCTGGAGGGCATACTTTACTATTCCCAACAGGTTTCCTGAGGTATGTAACCACTCCTCTTCCAAATTCATATATCTCCAAGTTCAACACCAAAGAGGCATACCTAGCAAACACTGTAGCCAACAAATTCACAGTTTGCTCCCAGGTGTCTGAGAAGACAACATAATCCAGGCAGTCTGGCTTGCCAATGTTCATAAAACAAACCAAATAACAGGATTTTATATAATTCTTAACTTGTCCTACGTAGTTAAGGCAGAAATTAGAAGCCTTAAAAGCGAGTGGAACCTGCTAATAACTGTTTAAAAGATCATGTTTACTTAGAACTTTTGATGGTTCTATCATCACAGGCCTCTATAACTGGAAGTGGCGATGAATCTGGCATTACTTTTCTGTAATTTGTACAAAATTGAAACGTTCTATCATCCTTTGGTACTAAGAGGCAAAAAGTGCACTAGAGAACATGAACAGTGTGACTATTCTCTGGCAAATGTTTTTGCACAGTTGATGTGGTAGAATGGCTAGGTGCATATATTAAGACTAGGACACATATTAAATTATATGAGCCTAGGTTTGTTGATGTGTAAATATATTTTCTATTAATCTAACAGTTAATATAGAATCCACCACCTGGTGGGCTGCTTTACTGAAATGAGACAACAAGAATATCAGCCAATGCTTTACTATGGGCTTGGGGTTCAACAGGCTCCTTCAGGGGGTCTTTAGCACTATCTGGGGGTACATGAAAGTCCATTGATAAAAATGAGAAGTCAAACACGGCATTATTATCCCAAAAAAACATCTTTCTCAACTCACTGTTGCATACATAGTAGCAGCATCTTCTGTTCTGTAATGGTGAGTAGAAATAGATGCAAATGCAGTTTAGGCATTTCACAGGCTGAAAAGGCTTGGTAATAACAGAAACATAACATTGAGGGTATAAATTGCACCTAAACAAAGACACACACAGGATTAAATATACAAACTAATCAAAAGGTACACTCAAAACATGTGAATGCAATAAGGACACTTAAAGGGAAACAACCAGTGATAGGGCATGGGTGGAGACACAAACACTAAAAAACACAGAAGTGCATGGCCTAGTGTTGCAGGCTGCACTGAGCAGCTCAGCTCACAGCATTTGCACAGACAATACGTTGCACAGACAGTACAGCAGCACTTGTGGTGGTATTGGTGGTCTTTGTGCTTACATTAACAATGAATGAAAAGAACGAAATAGCGATACAAGAAATGTTAGATTCCTCTCAATGCAGTGACTGATGTAAATAATAAAAATAATAAAATAAAATACCATATTTATATTTAATATGGTAATATTTGTCTGTCTTAGCCCTTTATTTATTTATTTATTTATTTATTTATTTATTTATTTATTTATTTATTTTGCCCTGTGTAATTGAACATGTGGATGCTGAGGATGGGAGGGTGGGGTTGGAAGGGAAGATAGTTAAAAGATTTTTCTGTTGTCTTGCATGTTTTCTCAATAAAGATATGTTTAAAAAAAATAAAAATAAAAACTATGAATGGTGGAGGAATAGTAGCCTTGAGTTTTCATCAAACACGGAAATCAGTGCTACATAAATTCCTTCAACATGTTCTTTGCAATCCACAAAACTATATACAGTATTGTTTACACTAACATACATAGTGCATACAACACTGCACCCCACCCTCACCTCGGCTGCTCGGATCACACATCTCTATTCTTTTAATTTCATTAAATTTGCCAAACTGGTTGTGAAATAGGGAAGAACCTGGTCTGGTTCGGAGCACTTCTGGATTTGGGAACCTGCTATATATAACTACACAAGTGCAAAAATAATAGAACTTCATTTAAGACCATCTTTACACATGCTAATCAGAAGCCATGGATGACTGCAAAGACATGTGTGCTACTGAAAACCCAATAATTGATGGTTAGTGAGTCCAGCCCAATATTTTCCTATTATTAGAGATGAATTATATTAAGTGTTGCAGGACACACAAACAAAAGAAGAGCTGCCCTACTTATTTATCCCAAAGTGCCATAGGGAACTGCTTTTCCACATGGCTTATTATAATTATATGGAAAGGCATTTAGGTGAGGATAAAACACTGTACAATCTCATGGCCTGTTTCTATTGGCCTGGCAGTCCGGTGATTGTAGGTGGTGTGTGGCATGTTGTGAATGTCAGCTGGTGAATCCACCAGCCACCTCAGAGGAGTTATTGTACCTTTTCCATTAACTAAGGGCCCCTTTGAAAGAATTGTAACTGTCAGGCCACTGCAACTTTGTGTTGAAGTGAATTACATAATACAATACACAGAATCTTTGCCTCTTTGGACATCTCACATGCAGTGTTGCAGAGGTGTAATTGTATAATTAGGAATTAAATTAATTCACCCCATTTACCATCAGCAGATAGGTGGCCTGGTTGAACAGTATAATCAAACGCTGAAAAAGTCTTGAATTTTATAAATGTTCAGATGTTTATAAATGATAATACTTGGAATTGAGATAAGTGGAATTAACCCCTAATGTTTGCACTGTTAGAGGTTCCATAAGGTTTACTCCATCTGAATATGGGTGTGGCATCTTCGACATTATCATAGAAATTTGGGAGGAGGGGCCTTAACATCTTGACATCCTGACAAGAAAACAGTAGGAAAATTAACACTGATAAATTTGTCACAGGTGCAAGAATGTCAATCCTAGCTGTATAACAGGGATGCTATGTTATACAAGTTTTCACAGGGAGATAAAGTTGCATGTATTATTACAGACACTGGGATCCAGATTACTTGCAAATTGGATAGGTCTCTTTGAGGTCACACAGTGAGTCTGGGGCATATACTATAAGGAAAATTAAAAATTGAGACAGAGCATGGGAGATATACCACCACAGTTTCTTTAAACCACAGAGAGCCCCTGTCATATTGGCAACAGCCATTCAGAGAGGGAGGAGCTGGAACTGGAAGTGAGGCTCAATCCAGCCCTGTCCGCTAAAGGGACCATCTCTCGCTGTCACAAATCATACAGGTTGCCAAATTGCAAGTGAAATTTTCAGACATTTTCTACCCAGTCGTAATAATCTCATAGCTTCCCTTGGAAGTAGTGTAAAGGGGTGTAAAGAAATCCGACAGTGAGTGGTCCAGCTTTGTGGTCCTGGTTCCCAAGGCAGATGGTTCAATTTGGTTCTGTCCAGACCTCAGAAAAGACAATGCTGTGCATAAATTTGATACATATCTGATCTGAGCGAGTATGAGAATTGGCCATATTGCCTGCTTGAATATAATCAATTACATATTGAAATAACGCCACAATATAATGTTGGAATAACACCACATATGTCTACCGATTGTTATCTTTTATTTCATAAAATGACAAAGCTTAAAAAGGTTCTAAGTATTACTGTTCCAAAGTTCCATTTTAACAACATTTTTAAGAGAACTTTTAAAAATGCGTACTGTCAGAAAACATTACAGAAATATATAGATTCAGGATATAAATATTGATAAATGTATCTATTCCTAATGAGTAACCCAGATGTGACACTGACAAGAAAAAACTCCCTGAGAAGATATGAGGAAACCTTGAGTGGAAACAGACTCAAAATGGAACCCGTCTTTATCTGGGAGAAACCGGTTAGTGCAATTATAAAAGAAGAATTCTCTTTAATAATTTTGTACTATATGATCAAAAAATACAATTGTGTAACTAGGAAATCCATTCTAATTTTAACATGAAGTCTATTTTGTTTACTAAAGGACACTGCAAAATGACAGTTCATGGCAGTTGCAGTCCTAAATCTGTGAAAGCAACTGCAGTCCTAAACTGTAGTTGCAAAACTGATATATCAGATATAGCCTCATACCATCTAAAGGAGTTTTTCCTTGCCACAGTCGCCTCAGTCACCTCAGGCTTGCTCACATGGGATAACATCTAGGACTGTCTGTCTGTTTGTCTGTTTATATTTTTGTTGTTTTCTTATGTCGTTTCTCATGTAAAGCTGCTTTGAGACAATGTTCTTTGTTAAAAGCGCTATACAAATAAAACTGAATTGAATTGAAAAAATATATCAGTTATAGTCCAAACCCATCTCCATGGTTTCTAAGTGATACGATCCACAGCAATCTCATGTATCTTTAGGTTGTCCATATGGGGCCATCAGCATAAATGAGTAGGTGTACAGATGATCCTATTAGAGCAGATGGTGCATGCATGTTTACATACAACATGTTTCTGAAATGCACTGTTCCTAGTGTATGAAGATGGGAAGGTGGAGTAGCATATCCTCAGGTCCCAACATGCACCTGTGGACCTGCCTGTGCCTATCACTACCATCCACTTTGTCAGACAACAATCTATCTCTCAGTGTCAATAAAACAGAAGAGATTATGGCTGACTTCAGGAGGACCCATGGTAATCAATCACAGCTGCACTTCGATGGCCACAACTGGACCCTCACCACCACGTGCACTACAAAAATTTGTATCCTAGTCTTTGTTGAGTTATAATTAACTTAAGTTTATGACATTTAACATAGGTTTACAATAGAAAATGCTTATCTCTTTATCCACAAAACCCTGGTCATCTGAGGAAAAAGTCATTTGTGGCATATAACTATATATATATATATATATATATATATATATATATATATATATATATATATATATATATATATATATATATATATTTAGTTGCCAAAATCTTATTCAATTAAATGTTGAAGTATTCAGCAAAAATGTACTCAAGTAAAATTAAAACTTCGCTACTGTACTTTGTACTTTGTAAGAACTCAAAATTAGAAAGGACAACTTAAGCAACTGTGTCATTTTGCCTGAAAACATTATTTATTCTCAGTAAGTCTTCTGGTCACATGCAATACTAAAACTACATAATTTGCTAACAAATTAATCTCACAGTTAAATATCCTGTAACTAACTAATATTGCTGCTTAGCTAGTTAAATTTGGTTTAACTAAATATTAAACTTTTTGGTTTAAACTAAAAAATTGGATCTAAGCTTGCATAAGCCATGAAAGCATATAAGTCTTAACTTATAGCAAATTAGTGCAAATTTACCTCATAATTTACCTCTTTTTTCAAAACTAGACTAATTTGTGCCTTCCAGGGAAATAAAGATGATTTCACAAGTATTTCCACATTGTATTATTAGTGTATTATCCCTCTTCAGGCACAAATACATAGCTATAGTGCTAACTGAAAAACACAGCATGAGAAGCTGAAGGCATATGACAAATTGACATGATTTTGTTTCCTACATTGATGAACGTGATTGAATGCTTTAAACTGAAATGTTAATAAAGTGTGCAGGAGCCTGTTCTATTAACATATAGCATATAGTTATTGGGTAGAGGGTTTTTTTGTAAATAACTAAGAGTATTCAATTTCAGTAATACTCAAATAAAGTATAAATACCCTAAAATAATATTTATTTCCAATTATTAAACTATAGTAGCAATTACTCAAATATCTTCCACCACCAATTCCCTCAGCAAAAAAGTGTCTGAATGTATGTAATTTCAAGTTACTAAAGAGGACACATTGCTGCCTGCATACTTTTTATCACATAAGTGCTATAGAGGCTAAATGGTCTAAATTTTTTATTTGAAATCTAAAAAAAAATATGGACATGCATATGCATATCTGACACCTTTAACTTATTGAACAGCAGATAAGAAACAGTTCAACCCTGTTTTGTGAGGCTGACGGAACTTGTGTGGGTGTTTGAATACAGCTGGTCAATTTTGTCATGCTGGCTTAGTGATTCTGTAACCTGCATTTAACTTCACTTGGCATTATGTATAAGCCAGTTTGATGGAGAGACACACCATGTAATAACATGAATGCCTCACTGGCAGCAGCAAGGTGTTGAACAGCTCGTTCAGTGTCACCCAAATGAGGTTGGGTTCCCTTCTGAGCCGGGTTCCTCTCAAGGTTTCTTCCTCATATCATCACAGGGAGTTTCCTTGCCACCGTCGCCAGGTTTGCTCATTAGGGATAAAATAGTTTAATAATAATTTCTCTGTTTCTCTTCTTCTGTAAAGCTGCTTTGAGACAATGTCCATTGTAAAAGGTGCTATACAAATAAATTGAATTGAATTGAACGTCTGTGTACAACTGTGTCAATTTAAGTGTAAAATGATCTCAATATACAGTATATACCCAAAATAATGTGGACACCTCATCATCACACCTATATCTGGTCCTTTCTCAAACTGTTGCCACAAAATTGGAAGCACACAGCTGTCTAGATTATTTTGTATGGTGTAGCATTACAATTTCCCTTCACTAGAACTATAGACCGCAAAACTGTTCTAGAATGCCATTGTTTCGCAAAATGAGGTCTATAAAGACATGGGTTCAGTTGATATAGAACAGAGCCGTGACATCAACCCCTTTGTACACCTTTGGGATGAATTTGCCTACTACACACCAGGCCTTCTCACTTGACATCAGTGCACAACCTCAGCTCTTGCAGCTAAATAGGCACAAATCCCCACAACCACATTCCAAAACCTAGTACAGTAAACCTGCAGAGTAAAAATTGTTATAGCAGCAAAGGGGGACTAACCCCATGTTAATGGCCATGGTTTTGGAATGGACACATATAGGTGTGTGGGTCAGGTGTCTACATACTTTTGACCATATGCACAGGCAACAGGCAAGAAAATATGTTGCAAAGAGCAATCAATTTGTAAAATAACAGAAGTTCAAAAAGGAAGAATGCAATACATGGCACAAAGTGGAAAAATAACAAAAATAAAGTATAAATCGTCTGTGGAAGATTAACAATGTATTTAATAGTTCAGTGTTTTAGCATGATATCCATTTGAAAGAAATACATGCTATGACTTTTATTTTAAAATGGACTGAGCCAGTCACATACGAGATACTGAAATAACTTTATTTGGATTTTTAAATGAATCTTTACACAGTACAATTCTCTTCACTGTAGCAAAATCAAGACAAGATCTTGCGGCAGTATTCGAGATGGTAGTGATGCTGCACAGACCCCAAATGGCAGCCAACCTCCAAAATTCTGTCAACAGGAAGGATGATGTTTAACACGTCATATAGTTCTCAAGTCTTAAGAGTAGCAAAAACACCCTCCACTGCAACCTATAGCGGCAAAGAAACGTTCTTTGCCTAAAGTTCTTAGGTTATTTATTTTACGTAAATAATCTGTGACATTTAGGGTGCCGCATTCTATATCTGGTGCTATCCTGCTATAGAGCCTATGGGATGTTTGCTTTCTATTACATTCAGGTTTATTAAAAATGTCAATTACCAATGAATTTATGTATAGAATTATATAAAGGTTTAATACCATACAATAACAAATAAGGAATGAAATCTATGACTAATTTCTGTCAGGGATTATAAGACTGTAAACTTCTCAAGTGTTTCACAGAACAGGGTTTATGTCTGTGAACTGTTCTTGTTCCATATAGCTTGCATGTGCACTCCTGCTGACATTTGTCTGCAGTGCATGCGGCTTTGTACTAGTTTAGCAGTTTGGCTAAACATCATAATCAGCTATACTAGATGAAACCAGAAGGATATAAGAAATTACTTTCATAACATCTTACTTCACTGCAATTCAGTTTAGGCACAATAATCCCAGTCAATTATAATTTACAGCACTGAAAGAAATAATGAAGAAATCCATTTTCAGGAACATTTCTTAATAGTTGAATTTTATGAGGAATGAATATGTATATATATATATATGAACTTCAATGCTGAGGGGAGAATAAGAAGATGAAAGCAGCCCCCCAGACGGCAGCAAGATGAGAGTAAGTGAGGGGGAGTATAACCACAGCAGGGCAGATTCAACCCACCACCATCATGGACGACATCCTGTCTCACCATGCGCCTTTTGCTTTCTCTCTGTCTCTGAAACTGGAGAAATAGTACTTCACTTTGCCTGAAGCAGAACCCACTTCAGCTGTCAGAGAACACTCTCTGTGCCCCCCATTGCCATTCCTCTAAAGGTAAAGGAACATTTCTCTCAAAATCAGAGGCTTCTTTCTTGTCTTTGTACGCAATATGTAATTGATTTCGTACATAGTTCCGGACGAAATATCTAGGCTAAATATGTGAACAGACCAACATGGCGTATTCTTCGTTTTAAATACAGAAAGAATATTGACTCATTGCCTCTCTGTTCTCTGAGGCCCAAGAGACATTAAGATAATGAGAGTTAAAATGTCGGGACTGCAGGATCAACCGTTTAGACACGTGTGTGTACACAGCTGCTAAGGGAATCAGCAGTGTCTGTTTGGGTGGCGGATATCAGACTGTCACTGTCTGATTGTTAGGGGCAGCCATTACAGATCAAGTGTGTTGCTGCTACAGTGTTCCATACTTTGAGAATTCAGTGTGTGTGTGTGTGTGTAATTAACATTGGCTGAACTAAGGGCTAACTTTGTCCAGACAGACAGAATGTCAGCCACTGTGATCTGGCCTCACCCTGTTAGAGGACATCTGAAGGTTTATAAGAAATAGTGAGAATGAGCCACATCTTAAAGTGTATTGTTTGTGTCTGTTTACTGATGGTTACTCAGGGGTTAGTACAAATATATTACTGCTGTCTTGAATGTAAATTAGATTGATTTTTATAGTCCTGTGGTTATGGGAAAATCATATCTTACACATACAGCTTGGTGTCTTTAATCACATAAAAAAATGTATCTTCAACAACACTTGTGTGCTCAAAATCTTAATAAATAAACCTTTGGTTATACTAAATATAAAGTAAGAATACAAATGTCGAAATTGGACAATTATAGTACACTGAACACACATCGAAGCATGTTAAAGGATAAAAGCCAGTCCCTTTTGGACGTGCAGTTTGGGTAAAAAATGGAAAAAGATTAAACTAGAAATAGTTTACCAACTAATAGTGAAATTCTTAAATATGCTTGAATATATTATAGATACTGTAACAAAATAACTTCTTTTTTTTTTTTTTTACAATAGGCTAAAATAACGTCATAGTTCTTTATGTTTATTTCGCATTTTTTCTGTCAAACGTTAACTTGCCTTTTTCATCATTTAATAATCTACTCAGTGGACCAATCTATTGGTACAAATGTAAAGATTTCCGAATAATTGAAATTCGAAAGGTGAAACAACACCATAAATTTATTGCCACCATAAATAACCCATATGTCCTCAAGAAGACCAAATTATAAAAATCACTGTAGACTCTTAGGACTCTTAGGACCTAATCGAAATATCATCCAGTTAGAAGTCAACATATGTTCCCAATAATATTGATCTGATTTCTGTTTTATTTGAGGTATATTATATTATAGATGTAAAGCAAGTTTGAAAACATCAACTATCAACATTTTAATATCTTCTTTTACTAAACCAAGGACATTATCATCATTAAAATATTATTTGCTTTATAAACATAAATAATTAAGGAGGAAGACTGCAGCTGGTTGCGGGTGGAAGGGCGTGTCGGAGGCGGGCTAAGGGCTGTGAAGCTTTTACTCGTGAAAAGTGCTGGACTTGTTGCGCTTCACTCACTTGAATCAAACTCGCAACCTAACTAAGATCTCACACAACTTTCCATTCAACAGTGTACATAGCGAACCACTTGCGTTTAAACGTTCAATCTTTTGTGTTCAGCTAAGTTAGGGAAAGTTGATATGGAAAAATGTACGTGATTAGAAGGGGCTTCACACCAGACTTTGTATTGTTCTGACCACTATGGATTATTGAGAAACGGCACTCACTGACCGCGACTGCTGGAATCCATATCTGCTGGGTAAGAACCTGAATTCAGCTGTTTTGTATCTCTTGTCATTTATTACCCTTAATATTATTGCCATTACCCTTAACCTGGTGGGTAGGCTATGTTGTCACATTATACGTAGTGAAAATGTAGTCTTTCTATCAAATTGCTGGCAAAGAATACACTAGGCAACCATAGTGGTTGTTACTCGGGTGTCACAGTCAGTTCATTTCCTTTAAACATCTGCATTATTCGCAGGTCATAGACAGAAAAAACAGCATTTTTCACTGTGAGGCAATATCGCTGACAAATGCATGAAATCATTTATAATTAGACCAACACCAAAAGCTGATTTAAACTGCGAATTTGTTTGGACAAATAACTCTTGAATGAAATATTTATTTGGCTATCTTTATGGAATTAGTTACAGTGCACTGGCATTGTGTGATAAAGATTAGAATTAGCAATAAATATAAAGCACGGCGTTAAATAAACGTTTCCTTACAGGGAGCTTCAACGATTTTTACACCGTTTTTAATCGCAACTTTTTAATCCGTCATTATTAGGAGTATTTGGAGCCTCCGCCATACAGTTGCCTATGAATTAGCCATTAATATGAAATCCTAACAATATAAATAATGATATAAAATCGTTACAAACTAATTAATAAAGACCTAAATCTGCGAATTGTCTTGCAGGTCTGTTAGAGTTATAGAGCAATCATCACATTTAACCAGTCAGAATCGAAAAAAACAACTGCGCTGTATACAGTTTATGGTTTACTTCTTATATATTGATAATCAAACATTGATGTCTGAAATAATTAGACAAATAGTGTTCTTCTTTTTTCAAAGTCAAAAGTCAAAGGCAAAGAAGCTTTATTGTCACTTCAACCATATATAGCTGATGCAGTACACAGTGAAGTGAAACAACGTTCCTCCTAGACCAGAGGTCTAGGACACAGGACACAGACAAAGTACAGTGACGCAGACAAACATAGAGCTATGACATAGAGATAAAATTAAAATTAAACTATAATTGAAAAAATAAAATTAAACTAAAAAATTAAACTATACTTAAGGTGCAGTCTTTAAGAACTAGACATACAACAGAAGGGCACAGGTAGACAAGACAAGACAAGACAAGACAGTGCAGACAAACAACATACAGGCCGACTTTGTGCAATGAACAAGACAATGTGCAAAGAACAGTGTATACAGTAATTGCAGATATTAAAGCGACACATGTAAACAGGATTAATATAAATATATATAAATGTAAAGTGGCATGTGCGTGCAAACAGGACAATTTAGTGTGTGTGTGTGTGTGTGTGTCTGACTATGTCCAGCACAGTTCAGTTCTTTTTTTTTTTTGTGCGTGTGTTTATGTTTTAATTAAATGCAGGACGCCATTCGACTACAGTTTCAGCCTCCAAAACATCACCTGCCCTGAATACCTATTGGCTAATGCATTAACTACATTTCATTTGTCTTGCACCTAAATATCATACGATGTAATGGATATGTCATAATAGGGCTAAAAAAATATCGCAGCATGGCCAAAGCTTCCAGTGAAAGTGTATTAACGCAAAAAAAAAAATGCAACAATTTTTAGATCTTGCTTGGGTGCGACAGCCTCTGGTTCAGCGATGTTATTTTCACAGTTTTAGTCAGCTCCCAGTCTGAGCCTGTTCCCAGCAGCGGGAATTCCCTTCAAGAGTTCCCTTCCTCGATCTGCGTACAAAGATTTTCCGTAATGGTCGTTATGTGAGGTTTAAAGCTAGATCAGTCTTGGGATCGGTTACAGAGAGATTTAAAAGACCTTTTAAACTACTATTATTAATTTATTATTTATGCAAGGATTATGCTCTGGTAGGTTTTTCTGTTAAAAAGAAAACAAAAGCATCACTGCAATACGGTTTAGATTCGGTTAATTATATTTACTACTATAAATATACAATATTTAACCATATTTAAATGTTCTGGAGACTAATTTGTATTGCTGTTTGATTTTTAACAGGACCTTTGGGAGATTATCTTTAGTGATCGATTGGAAAATGGGGAGTAAGACTCTTCCGGCCCCCATCCCACTGCATCCGTCCCTCCACCTTTCCAACTACTCGTTCTTACAGGCAGCAAGTAGGCATGCATTATCTCACCCCGCAGACCACCTTCAAGGACTCTATGGCCTCAGGACGGTGCAGACAATGCAAATGAACCACTGGACTTTGGGCTACACTCACATGCAGGGACTACAATCAACCATCACAGAAATGTCAGCGGCGCAGGGCCTCGCGGATCTTCGGTTCTCACTCCCTGCGTTACCGATTACTGCACACTTCTTCCATCCTAAACAAGGAACTATAACTCAAGTAATCCCGTCTCTACACAAAGATAGACCCCGATTTGACTTTGCTAACCTTGCCATTGCGGCTACACAAGAGGACGAGTCTAAGACCGATGACCTGTTAAAGCTCACAGCAGGTCTCGGAGGCCAGAGCTCAGACTTAAATAAACTGTCACCACACAGAAAGCCCCCACGAGGGAGGCTACCGACAAAAACCAAAAAGGAATTCATATGCAGATTTTGTGGAAGAAATTTTACGAAATCCTACAACTTACTTATACACGAGCGCACACACACAGACGAGAGGCCTTACACCTGCGACATCTGCCAAAAAGCTTTTAGAAGACAGGACCACCTCCGTGATCACCGGTACGTAAAGGATTAAAACTTTTTTATTATGATTACAAAAGAAATGACTCCGGTGTGGTGGTTACTGCTTTCTTATATATAAGACCAATTAGCTTTTACACGTATAGCAGTTCACATGTAAAGTATAAGCATTCATGCAAGACTTTGCGCTTGTTTTATTATAGTTATAATCACATCTCGCGTAATCTGAATTATCATCACATTTTCCCATCAAGATTTAAGCCATTCTTTATGATTTGATTCAAACCCTAAATATCACTGAATATTTTCTTGCTGTCTGTCAGATAACTAATATTTTGATTTTGTTGCAGATACATCCACTCCAAGGAGAAACCCTTCAAATGTCAAGAGTGTGGCAAGGGATTTTGTCAGTCACGGACTTTGGCAGTTCATAAAACTTTACATATGCAGGTGAGATATTGCTTTTGTCTTCATAATCTGTCATTATGTTGCGCATATAACCTGCATTTAATACATGATTTCTCTTAGTTCAGCAATTAACAACAAACTGTTTACGCATAATATAGGCCATACAAACTTATCACATAATTTGAATTTGATCACTCAGGATAATCGAAACAACATTATAAAAAAAAAAAAAAAAAACAATACAATGAGATTTTGTTGGTCGTGGCAGTAATATGTTTTGTTATTTGGACATCTCATTACGACAACTAAGAAATTCTTGTCTGAGTCAAAGGCTTATGTGGACATTCTTTTTCTTATGATTAAGACCTTAAGGGAATAATACTTTGCTTGCTTCAAATCTGAACAGGAGTCTCCTCACAAATGCCCCACATGCGGAAGAACCTTTAATCAAAGAAGTAATCTGAAAACTCACCTTCTCACCCATACAGACATCAAGCCCTACTCCTGTGAGCGCTGCGGAAAGGTGTTTCGGCGCAACTGTGACCTGCGACGCCATAGTTTGACACACACACTCCACCAGGACTAACAACTAGAAAAGGAAAAAAAACAAACCAAATACTCCTGGCGTATATTTGTGGACTGAATTAATTCGACAGAACATGAGATGGAAAAAATATAGGAGGAGAACCTTTGTTAAATTTTTACTACATCTACAAAAGCGGTTACTGAAGATGGCTGAATGAATATATTGTATAAACCGTCATAAACTGTGGATGTTTTTTTTTTTTTTTTTTTTTTAATGAATGGTAGAAATAATGTTGCAAGTCAAGGTGCTTATCTACTTCATTGCAATTCGCAAGAGATTATTAAAAATTAAAATCAGACTAACTATTTCACCTATCTATTCTTTATGTTGTTGTGAAAGCCTGGGACAGGATTGTGAATCCTTACCATGTGCACTGTAAGCTCAGATAAAATCGGTGTGCGTAAAACTTAAAGTAACCCAGAAAAAAGTTCAGTATTAATGCACAAAAATGTATACGTTGAGGTGTACTTAGGGTACGAGATTGCATTGCAGTGAGTTTTAGGTACAACTTAACATTGTATGGTGGAATACATGATATTTTTTAGTAAGAACGTTAGGTTACTGCCACTGGAAAATGATTCAGATCTTTTTACTTACCCAAACGAGACCGTTTTGTTTCAGGATGGTGTTAATTACGGTAGAAACAGTCTCAATACATACAATTACTTCAATTATTCGTGTATTATTCCTGCGTGTAATTGAAAGAGCACTTTCGAAAACGACACATAGTTGAATAATCTAGGCTACATATTAGGTCTACTTCTAATAAAGTTGTTTCTAAAATCGCGTGTGTGTTTTCTTTTAGTTAACCTGATAACCGATTATGTCAAGTACATGCTAAAATTAAAGTTAATAGAACCAAACATTTCAGCGGTTCGCTTGCTGATATATTACCATTTGAGGAGACACGTTTATGTGTGAGGGAGGTAGGCACTTAGAAGTCAACTATTAACTTTGTTTATTGTTGAAAATAACGAATCATGCATTTTGGAAATCTTTTTTTTTTCTTTTTCTTTTGCAACATGTTGCAAAAAGCACGGGGTTGTTTGAGTGGTTATTTATTTATTTATTTATTTATTTTAGTTAGTATAGTAAGTAGGATATAATAACATGGCGCCAATGCTCAGACACCTGAAGACATAATGTTGTATGTCATTTGGTTCAAGCAGGAATCATAAGTACCTTTGGAGTTTACATATAGCCAGTATGTTTTTACCTCAGCTTTCATGGTCCACAGTTGTAACCTTGATTGTAAATAATTAAAATAATATTTAGGACTAATTTAAACTACTGTCTATGTCCAGCTGTGTTTTACAGTCTGTGGACAAATTAGGCTGACGTGAGTAAGAATCGCAATGTTGAATAAAGGAATCCTGAATTATTAAGCCAAACATTTACTTTACATTATAATCAGTGTAACACAAAAATGTAAAAATATATTATATATATATGTAAAATAAATAAATGTAAAATATAATTCAATTAGATATTATCAGCTTATTTGGGATCAAATAAATTGGTCTTTGTAATTTCAGACAGCCTATTCCTTAATCCTTTTAAAACGTTTCCATCTGATATGAAAGAAGAAGAAGAAGAGGAAGAAGAAGAAGAAGAAGAAAGAAAAACAGGAAATAGACACTTGCTGAGTATGGAGGTGTGTGTTCATATTTTATGGACAATCAGTTTGTTTTTTGTTTGTGAAAGCAAAATCTAATAACAGTGTGTTTATGTATTATTTTAACAACATTAGAGTGTACGTTCTTCATTTATAGACAGGCTAGATAAGTTACAATTTGTTTACAACTCGGGCCATTAGGAAGAATACAGGTATAGAGTTTCGTTGAAAGATACCTCTGTCATATAAACCATTTTATTAAGTCTAAATATACTTCAGCTAAGTAATAAATGGTTACTTACATTATTTAGCACAACTTGAAATTCAGTTTATTCAGTCTTTTATATTCCTATTCCATATGGTAAATCCTATATAGTGTGTTTTTCTATAAATTCAACAGTAAGTTAAATACAAGTGTGACAACTATTTTCAACCTCTTCAATTCTTCTTCTTCCTCTTCTTCCTCTTCTTCTTCTTCTTCTTCTTTGAAATATTAGTAGGAGTGGTTGTAGTAGTAGAATAGTTATTGTAGTTGGCAGTAGTAGTAGTAGTAAGTGGAGGAGTATTAGTAATGTTTACTTTTTATAAGGCGACAGTATAAGATATTGAAGTCATTACAGCCATGACTTTACATTTCAAAAGTTACCTGCCATAACAACATAGTAGAATGATTAGAATAGAAACCTTGAAATTAGATGATCAGATATTAGTTCATGTGATATAATGAGATCCAACAGTGAAATTAAATAGCCTATTTTAACCACCAGTCAGTACTGTTAAAAGAAGTTACTGCCTGTAACTTAAAACACGTATTTATTCTCATTTTATTAAAAATGTTGGCTTTTGTGGTAAAATATTAAAAAACATGACTTAACAGTAAGTCAGTTGTGAAGATGAGTTAATATGCGTCGTATTTAATAACTGCGCAACAGATTTGCTGTTCTAATCATCTAGACAGGATGGTAACCTATAATAATACACAATAATATTTATGAAGATAAATATGTCAGTATAAAACATTACCTATGAGACTTAGGCAGCATCGGAGCAGAGTTTCTAAACTTAAAACGAATTGTCCTTCAGTTGAGAAATATTGGCTTGTTTCTATTTCTTATGGCTTATAATTATAAGAAAAAATCAGCATAAAAAAAAGAGTAGGGCCAAATAACAACATTGGTAAAGTGGTTTTAGGCATTTTAGGCGAAAATTTTATATTTAAATAATTTTAAAAACTGCCTGTAGCATTGATGTTTCCGAGGAAAATTAGGCAAAATAAATAATAATGCAGTTTAGGTCATGAATAAATAACAGTGCAGCGCAAGAATTATATAAACAATTATTATCAATGTTATTATGTTTATAATTACTGTAACTATGAAATAATTACTTACCGTTTGAGAAAACAAATAGAAATGACCTCATTTATAAAGCCTTCACGATAAGATATTACCAGTGGTAGGCTATACGGTCGGATTCCATCCCAGACCTGCTTATTAGGAGACAAATCGTCTAGATCAGAGGATCTCAAACATCCAGACAAGTAGGTCTTTATCGCTATAGAATATAGTCCATGGAATCAAACTATTTAAATGTTAAGATAAGTTATGAAATATTTACAAAATGATTAGTTATAATGGAGTTTCCACAAATCCATCGCATAACAAAGGTCTTTGTTAAATGCTTGTTTATGAGTTTTTGAGGATTGGATTAAACGCACTCAGTTTACTCATTAATTCACCCACCATTCTTAATAAACTCATGAAGCGCGCAATAATGTACTAACTTTAGTACTAACTTTGAATGATAGTGAGAAATAATTCCCACTACTTTGACAAAGTTTAAATAAATAAATAAGATAGCAATAATATAAATATAAATAATATAAAATAATAAAATATAAATAATAGATATAATATTATTCCATATAATAATAAATATAAATATAAATAATATAGTGACAGTTTCCTAATGTGCAAAATATTAGCAGCTAAATAGTAATAATAATATAAAATGTGCAGTTACGTTAATGCATGATGTTATTGCTCCTCATAACCTACACTGAATAGACTGAATAGTGGACCGATAGACGACATAGTCAAGGTCTTATCCGTATATCAAACTGCTGGAGAATAAATCTTTTTACATATTTAATGTGATAAAACCCTTTAAAAAGGAAAAAGGATAAAAGAAACTCTATAATTACCTGGTTGCACAAGTGTAGACACCCTTTTACAATGAGGCACGAGCCTGTGCTCAGATGTAAACACTCACATGTCGAACAGTAATTCTAAATCATACACACGTCATTATGATTATGATCAGCCTCTCTTGACATCGTAAGACTGCTAAAGTCATGCACCGCAAAGAGCTTACAAAGCATGTACAGGATTGTCCAACAGTATTGATCATTGATTGACAAGTTTCCAAATCATCAGATATATCTTGGAACACAGTAAATATAAGTGTTCAAAATGGGACAGGGGCATTACTAATCACAGGACTTCCCTCCAGAATTGGTGTGGGAAATTAAAAGGACCAGACAAAAAAACCATCATCTCTGAGCTCTGTCCATTGTGAAACAATCCTCTAGTAAAAAGACCACTAACTCAACATTTGTAAGTCTGCAGCAATGGCTCAAAATCCACATCCGTATAAAAATAATTGACCAGTTTCCTGGCATGTCCTTGATGGTAGGTTGAGAAGATGCTTTGAGTGAATGCAGAATGTGGAATGTAGATTTACACAATGTAGGTTGATGTTGTTGTGGCACTGTCATGTCTATTAAGTCTGTCCCTCGGGCAGTTCTTTATTGCTGCATCCATTATTGTCAGCCGTGACAGTTGCCTCAAAATCTAATTAGGGCTTAGTCAAACAAGATTTTTGTGCTAATTTATGTCACATTTATTTTTTTTTCCCACATAGCAGTTTTAATTTGCCACGAAATGGAGAAATAGCCAAAACCACTAGACTATAAAGTAGACTTTAGAGAACTTTAGAAGGCTGACCCTCTTTTGTGATACCCTCAGGGTATTTTTTTGTATTATGGACTGTTACATATATCTGTACATTTATGTCATGTGGGATTGGGACATTGTTCTTGGATGGAACAGATGAAGGTTTTAATCATTTGACATCTGCCTGATAACTTGCATCTCTGACATTTTTGACCTCTTGTCCTGATCCGAAGACTGTGTGGATGGAACATCATGATGAAATTTCAGGTGTGATGAAATACTTGGGTGTGGCTCACCAAGGTAAGTACATAGATCTGCATTTAGATTAAAAGGTAATGCTGAAAGGAAGTATCCATACACTTATAATCTAAACAATGCTGGGAATTTTAGTGTACTTAAGTAAGCAATAATAATTCATCACGATTTAAGTATACATATGAAACCATGGCCATCAAATTATTGTCCAAGATATATTGAACTCCACAATACATAATTCTGTATGTAATAATTTAATATTTCTTTCTACATTAGAACATGCTACAACATAAAGTGTGATGATGTGCAGCATGTTTTTCACATTTGCTACTTTTTTCAATACATGAGCACTTCTTGTCACACCTAAATCGACTAGAGAAACAGACTGAACAAGCATAAGGATGAACAAAGTACTGACCTAATATGAGTACTACTTGCCCAGATTCAGAATCATTATCTCATCGCACATATATTTAATACAGAAGACAACTCTTTCCTTCAATTCTATTGCTTTTATTTATCAGGACCTAAATAACAATTTTCTGGTCTTCACCAACTTTCTGTAAACAAATAACCAATAACAGAAAAACAACAAAAAACACATAAGATTTTAATATGTTGTTGTCTTTTTTTTCCCCCAAAAGAAAGGCAACATTCAGAAACCAGGCTGAAGGTTCAGTACAACCAATAATTTAGTAACATGTAGAACCACATTTAGCAACAGTAGCTTAAAGTAAGCTTTTTCTGTAGGAGTTTATTAGTCTCTCGCATCATTTTGGAGACTTTTTGGCACAAACATTGGTTCAGTTCATTGATGTTTGAGAGCATTCATTTATACAAAGCATCTTAAAGGGCTTGACATCTGGATCCAAACACCTTAATTTTTTAGCCATTCAGATGTTGATTAACTAGTGTGGTTAGGATCATTGCCTTGTTACATGACACGATTTCAGTCCAGCTTGGCCTCATATTTGTTTTAGTAATATGCTGGAATAAAGTGCTATTTGTTGTTTCAATGACTGCTGGTTTTCCAGGTCCTGTGGCTGCAAACCAAGCCCAGATCATGATCCTTCTATCATCAAGCTTGACAGTTGATATGAGATATCGATATGTTATATTTGTTTTTTGTCAAACATGTCCAACTTGATCTTATCAGACCAATGAATATTGTTGCAGAATGTTTGTGGTTTGTTCAGCTTCAATTTTGCAAAACTAATTTGTGCTGCCAGATTCTTTTTGGAGAGAAGGGGCTTCTTCCTAGTCCCCCTTCCTGCCATACTTGGTCAGTCTTTTTTTTTACTGATTGTCTTAAACATAAACATTTATTGTGCTTACAAAGGCCTGTGTGTCACATACTGCTTTTGGGCTTTTATATGTTTGAGCATTAATTTGCAGGGATGTTCACTTCTAGGAAGATTAGCAGTTGTTTAGAAGGTTCTTAATTAGTAAACAATCCTTTTCAGTGTAGAATGGTGAATTTTAAATTGCTTGGAGATGGCCTTCCAAGATGGGTGAACCATACTGTAACTGCTGCTCTCCAGTTAAGGTTGGTGTTCTTTCTTCTTGGCATAATGTAGACACACACCTCAGTGCTCCAGAACAATGCTCCAAACAATTCTTGCATTTAATTAGCACCTGTCTGCTAATTAATCTTTTAATGATTGTGGAAATAGGTTGTCCTTAATTTTTCCTACATGGTTTCTGAATGATGATTTGCATCTTCTACTACATATTGAAATCTGCTGTTGACCTGAGGTTATTTGTTTGTTTATAGGAAGCTGGCGATGACTACAATATCTTTTTAGGCCCTGATAAATAAAAACATAGAAATTAAGGAGAGTGTACTCCCCCGCCATGATTGTATGTGTTTGATTTCAAATCACATTATCTATAGGAGAAATCTAGACAATGGAAAAGGTTCTGCTGTTTGTAAGATGGACGTCTTGGTCTATAATCAAGCTAATCTTTAATGAGAGCTTTAAGCTATCATATTATGATTATTTTTAGGTGAACATTTTAATTCAACATTTTCACTTTATTAGGCACAACTCCCAAACTTCATTCTTTGTGGGGTTCATTATCTGGTCTCCTGTTAGCAGGCAACACAGGCAACAATTCTGAGCAGCATGTCTTTACTGTTTATTTGCATAAGGTCTTAACCCACAAGGTTTATTGTTGTAGTCACTTCCTTTATAACTGAACTAAGAAATGCACCTGTTCAATTGTGTTTAAGTTAATTGCTCTTCTCCAGAACGTCTAGATATACAAGGGGTATGCACTTATAGTATTTAAGAAATTAAACTAAAGATAATGGAATTGAATTTAATGCCCTTTGCCACCTCTGGCTCCAGGTGCTTTGGGCCAGGTCTGTGTAGTACACTGTGAAATGCTCTATTGTCTACTGTGCAATATTGGCAAAATTGTTGGTTTCAAATTTGTTGGTTGGTTTTTTGTGAATCCATCAAAAAATAGTTTTGAGATTATTACCAGCAGGTAAACAGAGTTTCACTCAACTGAAATATTTCATTTTCATAATAATATTTGAAATGAATTCTGCTGCAGTTCCATATACAGTATGTAACCCTTTAAAAACTTAAGGCAAACATGGCTGTGGTTTCACTTACCATTGATTTTCCCATCCTAGTTGTGAAATGAAGTATGCCATTATATCTGCCACAGTATGTTACTGTAAAGTGCATTAATGGTTTTAAGCACCATTAATAGTCTAACTGTAATGAACTATTCATAATACAGTTAGTTAACAAAAGTGGATTACTGTGCTCATAAATGTAATTTGAAGTATGATACTTTATAGCCTACAGCAAATTGTAGTGTGTTATTCTACATTATTATACAATAACAATTTTCTAATTATTTTTTTCATTTTTCCCCCACACCAGCCTTGCTTTGTCTTTCTTCATTTAATGAGGCAAAAAAAACAAACAAAAACAAAACAAAAAACATCCTAATATGAAAGGTATGATAAACATACATGGCTCATATTTGGTCTGTACCAGATTATAGTTGCCTTTAGCCCAAGGGTGCATGTTATCTATCTGAGTCATTAGAGCTTTTCCATGGCCCAACATTTACTTGGTTATTTCACAAAAAATAATTATTATTTTAGCAAAATATACTTTTTGGGGTAGAAAATATATATGAAGGGTTATTATTATTATTATTATTATTATTATTACTACTACTACTACTACTACTACTACTACTACTACTACTTTGCTATTATTATTATTATTATTATTATTATTATTATTATTATTATTATTATTATAGCATATTTTGTGTGTGTGTGTGTGTGTGTGTGTGTGTGTTTTATAGTTGTATCTATTTGATTCAATCTATTGTATTAGCGCCCTCTACAGTTCGGCAGTCACGTTAAAGTGTCAACTCACAAAACCCATATTTTCTCCTCCTTTACTTATGAACTATTGCCTTTTCCCCGCACTGCTGTATCTACCTGTAACTCTCTTCTGTTTATTTACTAAATGCAAATAAAATAAAACAAACTGATTCATTTGTGCGTCGCAGTATCCTTTTGGGTCAGGAAGTGACGTTATTCTTTTGAGCGGAAGGTGTGATTAGGTATGCGGAAGTTGCTAATGTTTGGACTGTGAAACCTGGATAAAACAATGAATATAACTTGAGTCATTGCTCCGATTCCATCGTGTAAGGTAAGTGTTACAGCGACACTCCTTATAGTCGCGCTGGCAATGGCCAGTTTGCATGCAGTAACGTGGTTTGTCATTAAGTTGATCAGTGTTTATTTGGTTGGATGTTAGCTATGCTACAATAAGGCAAGTGTACAGGCATCCTAAAGAACCTTTCAAGATTGTTTCAAGATTCATCCTTAATAAAAAATACTCCGAATATCACATGCACTGGTCCCAGGGAAGTGTGTCGATTATATCCAGGTATCATGTTAGTTTAAAAATCAGGGACAGGTAACTGTTGGTAGTTGCTCTGGTTGTAAACACACACACACACACACATATACACACACACAGTAGGCAGAATCTGTAAAGTCAATCTTAGATTTATTTCCCAGCCATAGATAAAAAGACTATAACACAATGTACACACACACACACACACAGTAGGCAGAATCTGTAAAGCCAGTCTTAGAATTATTTTTTGATCTTCCCAACCATAGATAAAAAGATAATAAGAACATGTGTACACACACACACACACACACACACACAAAGATAAAAACAGAGCGTTGATGGTCTTGTATTCAATGCCAAATTGGGCTACTTTTGGAGCAAGGTGGGAAAAAAAAAGTCCTTGGGTAGTGTAAAAGATCTTGAAGCTACCCTGTTTCATCATGACAGTGTTTCTTTGTACAAAGCCAGGTCCATGATGGCATGGTTTGCTAATGTTTGAGTAGAAGAAATGGAGTTACTATAAGCAAAGTGTGAACCAGGTTCCATAGTAATGCCCATGCTTTTAGATTGGGATATTCAAAAATGGTTCGGACGGTCATGTGTCCACATACTTTAGGCCAAATAATGTATATTGTACAGACTGGAAGAGGGAAATCTGGGTTATTTGGTGTCCACACTAGACAACGACTAAAAGGAATATTATAGATATTGGATATCAATAATTTGTACACCTACAGTGAACTTATTTCTCACACAAAGGATTTTTGAAATGTGGTTAGGATGGAATGAAATGTTGCTGAGACCTGGCAACCCTGTTTATAATTTTGGCCCAAATGGAAGAAGAAAAAAAAAAAGTAACCTGTGTGAGAAATGCAGTGAATACATTTGCAGGGCACACAGCACTTTGGCTACATACTGACAGTCATGTGAATTAGCAAACACAAATACACACAGAAAAATTGGCCTGACATGAAGCATAGACATAAAAGGTTGATTTTTATTTTTATTTATTTTGTTTATTTATTTTAGGTCACAGTTAAGCGGTTTTCATTTTATCTTTTAAATTGCCATTAACATTAGATGTACTTTTGAAAAAGAAAATATCCAATAACTGAATAACCAGTGTTATTTGTATAATTGTAATTTAACTTTTAGAGAGGATTTGATACTCTTAGAACTTATAACTCCATTTTCTCATGATGAATTGAATGTCTTGCTGCAGCAGGTTCAAAGTTTGGGATTTATATATAACCTTATAAACTCTGGGTAATATATTTCTAGAACTTTGTCCTGGATTTGGTCTTTGTGATGCTGTGTATTTGGCTATGTTCTGTACTATACTCTCGGTTCTTTCAGGAACAGGTGTATTTATCTGGAGATCATGTGACCTGTGCAGCAGAGCTCATTTAGGTGGTTTTGTAGGAACAGGGTGAGTACAGATTAACAGCTAAAGGCAGTCTGTTACTTTATGCATTTTGTTCATATTGTGGAATAAAGATAAAATAAAGGCTCTTAGACCTGTTAGTGAAAGACCTGTCCATGTATGGATGGCAGCTGGTGCTGTGCTTTAACGTCAGTCTGTGGCAAATTCATTGCCATTACTGTTCTTCAGCTCTAAACTTGAATCTTTAGACTGTTTCAATGATGAGCTAGCAGCAGTTAATTCTAAAGTGTTCTTTGAGTTTACAGAATGAGACATGCCACCTCAGGGTTTGTCTCAGCAGGCTGTACTACAGGGGTGTCCAGTCTTCTCCGCAATGGGCCAGTGTGCATGCAGGTTTTCATTCTAATCACATTCAAGGATCCACACCTCATTCCATCCGATTAATCAACTGATCTTGGCTTTCAATAGACTAGGGTGTGGCTTCTGCTCAGTTGGACTGAAAACCCACACCATCCCTTTGCGGGTAAACTGTACTAGGTACTCTCAGCCACTCTTGTATTTGGCCCATACTTGCTGCCAGTTCCCATAATTGAACATTAGACATTTTAATATTAGTTACACCAACTCAAACAGTCTCTTTTTCAGTAATGCAGTCAGTCAAGGTGAAAATAACGACAGGATGTTAACATAAAACACTGGTGGAGAATTACTAGGTGGATAATATATTTGACTAAAAGTCATTATATTACTGTTAGTCATTACTTTGCATGTTTGACTAATGTAAATTGATTTGACTAAAGTTGTCTTTCCAACAAGACAGATTAAATGGATGCTACTATCATTAAACATTTATGATAACTTGTAATATTACACCTATCGATACTAAAGACAGCTGAGGAAAGCTCCAAAACACATTTTCCTTCTTTAAGTAATATACCTGGTAATAAGCTGATGAGTTGACTATGTTGAGATTCAGTAATCCAGATTAGCTCTGAAATGATGAAGTGGTAGTAAACAGTATGCCATCACATCATTAACAAGAACTAGAGCAAGTTCCTGTATCAGCCAGTACCCACTTTTTCTGTATGATTTTTCTGTGCAGGACTGAGAGACAGTCAGGATGCTGGAGTCATATGTTACTCCACTGTTGATGAGCTATGTGAACCGCTACATTAAGAACCTGAAGCCTTCTGACCTGCAGCTCTCACTCTGGGGGGGTGATGTGGTGCTCAGCAAGTTGGACCTCAAACTGGATGTACTGGAGCAGGTAAGAGAATATACAAATATATAAAACTGCACCCACTGACATCACCAAACACTTGCATTGTTCTTTTGTGATGTGTTCCCAGACTTGTACTACAGCTTTTTTTCTTTCTTCATTCAGACTCCTCTTTAGTAAGTGAAGCACATTGGTTAAAGACTGGCGATTGAATTAGTCATTCTAAAATGTTTTTATTCCAAGTTCTTCCCGTTTAAATTGCTTCCATTTCTCTGTAAAGTGATAGGCAGAATAAGTCTGTAGACTTCTGAATTCATTCTGCTGCTACCATCATACATTTCATCCTCCATAAAGATTAGTGAGCCTGTTCCTGACACAGCTATGCTAGCCCAAGCCCTCACCATGCTTACATGTTTTGGATCATGAGCAGATCCTATTTCTCCACACTTTGGCCTTTCCATCACTTTGCTAGCTGTTAATTTTTGTTCCAGAACTTTTGTGGCTTGTCTCTGTATTTCATTGTGAATTCCAATTCATTGCGTGGTTTGCATCCTTTTAATTCATTGTTCATTGAATGGTGGACTGTCATACTTTCATCCCTCTCTTGTGGGGGTTGTTAGTGCCACTGACTGTTGTTTTTGTGGGTTTTCTTCAAAGCTCTCCCAATAGTTTTGTAACCAACTGCTGTTTTTTTCCTCATGGCTGACCTGTTCGATGTCTGGTCATTAATACAATAGTGGTTTCTTCTTTTTTCAGAACAATCCAGATTGTGTTGGATATGCCCATTAGTTGTGCAGTGATTTACCCTCTTTTTCCAAACTTCAAAATGGCTTGCCTTTCTCCCATATACAGCTCTCTGGTCTTCATGTTTAGTTTGTTCTTTTTAAGGAATACAGTCTTCACAGGCAAAACCCACCAAGTGTAGACTTTTACAACTATATATATATTTATTCAGTAATTCCTAGAGAGAATACCAAGTGCACCAGAAAATGTCAGATCTGTGATGATCATCAGGTACATTTTTCTAATGGAAGAAGAGTAGCTGCCTGACTTATAACAACAGTATACATTTTATTTTATTTTTTTTACAAGAAACATTCAGAAGATATGTAAAAAGTAATTTAGCCTCAAGTATGAATGCTGATGATGAGAGTATAAAATATAATCCCTATCTCTAGGCTGAACTCCCAAACCTCTATCCTTACAAGCACTCTTAAATGTGAAGATGTAGAGTTTGTTTTAACCTGCGGAGATGATTTATCTCAGTTACCATCAAGTACACATTTAAAGTCTCCACCCAGAAACCCAATATGTGCTGGTTGAACAGTAGATCCGTGTGTGACATAAATGTAAGACAGTCTTTATTTGGAGCTAACACTTTCATTTTAGTTACATGCATCCCTATAATAGAGGCAGAAATCAGCACGACATACTTAAATATTAATAGAATGCTCTTATTGGAGATTGGCAGTGCCCCTATTACTTGAAGTAAATTTAAAAAAAAATAAAAAATCAGACCAAAGCAATCCCTCCTTTGGTTTTTCTTGTCTTTATCAGATAGGTGAGTTTCTTCTTTAAGGAAAGTCAGAATGTCATTTCTTTTAATTACATGGCTAATGCTCTTCCCATTCCAAGTTCTGGGGTATGGCCTTTTTCAAGGCAGCATTCAGGATGGTTTCCTTGTCAGTGAAAAAACAGAAACTTACTAGAACACTTGGACACACAGTCCTGACTGACTGTTACAGACAGACCTAGCTATTTCTTTATTATTATTAACTCCATCCATTAGCCTTTACCTCACACAGGGCCATCCACACTAGTGCTAAGATCCATGCCAGCCTTGCTAGCTGGTTGGTTTGCCTAAATTCATTTCTTTAGCTTTCTGCAAACAGAAAGACATAAAGACTGATGTGTCTGACATAATGAGAACTCCACAGAACCGTTTTAAAAGAGGTAGAATATGCAAAATATTCAAAGTTGGAGGAGTTATTTAAATAATGTATCAGGGCTCACATAGGCAACAAGAAACATACATGTTCCAATATTTTTGATCTTATATAAAATCTCATTTGTCCTATCATTGAAGGAGGTTGTTCAGTGACAGTAATTGGCAGCTCCCTTGCACTCATGCATTGGTCAATCCACAAGCCTTATAATGCCTTCTCTTTTTTTTTTAGCTTCAAAATTTTATGATGGACTAATGCACCATAGACACTCCCTCTTGTTGTAGTTATGTGGAGAGGTCCAGGTCTAGTTGAGATTTCATTAGTCCTGTAGGAAATACTATAATTTAAAACAGCACAGATCCAGTGGTTTATCAGACATTTTACTATGCATTTATTAGAACAAACATTCCTTATATCGGTTAGTTTTTTTTGTTTGTTTTTTATTTAAATATGCATGGGGTAAAAGCTTATGGCTTGTTATTTCTTGTCTGTATTTGTGTGCTTGTTGTACAGGAACTGAAGCTTCCCTTCACTTTCCTAAGTGGTCATATCCATGAGTTGCGAATACATGTACCATGGACCAAGCTGAGCTCCGAACCAGTTGTTGTCACAATCAACACCATGGAGTGCATCCTCAAGCTGAAAGATGGTTCTCAGGTGAGTAACCTATCCTAAGACAGACACACATATAAATAAACTAAACTTCATCTGACACATCTCTCTTAAGCCATAGGAAATTCAAAATCAATTAAATAATGCACTCTATTGTTTTGCAAGTGAATCAGTTGTTTGCTAAGACTCAGATGTAAATTACATAAAAATAAATCACGAAGTAAGTTAGTAAACAAAACAAAATCATTTTAAAGCTGTTGTTTTCAATTCTGATACAGATACAGCCTGTGCTAGATTATATACAACATCAGTGTCCATAATGAATTTACTATATTCCTTGTCATTCTAAGTATGTTTGTCTTTTTTGTGGTTGTTGTTCAGTGAGAGACCATGGCTTCCTATTTTGAAGATGTTCATGACGATCTATTCTTGATGAAATAGGAATGATCTTTTTTTAATGCATGCTTTTTATCAAACCAGTGCTAGTTTATTGGCCTTTGTTAGCAACTCTGGCTTAAATGAGGTACCTAGCTATCCAAGTGTGAAAAATATAGCTAGCTATTTTACTGCAGACCTTAAGCCTGAATATAGCTTTAATAGAATAACAGAATGTACAAATTCACTGGAACTCCATTGCAGTACCTAAACAATCTTCGGTATGGCAACAGGACCACTTATGTTCATTAAAGTATAAGATGGCATGGTGTTTGCAAGAAAGGTCCCAATTGCTCAATCAGCAAATGAAAAAGAGATGGATAAATGTGGATTTTACACATTTTTTAACCTTATCTGTAAAACAATAATAGGATAATCATTCATTGGAGCATGACCTCTGCATCACACCTAGGTTTTAAGCACAGAATAATGAAATGCCTTTGTGTGTGGTAGCATTAACTGCCCAAACCATGACAATGCCTCTGTGTATAAACAAAGTTTGGAAAACCTTGGGCAGTGGTAGTTTGAATAGATAAGGCTCTGGGTTGTTAAGGAGCTAAGCTGCCACTGTTGACTTCTTGAGCAAGGCCCTTCAACCTCTCTGCTCCAGGGGCACTGTATCATGTCTGACCCTGTGCTCTGACTCCAACTGCCTAAGCTGGGATATGTGAAGAAAAGAATTTCACTGTGCTGTTATGTATATGTGACCAAAATAAAGGCTTCTTCTTCAACTCTTATTGCTAAGGTTTGTGAGTGGTCCAAGCAAAGACCTCAACCTTACTGAACACCAATGGGATGAATTGGGCTGTTCACTAGGTCTCACTTGATATCAGTGCCTGACCCCACCAATGCTCTTGTGACTGAATGCGCACAAATCCACAATTTTCAAAATCAAGTGCAGTGCCTTTCCTGAAAATTGGAGGATGTTATAAGAGCAAAGGGGGTGGGAGACCATTTTTCTTATTAAGATCTATGGTTTTAGGTGTTCCTAATAGAGTCCTGCAGGAATGAGTCTTAAACCCTGGAAATAAGTTATTGGGTTTTTGGTTCAATGCCTCAGGGAACTAGTTTTTTCAACTAAACATTGAAAGGTGGTGATGTTTTTCTGCAATTTTCTGTAATAATAATTTGCTTTTTGTCAAGGGATACATGGTGATATTAATGGTTGGCCTACAAAAATATGTTTGCTATGAGAGTGAATTTACTGAAGACATTTGGCTTTGAGATGAAAAGGATACATTGAGATTATGTTAAACAACAGAGAGTGTGTTAGACTATAGCACCTTTGGGTGGCAGACCATCCAATTTTTTGGTGATCAGATTTAAAAAACAGATTTTTAAATTGAAGTGAACATGCACTGACCAGTAGCTCACTGACAGCACCAAACTCTTTTATTCAGCCTTGTACAGCAGCTTCTTTCAGTTGTTGGTGATTGTTTGGTGATTGACTTGGCCAGTTTAAAACCTTCCTATGTGTGTTGGCATGTGATTTGGGTCATTGTCTTGCTGGATCATGGAGTTCCTTTTCAATTAGATTTGATATATTTCTTTGTACATTGGCAGACAGAATGTTTTTGTAGACTGCTGGATTTACTCGTGGATATCAGCCAGCTAGACTTCTTCCTTGGCTGGTGCAGCCTGTCCACCAAATAGCCGGTGTTGCAGAGCAAACAATCAAAATTCAAGTTGAAACAAAATTTACTTGAAAGAAACTCTTACTTATTTATGTATTTATTTATTTATGTACATATTAAATTTATTTAATTTGTATAGTGCTTTTAACAGTGGATTTCGTCCAAAGCAGCTTTACAGGAATATAAAAATTTAGAATACAAATTATAAAATTTCAACTTTATATTATCCACAATGAGCAAGCCAGAAGCAATGGTGGCAAGGACAAACTCCATTAGATGATTATAAGAAAGAAACCTTGAGATAAACCAGCCTCAAAATGGAACCCATCCTTATCAGGGTGACACACTTACTCATGGATATACTGCCATCCTCTACAACTGCATCTTGCCCCAAGCAGTCAGGTTCCTCAATACCGAGCCAATATCCACGTGAACTCAACTTTGCGCCTGTAATCGTGTTACATTTTTCTTTAGAGCACAGAAAGTGTGGTTAATGTAGATGTAGTGTTAGATCCCAAATGATGATTTACAGTGGCAAGTAAAATCTTCCTGAGAATAACATAAAGAGGTAGCAGACTCCAGGCTGAAACCAGATATTGTGATTGTAAATCATTACTCTTCCACAAATGTATAGATGTTTGGCATTTTAAGTAGTTTCATTGTGATTGTAGTGTAAATGATTCATCTGTTATGTTAACAGTAACTGGCTTTCAGTATACAACGTTTATTATTTGGCAAAAGTTAAATGCCTTGAATTTGCAGTCTCAGATTTATTTTGACTCTCACCTCTGTATCCAAACATGAGTTATTAATGAATCTGGGCAGGGAAGGAGGAATCCCTAAAGCAAATAGTGTGAGGTATAATGCTGAATGTGTAATGTGGCTGACAATTAAAACAATGCATTGTGACTTAATGGCAGAATAAAGGCAGAAGTCTCTATACACCCATGTTTTTTTTTCTGAAATTGCCTTATTTTGGAAATGTTGACCTGTGGATTAAAAAAAGAGCAAAATAGAATCTTTCAATAGAAATCAACCTCTGGGAGTACACTGGCTGGCTATAAAAGAATTACTTACAGCACTTAAATCAAAGCATTATAACAGACAAGAACACTTCTTTTTCTCTACTAACAGATGCTATCTCTGTCATCTCTTCAGTTCTAACACTAATTTACTTTTGTGGTCTTTTGTTTGTTTTTTTTTTTACTATTTATTACTGCTCATGAACTACATTGCCTTTCTTTTCATTCTCCCTAATGTATACTTACATTCCACACACACACACAGCAGCTTTCTGACCCTATTTGTAAAGTTTATTTATACAACCTAGCAGAAGCTATAAACCTAGGAGGGGCAGCTTAACATGCCCATTAGCCCACTCATAGTTCTCACTCTGTCCTCTCACCTGCCGCTCTCTATCTCTTCAACTTTCCTCTTTTTCTCGTATCAAAATTGTAAAGAACAAATACATGTTCTGTGTTTGTAGGATGAGAATGAGAGCAGTACATCCAGTTGGAGTGCCTCTGAGAAGAATGTGCCTAAACCTCGACGAATCCAGCAGACTTCCCCTGACCCTGACTTACCCCCAGGTGAGTGGTATCTTCAGGGCCAGAGTAATGGTTCTTATCAGACGGACCCTTGTTACACAAGCACACAACCCTCTTCTGTTTCTTTTTTCTGGTTAGTGGGATTTGTTTAGTCAGTTGTAGTCAGTATAGCTTGTTCAGTGGAGCAGTTAAGTGAATGAGGTTATTGTGTGTCTAGGGAGGATCTGCTTGCATGGGCCTAAATGAGATAACATCTTACCAGACACCCCTCTCACACATTCCCACTCTGTTTCCCCATTAGCCCATGACCTGCAAGTTTTCACCTCTCATACACAAAAATCTATTGGATAAGTTATGTATATTAAAGATAGGGCCAATATGTAAAGGCAAGATATATTAGGGGTGTAACGGTACATGCATTCGTCCCGAACCGTCACGATACAGGCATCACGGTCCGGTTCGTGTACTCCGATGACGAATACACTCAGTCACAGCTGTGGAAATACGACCAATATGCTAACACATATCAGACGACATTATCCAGATGTGTCAGTCACCGGAGTTAGGCAGAAAAAGACTACAGTAGTGCAACAACTAATCCCTGCAGTTTTTAAGCAGCCTTTAGATGTGAGAGCAGACAGGACCAAAGCTATTACGGAGGCAATTGGCATATACATCATATATATCTGCAATGCTCCCATATTCAGTAGTAGAGGATCCCGGCTTCAATTATTTTCATTAAATGTGCTCGAGCCACTGTCCCATCTCATGCGCACATAAGCCAGTCCGTGGTCCCTTCTCTATACACACGCACGAGAGCAGTGACTGAACTCGAGTTGTCCACTGCACCTGCTGTTACATTAACAACAGATGGATGGACCTCCTGTGCTATCGAAAGCTATCTCACAGTGACCACACACTTCAGCATAATATATATACTTAATATTACAATTAATAATATCATCATATGATGAAATGATAAAAGTTTTTAAAGTTTAATATATAGTCTCCTAATTAAAAAGTTTTATTTTTCATTATTCTATTTATTTTGTATTTTCATATCACAAGAAGCTTTTCAGTTTTGTAGCTGATTGTGACCAAACACTACTGCCTGTTCAAAATAAACAGAAAAAGAAGCAAGCACTGGGGACTTGTTGCTTATTCCTGTTGTACCAAACCTGTATCGATCTGTGACCCCCATACCGAACCGTGACGTCCATGTACACCCCTTTTATATATCTCCAGATTTGAACCCTATTGAAAACCTCTGGAATGTCATCAAGATGACACATGGTCACAAAGATGGATGGTCACAAACCATCAAGCAAAGCTGAGCTGTTTGCTTTTTTGCAAAAAGAGGTATAAAGTTCCCCAACAGCAATGTGGAAAAACTGGTGCAGAGCATGGAGCCAAAACACATGCAAATCGGGGTTATTCCACCAAAGACTGATTTCTTAATGTTATTTAGCCAAAGCATTAACACAGTTTGTTAACAAATTATTTGCGTTTTGTAATAGCTCTGCAAATACTGCATGATCTTGGGTTATTTTGGTGTGTTGTCACTTCCTTTAAATAAACAAGACTGTTCGTCTCACCAGTACATGCACCTATAAGAAAAAAAACATAAGAAACTGATTATTTTGCAGTGGTCTCTTATTTTTTTTCCCCCAGAGATACAAATAAATATAATATATATATATTTATTTATGTGTGTGTGTGTATAATACATACACACACACACACACACTCTGCCACTTAAAAGTTTGGGATCAATTGCATATTTCAGCTATGGAGGAAGACTCCATCAGTGAGGGGGATGCTCCAGGAAGCATGGGGTGAAATCTCATCAGATTATCTTGAAAAATTGACCACTAGAATGCCCAGGCTGTAATTGCTGCAAAAGGTGGTTTTTTTGATGAAGGCAAAGTTTGAAGAAAACATTCATCATTTCCATCAAAATCATTATTTCTAACTCTGACATGTCAGCATGTCCTGTTCTTTTGCTATATTTTCTATTCAGACTAATTCCATGTGTGTTTCCTTGGAAAACAATAAAATTTTTGAGTGATCCCAAAATTTTGAGCGGTATACATATACAGTGAGGGAAAGTTTTTTTTTGATCCCCTGCTGATTTTGTACGTTTTCCCACTGACAAAGAAATTATCAGTCTATAATTTTAATGGTAGGTTTATTTTAACAGTGAGAGACAGAATAACAACAAAAAAAAAACATCCAGAAAAATGCATTTCAAAAAAGTTATACATTGATTTGCATTTTAATGAGGGAAATAAGTATTTGATCCCCTATCAATCAGCAAGATTTATGGCTTAGAGGTCTTAAAAAGGAGTGCTCCTAATCTCGGCATGTTACCTGTATAAAAGACACCTGTCCACAGAAGCAATCAATCAGATTCCAAACTCTCCACCATGGCCAAGACCAAAGATCTGTCCAAGGATGTCATGGACATGATTGTAGACCTACACAAGAATGGGCTACAAGACCATCGCCAAGCAGCTTGGTGAGAAGGTGACAACAGTTGGTGTGATTATTTGCAAATGGAAGAAACGCAAAATAACTGTCAATCTTCCTCGGTCTGGGGCTCCATGCATGATCTCACCTTGTGGAGTTTCAGTGATCATGAGAACGGTAAGGAATCAGCCCAGAACTACACATGAGGATCTTGTCAATGATGTCAAGGCAGCTGGGACCATAGTCACCAAGAAAAAAATTTGTAACACACTATGCCGTGAAGGACCGAAATCCTACAGCACCCCCTGCTCAAGAAAGCACATGTACAGGCCCAACTGAAGTTTGCCAATGAATATCTGAATGATTCAGAGGAGAACTGTTGTGGTCAGATCAGACCAAAATCAAGCTCTTTGGCATCAACGCAACTCGCCATGTTTGGAGGAGGAGGAATGCTGCCTATGACCCCAAGAACACCATCCTCACCGTAAAACATGGAGGTGGAAACATTATGCATTGGGGGTGTTTTTCTGCTAAGGGGACAGGACAACTGCACAGCATCAAAAAGGATGATGGACTGGGCCATGTACCATCAAATCTTGGGTGAGAACCTCCTTCCCTCAGACAGGGCATTGAAAATGGGTCTTGGATAGGTATTCCAGCATGAGAATGAGCCAAAACACACGTCCAAGGCAACAAAGGAGTGACTCAGGAACAAGCACATTAAGGTCCTGGAGTGGCCTAGCCAGTCTCCAGACCTTAATCCCATAGCAAATCTGTACAGGGAGCTGAAGGTTGCCAAATGTCAGCCTCGAAACCTTAAGGAGTCGGAGAGGATCTGCAAAGAGGAGTGGGACAAAATCCCCCCTGAGATGTGTGCAAACCTGCTGGCCAACTACAAGAAGCGTCTAACCTCTGTAATTGCCAACAAGGGTGTTGCCACCAAGTACAAAATCATGTTTTGCAAAGGGGTCAAATACTTATTGCACTCATTAAAATGCAAATCAATGTATAACTCTTTTGAAATGCACTTTTCTGGATTTTTTGTTGTTGTTGTTTTTCTGTCTCTCACTGTTCAAATAATCCTACCATTAAAATTATAGACAGATCATTTCCTTGTCAGTGGGCAAACATACCAAGTCAGCAGGGGATCAAATAATATATTATATACACTATATTGCCAAAAGTGTTCGCTCACCCATCCAAATAATCAGAATCAGGTGTTCCAATCACTTCCATGGCCACAGGTGTATAAAATCAAGCACCTAGGCATGCAGACTGTTTTTACAAACATTTGTGAAAGAATGGGTCACTCTCAGGAGCTCAGTGAATTCCAGCGTGGAACTGTGATAGGATGCCACCTGTGCAACAAATCCAGTCGTGAAATTTCCTCGCTCCTAAATATTCCACAGTCAACTGTCAGCTGTATTATAAGAACGTGGAAGTGTTTGGGAACGACAGCAACTCAGCAACTAAGCCATGTAAACTGATGGAGCGGGGTCAGCGGATGCTGAGGTGCATAGTGCGAAGAGGTCGCTAACTTTCTGCAGAGTCAATCGCTACAGACCTCCAAACTTCATGTGGCCTTCAGATTAGCTCAAGAACAGTGCGCAGAGAGCTTCATGGAATGGGTTTCCATGGCCGAGCAGCTGCATCCAAGCCATACATCACCAAGTGCAATGCAAAGCGTCGGATGCAGTGGTGTAAAGCACGCCACCACTGGACTCTAGAGCAGTGGAGACGCGTTCTCTGGAGGGACGAATCGCGCTTCTCCATCTGGCAATCTGATGGACGAGTCTGGGTTTGGCGGATCTCAGGAGCTGGGCTTGGCCCCTTAGTTCCAGTGAAAGGAACTCTGAATGCTTCAGCATACCAAGACATTTTGGACAATTCCATGCTCCCAACTTTGTGGGAACAGTTTGGAGCTGGCCCCTTCCTCTTCCAACATGACTGTGCACCAGTGCACAAAGCAAGGTCCATAAAGACATGGATGACAGAGTCTGGTGTGGATGAACTTGACTGGCCTGCAGAGAGTCCTGACCTCAACCCGATAGAACACCTTTGGGATGAATTAGAGCGGAGACTGAGAGCCAGGCCTTCTCGTCCAACATCAGTGTGTGACCTCACAAATGCGCTTCTGGAAGAATGGTCAAAAATTCCCATAAACACACTCCTAAACCTTGTGGACAGCCTTCCCAGAAGAGTTGAAGCTGTTATAGCTGCAAAGGGTGGACCGACGTCATATTGAACCCTATGGATTAGGAATGGGATGTCACTTAAGTTCATATGCGAGTCAAGGCAGGTGAGCGAATACTTTTGGCAATATAGTGTGTAATGTGCAGTCTATGGAAGAAAAGGCTTTCTTATATAACGATTTGGATTGTGAAAAAGACTGAGCAGAAATATAGAAGCCATCCTCTAAGAATCAGAAAGTCTAATATGAATTTTTTCACTGTCTCCCTTCTGTCTCATTCTCTCTCTGCAGGCTATGTACAGAGTCTAATCCGCCGTGTAGTAAATAACTTGAACGTCGTGATCAATAACCTGATTCTGAAGTACGTGGAGGATGACATTGTGCTGTCCGTCAACATCACTTCAGCTGAGTGCTGCACAGTGGATGAGCAGTGGGAAAGAGCCTTCATGGACATCACATGTGAGTTTTCATATACTGCTTGGTTGTGTCCATTTCCATAAAAGGGAAATTAGTTTTTTGATGATTGTTACACCTCTTCCATGCATGCTGTGAGTGAGTGAAGTGGTTCTATCATCAAGCTATCACAAACCAGTTCCATTTTAAATTTTTAACATCAGTGCAGTGGGCCGTGTCAAATTTCTTACACATTTATTCTTGCTTCTGAATGAAAAGTAGTGTTCAACCACATTTTTGTAACAGATTTGTAAAAAATACTGATTTCATAGTTCTGGTCACTAGTATTCCCTTACAACTAATGTTAAACATAATCAGAGAGAATGGTTCAGTAAGTGGACTTTTTGAGCTTTTGAGTCATCGTTACATTGTGGATTGACCCATTTCATCTCTAAAGCAGTAGAACACTTTTACTACCTCTCTAAACATGATCACACACACACACACACACACACACGCTTTTTGTAGTGCACTTCCTTTTAACTTTTTGATCCTCTTCTTTCTGCAGCTCCTAAGCTTGTTTTGAGGAAGGTGATAAATTTTGCAGACTGCACAGTGTGTTTGGATAAGCGGAATGCCAGTGGGAAAATTGAGTTTTATCAGGACCCATTGCTCTACAAGTGCTCCTTCAGAACCCGGCTTCACTTCACCTACCACAACATCAATTACAAAATCCCAGCCATCATCAAAGTAAGATGCATCTCTCTTTTATTTCCCTTTCTATTGGAATAAGACTTTGATTTAATTCTTGGTTCCTTGTTTACTTGTCTCTCCCTATTAGGAAAAGCGAGCTACTTTTGATTGTTGTAGTGTTTTGTCTGTGTGTGTGTATTGTAAACATTGTAGTTTTGTGAAAATGTTTACAATTTTCTTTGTGTGTGTGTGTTTTAGATCCACACAATGGTTGACAGCCTTAAGTTGTCTCTGACAGACCAACAGCTTCCCATGTTTGTGCGGCTGCTGGAGCTCGCAGTGGCTCTATATTATGGGGAGATCAGAGCTCAGAGAGATGGAGAGAGAGAGGAGAGTTCTTCTACTAATGAAGTTGTGGTTAACATTCCAGGTTAGCGGATATAACAAGGCTACCTTCAGACCACTTTTTCCATACACTGTACTTAGGAAGATAAGTCTACTTTAAACATGCACACAGCTTTATTTTGTACACATTTGTGTTTGATGCTTCAGAAGTAATGCATACATCACATCCTGTGTATGATATTTATCCAATGTGGTAGCTTAGTGGTTGGACTACTGATCAGAAGGTTGTGAGTTCCCAGGCTGACAAAACTGCCACTGCTAGGCCACTGTTCAAGCCCCTTAACCCTCAGTTGCTCAGCTGTGTAAAATGTAAATCGCTCTGGAAAAGGGCGTCTGCCAAATGCTTTCCACACTTAGTTTGAACTTAGAAGCATAAATATTGTTACAGACTGTTGTTGATCTTTCGGCTGCTCCCTGTGTGTGAGGGGTCGTCACAGCGGACCAACTGGTCTGCACAACAACTTGGCACAGCTTTTACGCCAGATACCCTTCCTGAAAATGTCCTAAACTGCCTGCTCGATTAGTAGAATGAGAAGTTTTAATTGAAATATCATAATTTTCCTTTGCAGAGCCACTGAGTTTCCTTAATCCTAAACCAGTAGTGTTTTTTAAAAAGACATCTTCAGTGTGATTAAACATTCCAGTATGATGTTATTATCTCTCTTCTTTTCTCTGTCCACCTCACCATTCATCTGAGAGTATAGTTTTAGACCTGTTTTGTCTCTCTCCTTCAGCAGGGGTGGTGAATGAGGGCATGGATCCAAATGCACCAGGTCAATATTCAACACCAGATCAGTACATGCAAAATGACAATGAAGATCAGGGCTGGGTGTCATGGGCCTGGTCGTTTGTCCCAGCCATCATCAACACTAACGAGGAGGAGGAGTATTATGCTGAGATGGAGAGCACCGGGAATCCTAGCCCACTACAGTCCTCTCTCAGGGAACCCATAGTCTCTGTAGGGTTCTACTGCACCAAAGCCTCAGTTACATTCAAGGTGAGAGACAAGCAGGCATTTTGCTTTATGTTGGTGGGCTAACTTGTGAGTTTAGGGGGCTCATCATTCAAAATGTCACAAAAAATGTGCTACACTACCCATTAATGATATGTGCCTTATACATTTCAAATTCTATTGGTCTTTTGATAATATTATTAGTAACAAGCATATTCATATAGCTTTAGACACACTTGTTTGGGTTTTTTCATATTTTGTCCTTACCTTGTTCTGAACATACAGTCAAGCCCGAAATTATTCATACCCCTGGCAAATTCTGACTTAAAGTTACTTTTATTCAACCAGCAAGTTTTTTCTTGATTAGAAATGACACAGGCGTCTCGCAGAAGATAATAAAACGATGTACAAGAGGCATCATTGTGGAAAAACTTATTACTCATCTTTTATTTACATTTGAACAAAAAAGTGGCATGTCCAAAATTATTCATACCCTTCTCAATAATCAATAGAAAAGCCTTTATTGGCTATTACAGCAATCAAACGCTTCCTATAATTGCTGACTAGCTTTTTGCATGTCTCCACTGGTATTTTTGCCCATTCATCTTTAGCGATGAGCTCCAACTCTTTCAGGTTGGAGGGTCTCCTTGCCATCACCCTGATCTTTAGCTCCCTCCACAGATTCTCAGTTGGATTTAAGTCAGGACTCTGGCTGGGCCACTGCAAAACGTTTTTGTCTGCTAACCATTTCTTCACCACTTTTGCTGTGTGTTTTGGGTCGTTGTCGTGCTGAAATGTCCACTGGTGCCCAAGGCCAAGTTTCTCTGCAGACTGCCTGATGTTGTTGTTGTTGTTGTTGAGAATTTTGATGTATTGCTCCTTTTTCATGGTGCCATTTACTGTGATTAGGTTCCCTGGTCCACTGGCTGAAAAACACCCCCAAAACATTAGGTTCCCACCACCATGTTTGACAGTGGGGATGGTGTTCTTAGGGTTGAAGGCTTCTCCTTTTTTATGCCAAATGAAGGCTACATCATTGTGGCCAAACAATTCAATTTTTGTTTCATCTGACCATAAAACAGAAGACCAGAAGTCTTTTTCTTTGTCCAGATGAGCATTTGCAAAGGCCAAGCGGGCTTTTGTGTGCATTATCTGGAGAAGTGGTGTCCTCCTTGGTCTGCGTCCGTGGAACCCAACGGTGTGCAGTGTCCGTTGGACTGTCTGCCTTGAGATGTTGCCACCAGCAGAGCCCAGATTCATCAGGATGGCCTTGGTGGTGATCCTTGGATTCTTTTTTACCTCTCTCACTATCCTCCTGGCCAGCACAGGTGTCACTTTTGGCTTCCGACCACATCCTCTGAGATTTTTCACAGTGCGGAACATCTTGTATTTTTTAATAATACTTTGCACTGTAGCCACTGGAACTTCAAAACATTTAGATATGGTCTTATAGCCCTTTCCTTGTGAGCAGCCACAATGCGGAGCCGCAGGTCCTCAGTGAGCTCCTTTGTCTTAGCCATGACTGTCCACAAACCAACAGCAGAGAGCTTCTGTTTTTCACCTGTTGAGTTGATTAAAACAGCTGTTCCCAATGAATCAGGGTAATTAGGATGCTTTAGAACAGCTTGGACTATTTGGAATGGTATAGAACTTTCGATTTTCCCATAGACTGTGACAATTTGCAAAGGGTATGAATAATTTTGGACATGCCACTTTTTGCTCAAATGTAAATAAAAGCTGAGAAATATTTTTTTCCAACATGATGCCTCTTGTACATCGTCTTATTATCTTTTGGGAGAAGCCTGTGTCATTTCCGGTCAAAAAAAAACTTGCTGGTTAAATAAAAGTAACTTTAAGTCAGAATTTGCCAGGGGTATGAATAATTTCAGGCTTGACTGTATGTAATTATATCATAATAATTTCTGTCCTGTTTGGCTAGCTCAGCAGTATTTCATGTCTCCTTGTTTGCATCATGGTGATGATTTTAATCCCAAGGTTTGTTAGATGATTTTTTGTTTATCAGTTCTTTTTGTGTGTTACTGACAGCTCCTTTGTTTCTTTGTTTCTTTAGCTAACAGAGAGCAGTTCTGAGAGCAGTTACTATAGCCCTCAGAAAGTGAAGTCACAGGAGATACTCTGTGTGGAGCAGGAAGGTATCACTGTGGAGGTAAAGACAGATCCATGGTCATAAATGATTTATTTTGAACTGCTTAGATAGTGGGAGAAACTGGAGTGTAAAATTGGGGAGAAAATGGGGTTAAAAAAAGAAGCACATTAAGGGTGGGACCAGAGATAGGGCCAATAAGTAAAGGCAAGATTATTCAGCTAGAGAAGTAGTTGTATGTTTTGGCATCATCTAGGTCTCATCAGACTTACAAATATGTGCATTTTTTCCCTCTTACATTCTTTTAGGCATTGATGATGGGAGAGCTATTTTTTGACTGTCAGATTGGGGTGGTGGGCTGTAGAGCTCTGTGTCTGAAAGGTTTCATGGGAGTGTGGGACTTTGAGAAGAAGACAGACAGAAAAGAAGAGGTAATGTGTGCACGTGTATGTGTAATACACTGCTTATTTAATTTATTCATTTTTATTTACAGACTCCTAACTTTTCATGTGCACACTTTTTGCTCATGTACACACACAACCATATCCCATATGTATTTTGAATAATACAGATAGAATGGGAAATTACGTAGAATACACAATTTGTTATTCTTGACAGTTGTATTTATTATGTATGTATTTGCATGTCAATATTCATCTTGTGGATGTGCGTTAATGCAGGATGCTGTGTTCTTCTACTGTGGAGAGAATCTAAACACTAAAGGAGTTACCTACTTGACCAATTCATTATTTGACAGCCGCAGCCCAGAAAACAATGGGGTTCGTGCAGAATTCATACTCGATGCCAACCTCCACAAGGTATCAGTACATTTTCATTTCTCATTTAAAAAAAAAAATTGAATCTGGTTAACATTTCTAGAAGTATATTGCAGGCAATGGCAGAATAATTCTTGGAAAGAGTGGTCTATGTGGGTGAGATTACTTTTACAAAAAAAGTTTGCTCATTTTGAGCAAATTGAAGAGCTTTGTATGAAAAAAAAACATATTGCCATTCATGCTTTCTTTATACACACAATTCTGATATGACTTTCTGACTTGCACCACAGTTAAAGGAAATAATGCACTTGTTTTATTATTGCTGTTTTGTGCCATCTCTCTGTGTAACAATGTGTGAATGTTCCTCCAATCAGATACTGAGGTGGATGGCTAAACATGAGGTGGATGGCTAGACTTTATTTTCAGTATTAAGTGCTGATTAATTACAGTTGAGCCCAAAAGTTTACATGTACCTAGGCTAAAGGTAATTATGGTATACTTATAATGTCACGTTGGGATTCTACTCTATGTACATGTAAAAATAATAGGTGATGCACACATACACACACATATATACATACACACACACACACAGACACACATACATACATTATATATATGGGTTTTCAGAGGCTCAGAAGTTTTCGTACACTTTGTAAGTGTTACTTTGGTAATGACCTTGACCAGTTGTTCACTCAGAAGCTTCAGCAAGCTTCTCATGATACTTTTCTGGAATATTTGTCCATTTTTCTAGATAAAACTAGGTAAGAAGTCAGGTTTAAGGGCGTGTGCTGGTAATCACCTGAAAACATCAGGTTTAGAGTACAGGCTTTTTCCTTGTGAGACAGTATTTCTCACCATAGCAGTTTAGGACTCTCTTAATGGTGGATGTACATACTTGATGCTTTCAACTCCTTCACTAGTTCATTTGTAGTTGTTTTGGGGTTCAGTTAAAACTTTTGGACCAATATTTATGCATCCTTGTGAATTAATTTATACTTCCTTCCTGAATTGTGTGTAGATTGTTTGTATGATCCAAGGACTTTTTATATTTTCATACAGTTTTTTTTTTTTTATACAAATGCCCCAGACTTTTCTTTTAATAATATATATTTTCTTATCTCTGGTCTTGGTTTGGATTTTCCACTGGTATTAAACACAAAAAGACTAAGGCCTTTAAAGGTAACCTTCAAATACAATTGCAGGTTTTATGTCATTAAAGCAATTTGTGAAATTGTAAACATTTTACTCACTGGAATTCTGATTTATAGCTGAAATAATTATAATAAATAATTATAAAGTATAGCTGAAATAAATATTTTTCTAATCAGCTGTTTTAAAATGACCTCTGTTATGAATTAGATGGCCTAATCGACTCTATGCTATCTATTCTAATTAAATGTTTGACATGAGTTGTGTGGAACTGTAACCTTTAGCCTCTACTGAACAATCTCTCTGATTCACTACTTACTTATCATAAGGTCCTGAAAATGGCACTAAAACAATGACTGGATGTAAAGCACTGAAAAAGAAGTAGAACAAGAGCTCACATTATAAAATCTTGTTTGCTGATAGGTCTTTTTTTTTATTACATCTGTTTTGTCTGTAGTGATTTGCTAGCTGTAATAATCTGTCATATAAAATCATCATGAAGTGTGTTTATTTTGTGTTTATTATTTTGTTCTATTTTGGTGTAAAATGATACACAAATACTTTGCTATGGTATTTACATGCTATTTAAATACTTGCTACAGGTTGCACAGCCTCGACATCATAATAATTACAGATATGCCATCCTTTCATCCTTGCATTTTGCTTAAAAAAAATCAGCGTCAGAGTACACGAAAATAGCAGTGTTAATATTAACTAATAATAACTGACCACTCTGAACTGCTGCTCATTTCTTTTAGGATGTAGACACCAGAAAAGTTCAAATGTACACTATATTATAACTTGCGCTACATAACATGTTATGCAAATGATAATAGGATGAAAGAAATAAGCTTTTTTAACTTTATGGACTTTTTCTTTGTTCCTGGATCTTCTTTACTATCATCTACATCTTAACTAAAACAGACTACCGGCAGCTCAAAATAGGGATCTAGTAGAGATGCAACGGGTAGCAGGTTTTGTTTCACTTGGTAAAAGTGTTTTCTGTACAGTTCTGAGTATAGTCCTTTGTGTTGTTTTTCTTTTGTTATGCTATCATGGTCAAGGATCGATAGCGGTTGGTCTTCAGGAACAACATGCTGGGTAACAGCTGTTCTTTTCACTCACCTTGTGTGGAAATCTGTAGACATTTTTGTCTCCTCTAGCTAGCGTTTTCTGCAGGCAGTGAACTCAATGTGCTTAGTTTTATGTTTACGATGTCTTATCAGGTTACTTGTATGTAGATGCTGGACTTCCTCCCGTTGCTTTTACTGTGCATATTGAAATAGATCCAGATTTTTATCATGTTGTTGTGTCGTTTGGTTATTAGCACAACAACATTCACTAGGATTATGTCACACAGTGCCAGGTGGTATCGGATGATTTTTTTTTTTTTTTTTTTTTTTTACGAGTAAAGGATGGATCTCTCTCACACTCATGATCCCTCCTGTGGAAGTATAGGTGCTGATTTTCATTCCAGCTGTTTTATACTCAGCAGTTCATGTGTGCATTGGAGGTCTACTTCAGATGCTGCCAAGAGAATAACGTCATCGGCATACAACACAGATGTTAGCTCTAGCGCCAATACTGAACATCATTCCATGTTTGGCTACATCTTGAAAAATGTTTGTTTTTTAGTGTTGTAACAAATGATTATTAGCTAATAAGTTAGCTAATAAGTCTTTAGAGAATGCCTTAGCTAATTAGGCTTGAGAGACTGAAGGTGATTCACTACTGATTGTGTTTCTACAACTGCTCTGCCTTCTCGAAGCATTTTTTGACCCTATCTCTATAACTTCCTATTATGTTTGTTGTATTTGTGTAATCTGTAATAAACACTGTTCTTATGGTAGGAGACCTACACTGAAGCTGCAGGGCTACAACGTTTTGGTGCCTTCTATCTAGATTACCTCTACACAATGGAGAATGAGAGTGGAACAGGTACTGCCCTACACACTCACCTAGTGTTAGTCCTTCTCTCTCTCTCTTGCTCACTCGCTCTTTCTCTCTGTCTCTCTCTCTCTCTCTCTCTCTCTCCCTCTCTGTCTCTCTCTCTCTCTCTCTCTCTCCTTGTCTTGTTTTCTTGTCAAGTTGTTAAATGAGAAACAATCTGTTATTCTACACAATCTATGCAGCCTCACAATAGCATCTTAGCAATTGAAAATATTTTGAATACGGTCATAAATAACTAGTATTACCTACTGTAAGTTTGCAGTAAACCAAATATAAGATTTCAACATCTTATCTCGACATATATACTTATATTTTAAGCTTGCCAGATAATTTTAAGCATCCATTTTTAGAAAAAAAAAAAAGTTAAATTTAAGCCTCTGAAAACAGGCCAAATAAAATTACATTTCATTTATAATACTATTAATAAGAAATAATGTTTGCACATATTCTAGAAATTTCCACTTTTTTTCTGTTTGCAAACCATGAGAAAGTGATCTACATTTAAAATTGAAAGCAAACATTGTGTCTGTGTTATGCTAATATCTAAAGTACAGACACTTGTCAGTCTCTGCCTGCTCCAAGTGTAGTTGGAATTAAACAGTTTCTTGTAGGAATGTGGTGTGGGGTGATGTTGGGCTTGTCCCACGCTCCACTCTGAGACTTTTGTCAGTTCTGCAAAAATGAAACCCAAAACGTGGCTGTGTTCTGTGCTGACTTCATTTCTCAGTTACGCCAATGCCAAGAGGCGAGAAGCAGACAAAAAGGCCCCTAATCCACTAAATCCTGGCTAAGTTTCCTTAGCTGGCCTCTCCAAGTCTCAAGGAATAGGCATATGTTTGATATTAGCACTAATCTGGGTTGGATCAGTGGGAAGAGGAAGTGCTGTTGCTCACTGCAGTTTTATTCCCCAGTTGTAATTTGAACCCTTTAACTCCACACTCCTAAAACCCAACTCATGTCTCATACTCTCAACTACTTGCTTCATTATAGATAGAGCAACAGGTGGAATTTGAACTATAACGACAGCTTGGAATACAGGGCAGCTGTAAAAAAGAAAAAAAAAGGACACTAGGGAATTAAATACCAAATGGGCCAGAGGAGGAGTGCTATATTGGTCTGACCCTTTGCTGTATTGTAAATCTTATTATTACTATATGATATCCCCCCTATGAATGATGATGGAAAAAAATTAATCAATACATGATCATGTTCTTTACTCTGGGGTGAAACTGTGATCAAAATGTACTTTAATGTGGGAAAGGATGTCTTTAGGAGATTTAAATATCATTCAGCTATGATTAAAAAGACAGTGGATAGGTTTATTTAGAATACTGAAAAAAAAATCTATATGACAACTTTCAATGAAAGGATCTCCATAGATGAAAGGATCTAGATCCATCTACAAGTGTCTCCCATTTTATTAGACAAGGTAGAGAGTCAGTGCTGCAATTCTCTCTTGTTTCTCTATACCTGTATTTGTAAGCTTAAAGTTCACTTGATGCATGTGTATGTTTTTCTTGTTTTCCTGAAGGGCATAGTTCTGTAAGTCTCTGTAATATTAGCTGAACTGGATGCCATTAGGGAAATGTTTTGTTAACTAGCTGTCATATTTCAGCTAACCATGTCCTCAAAATGTGTTCAGACCCCTTTATATATAGACAGAGTTACATGCCAAATAATTTTATTTTTTCACAAGCAAACTTTAATCAAGTTCAGAACAGGACCTGGAGTGAGCTACGACTTAAATGGATCTGAACTGGGATTTGTAATTTGTAGGCTTTTATGGTGCTTAAAAATAGGTTCATTTTCCCAAGGTATGCACACTTCTTGGACTCCCTGTAGATGCTTAGGTCATAGGATATCTTTAAGAATAGCTACTGGTTTAATATTAGAAAAAATCCCAAAAGCTAACTACTAATGCTATTTATACTTCAGATTATGAATGTCATTTTTTCTATTGATTAAGGTGTTCTGTGACTTGCATTTAACATTTAAGCCCAATACCTTCTGTACTTGTGTAAACAGGGCAACAGGATTTCTCTTCGATGGGTAAGGTGGACTCTAGTCAGTCGGTGCAGGAAATGTCGATAAAACGATTGGTCATTGGCCCCCTGGATCTACTGCTTCATAGCAGTGCTGTCCATCGCATCTTGAAAATGATCGCCTGTGCCATGGACCATGAGTATGAGCCCTACTACACACTGAAGCCAGGTGACTGATACACAGCAGTTGCAAGAAATTTTGATAATTTTGTCATAATAGAATCCAGTTGTGTTGTCTCTATTTTTCTCAGCCCTTCAGTCTCTCTTTTTGTATACCCCTGTCTCCTGTGTGAATAGATGTGATGGAGGAGAACAAGGAGGTTCCTTCAGTGAATGAGAAAGACTTGGAAGAATTTATCCCAACACGGCTGACATGTGTCACAATACTAAAGGCCTCCATTACTGTTACCATGGCAGAATTCAACCTGTTGCATATACTGCTTCCTGCTATATTGGGCCAGAAGGTAACACACACACACACACACACACACACACACACTTTCACATACATACTAACTGTTTTCTTTTTTTCTGTGACAGGGTTTGGCTGCACAGTCAAATACTACACAGTTCCATCCAGTGAGGCCACTGCCTGCACTCCGTATGCAGGTAGAGAGGGTAAATCTGGAGCATTCAGTACCAATGTATGGCACAGAGCTCATCCGCACTGTCAGCAGCCTCAACCTGCCCTCGGACAACCTCCTGCACCACTGCTACACACACTGCTGTCTGAAGGTAATTACTCCTTGGGTAGTATCCATGGGCCTTATTTAACAAGCTCAATATGAATGGATCTATTCATAAATAGTTCGCAAGCATCTGCACAAGAAATTTCAATAAAGAATGTGGAAAAAATAAAGCCAGCACAAGTACATAAATTAATGTCATTCAATTATGACAAAAATAAATGTGAAAATATTGCTGAACAGGTACTATCTATACGTAGCCATTACACTCAGAAATGCCTCAGCTAATGGAAGATTTACTGACATGATTATTCCTCCTACTGTACATGATATTACTAAATGTTTTTATTGGTATAAAAGTACTCTAAAGTATTTTCCACTATTGCCTTTCAGCATTTATCCTCATTGTTCATTTCATGCTCTAACTGTGCACTTGACCTTGCACTTTTATGCAGTTGTGCACTTGACCTTTTATACAGTTGTGCACTTGACCTTGGAGTTTTGTGGCCATTACTAAATACAAATTATCTATGTCTGGGAATGCAATTTTTGTTTTGATTAGTAACTTTAATTTACTAAAAGCTTGATAAATGGAGCCCATTGTGTGTTTTCCTGTGAGTTATATGTTAATAATGCTGTTTTTAGCCCTGGGATGGGAAGTTAACAACTTACTGTGAATGCAAATAATATCCTTCAAACCAAATTTGATGATTAAAAACTAGTCTCTGCAAAATGTGCCCAATGTTTGAAGCAGGATTGTACCATGTAGGCAACTACTCAGACACCTGATGTTTATCTCCTGAGAACAGCAGATCAGCAGATACTCTTCTTATTTCCATGCTCAATTTGGAAACTGGTATAAATGAATGATAAGACCATGAGCCTACTCTCAATACTCTTAGCTATTTTGAATGCCTGAAATCTTTCCCTTGCAACCAGCTGCTTGATTGTTTCTGCTATTCCATCACATGGACTTTTGCCATGACCTGTTCCCAAGAACTGCAATGTTGCTAGAAGTCCACTGTCCTGTTCATGATAACATAGATACGTTCATAACATGGTAACAGATTTAAGTTATTGTATTTGTTATATTGGCTTGCAGTTCTATCACTACAGTAAAATATCTGTATCCGGTGCTTGAACCTTACATTGTAGTCTTCACCAAAAAGACATGCTGAAAAGACTTGGAATATTATTCTTCAGTTAATCATTTCATTGACAGTTTTTACAACAGTCATGTAGCATGCATCCTATGTTACCTACTTGACATACCGTCTTCTCCAGAAAAACATAATAGTCATAATGAAATAACTGCTGCATGTAATTGTGCATTTTGATGGTACTGGCACACTCAGACAGAAGGCATGCTAGGGGCAGGGACTGAAATATCACTCAAAATTTGGAAAAGCCTTATCGTCCTTTTTATTGATTTATTCAATGTGCAATTCTTTTGCCTGTTTTTATCAGTCCTCATAGTTTATTTTTGGTCAGTACACCTCCATGAGCATTCATCCATTTGATATAAAGAAATTAATCTTTCTTCCATAGCAGCATCTAACTGTCTGCCTTTGTCATCACCTGGATCGGCCTTTTGTCCTCCTTCTTGTGCTGTCTTGGCTAGATATGCAGTCACACCAAATTATTGAACATTTTTCTATGGTCTTGAACAGCTGGTATTAATATTTGGATTTTTTTCCATTTGGTCAGCATATTTGCATTTTTCCCAAAATGAACCCATTTTGTTATTAGTTGCCAAGTTCACTTTGTCTGTGTACATATAAGCTATGCAGTAAGATGGTGCTGAAGAATAACTACAATAACAATATTATAAATCAGTAATTTGACTATCTGTACACTGTGTATGTACACACACACAATGTCAATGTCAGGGGAAAGCAATCAGGAGTCTAAATAGTTGCCCACATTTTTGCAAAAACTCTTTTTTTTAATCAGCAAAATCTCTAGGGCATTTGGTTTGAGAGATATTGATTTTACATTTGACAAATTGAAGATGATACCTTCATGTCATGCCTCCTTAGAGCCGCTTAAAATATGAAGAAAAAAGTGCAAAATCAATACATTGGCAACATTTAGTTGTCTACAGGACAAAATATGACTTGAAACATAGTTGTGGCAACTGTTTCACACAGTATTGGTAACAGCTATCAAATTTCAAACAAAAAAGAAAAGTCCATTCGCAATTTCATTTCTAATTTTTACGATTTATGACCCTGTTATATCAAAATAGCAATAGCTTTAACCCCATTTACTTCTTCATGTATGGAGCCTGTCAACATTCTGATGGAATGATAATTCCCTTTGTGTTTTCATTTCTTTTGTCTTGCACAAAAACCTGCCAGTCATTGTTGGAGGTTGGAGTATACATTGCGGCTTGTATGTATTAAGAAGTAATATCAGTCACAGTTGATGGCCAATAAGCAAAATGTGTTGAACCGGTGGTTGTGCCAATGCTTTTGCATATAGATAATTCACTCTAACTGGCCACAGGGAGCACTTTTCATATCCATAGAAGATAACATTGGCCAAATGATGACCCAGTAATCAAATACAGTTACTCATCCATTATAAAAGACTGCAGACTTCCACTTCCGGCTCTATTTATTATTGTTCAATGAACAGAATAAAAACTGTATGCTTTGGATTGTGAACTCTCATATATTGCCATTTATTTGGTGGCAGTTGGTGGGGGTAGTAGGAGGGAGGAAGTGTGATGGTAGGTTTGGAAGAAAGGTAGGGCTGGGTGTTACAATTACAAGTACAATTGTAACTCATGGCAACAGAAAATGTTGCCCACAGTAATTAATATTTAATGTTAATTCAGTTATACTTAAACCATTCATTCTTTCCTTCCTTTTTTTTCCTTCCTCTCTTCACCTCTCTCTCTCTCTCTCTCTCTCTCTCTCTCTCTAGGTATTTGAGTTGCAGGTTGGATTGACCCTGCTGGATAATGAGGGAACACCTCCACCACTCTTACCCATAATTCCCTGCTTTAGTACTGCCCTCTATGGGAAGATACTTCAGTTTCCCAATTGCTGGTAAGGAAGACAAATTCAGTGGGTCTATATACAACAAACTCATAAATACACTTGAGCACAAAGATGAAAGAAGATAAAATAAATATTTTTTTACACACTAGATGCAATAGATGAAAATAATAATATTTTTTTTCTTATAGACTTTAAACATCCTCATATTCTTTTTTTTTTTTTTCTTTTTTTGTTAGTTTTGTACTTTCTGCTCTATGAATTTTTAGGGTTTCACATCAGCTGTGTAGTTTACACACCCCTTGAGAAAAGAAAAAATCTTTTGTATTGGTGACATGGACTCTGTTGCATGTACATCTTTGGAAAGCTGGAAACCTTTAGTGAACATAATAGTGTAATCACTAAAATAAATAACATAATCACTACCAGTATTTTATTTTCTCCATCTCTTTTTTTTCTTTAGGCCAAAGAGGTCCACAGTGTCCATAACAGAGTACCTGTTTGAGTTACCGAAATTCACAGTGCAGGCCACTCATGCTCAGATGTTGCTGCTACACTGTTTGTGGCAGAGCTGGACACACAGCACAGAGAGTGGGGTCGGTCCCACTGTCAGCGACTCACTCATCAATGAGATCTACAGAACACTAGGTACCACCAAACACATGCCTCTGTTGATCACTAGGTACATCATGCTAAACCGCACACAACACCATAAGCTCCTCAGTTTTAGAACACCGTTAATAATCTGAAATGTGCACAGAAATGCGTGTACATTTTTCATTAAAAACAGTTTTGAAAACATATTTTGTCTTTGAACACTGACTGTTGGTCTTGTACTGAGTGGATGGATTCTGTAACAACAGATCGGGATCAGACCAGTTCAGATTCTCTGTCCTACTTTAAGTTTAATACCAGTAGAGTAATAGGCTTTACTGCTGTCAATAACTATGAAACAATTATCCATGGTTTAAGACAAGTATTCCGCATGTGACCACAAGCTCTCAGGGTGGGAAAATCAATAAAAAATGCATTTAGGTTCCTGGTCCAGCTTAGAAGCTTGCGACCATAAATCTTGACAGGGCATGGTGGCATTAATAACAACATAGCCTCAAACAAATGAAGTGGAGAGGCTGTCACAGTTGGCTGCTATAGGCTACTATCTAGTGAATTTTTAGTGGAACTCTGTAATGGGCAGTTGAGAGCTGACAATACAGTTATCTAGTCTACAGTCTAACTCCTTTTGAGTGGTTATAGATGTACCTTTGTTTAACTGTGTTCTACAGCCGACCACACAAATTCAGCACTGGAAAAGAGAAATATTTTTTCAATATATGTTACAATAGAAATGGTTCTGAGCAGCATAGACACACACACTGTCTGTAACTTCACTAAGATTAATTAATGATCTGAAATAAGTCAGTTTAAAAAGTTTGGAGTTTTACAGTTTTATGAATGGCTTATATATTGCGGAGCTCAACATAACCTGCCCCTATGGACAGTCTGCCTTGGAGCCAGCTAAATTAAACCAGAAAATCATGCAGTGTTACAGCCTTTAACAAGTGTCCATATTTCATTAGAAAGTGATCTGATTTTTTATGTTCAGCCACTGATGCATGATCTGTTGCACTTCATCCAATTGTAAGCTGCCTCCTTTAATTATCCAAAAAACATGGAAATCACTCAAGAGTGAGATCTGGTGAGTATGGCAGATATGGCAGACATACTGCAGGTCCTTGATGGTTGTAACAGTTTGATGCACAGTATGAGGCTTTATTTTAGATGTTTATGCTGTATAGCTACAAACTGGTGAGTGTTTGTGGTGTTGCTGCCCTGTTAGGCCTCACACTTGCACTCATTTGTGCTGCCTGTTTTGAAGAGTTTCCACTGGAGTGCTTTCAAGCCCCTGTGACACTGTCCATATGGCAGACCTCCCTAGAAGCAAGTCTTTTTGTGGATGTTAAACTCTTCCAGCTTTCTGTGCTGCTTTACATTGCCTCAGTTCTGGAGGTGTTTCATATAATTGCATAGTTGCTTTGTAGGTTTGACTTTCGCTCCCTTCCACTGGGCAGAATATGTCTGTATTTTCTGTAAACAACCTCAGTCTTACACTATTTTTTATTTTTTATCCAGAAAATTAATAGAGTGCCATCAAACTCGCAGGGTAATCAATCTTCAGTAGCGGGGAAGGTTTGTTACGTTCTTCTTGCTTTTCATTTACAATATACTCTGTTAATCATGGTAGTGTTAACCTAGCCTTGCTTTTTTATATGTGTCAAGCAGCTAGTACTTTCATTACGCCTATGAAAATAAAACATCTGATAGTTTTTACCTTTCTACAACAAAGGATCAGAGATTTTGCTGTAAAGTACAAGAAACATTTCAGAATTTCTCAGAGAATTAGGCTACTAGAACAGTTGGCAGTGCATCTATTGAGTTGCCTCTTTACCTTATCAAACCTCATCCCATACATAAATTTAGGCAACGTTAGTCAACTGTCCATTGGCACTGAGTGAAAAGTTGCAGAAATAGAGCAAGCACTTTGTGAAGACTACTGTGAAGGTTTTTTTTTTAATTGTTTCTTGCAACTATTAATCTAAAGGAATAAAATGATGGTACACCCCCCACTTTGATGTGTATTGTTATGAACATTAAGCTGTTTTTTGACATTCATACATTTTTGTTCCTTAGTAGCATACTTATTGGTGTCATCTCAAGATTCTCTCAAGATCATGGATCACTAATAATGTACAGTGTTTCTGTGATTTCTGTGGTTGCTTGGTGTGAGGTCTCTGTGTGAGGACACTATAGGATCTCACATATTACAGTGTTCTGTCAGCATGTCATCGTCCAGCTGTATGAAAGTTTCTCGTAAACAAACGACCAAGAGCTGTTTGCCTCCAAAAGCAGCAAGAACTTTTGAGAACTTTATAGCTTTTTCTCTCTCTCTTAATTTTTAATTGAAAGGCTCCTGTTGTTCAGCTGTAAAGCACTTTTCACCTACATCTGGAATGTAGCTTATACTTGAGCACACAAACACATTTTCTTACCACCTATAGGCATTTATGTGTTTTGCACCAATTTTTAGACAATGCGAAATGCATTGTTCCTGTGCTTTCATTCCCAGAAAGGCCAAGGGGTAGTAATGTTACTACAGATGTCTCATGCATGTGCACCAGCTCATACATGTCCTTGAAGTACTTGTTCTCATGGCTCGACATGGCGTGTGTGTGTGTGCGTATATGTGTGCGTGTGCGTATATGTGTGTGTGTATGAGAGAGAGAGTGCGCGCATGTGACTATGATGACTGAGCCAGCTGTTGAGCTCTACCCACCAATTGTTTGATGTTTGATGTGTTTTTTGATCCCCTCGATACCCAGCTGTATGTTTAGGCACAGCTCCACCTGCCCTGGTGTGCACACACACACACACACACACACACACACACACACACACTTCCTTAGTTGGTAAAACAACCTATCTCACAAAAGAAGTAACCAGAAGGGGAGAAATGCCTCTCCATCTTTTCCTCCACGTTTTGATTCTGAGAATGATCTTGGGTTTGTTGAGAGTGATAGTCGTGAAGTGAAGGTCAAATGGAGTTCTGTCTAGCAGGTCCTGCTGAGTTCCCCTCTCCCCCCTCTCTGCTCAGCGCATGTGTGAGGAAATTAAATGCGGAGGGTCTGTGGGTGGACTGGAACAGGTGATGTAAGTAGTTTCGGCTGAGCTGTGAACTCGCTGTAACTTACTACCCCTCATGGGGTTTGATGGCAATGGTGCCTGAGAGGGAAGATTTGATGTGTATCATTTAAGCATCATTTCTCTAGCTATTTGGAGTCAGCTTTCAACACAGAGCTAACATTGGCCCATCATATAAGCCCAGAATTTCATGCTTTTCTTTGTGTTTTCTCTGATTTTGACTTTGTGTCTTCCTTGAAACATTCTGATAAGTGGAACAAGCTGCAGACCAACTTATAGTTTAATTGTGTGAGAGGTGTATGAGTATTTGCTGAGGTTAATGCATTAATTGCTTTCATTTGGTCTACACTGAATCATTCTTAAATGCAGTGCCATGGTCTGTAGTGATCAGGACATGGTTGGAGAAGCATGTCTTCTGAACTTTTAGATAAGCCACTGTTGCAGCACCAGAATAATAGTGCTTTGAACCATGCACTTACAGTCCATTATGGTCTGTAAGTTTGCATGTGGTAGCATGTGCACACTGTATATCCAAAAGTAGGTACCTGACGACAACACCCATATGTGGGCCTTCTTCAAACTGATACCACAAAGTTGGAAGCACACAATTGGCTAGGTTGCTTTTGTATGCTGTAACATTAAGATTTTCTTTTCCTGGACCCAAACCAGGTCCCTAAAGACATAGGTTGCAGAGGTTGTTGAAGAAAAACACTGCACACCTTTAGGATGACTTACACCAGCTTAGCACTAGATGTTGCCCAAGATCAGTGCTTGACCTCACAAATGCTCCTATGACCAAATGGGCACAAATACCCACTGCCATGTTCCAAAATCTGGTGGAAAGCCTTCCCATAAGAGTGGGGGGTGTTATAGCAGGGAGGTTGAGCAGTGATTGTAAATAAAATGTCTATTAGCAGAATATACTGATTGCTGTATAGTTTTGAATTGCAATCATGAAAATTTAAGTCTGTTGTATAAAATCTAGTTGGTCAGTTGAGATAAATGTAAGTTACTCTGGATAAGGACGTCTGCCAAATGCTGTAAATACAAAATCAGTAGCATTTTTTCTTCTCACATTCACAATCAGAGATCAGAAAAACACCTCACTTACTATACTTAGAGCTATGGTATATATAAAATATAATTTGTAGTGTGGTGAGAAGCACATTGATGATCTAACATTACACTATACACATTACGATATACTGCACACTATAGTGAATTACCATAGAGTAAAACTAGCCTCCTTTCTACGCATATGGCTGAGTGGATTAATTAGCTTGCATGGATGACATAAGAATCATTCAGAATCTGAAACGTGTAGGTACGTGGAAACACTGACACAAGCAATCAAAATAAAGTAAATTATAAAGCTGACATATGACTATGCTAGCACAGCATGTAATCATTTCACAGTTAAAATAATCATTTAATATTGTCAAAACATAAGGCATTATTTAATGTGCTGTGTAAAGACTAAACACAAAAGTTCATAGAAGAGTGTTAAGCATTGCTGTTGGTGAGCTTTATTTTGTCATATTTTATGTTTATTCCCTTTAATATCATACCATGTACTAAAATAAAAACTCAACCCCAATCTCAGCCTAACTCTTTTTTATGGTCCTGAGTTGCATCTTTTGTCTTTCAGTACAGGAACTCAATGGTGCAGGGGTATATGTAAATATTGTGTGTGTTTGTGTTCATGTAGGTGTAAAATGTGCTCCGACTTTGGAGGTATCAGTACAGAGTGTGGAGCTGAAGGTGTGCCAGAAGTCAATGCTATGGTGTGCTTCAGGAATGTTGGGAGCGGTCACAGTGTGTTCCAGGACTCAGGGTGAGTACAGCAGAAAGCACTGTTATAATTTACTGCTAAACCAGGACCATCACTCTCAAGTGCTCTGCTACAAACTGTCTGTCGTTCTCTTGTTTATTGTATCACTCCCTGCTTTCCTTCTCTTGTGTCTGTTGTCACACTTTGTTGGTTCCTTTAGGAGTTTTTACTGATGGAGATCATTTTTCTTTCATGCATTTGTAAAGTGTATATGTCATAACTTATGTATTTGTTAAGTACAGTGTGTTGTGTTGCAGGTATAGGTGAGCGGCAGAAGGAGCAGCTGGTGGTAGTGCTGCAGGGCCCAGCTGACACACGAGAGCTATACAGTAGACAGTGGCTGAGTGAGAACCGTCGTCCACAGTCTCTTCTAGCACCAGACCTACTCACGTTCTCGCTACAGATCCCTCAGCCCACTGGAGACTGGCATAACTCTGGTGGGTACATACACACATTTATTCAACAACTCACTGTCTATCTCTTTTCAAATAAAAGATGGATGGGTATTCTGTAAATCCTCTCTCTCTCTCTCTCTCTCTCTCTCTCTCTCTCTCTCTCTCTCTCTGTCTCTTTTATACATGTGCTTGCTGACACACACACACACACACACAGTCAGTAACTTGGTCTCTTATACATGTACACACCCACACACATCAACAGTTCTGTCCAATCTCTCATTGAGAGGTATGTCAGCGTATTGCTTTAATGTTCCAGGCTGAAATCAGAGAGGCAGTATCTTAGGGAATGTGAGAGGGTACTGAAGACAGATTTATTATAGCTCACAGGAATTAGACACCCACATTATAGGCCCCTAGGTCATCAGACATGTTACTCTCTTTTTATTTCACATTCTCTGTGCTCCTTAAAGATGCACAGGGGATGGAATGGAGAACCCTGTAATGTGCAGCCTGAAGCACCTTATGCAGATTTTACAGTATGTGTTATGTATGTTGAGGATATGGTATGGCTTTATTGTATATGTGAATCCCAGGACAAAGCTACATGGGTACAGTGTTTTTGCTTAGTGATTGACCCTGTGTGCTATTTAAGCCCATTGTGGCCCAGAAAGACAGGAGCGTTGGTGGGATTTTGAAAGCTGAACAAGACAAAATCACACAATATTGTAAGGTTGATGGGGGCAGATGCTCCCTTAAGAGCTTTTATCTTTGCACTGCAGGTATTTTTGTAGACATTGAGCTATTTTCAATACTGCTTCAGGTCTTAAATGCTCCTGATGATATGGGGACATGGGGTGATGACAACTATACCCTTAGTTCTAATATTTTTTTACTTGATACATCACACGTTGTCCTTTAGTTTCCTTGTTATTCCTCTCCAAAAAACGTATGATTTCTTTAAATTGTTCTGCTTGACATCATCGTTGCTTTAAGATAGTTTTTCATGGAGCATTGTTTTTGTAGTTTGTCCCTATTAGCTGCTCTTTAGAGTGTTCTAACATTTTCTAGCGATTGCTTACACATTTCCTGTATTTTTTTTTTTTTTTTTTTAAAGAAATGTCTGGCAAAGTCTGACTTATCCTTAATACCAGGGGAAGGGTTCAAAATCTGAAAAGATCCAAAAACCCAGAGTTCATCTATCTGTTCTCTCTCTTTTCGTGCTGAAAGCACATGACTGATTATTACTTTTTGCACAGTTTTTTTCTGAGCGTAGAAAGCCAGTCTCCCCAACTCAAAAACCTTTGTGTCTGCTTCACCCCCTCCCTCTACTGATCCCTGGAGAAGCTGTCTTGGGTGGTTTTGTGAACCTCCCCACAGCTTGAGAAAAAAAATATCATGCATTAGTGACCGCTGCTAGGGCTATTAGCTCAGTCAGACTGTGGTACATGGAGTAACTGCCAGGCAGAGACAGGGTGACATACCTGAATGAATCAGTTAAATAGCAGATTATTTTGCAATTTACTTTTCCAATTACTTAAAAAAAAAAAAAGAGTGTAATTAGAAGCATGCTCTTTACAGAGCATGACTGGGTGTATCTGAAGTGAACACCTAACTTGGCGGTGGGTTGAAAGGATAAGAATATATTAAGAATCCTGGGATTCATAGCACAGTTTGTACTTTGGATACGCATACATACTATATACTATACTTTGACTATTTATGAACTTATCTACTGAACCTTTAGTTCAGGTTGAGAATTCAGATTTTTGGGTAGTGCAGATCTTTAGGGATTCCATACGCGACCATCTACAACAGCAAAAAAGTCATAATTGCAAGATGTTCCAAGCAGAAGTAAAGCACCAGGATGAGTCAGGTAGGTTACAGGGTGTGAGGAACAGTAGCAGTGTCACAATATGGCACCGACATTACATCACCAGCAAACCTGAATTATCACATGAGATATCAATGGCATTCAAATGAGAGACTAGAGTCGGTCTTGTGTCTTGGCCTAATTAAATAGGAGGAATTTATTCAGCATTTATTCTTATTAGTAATTATTCACTTTTTTCTTATTAAACTGGTGTTTGTCATCTGGTTTTGCTGAACCATGTAGGTTTGTTGCATCGGTATAACAGAGGATATTAGTACCATGTTTGTGAATAATAATATGAGGTAGCGTAAATAAAACGTATCATATCGTCTAAATTCCTCACTTCCTCACTTCCTCTCTGTATAAGATTGGCCATCCAGCATTTCTGACATCCTCTCTCCATAGCAGGAACCACATACTCTTTCAGGGATCCCCTGTGAGGGGGGGGGAACATCCGCTAAGCAGATTGTACAGGCCATTTCCATGGATTATGGCAGCAAGAAAACTTTCAGTACAGAGTATGAAAGCATTCCATAGAAGGGTCTGCATCTGTTGGAATGTGAATGAAGAAATAACAGATAAAGGAATAACAGATGACAGACCATGCTGTTATACAAAAATAATGCACTGTGTAGGTGTGATGCAGCATGATGTACTCAGAGTGAAGTGAATTATTTATAACTAACAAGAAAATAGGATGATCCGGAATGTGCTATCTGCTTGTACTATAGCCAACGATTAATCTGTATTAAAGAATGACATGTTGACAGTTTTAATGATTTTATTGTAAGAGTTGTTGATCCAAGAGACAAGTTAGTTCTCATGCTGAAATACATTAGTCATTCCTCTCTCTCTCTCTCTCTCTCTCCCTCTCTCTCTTGCTCTCTCTCACATAGACAGCCTGACATTTTACAGAAAAGACGAATTCTGTATTAGAACAAGCACATGTAAAATATGTGGTAAAGCAGGGAATGAGCGACATGCTCTGTGAGAATCACCTAATGAATTGCCTAATGTTAGGTTATGCAGATTCAGTTCAGTTCAATTGATCTCTAATTCGTAGTTCTAACTCTAAATTGTAGTTTGTTCATTTGAAAATATAGCATGTATGCCCTACCTACAATGTGCATGTCTGCTCCTGAGTAAACCAGCAAATGGCCTTCTTTATACTTGCATATAGGCTATGAACAGCCTTGAGAAAGAGTGTCACACTATTTGTATATTACCAAACTTTAATTATGTGCCATACAAGCACTACGTTCTCAACCAACCTCTAACAGAACGTGTAATTCTAAATTATATTTAATATAAACCTATTTCATTACAATGCTTCTATGTTATTTGTTAAAAAGGACCCTTTCCAAAGAAGCCAGATGTTTTTGGAATCCCTTGTTTTCTGATCTCATTTTTCCATATATTATCCAGCTCAGTTTTTTCTTTTCTGACTTTGTCTGTCCCTGCTGTTTCCTGAGCTCAACCTCAACATATTATACAAATGATTATGTTGAATTGCCATGAAATGACATATAAATAATTTCCAGATTTCATCAGTGTTTAACATGTTTTCTCATCTCTCACTTACAACTCTGCAGGACTCTTCAAAAAAGTGGGCTTCCTTTGAATTCCACCATGTCCATATGGTTTATATCTAATTGTTTACAAGTGAATTAAAAAGAAATTCCACTTTACTTAGAAAATGGAAATTGTGCCCTCCCCAAACTCCTGTTGACCCAACCAAGGAGCTGGAGGCTGGAACACAGTGGTATTTATCACAGAAGTATTCAAGCAGCACATTTTGAAAAGTTATTTTTTACAGACATCAGGCCATATGGTACTTTTATTACTTCATGTTTATCCTTGACAATACAGTATTTCGATCTCTACTGTTGCTTACATGGCAACACCAGATGAACCTAAACTGACCTTTGTGTGTGTGTGTGTGTGTGTGTCGGGGGGCAATTCAGCAATTTTCCTGATTTTATTTTTCATAAAACTAATCATAATAGAAAAATACATTAGTAATATAATTAAAAACATATTTATAATGTGGACTGGGAAAATAAATTTGCTCCAGGAGCAAAAATTCATGAGCTCTTCAAATCTGCACTTGAAAACTCCTTTATTTACTGTACTTTAAATAAAGTACCGTACATTAACACCAACACTCCAAATGCAAATGGCACACTTTAAATCATCTCAAGACCTTTTATCTGCTTACTTGTAAGTGAAATAATGAGGGAATAACACACACCCAGCCACTGATCAGCTGAACTGCCAACTGTCCAGTTACTTTTGATTGCTTACAAATAGGGGACCAGATTTAAAAATGTGCGGTAGTTTTCTAATTTTAACTGGACATTTTCTGTAAGTTTGAAAATAGAAAATGTTTTTACAGAATCAACAATGCTTATGTCTTTACATAAATGTAAAGATTTGGGATGAACTCAGCATTGCTCCCCTGACCTGCAGGTGTTCTCTAGACCTTGTTAAAAAAAGAAGGAAGGTGGGAGTTTTGAAGGGTGAGTTTATAATTACAGAAAAAAGTGAGGAAAGCAAATCAAGGGCAAGAGCAGCTGCAATACAGTGATTTATCTCCTTTCTTAAAGCTATTGTTTATTCAAAAGTGACAGGACCAAGCCTAAGCTAGGACATCATCAACAGAACACTTCAGTCATAATACAAACAATATTTTTACTGAAGATAATTATGTATTAAAAATGAATGATTTCATTATGGCCTGTAGAAAAGCGAGACTCATTAAACCTCTTTAGTCACTTGTTTAAAGAAATGGGAAGAAGAGTAAGTGGGAAGATCTTGAGTGAGTTCACAATCCTTGATGAAATGAAATGATGTAAGATTGAGGTTCATTAGGTATTACCATGTTATAACAGCTTCAAACTAGTGGTAGTCTATAGTACACATTTCTGCATGTGGTGTTTGTGCTTTTGAGACACCTTTTCATTAACAGCTCTTCAAGGCTATGATCCGTTCATCAGTGCTGTCTTTCACTGCCTTACTGAACTGAACATATACTCTGCAGCTAGCAAACAAGTCAGTAATGTTTGTCAGGTTTCCATCTCTTTTGGAAACACTGCTTGGCTCTTGGCTAGTCCAACATTTTTGGCAGTTGGATTTCTCACTTGAGTATTAGACTCACTTTGCTCCCTGCTCAGGAAAGTTTTGTTCACTTGTTCAGCTGTCAGATGGCATGCAGTCTCTACAGATACCTGTTTACTTAGGGAAATGAAACAAGCTTTAAGTGAACATTTTCTTGGCTTCAGCCTGGGTGGAGTGCTGTAGATGTAGCTCTTCTTTTTTTTAATGGCTACATAGGTGATTAATGCTCCTTCTTTCTATTCTTAGTTGCACATTTATGAAGATATGGCTAATATTTAGGAACTGTCACAGGGAGGTTTTCCTCTCCCTTTCATGAAAGTCTTCTTTTTTCTGCATTTTGTACTCACAATGTACTTAAAGTTTGGGACTTTTTTTTTATGTCTGGTCACACAGCCTTTTTTCCCTTCCCTTCTGTCCTCATGTGCCTCCACAGAGGCGAGGGCAAAATAACAGTGCGGAAATGGGTCACTGTGTCTTAAATCGAGCATGTCCGACAGTTCTTACCAGGAGCTGAGACAACAAGGTTAATGTTTGTTAGCTCAAATGAAGGCCTGTTAGTTGACTTAGTGAGAAGCTGCGAGGAGTGTTTTAAAGCCTTGTCACGCTCCTAGCAAGCTGAAGATCACTGTTGCCAGCCATCACTGGTAACTCACTTTGGAAATCAAGTGTGTCAAGAGGATCTATTGGGTCAGTAGTGTATCTTTTTTTTAAAGCATGATCTCTGCCATGGGGGAAGCTGATTCCATATTATCCAGATTATAGACTTCAAGAAGCTTCTACTGTCATTTCAACCATATATAGTTGACACAGTACATAGTGAAATGAAACAGCATTCCTCTAGGACCATGGTGCTACATAAAACCACACAGAACTAAAGATTAAAAAGTCATTTAACCTAGCCATGTTAAGGGCATAGTGTGCAAATAGTGCAAGCCAGAAGACCATACAATGTGCAGAGAGGGCAGACAGACAATACAATATGCTACATTACAGATACAAAATAGAACCGACCCGTAAAGAGTCTGTATGGACTATTAAGCAAAGAAAAGGATTCTTGTAAACAAACCTAAGCAGCTGTTAGTAGCAGCATTTAGTGTGATGTGCAAAAAAGCATTAAAATATCACAGACTGGATATTGTATTAAACTGCTGATAAAACTTTCCTGTTGGTATTCAGAACAACTCCTAGTGCATCACATTCATTTTCAGGTATAATTAATTCTTTATGTGTCTGTGGCTGTAAGTGCACTTAAGACATACCTATATGTAGTGCCTACAGACATATTAGCTGTTTAAAGCTCCCTTGTATTCACCACTTAAGATAGCAGGTGACTATTTTATGATCATGTTATCTTTTTGATTCAAAGGTTGTTGATTAAAACATGTTTTAAAGACTGCTAAGGTAATTACTATTAAACACGACAGTGAACATTCTTAATAGTATCTTGCATTATATTTTCTTCAATATTCACATATATTTAATTACTTTATCACTTTTTGTCCAAATAACCTGTAACAATAGAACATTAGAGTAGGCTTTTTACAGATAGCACTTTGTAGCACTTTATAGATACCAGTACCTTAACCAAGGGGCATGCCAAGGCCAGTTCATTGTGAATGGTTAATGGTTAGTGATAAGGATAACAATTAAATAGTCAAGACTAGAATACAGTCCCCTCTAGGTATTATGAGATGTTATGGCATCTTTGGTATTGGAACACCCAGTTTTTGATGAGCAAAAGTACTGGAACAGTCTAAATAACTGCATAAAGTCAGCAAATGACAGCACCAAACTGTTGCATTACTTTTTGGTGCTTTTCCAGGCTAGTACTTCAGCTTCTTTCAGTTTGCTGCTTGTTTGGACAGTTTTCTCCATTCAGTTTCCTCTGGGCAACTTGGTTCATTTCTGGTGATTAACATGGCCATATTATTATTTATATTTATTATTATTATTATTATTATTATTACTATTGTTATTTTTCCCAAGAAGATAGCCCTCTTCTCTTCATGTGTATCGTTTCTGATTACAAATACAGTCTTCACTGGCAAATCCAATGGCACTCTAATCAGTCTAACAGGATTCATCTGGGTAACAAGATGCAACTCTGAGTCACATGTTCCATTATTTTTGATCACATAAAAATGGGTGGCCTCATATTCATCCAAATGACTTCAGAGTATACCAAAGAAATTGGCCTTTTTATTCCAATAATTTTGGAGGGTATTGTAAGTTTGACAGATGATAAAACTGCATGTCTATGATTGATAAAGTGCAGGAGCTTGTACTCCTCAGGATAATTAGAGTAGAATCTGGTTTTCCACAGGTGGTTACAGGCTTCAGACCAAATTATTTACTGGAGCAACACATTCATATCTTTTTTTTTATGTTAGGTGTTCTGAATGTCATGTTTTCAGAATGTCATGTTTGTGCATGTTTCCCTTACATTGGGGAAACTCACTCTTGTTAATTCTCATTATAGTTTGGAGTTACTGATTCATGGTAACAGATAACTGCAGTTAAGATGAACTCGGCACCCAAAAGGTAGTTTTCTGTGCTAGTAGCCAAACAAATTGGTGTCTCCATGGTTGACCGAAGATGTAAAAACAAAATGAAGTGTGGGATGAATGGGAGCCTGCCTGTTGCCAGTCAGGGCTAGACATTCTCATAATCTTTCATTCTCTCCCTCTTACAGTACAGTGTGGGGAGGCACAGCTAATGAACTGAGAAAAAAAGCCTTTAGTGGGAATGATTTTTAGTGAGTAGTGTTCGGTCGTAAAATAATGACTGTGTTTGGGAGGGCTTCGGAGCACATTTAGGGAACTCTCTCATCTCCAGCATCCACCTACCCTACTATACTGTCCTGTGCACTTCTGCACTGCCGTGTCTGGCCACAGTGTTACAAGTGTACTCTGATTGAGAAAAATAGAAAGATTGCAGGAGTAGACATAGGGGGTAAAACTGAGGAGAGAGGGGATGTAAACGTTACAAATAGATAAACAACTGAATGAGGGAATTGATTGACAGCAAAAAGGATTTGTAGTGCCTTACAGAGGAGGGGGCTTGCTGACACAAGCTGACTTCCACCAAACATACACACACATACAATGTGTCTGAAAATCCTAGCATTTTAGCATTTATACTTTAACAAACTGTAACTGCTGTGAGCCCAGTACACAAACATAACTCCTATCAATATATATATACCCCTCTGAACTAGTAAGATCTTATGAGCCCATGTATACTTCCACAGAAGTGAGTTTGCATGCATATGTGTATATGTATAAAACTTTATCTGTTGTTTAAAGACTTCAGGATTCATGAGGAGATTTATCTATTGTTTTGTTGAGTAACAGGACAAAGAGGATCTAAAGGTTGAATTATATCACCAGTCTTTGGGTTATCATAAATCAAGTTCTGCCTCTTTACTTTAGGAACTGTTATCAGTAGAACAAACATACCACAGGCTCCAAATGCTGGAAACAAACACTCCGAAAACTCATAACAGTAAATAGTATGCTGACTTAAAAAACCACAATTCAAATCTTTCACCAAACTTTTTTTTGGGGTCTAAACAGAGCCACTAGTTACAATATCAGAAGCGCTATAACTGAGTCCTGTGCTTTATGTGTGCAGCTGCTTAATGACCTGTGTTTGGGGTGAAAGTGTTTGGCGGGTACATGTGTGGTTTGTACTGCAGTGCTTATGAGCAATTACTAAGTCTGTTTTAAGTGTGCACAATTGGAATGCATAGCATGCTGAAGTCTTGAGATTTAGCTCTGCCTGGGTTAAAGGAATGCCTTCAGTTCAAATCGCAGCCTCACCAAGTCTTAACCCCTAGCACCCTGAGCTTCAGGAGCACTGTACTATGGCTGACTTCCTAAAACAATGATCATCTGATGATTATTAAAAACATTTTTTTTGCCTTTTAGTGTTCTTAAGAATGCTGGTTCTTTTGCATGCACTCAGCCGGAGTTGCACCCTCACTGACGTAAAAAAAAAAAGAAAAAAGCTGCCTAACAAAATTAATGTTCTGTAACCTGTTTTAATACTAGATACAGATAAGAAGTGACTTGACTTAATAAATGTTGTGAGAATTAGAAAATGTATCTTTTATGACCACTGCTTTATTATTTGGTTGATAAAAGAATTCTTACAATTTGCCTTATGGAGAATTTTCTCACATTGGTGAAATACATGTGATATGCAGGCAAGCGAAACCTTTAATGCATTGTTCTTGTATTCTTTCATCTTTTCAACAAAAAAGATGTTTGAAATCAGCAAGGAATTAATCTGTAAAAAAAATAAAATAAATGTGTGTGTCTCAGAGTGAATATGATCCATTGACATGTAATTCAGGGTGGAAGTTTTTGTTTAAAAGGACTGCATTATTTAGTGCATTTAATACTTTTTCCATTTAAGAACGCAGAATGTTATGATGCCGACCAATTCAGCCAGGCTGAGAATGCCAAAGAAATGTTGTCCTCGTCCTATTCCGGGATAACTGTAGCATGCTTTAAAAGTGGTGTCTTTGCGACCATGTATTTTAGAATATTACTGCCCCCCTGTGGCAATTTTTAGGTCTGTGTACTGTGTGATTTGGACTAAATTACTGAATCACAATAAAAGGATTTTTTTTCTCTTGACATATGACTATACACTCTAAGCAATAGTAAACCTAGCAATAGGTTTATCCTGTTATTATAATTCGACTTCTGTACGTTTTTGCAGGTTGTTATGATTTTCATCACTTGTTAACAAAATAATGCACATATAGTAGTGTACAAAAGTCTTAGGCATCCTAAAAAAAATTCTCTAAACACAAATTTTGTTATAGATTCATGTGACCTTTTGCACAACACTGTGTGTATGCACCATTTTTCCCGAAGTTCCTCTGCTGATTGCACGGTGGCCTGATTATACCCTTCATACTGTCACACTTTAAGTCCACCTGACACTACATTTGTGACCTTGAACTGAAATTCCAGATAGGCTCGATAGGTTTAATGTGCTACATCTGCTGTAACTCTCCACTTAGCTAGCAATAATTTAGACATTTTTAAGCGCATTGGCTACTTGCATGACATGACCCAAAAAATGTCTGATATTTTGTGTCTGAGGTCAGTGTAATTCAATATAAGAAATCAAACACAAGCAGCATGCTTGATAGTATCTCTTTAACACCTTCTTTGTCTGAATTCTTGTACTTTGCCCTGTCCTGTACTTCTTGCTGATCCTTCCCAGTGCAGGCTAGGTGTGTTCCATATAGTTGTGAGCGAGATATCAATAATATCCATGACCCACCATAGTCTCTTATCCGCATCCTTGGACATTAATGCACAAACCCTCTTTGTTGTATTCATATGCGTTACATTAACACACACAACTCAGACAGCCATTCTGCAACTGCACCTTTTTACTTTTTCTACCTCAATCTGTGAGCATTTGCACTAATGTACAGTTCATGTTTCATCTACACTGCATGGAGCATTGTCAATTTAGTGTTTGCACTGGTTCACTTTTATACACTATTATATTACACTATTATACAGTTTATACATGTTTCTTTTTGTTTACATTTCTTAAATTTTCTTTGATATTATGTTTATTCTTACACTGTTCATTTCTTTATATTCATGCTCCCTTGCTTTACATTACTATGCACCATGCATCTTTGTACATTTAAAATCCACAGTACTTGGCAATAAAGCCGATTTTGAGAGTGAGCACAGACCAGACCTGGTTGTGTGTTGTGTATGATATATGACATGTAGTGGTTACATTTTTGCTAATTATCCTAGTAATTCATTATTTATGACCCTACTAATTTGTTAAAAATAGTGCTGTATCTGCTGCTTTAAACAAGCCTTTGTCCATGTAGCTAGCATTTAATGTTATTGAAGTGGTATTCCATACTGCAGTAAATCTCTCTTTCTTAGTGTTGAACTATCAATTTTGTACCTTTTGATTATTTTTTTGATTATATGTCATATAAAGGAAAGCAGCAGAACACACATATCATAACACATCAAACCTTGAGGTGAATTGGCCACAACAGCGGGAGACTTCATCAGGTTTCACTGCCTTCAGCCAAGAACAGGAACCTGATGTTACAGTGGTCACAGAGTGAAACTGAATTGGAGGAAAATGTTGTTTGGACTATATTAAATTATGGTTTCTTTTTATGTTGCAGGCGCTGTACTACTTGTTGGTGTGCAGGGCATTGCTGTTAATGTTGATCCTATATTATCCACTTGGCTGCTGTACCATTCTCAGAGACCCACAACAAGCAGGCAGACACAACAGGTAGGATCTCTTACACTGTGTGTGTGTGTATATATATATATATATACAATCAGGTCTGTCAGTATTCAGACACTGCATTATTGTTTTGACTGTCTAACAAAAAAAACCTTAAAAAAACCTTCATGCCATGATGCTGCCCCAACTGTGCTTCAGCATAAGGGACTGATAATAGCCAGTGCATGAACATTACTTGGTTTTGTCAGACATATGGCTTAAGTTTAGCTCCAAAAACAAAATTAGTCTTATCAGAAAAGAGAATCCTTTAACTCATGCTCTCGCAGTTCTTTTAGGGCCTGCTGTGTGTGTTTTTAACTCAGAATGTCCAGACAGAAGCTATTCCTATCATAAAGACCTGGTTAATGGACTATTGTACTGGTTCTGCCATCTCTGTGAAAGACTTCTGACCCTCCATTAGAGTGGTCATTGGGTTCTTGGATAGATCCCTTACCCAGGGCCTCTCTAGCTTGTTTGCAGAGTTTGGAAAGATGGCCAAGAAGGGTCCTGGTGGTTTGAAGCTTTCCAGTTTGTTAGTATGGGACAAAGCTGTGTTTATGTCTTTAGCCAGGGGTTTGAATAGTTGTCCAAAATTGATTTTGTATTTCTAATAAATGTCTGATTTTTTAAAAAACATGTTTGCACATGACAAGTTTTTGTGTGTAGATTAATTTAATGAATTTAAAATTAAAACAAATTTAATTTGTGCACAAAAGAATGCAATTGTGTCCCATGATCTGGATATTAAACTGATGACAGTATTATAGAACCCTCCTGATATTTTCACAACATTGATGAAGTCTGTTATTGTGTGTGATTCCAGTCTACAATGTTTTTTTTTTTTTCTGGAATGGCTTTTATGCTTATATGCACAAATGTTTTGTGCCTCTGTTTCTGGTTCTTCCTGCTCACTCTGATGCAGACTGTTGGTAGTGGCTCCATGTTGATGATGAAGATGAGGGAAGATGAAGCATCGGTGGCCAGTACCCCACTGGCCAAACAGCTTTCCAATCAGGCATCAGACTACATCAGCAGCCCGATGAAGACAAAGACCATAACAGGTAACTTACAATACTGCTTGTACCCCGAGTTAAAGGGCAGCAGATTTAATTTGCCTATACTGACTATTTCACTCAAAGCCAAACGTTATCCTTTCAGAATGGAATTTTCATAAGCAATCCACCCTACAGATTAAAACCCAAATCATTCAACATGTCAAGTTTATTCATTTTAGTAAATTTTGACTAAAAGGACATAGAATATTAGTCAGTGGCATTTTAGTTGATGAGAAAATGCAAAAAATGAATCCAGATATTTACACCTTTTTATATATTAACTAACAAAAACATGAAATCTGCCTTTGTTTTGAAAACTTGATCTGGAATAATATTACAATGAGTACACTATTGTAATCCCATATTGTGAATTCTTTATGATTTAGTTATTAATATTCTTCTTCAATTTACAGGTTTTCATTAACTGTTAAAATCCCCTCCTTCGTGCACCGGTGCTGAACGCTCAGTGCACTACAACTGGCAGTGCTTTGCTCTTTTCTTCTGTTTATGTTCTGCTTTGTTCCCTATTTACTGCCACGTGTGTTTTGCTTTGATCCCTGTTTTCTCTCCACCCTGTCTTGTTATCAGTTGTTTCCCAATTGTATCTTGATTATTCTCATGTGTTATTTTTCCCTTTGATTTAGTTCTGCTCTTTAAACCCCCATGTGTCATGTCTTTTATGCAAAATATATTGTTTCCTCATGAATGCTCTGTACCAAGCTTTATGTCTCATTTCCTGTTGCCTGTTTCATTTTCAGCTCTAGCATTTTTCACCTCTGTTTCCATTTCCTGACTTCTGTGTTCTCGCCCCTGTCTCTGTTTGCTGTGCACCTGACCTCAGACTGATTATTAGATTTTCAACAAGTGTTTTTTGGATTGTTTGCCAGTGTGTTCATTAAAACCTACTCCACTTGCGCTTACATCCGCCTCCGTGTTTCCAGCAATCTCAACACCTACGTGTTTCCAGCAATCTCAGCACCTCCGATCTGTCTTCAGCTTCATCTCAGTCAGCTTAAGCATGTTAATGCTCAACATTACTGACTATGACTGGATGATTTGAAACAATAGAACAGTTCTTTGTAGATTTTTCTACTTCACGGTGATGCTACATTGTTAATGTCTTGTGTCATTTTTCCCCAGCAGTGTTTTAATTTAAATCTGTACTAGTGGTTACACATCATGTAGAGCTTTATAAAAGTACAAATCTAAGCACTAAAATACAGTCATCTGGTGCAGATGTGCTTTGAGTTGTTTAGGGTAGAGCAAATTACTGAACATGTGTGTTGTGTGTCTGTCCTTGCATATCTTTAGAATCTCGTCCCCTTTCTATCCCACTGAAGATTACAAAGTCAGCAACTGAGTGTGCAGCTTCAGATGAGTGGATAAAGAATCTAATCACACAGACTTGGGATGCTGTCAAACGTCTTACGCTGCAGGTACACAACTACCTAGCTCTGTCACTCCGTAATTCACCTTTTATCCAACAGCACATGCCATTATTCAACACCTTCATTCCCATCATTCATATTATCTTACAAAGCCTAAAATAAAAATTCACACTACTCAAAAGAACCAGCAGTTTTCTGCACATTTCTTAACACAACATCTAATACAATGTTTTCCTTATTTTTTCTAGAGTGCAAATTCTAATGCTTGCCTCTTTTACTATGTTTTGTTCTTTGTGGCCAGTAGAAACCTCTTACAGCATCACCCTTAATACTACACACAAGCCATCTAAACCATTCTTCTCATATAAAGAAAAGCCTGGCGAGGCCTTTTTGTACACTTTAGCTGTATTCTTTAGGATTAACTCTCTTTAGGATTTAGTCTACAGCAGTGGCCAGCTATGGCCAACTGAGGCTGCAACTGACCCTGATTCACTCTTTTTCTTTTGTGAAACACTTCAGCCTGTCCAGTTTCTCCATATTTTTACAATCAGTGATTCTGTTTTAGGAATTCAGTAATTCCTAAACAGATGAATGTGTTTATATTTGGCAAAGCAGCAGAAAAGAGAAATGCGATCTCCTGTAATAGAAAGTCTTTTCCCATGGCAAATTTATATAACACTGGTCAGTGCAGCTGCTGTGCATTAATGAGGAAGATATTTTGCTTCAGAGCAGGGTGAAAGTGTAAAATTTTCTCTACCTGGGATTAAATTTTGGGTTTAGAATGAGAATAACCCGAGGTTAAGAACAGTGTGAAAAGACCATTTAATTCTTTTAGTCCCACTTCTTGGTACTCTTAAAGCCATTGGCTTGAGGGCAGCTTTTGAAACTCAGTACATAAGGGATTATCCAAAGTACAATGAATGGCTTGGGCCTTCCTCAGAATTGAATACAGATTTAATAAAAGTTTCCTAAAACAGCATCATCATAATAGAACAAACCATAAATGTGTTTAAATTCCTTAAAAAACCTTCATTATTGAACATTGAACAACATATTTTTACAAACAGCCATAACATTACATTCAAAACTTATAACTATCAACCAGTCGAATATCCAAGCCTTTTATTATAGATAGATAGATAGATAGATAGATAGATAGATAGATAGATAGATAGATAGATAGATAGATAGAAAGATAGATAGAAAGACAGTAATTTATTCATCCCAAAGGGAAATTTCCAGCTTCCAGCAGTATCCACAAGCATAGATAATAAAGTAATAAATAAAAATAGGAATTTATTTTTTTTTTAAGGAAAAAAATACTAAATACTAGAATTTAAGGATACAAAATATAACACAAAATATAACAAATAAACTATAATCACGTAAAATTTAACAAAAATACTAAATTCTAGTAATATAAAATAAAATATAACAAAAAATAAAATATAAAATTCTAAATATTTATAAGCAATTGTTTATCAAAAGTAAAACTTAAATTATCGCTTCAATGATTGTGTCAATTTTATCCTCAGGTTAGCTCGTCCTTGCTCATATCTACTCTCGCCGCATGTTTTATTTCCTTTCCTGCATTTCCCGTACTGCATAACATTTTATATATTGTTTGTAATTTGGGAAATCTTTAACCACTTGTAAGAAGTGACCATCTTGGTACAGAATGACACAGTCACACACCTCCTCTGTAAATTTATCAAAGTTTTTGAAAGCAGTCTAGACCATAAAATCAAAACAACCCTGAAGGGCCAAGGAGCTTTTCTCTGACCAAACTTGCACCCTCCTTTTTATGAATCTTCTTCTTTCATAACACTGACATATAAACAGAGAGAAGATGTAACGCATTATGGCTCTGCCAACACCAGATTTCACTGCTCCTTAATAAAACCATAGCAGAATTTTGTTAGGTCTTGTATGGCAGTTGATATACTGGACATAATTTGTGTTATAACAGCAGTTATATTCTTTGCTATCAGGTGAATATATGTATAAATGAAACGAATATCTGAGGGAATTCTTGCAGTAAATAGAAAGGTCTTGACAACATTGAAAGCTGTTCATCGACACAACCTTGCTCTGATGTTAGTACACCATCTTTGGCTGATGTAAACAAATGCCCCCACCTTGATTTTTTCCCCATTGCCTCCCAGTCCTTGTCTAAACAAAGTGCTGCTCCAAAACCATCAATCAGCATGGAGGAGCCCATGTCTTGTAGGGAGTGAGCCATGTTTCCATCAACCCTGGTTTGCGAGTGTTCCTGTTATCACAAAGATGCAGGTGTTTGCCTGCAATTCATCAAGCTTATTTTTTAATAACTGAACGTTTTTCATAATTATTGAAAGCTGTATGTGCTTTTCCTGTACTTCACATGTTCATATCATTCCCCACTTCATCCTGTGCAATGCCTTGTGAAGGACTTTCCTCCTTTTTATCATTGTCCTGGTTTCGAATCTGTATGTCTGTAACAGCTCATATCAACATGCAGTCCAAGGAATCATACGCTAGAACATATGGATTTTATTAGTTTTTAGTTCAAGTGTGAATACTGGATTCTTTCATTTCATCATTTAACCAAGTACGCATAACAAATAACCACATAAAATATGCTTATTGTATCTGATTGTATGCCAAAACACAAGACACGCACAAATAAAAGACTAATATGATAAATATGAAAAAGAAAACCTTATGTTAACATTGGCATGAGCAACAAACACCTACAAACTCAAAAAAAGACTTTATAATATGATAAATATGAAAAAGAAACACTTATATTAACTTTGGCATACGCAACAAACACCTCCTGGTTGCTGCTAGAGCCTGCCAGTGCCTCCCATGCTCAACCATGGCTCTTTACCACTTTACCATAGAAACTGTGGGCATGTAATATGTTGAATGACCAGAAATGTATATTTGAGCGATTATGCATGAGTAAAAGCTATAAGTATAATATAGGCTCGTGTGCGTTTCCAAGTAATTCCATGCATGTCTTTTTGTTGACGTCTGTGTTTACACATCAGTAAGTGGAAAAAGGATGTGAACCTTTAGGATCAGCAGGAGAAATTAGATTCAGGTATGTGTATGTGACAAACAAATATCCTGGAAAACAATACAGTGATCCAAAACACACAAGCACCTCCTTGAAGCAACAGGCTAAGGTTTTTGAAGTGGTAAAAATTAAGAAAAAAAATAAAACCAATTTTGGAAAAAAAAAACTAGCTACAAAAACATCTGCAGCAAATAAACAGTAATGGAACAGTAATATTTGCAGAAATATGTCACATGTAATTTCCCTGAAAATTTTTTGTTTGTTTAGAAAATCACCAAAACATGCATTTTAGGCTGGTACACAAACACTATTTATATGCATAAAAGCTTTCTAAAATTTAAAACATCACAGGAGTCACAGGAGAGGCCATTTCTGTGTCTTATTAATAAAGGTATGTCTGACCTCAATCACAGGTGGAGCTGCAGTCATGCTGTGTATTTGTGCCTAAGGACACCTTGCCATGTCCCTGCACCATAGTGTGTGGTGATATCCCAGGCACTGTGCGCAGCTGGTATCACAGCCAGGCCTCCATGCCAGGGACTCTAGTAATCTGTCTGCCACAAGTCAGTGTGATGAGTGCTGGGCATAGGCACATGGAGCCTTTACAGGAGATTCCCTTCACCGTGCCAAAACCTGTACTGGAGGAGGGTATGGAGAACACACACACTTTCACAATAATAATCCACCGTGCTTTAGAGATCATACATTTAATTTAGATTACCAAGTCACAATGCTTGCTATGGCTTTCATGATCAGACTTATCATTAGCATGATGCCTCTGTATTTTTGTCATATATGTGCCTTTTGATAGCTCAGAAGCTAAAGAAAAATTACCTGTTTTTTAAAATAAGTAGCATTGTTTTGTGACGTTGTTCTATATGTATACATTATGTGCTTCTGTGCATGTGTGTGTAGGTGATGCTTTCCCCTGGACAGTGACAGTAGGCCAGTTCAGCATATATACTTTGCTGGGCCATCAGCGCTCTCTCTCTCTCCTGGAACCGGTAGGGTGTACCTCTACCCTCGCTGTCACCTCTCACAAACTACAGCCGACTTCTCCATCTCTCGACTCCAGACATGCCTTTATCATGTGCCTGCATGTAGACCTACAACCACTTCACTTGAAAGTCTCCAATCCACAGGTACGACACCACACTTCCCCCTATACTACATTTAAAAGCTAAACTATTTGCTAGCCTCCTGTCCAAATTTATTTATTTATTTATTTATTTTCTGAGGTTCAATACTAGACTAGTACAGTACAGTAGGAAGAGGGTATGTACAGAGGCATGGCTTGAGGTAGAGAGTTAAAGAAAAGATTTAATTAAAGCAGGGACATAGATAGGTGTTGAAGTCTTCCTTCCTAAAATGTTTTTTCTTTTTTTCCTTCTTTCCAGGAATGTTTAAGATCAACTGTAGTTCTTAATGACCATTTAAATCTCCCCAATAATAAAATAAATTCTCTCAGTGTTTTGGTTTTAGATTTTTATCTCGTCGCCGACTATGACCATTTAGGGGCTTTTACAAGATAATTCCAATAAAAAAAGGGCTCAAGAACAGTCTGTCGACCATAGACCAGGGTTATTTTAACCTACACGTGTTTAAACCAGGGTTATTTTAGCCTACAAAAGGGTTTGATGTTTGTAATATTCATTTCAGATAAATTAAATTACCTTTAGTCTACTGGTGACTAGAAAATCAGTTAGTTCTTCATTATAATTTAGTAGCAGACTGTACTTCATATTTATTTAAATTTCACTAAAGTTAAAGTCAGAGAAGACCAAAATCATTACAGTAGTAGCACCATTCAGCACCTTAGACTTGTTTACAAGGTTTTTGGTACATATTTGAGTTCATTTGTCCATACCAGGGATACTTAATGCAGCTTCTGTTAGTAATGCATTCCACTATAAAGTGAGGACATTTAGTTATTAATTAATTAAATATTAATTAATCGTTCCTTCTTTCAGGTCCAACTGTTATATGAGCTGTTTCTAAATTGGAGCAGTATTTGGGACTGTCTGCAGAGAAGAGGAATCTTGTGGCATGCATCTGGCTTTCAAGGGGAAACTCCTCCACCACCTGCTGGATCTACCTCCCCCTTCCACAGTAGTGCAGGCACTATTCCTCCTGATAATGTCAGCCTAAGTCGTTCAGCTGACCTGGGCTCCCCCACAGAGGTCGGTTATACATGTATCACACCCTTTGCACCTAAACCTATCACTTACATTGCAGGGGTGGTTGTGTGTGGGTGGTCAAGTAACTGTAGTGTTGGTGTAGAATGTGTGGTGTGTTTACTGAAACTTTTATTTATGTGTGTACGTCAGAAAGAAATAATGTTCCATTAATTCCACCAACACTTTGTAAGCTGTCAAGAAGAATATTGTGTCCTATGGTATTTGCAAATCAAGCAACAAAAGCAAGGAAAAACAAACCCTGATCAAAGTCAGTTGTAAGTTATTTTCAGATGTAACCAGTACAGCCTCAGGACTGTGATGAGGCCATATTCCTTACCAACAGATTTTAGGCACATGGCAAAGGAGCAGAGAAATATTTTTAATATAGTTAGTTTTAATAGAGGAATATAGTTAATAAAGTATTGATTGCTTCTGGTAGTCAGTGAACCCATCAAGTAAGTAAACCACTCTGAGAGATTTTCAATAACTACACCGATGTAAACAGCATTTTCTAGGCTCTAATCTGATTAGCTACTTAATGTCTTCTGACTACAGACTAGTGTTTCTATTTTGTTTTACTTGCATATATTTTAAGATATAACATATTATATAAGATCTCCCACACCACCCCACAACTATAATCCCTCTACTGGGTTTCTGGGTTTCACAGATACTTGCCACCAAAGCCAAAAACAGACCAGCACCCACTTACCTCAAAGCACTTCTCACACCATGCACTGACAACACCACATACTGCACTACGCGCCCTCTGATTCACTAGCATTGCACTACTGGTTCCAACCGCTGTCAGGGTAAAAGGAAGGCATGCATCAAGACTCTTCTCTGTTTGGGCATCTAGGTTGCAGAATTCACTTCCCTTAGATGCCCAAACAGCTGAGTCACTGGCAGTTTTCAGATGATGCCTAAGGACCTACCTCTTCCTGAAGTGCTTATATTAGCAATATATTCAATTATTTAAAAAGGTGTTGTCTCTTTTTTGGTATATTACCTCCCTGTTACAGTTTTAGACTTATGTTAGTATTGGTCTGCGACCCAGTGAACACGTATCAGGATGTATTTATTAACAGACATCAAAGCACTTCTGTAAGTCAGTCTGGATAAGGGCGTCTGCCATAAATATAAATGTATAAATGCTTCTTAATTTTAATATGTGCCTGTAGTTATGGTTGGAAAACACTAGACCAACTCCCTTCAGCTGGATCCTTGGCAGTTTCTAACCCATACTATCAGGAGCAAACACCTGCAGGCCACAGTCTTGACTAAATACATATTGTAAATATGGATTATTTTAATGAAAATTAAATAACTATGTGTTACTCAGGGTGAATCTGTGCCGACCGGTGAGGACCCCTCCTTCTGTGAGCCGATAACTCTGGAGCAAAAGACAAGCACAATTGGTGGTGCCAGTGGGAAGGTTAGCCTGTGGATGCAGTGGATGCTGCCCAAACTGACTGTCAAACTGTTTGCTCCAGACCCAAAGACAAAGACAGGTAGCATTGTTCTCCTCACAGGCAGAAGAGACAATCGTGTGTCATCACTGAATATTTACACATCTAACACATTAATGATGCAGGCAGTGTAGTGTCAGTGATCAGAGGCTTTTCCTATTTGCTTATTTTCTTAGATTGTTCAGGCAAATTTAACATGCCATTCTAATAATACAGTCATTGGGGAAAAAAAAGAAAGTACACCTTTCTTTAATTCAAATGTGTTTATATTTATCTGGTCATAAATAACAGTTTATCAGTTTTATCACCAATATATGGCCAAGCAAATAGCTGCATAAGGTCATCCCTGAACAATTTGTCATTCACCGTTCTACAGTGAGAAGTATTGTTAACAGAGAGCCTTTAATTCAGTTGCCCAACTTTCTAGTAGTGGGAATCCTAGCAAATCCAATCCAAAGTTTTATACTCAAAGCATGCATCCTACAGGCCTCTCTAAGCACATTAAATGTTTGTTCATGACAACACAGTTCAGGCTAGGAAAATCCCTATTTTCTCTAAAAAGAATATGGCACAACTTAGGTTTGCAATATTTGGATCATGAGCAGATACTTCACCCTAGCCATCTGTTTTTTTTTTTTTTTTAAATGTGAATTCCAACTTGGTATATGTTCCAGTATTTTTGATTACTTGGGGGGGGAATCAGATCTGTTGTCTTATATATATATATATATATATATATATATATATATATATATATATATATATATATATATATATATATATATATATATATATATATATATATATATATATATATATATATATATATGATGTTCAGATGGTAGTGTGTGTATGTAAGTGATTAAAGCACTGCACCCATATAAAAAGAGACCCAGTAGTACTGTATAATAAAGAAACTTTATCTTCTTTACTTTGTTTGACTTTGACAAAAAGAAGCTCTTGATTAATTTCTCAGCATTTTGTTTGATGTACTTAATAAAATAAAATAGATTGAATCTTAATATAATAAAACTTGATATTGCCTGAGATTGTTTAAGTTATGTGTTGAGTGTGTGTATGTAGTGAATAGAGTTGTTTGTTTACAGAGATCTGTGTGCTCAGTGAACTGGAGGATCTAAGTGCCTCAGTGGACATGCAGGACGTGTACACCAAACTGAAATGTAAAGTGAGCAGCTTCAACATTGACCATTACAGAAGCAGGTAGGACCCACAGAGAGAATGGGAAATAGATAGTAGGTGAAAGAAAATGATTCGTATACTGTATTGACAGTGTTTGCATTATTTGTTCATTTGTGTTGCATTGTTTGGCTGAAAACATCAATTTACTGTAAACTGTTTACATGACTTCACTGTTTTAATCACTAATTTGTGAGACGTTATAGATGAGCGTGTATATGCTGAGTTTGTGTGATGAGATAGGCTTTATGTTCTAGACCAGGTGAGGCTGACTGTTTTGAAGGAGTGATTCTGCAGTGCAAGGAGAAAGCAGTGGTGAGATCCTGCAGCTATAGATCATGCTGCTAAATTGAAACTTTACAGAGGAACAGACACAGTTAGTCTGCAGCATAGGAGGGTAATGGGAGCAGCAGTGATCAGAGCTGATCCCATCCACAGACTGCAAATGTGCTGTAGACTAACTGCAGAAAGTTCCAAAAATGCATTGCAGGGTTTGTCTCCTGTGTGGTTCTCTCTGTTCCTCCTCTGATTGTCTGAGATGGTTCATGTAATTAATTGCTGATTGATTCTCTTGGTTCTGGGTGAAGCTGGGTGGTATTGCTTTTTACTGAAACTTACATGGTGATGTATACTTTTTATACCCCATCATATTTGCTTGTTCATCAATATACATTTCTGTTATGAGCTTCCATTAAAAATCAAATAAGTGATTTAATCATCTAGAACAGCCTACAAAAGACTACAAAATGAGCATTTTCTTTCCTGTACTGGCAGCGGCAATTGATGTTATAGGTAAAGGTTTAAGCCTACATGTAAAATCAATTTCTACTTTTTAGGTGAAATTTTTTTTTAGCCTTCCTTCATCCAGATGGAAAATGAAAGTACCATTTCCATATGGATATTAAATATATACAGGTCTAATGTTAACTAAGTAAAATACATGTATTAATAAATCTCTATTTACCTTGACAGAATCTGAGAGTACTCATGAAGTTGAGAGAGGATAGGGGTGGGACTTTCAGGAAGTTAACATTGTAGAGGTCAGAAGTCTTGCATAGATAGTCCCAGATTTATATTTATTTCTCCCATTTCACTGGGGAGAAAACGACAATGATCTTTTGGAGAATGTCTGAAAAAAATCTGTTAACTTTGCTGGGTCGGGTAATGAATCAGAATAAACATCACTGAGTACAATAATATTGTAGGGATAATACAATAGTAAATAAAGAACAAAATCACACAAATCCAATCAAATTTGTATTCAGGCCCTCTGATGACCTTTCTAATCATTTTGCTAAAGAAATTGTCATGTGGAAGAGTCTTTTATTTCACCATATTGGTGCTACTTCCATCCTTTTCAGCATCTTCTGGTACAAATGAATTAAAATCATGTCTTTTCTCCTTTTTATTTTTTTCCTTCTAACCTTGCACTGGGGTTCTAGTGGGAAGGCTGGTCCCATGTGGCCAGGTGTGTGTAGCGGGGTGTTGCTATCCTGCACGGACAAACTGAACCGACGTACCCTGCTGCTCCGCCAAGCCAAGCACCAAGACTCCTTCAGCCACTTCTCTGCCTTCTTTTCTCCTGTAAGCGCTTCTGTCTTCCCCCTCTTTTGGCAATTTAGAGTTTCCAACAGCCTCTACACCAGGGGTGTCCAATCTTATCCGCAAAGGGCCAGTGTGGGTGCAGGTTTTCATTCCAACTGAGCAGAAGCCACACCTGAGTCTACTGATTAGCCAGTTGGAATCAGGTATAGCTTCTGCTTGGCCCTTTTGGATAAGATTGGACACCCCTGCTCTACACCCACACACACTTAAGGACTGAACAGTTCTAATTGAGCGATGCACCATTTCAAGCCGTCCTCTAATCTTTTAATCTGTTTAATCTCATAATCTGTTGTGTTTTGTATGAGATTCCAAAGTCAGACATTTGTGTGTGTGTGTAGTAGGCTGCTGAGTTCTCAGTTTCCTTAATAAGCTATCAGGTCCATCTAATTCATCCTTTCAAATCTGTGTATGAGAAAAATGTCCTGATGACTGAACATGTGATTAATTTGTATTTAATAATGATACAAATAATAACAATAATAACAACTATTATTATTATTATTATTATTATTATTATTATTATTATTATTATTATAAGAAGAAGAAGATGAACCTTATCAAGGGTGAAGTTGGTGAAGAGGTTCAGGCTCTCCAGAGTAGTTTAACATCAGTTTTGTGATTTTATTGCCAACAATCCTAGAAAATAAAATCTAAAACTTTTTGTGTAAAAACATTTAAAATCTTAATAATATTATATAATAATATAAGCATAAACTATAGGGTTGCAACACCTTTGCTGCTGGGCAGCGAAAAAGTCCGTAAGGATATCTGAAAGCTACAAATGTGATGTTTCTTGGACCTACTGTTACATAAGTGATGTTGTGTTTGTTCAGTAAAGACACAACATTTTACATGAACATCTTTACAAATATGTGTAGTCACTGTACAAATAAAAGGTCACTGATGCAAGATATTTATTCTATATTTGCCCATTGGAAAATCTGTGAAATTACTTTTTTTTCAATTACTTGTCGATTTACTCAGATTTGTCTATTTATTTAAGTATCATTTTAAATTGATATTTTGAATCATGTTACTTAAGCAAACTATGCAGAAATACAAAACCTTCTTAAGGGCTCACAAACTCTTCAAACTCAGACAACTATGAAACATCAACTAATTAAAGTTGTTGGTCCGCTTTCTACAGATTATATATTAGTGTTACTCACATTGTCTATATGTAATTCAATTGTTTCATGTCTTACCATGTCTAAGTGCCTCATATTGACATTTGATTGGCTGTATGTGGTTTCCTGGATGAACAGATGGCAGCAAAGGCTTTGGAAGCATGTCAGCAGCCTCATGGCTTCCTGTCACTTACATACACACAAGCTGTGACCTGCAATGTCCTCCATAAGCTAACCGCACGACAAGAGACAGCAGGACCTCAGAGGCTGAATAGTGCTGGGTCTGATGGCTCCCCACAGCATCTGCACGAAATCTTGCTGACTGCTCAGCCATTTGACCTGGTGCTCTCATGCCCCCTACTGGCCAGCATAACCCAGGTATTCCACACAGTCTCGCCTCCACCTTCCAGATGGGCAGTGAAAGAGTACCGGTCAGCTGGCCAGCCAATGAGAGGCTGTTCCTTCTCTTCAAGCAGTCTGCCACTCATCTATGTCACTACCAGTGTGATCCGAGTCTTCTGCCCTCTTCAGGACAGCAGTAAGCTATGGATTAATTCCTATAACAGCAATACATCAACTACATTCTTCATAAAGTATTTAATAAGACATCAGCTGAATGTGATTGATGATTTAATTTGTGGGTATGCAGATTTTCATCTGAAGGAGAAGACAGAGGACACACTAGTTCTCAAGATAGGATCAGTCAGTGTGGCTCCTCAAGCAGATAATCCTCTCACCCGTACCATACTGCGAAAAGATATCTACCAGTGAGTACACTCCATACACTCAACCCTACAAGGTCATCTACCAGTGAGTGTAACATACACACCATATTCTCTAGTTTCTCCTCATTATTGTATATTCGGTTGGTTGGTTCATTTATCAGCTGCCTGATTGATTGCTGAAACACAAATCTACAATAACTTACAACGCAAAAAATACAAAAAAAAAAACCTTTCATTACTGTGCAAAAACAAACAGCATGCAGTCAGTCAGCACTTGTAATAGCTTGAGCTATCTTTACAACTATATTCTACATTGCATAATTCAATTTAAATTACACTGGATTTCTATTATTACTAACTATAGTGCAATTTGGGACTGTCAGGATTTTGTGATCATCATGTTATGTTTTTGTACATGTATAACTTATTACTCAGGCTTCTGTCTTTTGTTGTTGACTTGATGATAGCTTGCTCACTAACTTGAGTCCTTCATCCCTGACCAAATCCCTGACCAAACTTTGTTCTTCAAAAAATGGCAAAGAAAAAGGCTTGGTGTGACTGAGGGAAGTTAGTTTCAAGCTTGAACTGTGGACTGTATAAATAAGCCCAAAGTAAGAAGAGATATTACAAAGACTTGGTGACTGCATGTTGGCCCTTAATTACAGGGCATCTGCTCCCTGAAATATATAGTTATGACCATCAGCCTTCAAGCCTATTGAAATAAAGAATGGTTTCTGAGTGTGACTCAAAGAGGCATATCGTATTGTGGAATACTGAAATGAAAGCACATTAGCGAATCCTATGATCACTGATGTGTTGCGTCTGGAGCACTTTTCTACCAACCCTGTTCTTTTTCCCCATTTCTTTAGAAGAGCACTGAATCTGGGTGTTCTGCGTGACCCAGGGTCAGAGGTTGAGGATCGTCAATATCAAATCGACCTCCAAAGCATCAATTTGGGCACTGCACAATGGGGGCAGCTTCAGCCTCAGGCAGAAGGAACGAAGGGCAGCACACCAACTGAAGGTGAAAGAAATTCTCAAAATCCAGCACTGGAGTGGAACATGGCCAGCAGGTAAGTCTCACGCCATCTACACCACACCATTCACAGCTGATTCTCAGGTCTTTCATATTGTAGCCCATTAATATGGAGCTGTTAGGAAACATGGCCACAGTTGTATGGACTCTAATAAAACATTACACACAATATCCCTACCCTGCATTATTTATTATTTTGCTTATTATTAAGCTGATCCATGTATTCAGATCCTTGTATTGGAGTATGTTTTGTATTGTATTGTTCTTATATTTTGGGGGGCTATTATGACTTTATTGATAATTATGTCATTCAAAATGGAGTACACTACGAATCATATAACAAACACTCACTTTATTAGAAACACTTGTACTTCCATGCAGGCTTCTAATTAGCCATGTGACACACACTGCTTCTACTTCATTTTGATGATATGATGCATATATACAATGATATATTTTATATACATATGCTCTATCTCTAGAATGTTTAATTTTAGCAGCAATAGTAAGGCAACCAGTAGTACAAATAATTACTGGCGACTTCATAGGACAGCAACTGGCAACTTGCAGTGAGAAATTCGCTGCCTGTGTCTACATAGCTTTAGTCATTAAACGTTTTATTTGTTTTCTAGAATCAATATTTTGTAGCACGCTCATGTATTAACACTGGCTGCAGGGCAAGTCAATGTTTGAATTTAATGAATTCCATGCATCTGTGTGTCTGCTTTTAGCATCCAGAAGCACCAGGAGAGGAGAGCAATCCTCACGCCTATCCTGACTGACTTCTCCATACGCATCACTGCAGCTCCTGCGATCATCTACAGTAAACCTGTCACCTCTGACAACAGTCCAATGGAGGTACAAACAGGACCATTTTTAGAAACATTTGTAAGTTTGTAAGTTTGTATTTGTAAGTGATTAGTCATGGATTTAGATCTCGTCTATACACACCAATACACACATTTTTAAAAATTCTACATACAGTGTCTCGTTTGTGTGTGTGTGTGTGTGTGTTCACACACACACACTCTCAGTGAGAAGTGATAATCTCATCTGGTTTATTTATTTGTTTGTTTGTTTATTTATTTATTAAATGTAAAACTTCCAACCTGTAAAACTGTAAAAAAAAAATGATAACACTGTACAAACTGTAACTTTTGGAAAATATTAGAACTGAACTATACAAGGCAACAGACAGGGGAAGAAGTTCCATAGTGGTTAGCTGACTGGAAAGAAACAAATGTGGTGTGGGAACTCTGCATGTCCCAGGGGCTTCCATGGTGTTTTCACCCTCTTACTATATTGTCTTCTTTATTTTTTTCTTGCTCTCTCTGTAGGATATTGTGGTGTGTGGACATAGTCTGGAGTTAAATGTCACATCGGCCCTGGAGATGTTTCTAAGTTTGTCTCAGGTGCAGCTCATCCAACAGCTGATCCTTTCCAACATGGTTATTTTTGGGTCTTCAGAAAAAAGCACAGAGGTAAATGACAGTACATAATTATAGAGTACCTTCTATCAAACAAAAACAGGACATGACCAGGGGTCTGTAACCCCAAGCCTTAACCCACCTACTTTTTTCGATGTCAGATTTATAATGTAGGACTTTTTAGTTCATTTATATTTGTATAGCACCTTTTTTTTTTTTTTTTTTTTACAATGGACATTGTCTCAAAGCAGCTATACAGAAGTATAGAAACATAGAATAAATGTTATAAAGTTTAAATGAATATTTATCCCTTATGAGGAACCCTGAAGCAACAGTGTGTCCTGAATTAATGTCCCTGTGTTAATCGATAACTTTTTAGAATAGTACATAAGTATGTGATTTGAGACTCAGTGCTAATTTGTTTCATGGATGAACTATGCTAGTGTAGTGTGTCCAAAACAAGTTTTTTACTTCAATAACAACTTTGTCTGTTTGGGTAAGTACCTAACAGCTTTGCACACTGTTTGGCAGTGATTTTCACCTATTCTTCCTGTCAGATTTGCCTCTGATTTGTTCAGGTTGGTTGGATTACATTTATGGTCCACAATTTTTAAATAGTTCCACATTTTCTCAATTGGATCGTGTTCGGCCATTGTGGAACATTCACTGTTTTGGTTTTAACCACTTCCGTGTTTCTTTGGTCTTGTTAGTGAATTTTCTCAAGCTTTATTTTTATTCAGCAGACTGAATTAGGTTCTCTCTCAGTATCTCCCTGTATTTTGCACCATCCACCCATCCTCTGTTCAATTTTGATGAGACCCACAATCCCCACTGAGGGAAAACAATCCTCACTGTGTGCTTCCAGCCCATACTTCAGTATTGGAATGGTATTTGTAGGTTTGTGTCACGCATAGAATTTTTTTTTGGGGGGGGGACCAAAAAGCTTATTTTTTTTGTCTCATCTGACCACAAAACCTTGGTTCACATTTTATTTAGGCCACTAATGCTTTTGGAAAACCTCTAGTGTAGACAATCTTTCATACAGGCCAGATGTGTGCAGAGCCCTTAATATCTTTTTCTGGTGCACCTTGGCTCCAGTCTCTGCTACAGAACTCAAAACGTTCGCTTCTTTCTCTGATTATGAGAGACAGTTTGTGGGATGTCTTTGTCTAGGCAATCATTGTGGTATGAAGCAGCTTTCCCCACAATTGATCCAACATTGTTCCCCGGTATATCCACAGTCTTGGATGTTATCTTGTGAAAGGACTTCCTGTTTTGTGTATGTCTGCAGCTTTCGGTAAGAATATGACATAGCACAAAATATCATGATGTCATTCGGAATCCAGATAAATCTGATGATTTTTAAGGCTTGTTGTCTGAAGTGAGAATGTTGCCATTGGGGCAGGGACCTAATGTGGGGCAAATAATACAGAATCACATGATCTGTCATATGAAATCATATGAAAACATGATTCAGTTAGATATTCTGCTAATCTGACATTTTGATATCACATTTCCATCAGAAAGATTTGTTTATTTCCTAAATTCCCCCACACCATTGCTCCATTTTTTTGGGTAGCTTGCTGGTGGGATAACCTACCTCTAGATGTCCTAGCTGAGTCTTTAGCAGAGTTTTTAGATTTAGGGTATTCTTAGTCTTTGACCTAGTGAACCCGTATCAAAATGTATTTATTAATAGAGACTTAAAAGCCCTTCTGTAGGTCTCTCTGGGTAAGGGCATCTGCTAAATATCATAAATGTAAATGGAGTTATTGGTTAAGGTACTAATGGAGTTATTGGTTAATGTTTGTCTCTAATCACTGTTTCTATAAGATAGAGCTCCCCTGTGCTGACAAGTTACGCATAAGTTTTTTTCACATATCTCTTCTGGCCAATTATAGTGCACTTAGATGGGAAATGTGGCCATTCTGTTTTTGGCATGGACTTCAAGTGTTTGTTTTTTTTTTTGTTGTTGTTGAAGTGTTTTTCCCATACTTTTTTTCCAAACATTAAAACATTTCACACCCTTCTTTCTTTTTTTCACTATGGCTTTAAGCAGTCTTCCTGCTTTTATTTGCCTAGGGATAGCCTCCTTTCTTCACAGGGAGCTCTCCAAGTTGCATTTCTTTCTTTATACTCACTTCTTTTTTACATATTTTCCCAGCCGTGTTGCTGTTTATCAAGCAGTAACCAAGGCAGCCCACAGAACCGCTCTATGACCTAATTGGGGTTTGGTGTTTCAGATGTGTGCATGATGTGGTGATGTCTGAAAGGTCTTTTGTTTTTTGTTGAAAAAAACAGTGCTTCTTTTGTGCTTTGAGGTTATGTCCTTAGGAGGTAGTTTGTAGCTGAATCCTACTCCTGAACTTTCTTTCAGAAGGTACTGGTTGGTTCAGGCCCTGTGGTTTGCAGTGGAATTTCCTCTAGCATTTGTATTCCTCTTATGTTCGATTAGCCCATCTGTCTGCGGATGATAAATACTGGTGTGAATCCGTTTATTCCCTAATAATTCAGAATGTTTGCTTTTATATATTTTTATAGCTGCAGTGAAAATGTAGATGATCATTTTAAGCCAGAGAGACAGGTGCAGGACAGTACCATGCCCCAGTACATAGATACAGTCACATAAAACGGTGTACCCTTTCATCTCTGGTCCTTAATACACATTTGGATAAATGGTATGTATTTACATCTTTAATTCATTTGTAGTGCTTTCTTGTCTAATGTGTTTTTATTTTTCTTCTTCTGTGTGTGTGTGTGTGTGTGTGTGTCTGTGTTGCATGTATGGGGTTTGTGTTTTACATGTGTAGAAGCACAAGCAGACCCTTCACCGTGGAAATGTTTATACTGCAGGGTATGTGGAGACTTCGAGGATGGGGTCTGTCCCCTGTGGGCAGGACAGTGGTTTTGGCAGTGACAGTGAACACCTGCGCTTTGGTCATTATGACCAACACAGGACCACTAGCCACCGACAACTAACATGCCTGTCCCGTCAGCCTACCATCACCAAGAATCTCTCCTTCATCCCTTTTGACATTTTTCTGACTGCCGGCAGCCTCACTCTCATGACTTATATAATGACCCAGGATTCAGCATCAACTAAAGAATCCACTGAACATACACACAAGAAATTCAACATACCTAAGAAAAATTCAGAAAATATTGAGCCTCAGATGCCTGAGCTGGTCACAGCAGGAGATCTGCCCAATAATTCTTCAGGGACAGGATTTCTTATGTCAGAAGGGTTGCCAGCTTCTAGCAGGGAACACGTAAGGCAAGCACTGGGTGTTACTGTCGTCAGACAGCCTGGGAGACGGGGTGTAGAAGGAGGTCTGTTGCAGCCGCTTCTTTTCCTGCAGCTCACCCAGCCATCTGTCCTTCTAAGCTGCCATCAGCGCAGACAGCGCCTAGAGCTCTCGCTGTTTGACCTCACAGTGAAGGGAGTTGCCTGTGATTACACCTACCAGGGTAGGCTACCTTGCTTCTTACTGCATTTAAGTCAAACAGACTTCTCTGATCTAGTCTTATCTCTCAGGTCCCAGCTCTGCTTACCTGCAACTAATACAAGAAGTGGCTCATCTCAAGTCATGTCTATAGATAAATATTATAAATATGCTGGATAAATTTGTCTATTTCATTTTCATCAAGGTGTTTAGCAGTGTTTCTAAAGAAATGTTTGTTTGGAGTTACTGTAGGTAAAGTTGACATTCAACTTTAATGTTTAATGCAAAATTACCACTTACAAGGCACCACAAACTCAGGATAATTGATGGGAAAATGTCTCTGTTTTGTAGCGTTGGTCCTCTAGTGTGGACACATTTTTTAATTTGAGTAACAATTTGATTTGCAGTTTAACTTTCTCTTTTCTTTCCATTAATTATTTCTGTATTTATTTTTATTATTCTCAGACACAGGAAAGTCTCTGCCAGAATCTCTAGATTACAGTGTTTTTTGGTTAGAGACAGTGGCAGGAGAGGTAGATAGCAGGACTGGAATCCCTCCGCCTCTTCTCTCTCTCTGCATCAGAGACTTCCTTAATGGGCCAGGTGGGGTTACACACACACACACACTCACACACTCAAATGCAGAGAAATATTGAAGGACCTCCCATAGTCTACCATAATCCTTGTGCTTCATTCAGACACTTCACTGAATGTTTCAGCAAGATGTCCTGGCATTAGCTGTCACAAGTGAGACCTACACAAGGGGAAGTGTTTCATCTGGGATACTTGGCCAAAGAACACTACTTTAGCAAGAGCATAATGGATAAATAAAATGGATGACTTAATACAACAAGACCAATGAGTCCCCTATCTGAAGACAATGTCAGATAGAAAATATGCAATAAAACGCTATATAAATATAAATAAATGAATAATATACCAATTCTATTGGACCATGTGGTAAACACATCACAGGCTCTTGTACTTCACTAGCATAGCTTCCTGAATAACATTTTAGTTATTAATTTTTCATATTTATCATGGGGAAATTCGTCACTAACCAAAAAAGAGAACCGCCAAAGTACCCATAAACATTAACTTGTTTTCTGCTCATTTGTGACATACTTACTGGCTCACAGTCAGCAGTAGCATTATGTAAGTTGACTAACTTACAGAAACATATTTATTAAATGTTTTTGTTTGCCTGTTTTTTTTTTTTTCCATATTTTTGTTTGCACAGCTGAGCTAAAGGTGGAGCTATGTAGGCCACTGAAAGTGAACCCAACACCCACTAAGCTGGAGCAGATTAAGACATGGAGGAAAATCTTCTCAGATGGGTTTAATGTACTTGGCACCTCTTCCTGCTTCCCTGAGGCATCTCACAGCACCAATCTGAGTGACAGCAATGCAGTCTCTCCTTCGATTTCCAGTCGAATAGCAAACATCCTTCAGACCTTCGGTCCCTTTTATAAGGTCTCTCTCCAGACTGTGCAGATGATCGTCATGATGGAAATGGAGCACCCTCTCCAACCCACTCTCACATTTTCTGTGTCCAGTATGACAGCTGTACTGAGCACAAAGAGTGTACAGCAACCAGTTGGTCAGTGCATTGCTTTTAAGCCAAATGATTATACAGATATCTTTCTATCAATCCATCTCTTTCTCTATGTCCCTCTCTCTCTCTCTCTGTATGTAAATCAAGCTGTCTCCATTAATTTATGTTTTGGCATGTCTTATCAGTTCAGAATCAGTTTAATATAGCAGGGGGAAAAAATCAACACCATATCTAAACATGCACACGATACTGCTTTTAAAATTTGCTGTGATGCTCACTTCTGTGAAGCCTCTCCATTTCTTAACAATCCTTCTCAACTGCAGAATATTTTGAGATGGCCTTATAACTTTTCTTGGATTGTTGAGCAGCTGCAGTTGCTTCGCTCTGGTCAAGACATGAGCCATGACCTGAAAGAAGCAATTGTTGCATCTTCTTGGCATGATGTAGGCACACACCAGAATGCTCCAAAACACCAAAGAGCCAGAAGTAGTCATAGAAGTATTAACTAATCTTGTGCATTTCATTAGTAACATCTGGCTGCTCATAATTTGTTTAATGATTGGGAAGTAGGAAGGGTTTATTTTTAATGTTGATTTCCTTCTTGCAAATTTGAGTGTTGTTTTTTGTTGTCACCTGAGGTTATTTATATGTGTAGATGTTTTTGAGGTCCGAAACAATTGTTGTGTAGGCCCTAATTAATAAAAGCATAGAATTGAAGGAGGGTGTACATTCTTTTTTAAATGACTGTATAAATCTCACCAGTTTTTTTCCCCTCTCCATTGAATTTAATAAGACAAATCAAATTATTGCTTGCCATGTTACAGAGAAACTGCCATAACCTCCCTAGTTTTCAAAACTACTGTGTGTAGTCTACAATTTCCAAATTTGACATTTCAATTAATTTTCTGTTTCAAACACACATTCTCAAAAAATTTCACTCATTCAGTCTGAGTATTTCTTTTTACAATTATTCATAATTCTTTAATTTTTCTTGTCAATTTTTTGGATTATATTGTGTTGAAATCTTCCTCTTTGTTTCTGTATCTCTGTGAACAGACAGTGCAAAGGAAGTGTGTGTTTTATGGAACTGTGAGGATGTGTTGATGCAGACGGGTCTGAAGGGCAGCAGAAGTGCATTTGTTGGGCCATTCTCCTGCAGTTTGGATCTGGATGTCCTCTGGTGCAGACACTGTGGTAGCCCTGACACTGGCCAACCAAGAATTTTACTGGAACTGAGAGGAGGATTACTACAGGTACACAAACTTGTAGCTGTACACAAACCTCTTATAGAGGTTATCATGATGCTAAGCCTTTCCAGAGCTAAAAACATTTCTGAGTGCAAAAAAGGTTTTTTTAATAATCATGTTTATATGCAGAAACAGCCCCTAATCCTAAACATGGAAATTTGTTCATGATTTTGATATTTGTATGTTTGTGTGTTTTATGTGTAGAAATGTAGAAGATGGTAAAGAGAAAAGAGAACAATACAGTTCCTAAATTAATATTACAGTACTACAGTTATTTGCTAGGCACAGAAAATTATTAAATATATTACAAGGAATTCTGTTAACACTTTTCACACACTCCACATTCATGTAGTCATTCACACCCAGCATGCACATTGCATTCACACCTTACCTGCAACCTACATGCACCTTCTTTCTTTCTCTCCACTGTCTCTCCCTCTTGATTCTCAGGTATTTTGGGGGCAGGAGCACTACAATTGTCTTAGTCTGATTCAAGAGTATCTGCAGAGCTATCTGAAAGAGGTCGAAAGTCAGGAGGAGGAAGACAAAGAAATTCCCATTCCCTCACAACAGTCACTTTCTCTTAGCTCACGCTCCCACCACACAGAACATTCCTCAGATGACCTGCGCACTGGCATCTTCCGGTACATCCAGGGATCAGGTACATTGTTCTTGTCTATGGACTGAAAAGAGGGGGGTGGCGTTAAATGTACTATTAACTCTGGTCAAGATTCTTTAATGCATTACAATGCAATTGCCATCTGAAAATTAGTGTGAGTTAATTTATACTGAGTTTCTTGATCCTCAATCTTCCATAGATTCTCAGAAGCTGCCAGGTGTGCATGAAGTAATGTTCTATAATGAGACCGAGGACAGTCCTGGTGTGATGATGTGGCGGTATCCAGAACCTAGAATTCTCACCTTTGTGCGCATTACCCCTGTGCCTTTCAACACTACTGAAGACCCAGAAATCAGCACTGCTGACCTGGGGGATGTGCTACAGGTGAGTACTGTTGTCCTAGCCTCAGATGCTCCAAGGCCTTTGCACACTTTTGTGGTCTTCTGCACACAGACTTTAACTTTTAAGTGGCATGCCGACTGCCAAACTTTGGCTTTGGAGACTGCTGGCAATGAGGAGATAAAACAAAGTGTTTCAGTACCTAAGAAAGGAGAATGCTACTTCCTTTATTCTGGGCCACCAGCAAAGCCACCCTTTTGTGAGACGTTGCATTTATCCTGGAACATATTTTTGTGACATGTTGTGATATTAATATCACAGTAGGATTTTGTCTGGGTGACGGTTTTTTTTATTAGTCAATCTTGAGCTTTTGTGTTGTTTGGCCTGGTGCTTGAGATCACTACCCTACAGAAAGGTAGATTTCTTCCCAAGTTTCAGTTTTTTAGCCTACTAAAGCAGTTTCTCTTGCAGCATTTCCCTATAGTTTGCACTATCCATTCTTCAATTCAATCAAGATGCCTCCAATCTCCAATTATTCAATTCCACTTAATTTGGTCTTTTTCCACTAAAGGGAGGGTTTTCATCAAATTTCAGATTTTGTCCAATCATAATCTGGTCAATAAATGGGTATATATTCTTTTTGTATTGTGTGTAGTTAATCTGGCAACAGGTTTTTTGCTTTTGTAATCCGATCCTAATGGCTCACATCCTCATCTCAGTGTGCAATATGTAGTATTATTATAAAGTTGACTCTGTCTTTGTCTTTATTTACAGTGTACATTAAAGTGTGTCAATAACTTAGTTAAATGCATTCCATTCAAGCATACAAACATTTCATTTAACCATTCATTTCAAATTAAAAAATTTGTTTTCCAAAAGTTGGTAGGGAGTAGGATTGTTTTTTTCTGGTGATTGACCCTACTTTCCTCTGGGCAACTACAAATTAAAATGTTATATCCTATACACAAATGTACTAATTGTGTATATAACTGTGATTCTATCACAGTTTGTCATTTGTAGGAATCACAAGGATGCACATTCACAAATATGCCCAGATTGTATGTCATAATATTTTCTATAAATACCCTTGTCAGATGGCTATTGTTTCCTGGAACCCTTCTGCAGAGTTCCTAGTGGGTCAGTGAAATTGACATGGAACACTGCTTGTTATGCACTGTTTGGGAAGCATACTGTGGGTTGTTCCATAGTGAGAATTCAATGTCACAATGTCCCGAAGAACTGACCCACCTTAGGAGAAAACTATAATATGTGTTCAGAGATAACCACTTGTAGCATTAGCAGGGGTAATGTTAATCCTGTAGAACACTGAGAAGGTACACAGTGAAACTGAAACAGGCAGCAGAACAGACTTTCCGAAGGGGTATGCCTCTAATCCTGCCCATGAGGAGAGTTTATTGTAATCCTGAATAGTTGTAATATAGTCACTATTCTCACTCTGTGTATGAGAATCTGTGTTTAACAATCTCAAACTCTTATACAGGTACCATGCAGTCTGGAGTTCTGGGATGAACTGAGGAGAGCTTTTGTGCCATACCGAGAGTTCAACCTGTCTGAAAGCAATGTGTGTGAGCTCAAAATGCCCACACTAAATTTCCACACATATCAGAGTGACCTTGTGCCTTCTAATCTCTGGAGAGTTGTGGTTAACAATACAGCAGATGGAGGAGATGAGAGGTGTGTATTGGTAATGAAAATAATTGAATGCATTATTGTGCAGGAAAATGAATATACCTTGCCTTTGAAAATAATAGAAGTAGAAAAAAGTAGAACGAACAGTAGAACAAAATTTTGATCATTCAACAGCTGTCTAGACGAAATGTCAAAAAAACAAATTTCATGGCCACTGGGTATGTCTTCTGACATGTCAAACTCCTCACTGCATCAGTTAGTGTTAAATATCCTGTTACCATGACTTGTATGTTAATATGTTTATGTAACTTGTAAACATATTAATCACTGCAGTAACTATCCAAAGGAAGGCTCTTATCTATTTGCTTAGTTAAAGTTAAGGTGGTGACTTACAAGGTCATTTATTTGCAGTAAACTGCTTGTAGCTGTACTATATGAAACCTAACTAAAGTTTTATGGAATATAGACTTGACTAAATGTTAAAAAGAGTGACCTTTGAACATAATGATACCTTTAATGAAAATTTTATATAGAAATTTTAGATAGTGTTGTTTGTATATGAATGCTGTCACAAACAAACTGCAGTGCATGGTAAATTCTGTTTAAACTCACCAACATTTTCTGCCATATTTTCTGAAGTATCAGTTTTCACCCTCAGATCCAAAAATGTTAAAATCCAAAGAAAAATCCTGACATAGGATGACAATATAATAATATATTTTCACAAACATGATAAATACTATTGTGCAGCTGCCTAATAATGTGGCTGCCTGTGCATTTGCAGGTTTGTGCTTATATTATTCACAACTCAGCAATTTTGACAGGGATATAACTGTGTTAGATACATCCAAGCCCTGCCTAGACATCACAATTTGGTCCTTCACGTAGATTTGTCAAAATCAAAAATCCTTAAACCTGCTTATTTTTCCTGTTTTCCTCACATCATATATATAAATTCCATTTTGATGCCATAATGTTCTGTTTCTTTTGCAAATAATTTTACTACATCCACTACTACTGAAGTACACTGCAGTTGCATTATTTATGAAGTATATTTCTGTCTTTGTTTAGCTCAGAAAGTGAGTCGGGTTCCCAGTTACATTGTGAGCAGTTGGTATCTCCTACTGCACTGGCAGCATGTATGCAGGTCGACTCCTGTTTTGCACCGTGGCTTGTGCCATCACTGGGTGTGTCAGTGAAACTGGCCCACCTGGAGCTACGGCTGTGCCATCACCTGGAACAGCTTGGTAAAGGTAACAGCCACACTTACCTGAAACTCCTTATTGAACACATAGTCTACTAGCATCAACTGTCAAAGTATTGTTTCAACTGTCTTCTTCCTTTGTCTATAGTGCATGCATCCAGTCTTTTTGGATTTTGTTATTTCCAAACCTTACTACATTGAGAGATTACCAAGAATGCAAAGGGCCCTACTGTTTTGGATAGGACTTTTTACCCTATATTTTTTTTTCCATGCTTTCCTTATGAACATATTACACTGCACAAACAGGCACAGTATAGTTCCAATATATTTATGCAATAGGCCCCAATTTTTATTTAATTTACATTAAATGATGGAGCATAGTCAGATAGATCATGCCAACATTGATTCATCATCAAAATGCCACCATTTGGCAAAAGAAAGTGTAGTTTTGGTTTTTTGGAGTAATTTGTGAAGGAAAGTATATCATTAATGGTATTGCCATAGCGAGGTAATTAATTAACACAATTACACCGTACAAAAAGGAAGTGTGCCATATATCTTCTATACATCATGCAGGCCCAAAGTTGACCTTTATTTTAAGTGACGAGGCATGGTTACATACACATACCAGTAGTTATTCAGTGCTGGCAACTGGAAACAGACAGGCTTATAAACCAAACTTTTAAATACTCATTCTAGATGATATATCCAATTAATACCAAATAATTTAAACATGATGTCAAGATATTTCTGATGCTAAATTGCAATGGAAATGTCAGCATCTTGAACATTGTCAGTATCTCAAACAGTTTGACACAATGTCACTTTAAAAACTTAAAATATTTGTTACATAATGTGACACATTCACATAAAGGTAACATTAAGGTCACAGGGCTTATTAGCACCGCTGTTACAATTTTCTTCAATGTGGGTATCCTATTTCACATAAATGCATTAAATGTTGTGGGCACGTTGGTCTCTTAAGTCTTTATTCACATCCATTAACTCCACTCAACAGGACATCTGTCATTTCTGACTGTGTGTATTTTGTTTGTACCAAACTTTGAAATATTTCTATGTGATTCATTGGTTTTAAACCCAACCTGGTCAGCATATCATATCCATGATTATAAATGTAGGGAACTTTTGATATGTTTGGAGTTTCCACGGTGAGGGCATAAATTAATGTCATATCATGCCATCAGAAGCTGTGGTATAATTTCAAATGAGATAACCCAGTGTACCTTAAACTTTACATGTATGTTGAATGATGAGGTACTTAGACATAGCAATACTAATTTCTTTTTTATGGTACATCCAGCCAGCAACAGAATGACTTTTGAATGAGGCTTAAACCAAATCTTTTAACACTCCTCCTACAGGATTTATCAGCTGTTTAAAAAAAATGGTCAGATTTTGTTGCAATATCCATGACACAACATTGAATCAGGTAGTAATTCCAGAGTATCTGACATAGACTTAAGTTATGTGTGTGCATGTAATCATTTTCATAGCACTTACAGCTGGCTACAGAAAGTGAAGCTAATAAATCGTTTAATGTCTATTAGATTGTGGACAATAGTCATGGCACATACAGTCAGAATGATGTTAATATATCCATTATATTCAGCTAAAAGGAAATGTGAATTCTGGATCAGTATTGCCTTTCAGTTGTATATCATGCAGTTTGGCTTAAAGTTTACATGTAATGTTCAGTGATGCTGCATTATAACATGCACATGCTAACACTTTCTGTTGAAACAGACATTGCTGTACTCTGGATGCTTGGGCCCATCACTGCTTGCAGCTAATTGTTTTTTTTTCTCTATAGCTCCATCCCAGCGGCTCCGTCCCTTCCTTCCAGACAGGAAGTTGCCATTTGTTCAAGAGTTTGCGGTGGTGTCTCTGCGAGAGCCAAAAGCATTTGTGCGAGACTGGAGTGATGGGGCTCAACTAGGGCAGGAGCTGCACTTGTATTCCACACTGCAGTGCCAATTAGTGGACTACCGGAACCTTACCCTCTTGCCTCTCCTGCAACCATTTAGCCTACAGGGCCATGCCATTAAAAAATACACACACTCCCAGCAAACAGAGCTGATGTTCAATTTCAATATGTTCTTGGAGCCCATGTTGATTACAGTGGGGCAGCACATTATACATACCTTGGACATAGCAGTGAAAGCATGGAAACAGGTGAGACAGACACACACACACACACACACACACAAGAAATTATTTCTATGGGTGGCTGCCAGCATGTACACTATATGACCAAACGTATGTGGACATCTACACAATCACACCAATGGGTGTCAGATTTTGCTTAAGGCTTCATACAGAGTCTTTGTACATTATATACGACAGTGGTATGGGAAGAATTGGTTATTTTAAGAGAGTCTAATGCTTCTTGTAATAACATTTTTGCAGAGGGATCTAGTACACAAGATAATTTTGAATAAAATTGTCCTTGAAGGGGAATAAAACCTTCTAATCGCTGGTTTGATTAGGTTATGTTGTCCATATAACCGTATATTGTATTTAAGGAAAATATTTGAAACAAATGTGAATGTATTCGGCATTGCTGTCTTCAGACGAAAAAAAGAAAACTTTCTTCAAGAATATTAAAGTGGGGCAGAAGGATAAAGAAAGCAAAAAAAAATTTAAATGCTGACAGACATATTCAAAACTGAATATGAGGTCAGAATTTTAGATTGAATTTCCTGATATTTACATATAAATGTGTTAAACAACATTGAACACAGCAGATTTAGTCTTGAACACTCTTTAAAAAAAAAAAACAAAAAAAAAACACCTATACGAATTCTAAAATGGGCTCACTACTAAAGGGCAGAACACCCAAAACAACTAAAAAACAAAACAGCGGTAAATACCTTCCAGAATTCAGCAGTTTGGTGATGTTGGTGGGTAACCAGCTTGATGCAGTTCTTGCAAGTATGGGACATGCACCAAAATATTCAGTGGTGTCTGATACTTTTTGCTTACTTGAAAATTGGGTGGTCTGTCATGAAATGTGTCATGTTTTAAGTTGTTTAACACATCTAGAAGGAAATGGAAACTGAATTTCTGATATGTTGGCTCATATTCAACCATTTTATCTTAAATGCAAATGTTTTAAGTTTACAGACAAAAAAAAAAAAACTAGAATTGGTCTTGCTGTTCCAATATATTTGAAGAGGACTGTATATAATAGGTTCACTACTGTCAATAAGGTCAATAAGGTCCACTGTGATTTCCAGTTTGCTGCATATATAAACAAATTTTCTATCCATCATTAACAAAAACCAACCAAATCATCCATGATTACCAACTGAAAATCTCTCACGTTGAGTGACACTTTGATGCAGATGTTCGCTGGTGAAATAGTTTACTTTGTCATCGTTCGAAATCCATTGTAATATTATTATCTATGATTGATTGTGTTTATGTATCTTTGTTTGTATCTGTTCAAAACATGCAGAACCTGAAGCCAGAGGCAGAGGAACTCATTTTCTGTCACTATGTAGTCTGTAACGACACACAGGAGACACTATGTTTTGGTCAGGTGGATACAGATGAAAGTGTTGTGCTGTCTAGTGGACAAAGCCACCAGTATTGTTGGAGATCGCACAAAGCCCCACAGGTAATTGTCTCTCCCTGTAATTTACATTTAACAGTTTTTTTATTTGCATGGATTCATACACCTACTAACATAAAAGGGTCTGATGAGAGTTTTTGGCTTCAAAAAGGACATTGATGCCATTATTTCCTGTTAATTGTTTTTCTGGTAGGGTTTGTTGTGGCATTAGGTGGAGAAGATTTCTGATGTGAACCACAATTTCCAGCTCTTCCTGGGCAATTGCCAAATATAGATACAATCTTTCCAGAAGTCTTTATCTCTGCATAGGCTCTGTTCAAATGGATTTTAGATGTGCACAGGGACCCAACTCTCACAGAGCTCCTACAGACCACATGCAGTAGTCCATACTCTTTCAGTAACTTCCACTCCAAATGTGAAGCACATGGTTATAGGCACGTGATATGACCCACAGCACATTTAGACTCCCATGACCCCTCAACAGCTGTGCAAAAGCTAAGAGCTGGTTCAGTTTTCCATGAAACTTGCATTCTTCCTCCTGAATCCTAGGAGGTTCCCTTAACATGTTTTATATCCTACTGAATCTGATAGAAGCAGATGTAAAACATTCCCCTCTTTCTTGGAAAAATGCTCCAGATCTGTCCAATTGCAAGGGAATCTCCCGTGCACAGTCCTCTTCAAGTCATTCCACATGCTTTCAAAAAGATTTAGATCTGGGCTCTGGCTAAGCCATTCCAAAACACAGGAACCCAAAATAGATTTGGACCTATCCATTATTCCCTCCCTTTGACTAGAGTCCCAGTCTCAGCTGAAAAGCAGCCACCACCATCTTTCATTGTGGATAAGGTCTTCTGTGGTTAATCTTTGTGTTTTTTCTACTTTGACCATAACTTTGACTTCCGTGGTTTGCATTCTCAGCACAGACATGTTGCTTGGCTGTCCATAAAATCCTTAACCTGATATTTATTAGTAAGAGAAATTATACTCTTTTGCCTATATAGGGAGATTAGTAGTAATTATTAGGAGTAGAGGAGGAGGAGGAGGAGGAGCAGTATTTTATTTGGTGCTATTCTTTATTTGTGTATTACCCTTACTACAACAAGGGAGTGGAAGTTGTGGAATAAAGGCAGTTCTAGACATGCATCCAGGGTCTAAACAAAATGTGTGTGAGTCACCTTAGTGTTGATTCATCTCTAGTGGATTAGATCTCCTAAACTTGCCTGAGCTGAATACCTTGCATTTGCTCCTATGTTTTTTTTTTTCTTTCTTTTTCCTTCTAACATATTCCCTCTCCCTTCCTGTTATTCTTCTGTCTCATTATTATTTGGAGTAGAAATCATTGGTGACCTTTGGGGAGTGCCTTATAATGCAAAGCATCCAGCATATGCCTCTTTGTTTCACAGGATCATACAATGCATATGGTTGAAACTATTATTACATTATTCTACTGTCTATATTACAACATGGAGATGTGTCATATACAGTAGATTAACACAAATACAAGTGGGTTTTCTGATCATTTTGCCAGCAGACTTTTCCAGCAAAACTTTGTTGTCTCCTAAATCTGTTCCCTAGACCAACCTATACACCATTTTATGCGTGTGTGTGTGTGTGTGTGTGTGTGTGTGTGTGTGTACTTTCCACAGCTGCTGCATGTGTGTATTGAAGGCTGGGGTAACTGGCGCTGGTCAGAGCCATTCAGTATTGATAATGTGGGGACAATGGTCAGATGCATCCAAAGGAACAGCCAAATTGCTTCACTCATTATTAAAATCCAGCAGCTGAATGGAGTGCAGAAGCAGGTAGAGTACTCTTACATGGTCAACTGCGTAGAGCACTGTTGTTTGGCAAATTGATGTATTTGTCACTTTACATTGCCTCGGACACAACTAAACTTCAACTAATAATGAATTAAAATATGACTGGCATGCCATCTGTCTGAACTTGCACCATGTTACAAATCTTACCTAAAAGATCATTTGAGCTAATGATATTTAAATTTAGTAGGTTAAAAAGAAAAAAAAAACCTAGATGTCTGAAGGTCTGACTCTTGTGCAAGATATCAAGTTGTAAATAAACTGTTCAGTAACATCGGAGGATTGTTGTCTGTATAGTCAGGGGAGATGACGTGTGTATGCATGGTACTTACATTTCTCTATACAGAAGAAATATTGCCCCATTGTGAAAAAGAATAATGCAGTGGACAAGATCCACTGTAAACTTTGAACACAGTTTATAGTTACCAAAACCCATTTTCTTGATATCTCCATCTTTCTCCTTCAGATTATTATCTGTGGAAGGCAAGTGATCTGTAACTACTTGAGTGAGGTGATTGAGGTGCAGTTGGTACAGCGCTGTGTTGGGCTGGAGGACCAGGTGCAGATGCGAAAGCTACAATCTTCTGTTGATCCAGAGAGCAAGTTACCTTCATATGTGCTGGAGGACTCTGAGGTGACTGGTGTCTGTGTGCGTCAACAAAAAGATCAGGAATGGTCCCAGGATGTATATCTTAAACATACGTCTGTGAACAACAGCTGTGTGCTTCAGGTATGTAATGGTATGATCCAATCTGTCTTACATGTAATGAAAAACGGTGCTTCTCAATCAGCTCCCTAGTTTAGTAGTCATGGCACTGATCAGAGAGTTGGCCATTTTAAGGGCTGTCTCAATTGCAAATTTCTTCCAGTGCACTGGAATGTTCACTCCCTAAAAAATCCAACAATGCACCGGAAAAAAAACAGGGTGCAAGGTTGCACACTATATTCCGTTACTGGAAATGAGCTCATATTTTCTGAAGCCTATCAGCTTGAAAAATTAGAGCAAACAGACTCTCTGCCAATTTTGTCTACAAATGTAAGTGGCTTGGTAGCATTGATTTAGCTCTCAAATGATTACTTATGTTAGTGATTTTTAATGTTATATGATGTTCTTCCAGCATGATAATGCACCATGTCACAAATGCAGAAGTCATCTCAAGATGGTTTTATGAACATGATAATGAGTTCAGTGTTCTTCATTGACCTTCCCAGTCTCCGGATCTGAATCCAAGAAAACACCTTTTGCTAAAGTTTCTAGTATCTCAAAGGAATGTTTCTAAAATCCTGTGGAATCTCTGTCATAATGAATTGAGGCTGTTTTGAGAGCAAAGGGAGGCCCTACACAGTATTAGTATAGTATTCAGAATAACATACTACGTGAGTGTACAATAATAATAACACTTTAGTATGATGTTACTGACTATTAAGTTGTTTGGAGAAAGTGTAGGAAGCGTTGAGAATTTGTGAAATAACTTTAGAGAGATTTCTTTTACTTTATTATTTAAGAATTGTTGTTCTGTTTCCCCTGTCCTAACCGTAAGGTACTGTGTATTAACACCTGAATCTCAAGCTAAGACCTTAGAACACTGTATTTTACTATAAAATACCAATAAGGCATTAGCTGCAGAGGATTGTGGTGGTTATCGGATCTTCATAGGATATGACTTCAACATTCATACAACTAGGTTGAGCTATATTAATCTAAAAGTTGCATGGTGACATTATGTGCTGTCCATGAATTATAGATAAATGCTGTAGATTGTCATCAGAGGCAAGGGTCTGGCCTGTGGGTTAAGTTTAGATGGGAGCTGTGCATATCTTTCTGCCATAAAAAATTATCTGATGATCAGATTAACACCATCATGTGCACACGTCACATAGCAGGTTCCACTTCATAGCACATTGCAAGATCATCTGGTAGATTAAAGAAGTGAGTGATATGACCCTGGGTTCAGTTGTTGTTTTCCTTGGCCAACATGTTCAGTATCAGGTTGTTAGTACACCAGTGGTTTCTTTGTTTTTCAGCAGATTCCAAATTTGTGTATTGGCTATGCTTAATGATTGGGTCTTGCTTGTCTCCCATAGAAGTGTAGCTTTCTGCCCTTCATATTGGTTTAATATCGCAGGCAAAATCTGAGACTACAAACAAGAGTAGACATTCAACACTGTTAATTGTTTAAACAATCCTCTCAAGGTTTCTTCCTCATATCCTCTCAGGGAGTTTTTCCTTGCCACCATCACTCCAGGTTTGCTAATTAGGGATAAATGTTAGGGATAAATTTAAACTTTATTATTTTCATTTTTCTTTGAGAAAATGTCCATTAAATTTAATTGAATTTTGATCTCAAACCCAAATGTAGAAGAATAATAGACTGCTGATTAGAGTATTTCTTAGTAAAATAAGATGTGAAATATTCACCATGTGACTGTTTGTCTTGCCAGAGGGCAATTCACAGGGGTGATATAGAAATCTGTCTATCGTGAATTAAAGGCATCAAAAGAAACGTCATACTGCAGACATTATCGACATTTAATTCAAGTAATAACAGTCTAAGGTAATAAAACTGCCAAGTATGTGCACAAATGAGAAAATTAAAATCATTCTAGCCTCTAACTGGTAGGTCACATGAAGGGTTTTCATAATGTCACAGCATTGAAGGTGTAATTCCCTTTGGCTTTCCCTGTGTTATCTTTATCTCTGTTTTTGGTATAGCACAGTCCTTTCATGTGTTTTTCTTCCTGTAGTTCCCATCTTCTACTGGGTCCTTGGTGTCTGTCTGTTGCACAATAATAACTCTGGAACCCAACTCTAATATGCAGCAAAGAGTGGTGAGTCTATCTATACACGCACAGTTAGGATATTACTAAATATAAATACATTATTTAGTATGAATAACATTTTAAAGAGATACAAACAGAATCAAATAGGAAGTTTCCAGAATACCAGTATACCAGAAAGGTTTAAAGGAAGTCTAGTTGAGACATAGAGGTGTGTGTATTAGAACTGGGACTGTGGGATTGACAAAAAAGGCTGCAAAGAGAGGGAGATTTGAGTATGAGTGAGCAGTCAGATATGAAGTTTGCAGAACAGAGCCCACATTCATTCATGTATCCTTGGTAACTGCCTTGTCTAGGTTGCAGTGGTTTACATAAGGCTTCTTAATTTATAGTTAGAACCTAAATTTGGAAGAGAATATTGCAGGCAGGTTGAGAAACTGTCATAACTCTGTATATTTGTCCTTTAGTGGTTATGTTATTTATTTATTTTTCCTGAAAACCTCCCAAATCCCTTCTGCTTTAGGCCACACACTCTTTGGCTTTAAATCAGAATACAAACACCTATATAGATATTTGGAGCACTAAACCAGTACAGATTTCACATTTCATTACACAGATAATATAGATATATACATACCCTACAAGTTTTATTTATGTGTGCATTAAGAATGGTTTCCTGTCTACAGGTGGTTTTCAGTCCTCTATTTGTAATGCGGAGCCATCTCCCAGACGTTGTCTTCGTGCAGGTAGAAAAGCGGAGTTTGGGGCAGAAGGAATGCCAGCTCATACAAGGCCAAGGGCGGGAGCAAGCTCTGTTCAACTTGGAGCCAAACCTAACACACCACCTCATCTTTCAAGCCAGGTACGTGACTCACAACACTTCACTCACAGAGGTCACTCACACACCTCACCTTTTCGATTCACTTCATTCATTCATGTGTAGTTATGCTCAGTCATACAAGGCTCTCTCTCTCTCTCTCTCTCTCTCTCACTCTCTCCACTACATTAGTTTTTGCTGAAATATTAAAAAAGGGATTAGAATTGTATGGTTTTAATTAATTAAGCATTTTCATTGATGTGTATGTGTGTTACAGTGAAGAAAGAGATATATCCCACTGTGCAGTACCAATCTCCTCAAATCTTATCAAGCAAATTCTGAATAAAGCTGGCCCAGAGAAGAGTGAAAACCTCAACAAAATCCTGGAACACTTCTATGGCCCCAGAAGTTGTGACTCACCATCCTGGCCCTACACCTACAAAAACCCAGACAAGTAGATATATACACAGACTGACACAAACATGTACTGCAGACTCTGTGTGAGAGGTCTAGTGTAGCTTTCTGTATGTGTGAAATTTTCTATTTTGAGTTGTGTGCTATTGTTCAGCCGCTAACAGAAAGCTTTTGTACTAATAGTTATGGTTCTCACTGGTGTGACAAACAAAAAACATCATTAATCGTAATTAATAATCAAGAAGGCATGTTTTGTTAAACCAAAGATGCAGAGTGTATTTCTCAAATCATGTGTATGATGGATTTTTGTCTCTGCAGGCAGGAGACAGAGCCAGTAGCTCAGTGGGACAGTCCCATGCAGGTGCGCTTATGTGCATGGAAGACAGGTTTGAGCACTCTTCTTGTGGAGTTGTTGCCTTGGGCTCTGCTCACCAACCATTCTCAGTGGGATCTCTGGCTCTTTGAGGATGAGAGCATCGTTCTCCAGATTCCTGCTGGCAAGACCATTGTGCCCCCAAACTTTAAGGTAGTCTGGTTTCACTGGCTAAATGGATAAAATATGGGTGCTGATCAAAGACCAAATGTCTCAGGTTCCTGTGTCTGTTTCTTTTTCCATTTTCCATTCTTGTGGGTCTGTGAGTTAGAAGGCATTTCAAATTGGCCTTTATTGGCCCCACACTAATACAGTTCACAAGTCAGAAGCAGTGCATCTGCTACATGATTTAACCTCACCACGCTGGACAGAGGTGGGTGGAGCCAAGATTCTGAGCCTGGATGAGGAGGGATATGTGGATGCTGACATAATTCTTGGAGCCCCACCCAGACAGAAGGTTTGTGAAAGAGACAACTTCTATAATAATTACTAAACATGTTTTGTCACACATCTTATTGTGCCTTGCATGCAAAAGTTAGATCTTAGAATAAAGCACATTACAGTCATTACAGTGTGTCCAAAAAAAGCCAAATATGCATACATTACACAGCCGCTAATGTCATGAGATAACAGTGTGTCATACTGTATGAAAGATAACCTTGGTCAAATTCTGTAGCAGACTAGATAATGCACTTTTACCTAATTGAGAACTTTAACCAAATGCCTTTTTGACTCTGACTTAAAGTTTGGGTCTCAAATACTAATTGTAAGGCAGTTCCAGTCCTCTGAGGGGTTTTTATCTGTATTTTAATAGCAATTGTTGATTCAATCTTGATTGAATATACATGAATGGTTTGGGTAGTAAATAAATTATATTAAGTGTAAACGAATTTCCTTTTTTGCAAAAGCAGTAATATTGAAGAGTAAGAGTTAAAAAGAGGTATTGCATTTTTCTGTAATGTCAAACTGCTTCATAAACAGAACCAACATTATGGTCATGTGGTATAACTACTATTTCTGATACACTGAAATTCATTAAAGCCAAGCCAAGTATAGGTTAGTTATGTGCTCTGCACATTCTGACATAGGTTAGAGTGAGGTTCCAGGGCAATAGGTGCTGAATGTCAAAGTTCATTGCTAACTGAGCCGTATTCATAATAGTGTTCGAGTTAGAAAACTGCCTTGATTCATAATGTAAAGTAACATGACTCACTTTTTGCGTCATCCCCCTCCCCACCCCAACCCCAAACAGCTCTGCCAGTTCTGTGTGTCCTCCACAGTGAGGTATGGGATTCAGATCTTACAGATTGAGGATAAAACCATTCTATTGAACAACACAAAGCATACCATTAATTACAAAGCACTGCTGTCTGAACATCTAGTGTCTATACCTGAGCAGGTAATGTGCACATGCTCTTATTACTTCTGTTAATAAACAGGTATTTCCTATATTTTAATATCCCTCTTGACATATGCCACTTATAATTTAGCCTTATAGTCACTCGCACACAAGTGTGTGGACAATGGATCCTGGGTCAGAGGCTGGCAGTCCTTCAAGGTGTGCAGTGTCTTGCTGGGATGTGTTGAAAGAGAACCCCACAGAAGAGCTTTCCTCTATGCTACCCCAAAAGCGAATTCTTCTCAGCTGCATGATAGAATCCAAACAGGATGAGAAATTATGGAGCCTGCCAGTCCCTGTGCAATCTGATTTTCCAAGACAAAGTGTGGCTGTGCCCATACAGCAGAATGATGACAACCCCCTCACCACCAGGTGGGTTATAACTTGCACAGTATGGTATTGCTGAGTCTCTATCTTCTCTAATTGTTTCAACCCCTTGTACTGAGCGTCTCTGGGAGAACAAAATGCTTTATTACTCAGTGTTTGTGTATATTTTTAGGGCCCTGGTTGTGACATATCTGGAGCATTTAGGAATCAACTACATAGCTGTGAGTGAGGACCAATGTCCCCGCATGCTGATCCATAACCTTTGTCCTAAAACCCTGCTGCTGAAGGAAAACCTTAAAGGTACTGTTTGTATGTATATACATCTTGCAAGAAGACAACTTTGCAAAGTTTTTAAATGCTCGGTATGCTAATAATCTTATTTTGTGTATTTATGTTTGTGTTTTTGCATGTCTGCATATGATATCAGAACCTGCTAGGGCAGAGGTGTTCTGTAAGAGGCTGCCCCCTCTGTGCTCTGTGCACCATGAGATGTACTACCATTTGTCCAGTTTCCCTGAATGCAGGCAGAGAGATACTCTGCCCTCAGTGATGCTCAGCATCGCCTCTGATGCACCCAGCCCTGCGGCCACTCCTACCACTCCCAAATGGACTGATGACATTGACATTAACAGCCTTGGCACACAGGTACTAACACATGTATTTTACTAGTAGCTTGCTTCTACTTTCTGGTGGAGAGCTGTGTTTGCTTTGTACTAAAATTAGCAATTTATTTTTAAAAGATACTTTTGTTCTATTTGTGCTTGTTTTACAATATTAACTCTCCAACAGTTCTTAGACCGATCAGACTCATAGTGCATAACCTAATGAATCAGTATCAAGCTCTATTTATTACTAGTCTTTATTGTTTTATAGCACTTCTGGAAATTGCTATAAATAAATGGCACTTGCCAAGTGCCATAAATGTAAATGCATTGGATAAAAATGCCATAAATGTAAATTCTTCTTATTTTTAATTATGCCTCATTGATAAACCTATTTCGAATCTTGTTGGTCATACAACTATAAAGTCTCTAGTAGTTGCCTCTGGAAAAGGCTCACTTCAGATGTCAGAGAAATCCATCCAATCTAACTTGAAGAAACAAAATACAATGACCCAAAATTAAAATGTAATGTGAAAAAGCAAATGGTTTTAGACACACCAAGTAAATCAAGAGACCTTAATCCAGTTCAGAATGCATTTCACCTTCTAAAGAGCAGACAGCAGAACATCCCCAAAAAAACAACTGAAAGGACCATTAAGAAGTCATAGTATGCTTGTGCAATGTCAGTGGGTTAATGGCTTGATGCAGTGTTTTGAACACCAAATAATTGTGTGGTTGGCCACCAAAGGTGACACTGTAATTTGTTTGAAACATCTAGATATTAATATCACCTATTGGGCTTTTGACCTTAAACCCAAATGTCTTCAGTGTATAGCAAATAAAATAAAATAAAATAAAATAAACTATTGGCTTTGCTATTCCAATATTTCTGGAGGGAGTATGTATGTGTGTATATATAGTACATAGAAAAATGTACACCACCTTTCAAGTCTATGTTTTTAATGTTCTTCAAGGCCTAAATAGCAAATGTGTCCTCACAAACTTATAGAAACCAACAAATATCCTTGTGTGACAACAAAAATTAATGCACCCTATAATTTACATAGCACCAGCCTTAGCAATAATAGTGTTAGCCAGTGTGCTTTGGATCATTGTACTATTGCATGGTGAAATTTTGGCGCAGCTGCAGCAGCTATATGGATAGCCTCACATTTGTCTCAAGAATATTCTGGTATAAAGTGGAAATCAGTGTCTAAGTGACCCAATGTTTTCAGAGTTTTCCCCAAGTCCTGTGGCTGAATAAAAATAATCATATCATTCCAGCAGCATACTTGACAGTTGGAATGAGGTGTTTGTGACGATATTCTTTGTTTTCACCAAACATGATGCTATGCATGATGAAACACCACCACCTTGGTCTCTTCAGTCTAGAGGAACGTTTGTGGTTTGTTGAAATTCAATATTGCAAACCTAAGTCATGCTGCCATATTATTTTTGGAGAGAGGGGGCTTTTTCCTAGCCACCATTCAATGAATGCCATACTTGTTCAGTCTTTCAGATCTTGGTGTAGCATTGAATTAGTTATCTAATTGAATAATTGTATTTGTGGAAGGTCCTCACAAGGATACTAAGGCAAATATGTATGATTCTGTTTTGTGTGTTCTATAGGTAGCGGTCTTGCCAGGTTTTGGGTGTTTATATATTACTGTAGCTTGTCAGAATGGCACCATTGTCCTCACCCTTGCACCTGAGAGCTGTGATGATGCTGCGATCAACAGACACCAAAGGTACAGAACACAGGCACTGACACAATATCCAAATAATACACTACTAAAATCCAAATATATATCCAGTACTTTAATGTTAGATTTTCATAGAAGATACACACCACAAAAGCATAAATAGTTAAGTAAATTAGCATAACCAGAGCCACACTAAGTTTCACACAGGTTCCACAAACACAACTGCATTCAAACTTCTTATGACAGATAATTAGTTAGTGGGTTTCCTTGTCTAGATGCTGTATTTATTTTTCTCATGTTTTTGTCTGTTTGCTTTCTGACAGAGTATCTAATCAGATGCTGTCTTTCCATGTGATACTAAGTGAAGTTAGCATGGCACTTTGTGATGACATCACGAGTCCGACTGGCTCGGTGGAACTCTTGCGTTTAACCATGTCTAAGGTTTTGGTATTGCTGCCCTTACCAGAGCCCACTATGGGTGAGACGCCAACCTTTAATGGTCACCATGTGAAGATACTGTGTGGCAGCCTGCAGGTGGACAACCAGCTTTACAGCTGCTCAAGTTTTCATTTTCCTGTCCTGCTGTGTCAGGAGCAGTTACCAGACACAGATTTGTGGGTGGGTGTTAAGGACTTGATCATAAATCCTGAGGCTTTAGAGGAGTTACGCCAGATGTGTTTCCTGTGTGTGGGCCTCACATTGTCCAGCAATGGGTACCACCTAGAAAAGGTCAGCTTCAAACTTCAACCAGCCCGCATCTATCTGGAGGACACCTTTATATACTACCTGAAAACACTATTCCATACCTATGTACCTGTTTCTGTTGTGGGTGACAAAGAGTTTGGAGACCCCAGTCTCATTATACCTGTACAGGTTTACCAGTCAATGCAGACTCTTGTTAGGCCTGTCCAACTACAGCAGCTGTTAATTGAACCAGTCAGTCTTTTGGTCAGTATACATGCTTCTCTGAAGCTCTATATTGCATCAGACCACACACCACTTTTCTTCTCCATTTTTGAACGAGGGCCACTCTTTACCACTCCACGTCAGTTGATACATGCACTAACATTGCACTATGCTGCAGGAGCCCTTTTCAGAGCAGGTGTGTTGCTCATTCTTTTACATTGCATATACACACACATACGAGCTTAATCATGTTTCACATCTCTAGCTGGGAAAACAGTAAAACTCTATAACTGTCTGAAACTCTGTTGTGCTTGGTTGTCATGTCTGTGTAGGTTGGGTTGTGGGTTCTTTGGAGATCCTCGGCAGTCCTGCAAGCCTTGTACGCAGTATTGGAAATGGAGTGGCTGATTTTTTCAGGTTGCCATATGAAGGACTAACACGTGGTCCCGGAGCCTTCGTCAGTGGTGTGTCTCGTGGAACCAGCTCATTTGTCAAACACATTTCAAAAGGTAATGTGGTAATGGCTTCCTCTTCTCTTTGGTCCACACACATGGAGAGGTGCATTGCCTTTGACTGTTAAGTAATCTTGGACTTTTGTACTATGTTTCTTATGTTCTGTAAAGCTGCTTTGAGACAATGTCCATTTTTAAAAGCGCTGTACAATTAAAATTGAATTGAACTTTTCACACCTTCTGCTAATAATATTTAAAAATTTAATGTTAGAAAAAATCCTTGGTATTTAATCCAAGAACGCTTTATCAGAAAATGTACAAGCCAAAGTTGATGTCTCTAAACCCCCACTCTCTACACCTGTTCTTGTGTAGGCACTCTGACGTCCATTACCAACTTGGCCACAAGTCTAGCACGGAACATGGACAGACTGTCTTTAGATGAGGAATATTACACACGCCAAGAGGAGTGGAGGAGGCAACTCCCAGAGACTCTGGGTCACGGCCTGCGCCAAGGCCTGTCCTGCTTGGGACTCAGCTTACTGGGTCAGTCTCTTTCACATTATCATATGTATACTCTCTTACGCTATAATTTAACTATTATCTTATTCCATTCTGCAGTGTGTGGGGGGCATGCCTGTTTGCATATCTGTACATATGTCTGTCTGTGTGCTTGTAGGAGCAATAGCAGGAATTGTAGACCAGCCCATGCAAACATTTACAAGGTCTATAGAGGCTCAAAGCACTGCAGCCAGTACTGCCCGTGGTGTCATCTCTGGAGTGGGAAAAGGCATTGTGGGAATTTTTACCAAACCAATCGGAGGCGCTGCTGAGCTTGTGTCACAGACAGGATATGGTGAGTGAGATTGCAATTATGTACCACATAACTGTTAGAGACAAATAAATGTACTACAGTTTGATTAATTGGGTTGGAATTTTAATGTAGTTATTGTTTCAGAAGTTTGTGAAAGTACACTTACCTCTCAATAGGAACATCTACTAATTTATGCACTTATCAGCCAATCATGTGGCAGCACCACACTGTGTAAAATCATGCAGATACAAGTCAGGATTTTCAATTAATGTTTACATCAAACATCAGGATGGGAAAAGAATGTGATTTTTCTGTTTTCCTTGGAATTTCTCTATAGTTTTCCGGAAGGTTTATAGTAACTCAAATAAGCTCTTATTACTCTGCTGTGCAGAAAGCAATTCAGAATGCACAACACATTGAACCTTGAGGTGGGTGAGCTACAACTACAGATAAGTACAACGGATTCCACTCATGTCAGCCAAGAACAGGAATCTGAGGCTATCATGGAAACAGGCTCACTGACACTGGACAGCTGCAGACTGGACCATGTGATTATTTTTTCTAATTTTCAACTGTCTACATTGAGTGAGCCTTTGTTTATGATAGCTTAAGATTCCTGTTCTTGGCTGACATGAGTGGAATCTAGTGTAGTTATCTGCTGTTGTAGCCCATCAACCACACGGTCCAGTGTTTTTATGCATGCTGAGATTTTTCTCCTCACCACATTTTAGTGTGTTATTGAGATTCTATATCCTTCCTGGCAGCTCGAAACAATCTGGCCAACTTCCTCTGATTTGTCTTATCAACAGAACATTTCCAGGCACAGAACTGTTGCTCACTCAATGTTTTTTTTTCCTCATACTGTACTCTGTAAACCCTAGAGACTGTTGTTTGTGAGAATCCTGGGCAGATTCTGAAAAACTTAAGCCAGTACATTTTGTACCAATATCCATGCCATGATGAGCATCAAATTGATCAGACTTTTTCTACATTCTGAGGTTTGATCTGCATTATTTTTGTACTTGGCTGCTGCCACACGATTAGATAACTAGGTGTTCCTAATAAAGTGGACAATAAATGTATGTTTAGTCCCTGCATATCATTGAAGTGTATGTATTCGCAGGTATTCTGCATGGTGCTGGGCTTTGGCACTTGCCAAAGCAGCTGTACCTGCCGACAGACTTAAAATCAGCTGATGGAGCCAATAGCCATCTTAAATATGTTTGGTAATACATGCTTTCACACGTACACATACACTTACACAAATAACATAACACAATACAATACAAAAATCAAAATTAATAATAAAAACAGAAATTCAGAAACACTTTAAATAGTTTCAGCTTTTACTATAGTTTATATTCAGCCCCCTCCAAAAGTACTGGAATAGAACATAAAGGGTATTGGTTCAATGAACCATTGAGACAGTAGATTTCATTTCTGGATACTTACCTTGATGTGTTAAGCAACTTAGAACTTTGTCACCTAATTTTAGGTGAGCAAAACAGATTGGAACAGTTTGTCTTGAAGTTAATCACACTTTAAGTCAAAACACTGGGCTCAAACAAAGAATAGACATTCAGAGCTGTTAAACAGTGAATGTAACAGGGTAGCAAGAAACACCAGTCAATCACATTCTTATATTTTTTCAATAATTTCCACTCAAAGAATTAGTGGCTTTTAAATTAGAAATGAAAGCTAAAATTCAGATTCTGATTCTGACTTTCTCTTATGTCTCTATTTGAAAGCCCTGCCCTTAGTTTTTAATCTCTTGTTAATTTTAGACAGGTCAAGCAGTTTGGAGCATTTTAAACAACTTGGGGAAAAAATCGAATGAAGTGTTTAAGAATACTTGGATCACTTGTCCATGCAGAATACATGAAAACATTTGCTTTTATTTGTTTTTTTTTAGTATCTTGACTCCTCGGTGTCACTGCTGGGTAGAAAGTCACTCTCAGTGCTGCCATTGTGGAGTGTAAATAAATATGACTGCATATTGAAATCAGGACCACCGAGATGCCACTTCTGGGCCTGTAATCAAGGCCCTTAAATGCTCAGTTGTATAAATTAGATAAAAGTCGCTCTGGATAAGGGCCACTGCAGATTTTTGTCATCATCTGAGGTTACATAACACAATCGTTATTTAGGTGCATTAAGCAAGAACTGAAGGAGGGTATACTGTCTTTTTCACATAACTTTATACAACTGTTTGTAAAACTTCTTGTGACCCTATCTGCCTCTCTGGTGACCACAAGAAAAAGAACCTGTGGGGTAATTGATTAAGTTTTAAATGTGTATGCATTTATATGGACAGTATGAATACTGTATAGTATACTGCATTGTAGTTTGTGTACCTAATATACTAGCAACTGTGTATGATTTGTGCACACAATATAGTTTGATTATTTGATGGCTGGATTCTTAGACTATATTTGGAAATCTAGCTAGATGATTGCAGAGGAATATTCCTCATATTGAGTGCAGTGTGTACTCATTAACAGTGAAGTTAATCTGTATGGAACGATTTTTGCACTACCTGACTTTTCTTGGGCTGAGACTTGAGACAGAAATACAGGAGGGATAATTCTACTAACATCCTTGTGTTTGTGTATGGACATTCTGTATTTAATTTGCTGCATTAATCTGTGTTTTTGTGTGTACATGTATTATTACAGGAAGATGATGCAGTCTGTGGGGCATCCGGAAGTACACATGGCACTGTGTGTATGCATGATGAGCAGTTCAGGGCAGGAGCATGCAGGCTGTCTGCTCCTAAGTGGAGAGGTGCTCTTTATTGTGAGTGTGTGTGAAGACACACAACAGCAGGCCTTTCCTATTACTGAGGTACAGTGTCAACAGGATGCACACAACCCTGAAAAACTCACACTCACTCTGCAGCAGCATCGAGTTACCAGCAACAGTGAGGTAAACACTTTTTTACTTTTATTTTTTTACCGACTGCCACATAAAATTATCTGTTTTCAGTATTTACACTTTCTGTCTCTCAGGGTGACGGTGTTCGTGAGCGTTTATCTGAGCAGCAATACCGTTGGTTGATGGACTATGTAACGTGTGTTTCGCAGTACTTCTCCTCTTCCTCACTCTTCCAGCCACCAGTCGTCATGTCAGCTGAACCGGCCCCAAGTATCACCAAAACCTATCATTACCGTGCAGACCCCGCCTACATCCAAGTCTTCATCTGTAAATTCAACATGGTGAAGAATAAGGCACTGGGCATTGGCTTTAACTGAGAATATTTGTGTCCTCTGGTGCACAAATATAATATATAAGTATTGAGTGTTTACTTTAAGAGTGACTTCTACATCAACAGATCTGAGGTCATATGTCTGATATGGTAGTCTCTAAACGTTATTCAGATTTTCATTTTAGATGTCTGAATTAGAGCAAATTGTTGGCCTATATTTACAAAGAAGGCTGCAATATGGACACTCTACACTGTCATGTCGAATGCATTCTTTTGTTAAACCATATTTTATGTTGCAAAAAATATTGATGAATATGGTTGTATGGAAGTACTATTTAAATACAAGATGTTAATTTGGACTTAAATCTGTTTGGGGGCCTTTTTCTCTGACTGTGAAAGAAAACAACATTTTAATTTGGACTGGTTTTAAACCTGTTAACTGGTTCTTAGTCCATTTTTTAAAATAAGAATATTGTTAAATGTCAATTTTGTTTAACCTTAATAGCCATTGTAAATTGCCATCATGCACAATTAATAATATGTAATATATTCTGATTAAAAAATGCAAAATATTCCTAGATCTCGAGCCTTGAGTCTTTATTTTCCCAGAATATCACATTTACAAAGGAATGAATGTGTGGAAGTTCACTTCCAGAACAAAAATTTACAAATAATTTACTCACCCCCTTGTCATCCAAGATGTTTAACATGACTGCTCAAAAATTTCCTTTAAAAATCCTGAGCAATTGAAGCTGTGGTTGCTTGCTCTGCACCTGAATATCAACACACCCATACATTCTCCTTCTACCTTATTGTTAGTAAAGATTGTTTGACTTTTTTGCACTTCCTTGGTCTTTGCATGTTCGCTTTGTAAACAGTGGGTCTGTAGTTCCACCTACGTGACCTTTTGACGTGATTACGCAGTATGTAGTGTCGTGGACACGCATCCCAGAGCTAGTGCTACACGAGATTTTGTGGTTAAAAAGTATTTTTTTCTAACAAAATGACCGATCGTTTGGCAAGATAAGACCCTTCTTCCTCGGCTGGGATCCTTTAGAGCCCTTTGAGGCTGCATTTAAACTGCATTCTCTAAGTACAAACTCACGGGCACCATTGAAGTCCACTATATGGAGAAAAATCCTGAAATGTTTTCCTCTAAAAACAATTTCTTTTTGACTGCAGAAAGAAAGATATGAACATCTTGGATGACAAGGGGGATGAATAAATTATTTGTAAATTTTTGTTCTGGAAGTGAACTTCTCCTTTAACTAAATTGTACAAAATCATCATTAGTGTCACAGCATAATCATACAAGATTTTGATCTTCAATTTTCTGTCCAGTGAATATCTTTTACTGCTGGTTATCATCCTATTTTCTAAGGTTTAACCAAACAGATCCTGTTTGTGTACAGATTAGATGATTACATTTGAGGCTTGCATTAGTTTGTGTTCACATTCACAGTCAGTGAAATAATTGATCAAACTAAAATAATTCTAATGTAAACTGATGTTTTTAATACTTGGTTGCACATCCTGTGTGGTCAGTGACTGATGACATTTACCAAATACTAGGTTTCTTTCCTGGTGATCCTCTGCCAGGCCTGCAGATGGCTTTAGTTTTTGGGGAATTTTTCCATCAATGAAATGAACCTTTAACTTATAAAGCTTATACCAATAGCAAAATTAATCAATTCCTTCATCCCATTCTTTCATATCTTCACCTATATGATTTTCAGATTACAAAGTGGTTTATTACATGAAACAATAAAAAATGGCTATGTCCTCTGAGACACAAAGGCAAGGCAGCTTTTCATCCTTTTGACCACAAGATGGCACTAGTGTGCACCGTGCTGAAAAGCTTCCAGTAACGAACCATATCACGATACAGTGTGATATCAGTGTGACATCAAAATAAATAAATCAATGATGAATATGGACACCCCCCAAAACAGATATTTATTTTTTTATTTGTTTGTTTGTTTCCTCTGTTTAAACAACTGAGAAAGAAATAAAATATTATTTTTGAGCCAATTTTAGAATTTTGGAAGATTTTCAATTAATAATGATCATTATTCCAACTTAAATGATTACAGAGCAGGACTAAAAGCATGAAGTTCTGGAAATCATCTTCACTTTGTCTCAAGATATAGAAGAATAAAGAATACTTCTTTTTTTAGTATTTCCTCTTTTCTCACAATCAGAAACTACAGCAGGTCTGAGGACACATTGAGGAAGGCTTACTCACTACAGAGAACACAGTGTATTGACAGGATCTGAATGATGGCATGGTGCCGGTTTGATTCTTACCACTTAATATTTCTTCTGATGCTGGCTTCAACAGAATGCAGAAGTGAGTTTGATATTTATTCACAATTGATCACTATCGCTTTGTATTATTATCTGCATATCTATATATCTAAACGTCATGTTTCTGGTCCTGAGCTTGCTTGAATTCTTATTTGATGGATTTTTGCTCCTGTTTTTCAATTTATTGAACTGGTTATTTGTTGAATATACAGACATTTACAATTCATGGTGCAAAACCTGATTATATTTATGAAAAAATAGAAATTATGATTAGCTAAATAGCAACACATATTACAAGCTGCTGGGATCAGGAGTTAATCAGAATCTTAATGTAATACATGGTAATTTTTTAAGAAAAATCTATAATCAAGGACAACTCAGCAAGGACTAATTACTGATATGGTTACAGAGGAGAATACACTAGTTACATATACAATGAATACACTAGTTACATATCATATCATATCATATATTATGCATAGCTTATTCACTTTTTTTATACCTGAACGACTATATTAAACACTTTATATATATATATATATATATATATATATATATATATATATATATATATATATATATATATATATATATATATATATATATTCATATTCATATTCATATTCATATTCATATATATTCCAGAGGTTTTCAATATGGTTCAAATCTGGAGATTGGGCAGTGGTCTCTCTTTTTTTTTTTTTTCCAATATATATATATTGAAAACCTCTGGAATGTCATCAAGTGGAAGATGGATGTTCACAATCTATCAAGCAAAAAGAGTGGTATAAAGTTCCCCAACAGCAATGTGAGAAACTGGTGGAGAGCATGGAGCATGCAAATCGGGGTTATTCCACCAAATACTGATTTCTTAATTTTAATTAAGAAATTTAATTTAAATAACAATAGGTATATTTTGAATTTAGGAGAAATATTGTCAGCAGTTCACAAAAAAATGAAACAAAACTGTTCATCTCACCAATACATGCACCTGTAAGAAAAAAACATAAGAAACTGATTATTTTGCAGTGGTCTCTTTTTTTTTTTCCAGAGCTGTATATATATACAGTATATACCATAACAAAACATACTGAAAGTGCTCCCTTAGCACTTCTGTTTTCTGAAATTTTAACTCTTGAACTTGACTTTCTGCTTCTCTTTCTCATTTCCTATAAACCACACCTCAAAGGCCTTTAGAGCAGCATGAATGTATTATTGGAACAAAACAGCTGAGAAGCTGTAACAGTGGAATCACCAGTTATAGTAGTAGTTATGAAAAATAGTCACACAATAAATATCAGTAAATTTGAAATTTACAGAGAAAATACTTTGGGAGTTGCAAACAGTTACACATTCCCACATTCTTTACTGCAGGTACACAAAGTCATTAATTAAGAAACTCCTACATATGCATTTGGCCAAAACAAAGAAATATCATTTATGACTCACAATGACAGATATACGAACAGTTATATTTATTGACTTTGTGCTGGTGTTTGTGATAGTAACACAAACTGAGAAAATATTCTACAGGTGCATGGCTGTGTGCCTGGGGGAGTTTCTTAACTTGTGATTTGTAGAATAGAATCTAGTGACAAATGCAATTTTTTTCACTTATAGTTACATTTTATTTATAAAATTTATATAATTTTTTAACTACAGAATTTGATTGAATGTTCAACTGCTATTAAATTCACTTGCTGTCTTTGTCTCTTCTTTCTACCCAGAGTGTAGTGTTTTAAATGTTGATGCAGTGCTGAATTCAGTAGTTACACTTACATGCCCTTTAACAACATGGCCTGAAGCCACACAGGTCATTTGGGAAGTTCTTCAAGGTGAAAGAGCAGAAAGAGTTGGTAACTGCTCCTCATCCTGCACCACAGGAGCTATTAACAACAGAACCCAGAAACCTCTATGTAAAGTAAGAGCTGTGGAAGATTTAGAAAAAGGAACTGGATCACTGATCATTAGTCCTGTGGCGATCACAGATGCGGTTTGGTATCGTTGTACAGTGCAAAACAGAACTGGGCCTTACTGTTCTGAAATAAAGATTTCAGTCAAAGGTATGTTTCTGAACAAATTAATATTAATAATAATAATAATAATAATGTGTATAAATGCATGTGTATATGAATATCATTTAGTGATTTCATTTTAGTGGTTTTTCATTTTTCTTTTCAGATGAGCCTCAACTTCAGACTTTGATCAAAGGTAAATTAGGATCACAATGTTTTATGTATTCAAAAACAATTTATGATACTGACCTTCACAAAATCATCTGTAATTAGGAAAAATGTGGCATTATGCAGTATAATTTCCGCAGATATCTATAGGCAGTGTGTATAAATTTAAATACCTGATTTTAAACATAATAATGGAAATTGATATCTTCTGAATCTATTCAATTTTAATCGCATAGTGCTTTTAACAATGGACAAAGCAGCTTTACATAAATCTGGAAATTCAGGAAATTGCTGGTATCGTGCCCTTTACATCTTATAGATGGCTTTTCAAAACAAACTGACTTTAGACATGATTCAGAAATTATTCACTCTATAATCCTTTTTTTCCTCTCCCAGTCTTTGATAGCTGATATCAGCTCAAATAAATTAAGAGTACTTTTAATCATCACAGTATAACATCAGGTCAGTTAAACTTCAGCAATCAAACTGTCCAGTTATTAAGCATAAATGATTATGAACCAGTTTCACCAGCTTTGAGAATAGAAATAGAAATAGATTATAAAGCCTTTAATTGTCATTGTATAGCTCTGGATAGTACAAAATCTGGAGCAAAAAAATTGGAGCTAATGTCAGTGTATACACATAATAGCAAGACTACGATAAACCAATTTACATAGAGCGCAATGTTTTGAAGTATAAGTACTCTGCTAAGAAACATACCAAATATTGCACAGTCCTTGCTTTTTCTCTGAGCAAAAACAAAAGTGAAGGCAAGTAACAGACTGTGATGAGATAAAGTGACTGCAGTAATAAGTTAGCAAGTTGCACCTCTGGTATTCTGCATTACTGCATGTGTGAGTTTATTGTTCTGCCTACCAGCCCTGAATGGGCTTATGTTTTGGTTTTTATTGTCCTATTATTTAGTTCTCAACAAATGACACAATGTATATACACCGACCAGGCATAACATTATGACCACCTGCCTAATATTATGTTGGTCCCCCTTTTGCTGTCAAAACAGCCCTGACCCGTCAAGCACTGTATATTCTGACACCTTTCTATCAGAACCAGCATTAACTTCTTCAGCAAATTTGTGCAACAGTAGCTTGTCTGTTGGATTAGACCACACGGGCCAGCCTTCACTCCCCACGTGCATCAGTGAACCTTTGCCACCCATGACCCTGTCGCCAGTTCACCACTGTTCCTTCTTTGGTCCACTTTTGATAGATACTGACCACTGCAGACCGGGAACACCCCACAAGAGCTGCAGTTTTGGAGATGCTCTGATCCAGTCATCTAGCCATCACAATTTGGCCCTTGTCAAACTCGCTCAAATCCTTACACTTGCCCATTTTGTCCTGCTTCAACCACATCAACATTTAGGACAAAATGTTCACTTGCTGCCTAATATATCCCACCCGCCATGATAAGGAGATCAGTGTTATTCACCTTACCTCTCAGTGCTCATAATGTTATGCCTGATTGGTGTAAGTAATGTAAACCTGAATATTTAATTCATGTGTTATTGCTCACATTGTTTCCACCTATTTCACGTACCTGCTGCTTTCTGAATCTCTTTGCAAATATTTCGTTCCATGTTTATGTGCATTACCTAGTCTCATCTTCCCCCTCATGCTTCTAAGTTAATTGACTTCCTTTCCAATTTCTCTATGAACATTACACTTAATTTACTCTGTTTGTCTTTACCAGTGTTTGCAGAAACTCTTTAGATTTTATTCTAATATATATAAATAATATATTATTTGTTTTAAAACAAGATCTTAGCAGCTTGCATTATTTGTAAACTTTCCTTGTCATGAGACCTATGCATTTGATCTATTTAACTAACATATAATTTCTTTCTTTCTTTTTTCTAGATTGCAAAAGCATTGATCCATTTGAAGCTGTTCTGAACAAGACATTTATGCTTCAATGTCCTGTGGACAGATCACATCTTGATGCTTCGCAGTTAATCTGGGGGACTCTTGAAGCAGATGTGACTATTCCTATAACTCGTTGTCCTACAGGCTGCACCTCCAGTGGAGCCCAGAAACCACTATGTGAGAGAGCAAAAACAATGAAGAATGGTTCACTGACTATCAGTCCTATGTGGCCCACAGATACTCAGTGGTTCTGGTGTGCACTTTCAGGGAGTTCCACTTCATGTTATAAATTTAAGCTTATTGTCAAAGGTTTGTTCCAAATAGATTCACTTTATCTCAAATATGAACACATACTTCAGTTGCTTAGGTTTTAGTTATTTTCTTCAGCGTACTCTAAAATGATAATGATAATGATAATAATAAAACCTTATTGATCCCACAGTGGGGAAATTCAGTTGTAACAGACAGTTAACGTGCAAGTAGCCTAAAGAAAGAAAGAAATTTAAAAAGACAAATAGAAAATATTGCACAATACAAATGTTAATACATTTTTGTTTCACATTAGAGATACAAGGGTGAGTCAAATGAAAACCCTAAAATTGTGCCACGGACACAACAGATGTGGAACGATGTGGTCTTCTGATGTAGCGCAGATGTCTTTCTGCTCACAATGATTGTACAAATGAATTAGCTTATTAAGTGTAGCCTCTCTGTCAGCATGACCCAGTCTCGCCATTCTAGGTTGACCTCTTGCATCCACAAGGCATTTCTATTCACTTATTTTGGCTAAGTGCAGGTTCCTGGATGATTTTTACACCGTTCTTATTAATCTTCTAATAGCTCTAAATTCTTCTGTGCTGAAGTGCTGGAACACTAGCATTACAACAAGTTGAATTACATTACATTGAATAAACAATGCAAAGAAAAAAAGTAAGCTTTTCCTTTGACTCACCTGTATCCACATGTATCTACTTGATGGAAGTATACTATGTCTGCTATCTAATTTCCTGTGCATTTTTCTTCAGAAAATGGCTCTACTACTTGGCAAATTAAAGGTAAGACATGAACAGTTTTGGTCAGATATATTAGATATTATTTAGAAATCACAAATTTCTAAAGATATCTTTCTTGATCTCAATGTCAGATCTTTGATCTCAAAATCAGTGAATATAATAAGAAAACTAATTGAATTGGAGGAGATTTATAGTTACTACAGTAGATTAAAAATCTGACAAGTTTAAACTTACATAAATAGGTGTGGACCCACGATACATTGTAGCATTTTTTGGCACTCATGCTTGTGTAGACAATGACTAGGTTTTCTGAAAGTTGGCGACAGTGTCAGTTTTGTATTCTGTGCCTCAGGAGTTGTTGTAGAGAGAGTTGCTGGGTTGGATGCACAGCAATGCAGTTTGGGAGTCAGAGATATCAGTAAATCTGTTAACAGTAAATGGGCATGGACAGTGAAGAATATGTCCAGAGTAGAAGTCTAGATGATCCACACATGGATAACCTAGAATCAGACAGTTCAGTTGAAAGCTATGAGGCTGAAGCAGAAGTCACATACAGAGTGAGCTTGTGGCTGTTGGTGGAGTGTTTGACAAACCCTGAAGCTGATTTTTCATCAGCTTCAGGGATTGATGAGGCTATATCTGTGGCTGTGGCTGGAAAATTACACTGTATGGCCAAGTATGTGGGCACCTGAACATCACACAATGGCTAAATGATTAGCTGTACTCTCTACAGGGGTACTGTCAATCTTGAGTGAGATTTAGTTCTGTTGCTGCCTCTTCCTGCAGTCCACAATTTTTTTTTAATTTTTGGGGACATTCAGAGAGATCTCATCATGGTATGTGGCCTTATTGTTGCTGGATATGAGCATCTATCATCAGCAAACTTGTCAATAGAAGTGGAGCTATTGTGGGACAGCCAGTCATGTATATAGAGAGTAGAGCAGCAGGTTCAGGACACAACCTTGTGGTGCCAGTGTTCAGAGTTATAGTGCTTCGATGTGAACTGACCCCACTCTCACTACCTGGGATCTGCCTGTGAGAAAGTCCAGGACCCAGTTGCAGAGTGTGGTGTTAAGCCCAAGGGCTCTGAGCTGGGAGGCACGCCTATTTGGGACTATGTATTTTATACTGTTGTCTATAAACAGTAGCCTCACATAGTTCCCACTGCTGTTAGTATGGGTGAGGGTGGAGTGAACATTTTTTTGATAAATCTCTTAAAGACCTTCATGACTAATGATGCAATAAATAAAAGACAATAGTTATTTTGACAAGATGGCTAATTGTTCTTTGGCATAGGAATGACAGTGGATAGTTTAAATCAGGTGGGGCACACAGCCTTAGTCTCATGCCCAAAACCACTGGCTGAATGTGTGATGCATATGAAACAGGAAATTGGAAATTTTGAGTTTGAGGGAATTCAAGAGTTTCTAAGCTGTCATCTGTTTGATTGGATTCTATAGGATTTCTAGGAGAATTTTGTTGTGTTTTTTAATGGTACACAGCTGTTGTGATGTTCTATTTCCCTCATGGAAGAAGGAAGCCGTTGTGTGAGAATGAGACTTTATAAAGATCAGCTAAAAGCTGGATTTTCCAAATTATGTGAACATGGTTCAGATACCCCAAAACATAACACTGAACAAAACTGTTTCAAACTGATTGATCGTTTTACATATTGGTCAGACACTTTCTCAGACAGTCCTTGACCAATAAAAGCTGCTATGTAGTCCAGACCTGCAGTCTGTCATTTCAGGCTGAATATCATGCTTACTTGAAAAGAATGGAGAAGTGAGGTCATGCTTACTTGAAGAGAATGGAGAAGAATTCACCTTTTCACTTTGGCTTTTACTCATTGTTTCTGCTCAACATCCCACTTCCTTTTCACAACTGTCATTATTCACTCATGAAGAAAATGAATGTCTGAAACAAAATGAATGTTGACTTTTATCATACTTGCAGCTAAAGGTGCAACACAAAGTGCACAGGAGCAAACTGACACAGTAGTCATTATGAATGCCACAATGCTAATTATAACCTCAGCAACCTCTGCTATCTTCCTTTTGGCCATACTGGTTGGGGTGTACATCTATTTCCAAAAACAGAAAAAGGAAAACACACACAAAGGTATGGACATTTTTCCTCACTACCTACCTGTTGTTGCTGATCTATTGTGTAGTAATAGTATAATTTATATTTATGTCCTATATATTTTATATTTAACCAATGATTACCACGAGTGTGCAGTGCTGAGCAACTGGCAGGACAGGTTCATTTGTGCATATTCGATTTATGCTCTGCTCGGTTCTTTTGTTTGGTTGCTTCATCATGTGTCTTTTTTTATTCATGTCTTATATCTGCCCCTGTCTTGTTACTGGCTGTTCCCCGACTGTGTGCTGATTATTCTCATATGTTCTGTGTTTCCCCTTTAAATTGTTGCGTTATTTAAACCTTAGTGTGTCACATCTTTGTGGCAAAGTATTATTGCTGTTTTCTTGTGAGCTCGCTATAGCAAGCCTTGTTCTCTGTTCCATCTTTAGTTTCTTGCATCCTGTCTAATATCAGCTATTGTTTTCTTGTGATCTCACCTTGCCTGCTTCATCTGTTTGTTAATCGCCCAACGTCTACCTGTTTGTTGGATCTTCATCTTTGTTTTAACCATTGTGAGAGATAGTAATTAACCAATGTCTGAACAGAATTATTCATTTTTCATTTGCCCAGTGATGAATAATCTTTATTAAATAAATATTTTAACCCTATACAGACCAGAATAATTTAATAAGTTGATATCGTCACTATTAACTGGACCTAAAACAGTTTGGCATGGCCATCAATAGAAAGTTAATTTCCTTACTCAAGTACTTTCATGAGCCCTACATTGCCATAACAATACAACCAAATGAAAACCAATGGTAGGAATGTAAACTTTATTATTACTACAGTACAAACTATATTATTAAGATCAGAAAATAAGACTAGCTGTAGTCAAAAAGTATGTTAATAATATTAACATGCTACAAAAATAAATAACCAAAAATAAAATACATTATACAATTAAAAAAAAATCAACTTAAATTATTTAGAATAATTACAATACTATTTGTGTTTGAAACCTTTCATTTAATATATAAAAAAATAATTACTAGTGTTTATATATAAGACATATGGGTATATATAAGGACAGAGGAAGTCATATAATGTACAAAACAGATTGTATACGTCGGCGGTTTCTGCATTCCATAGAGATTTTGCATTTATTTACAATGAACTGATTAATACAATGAAATGTATTTTCATTTGGTCAGGTAGATGAAGGTTGTTGAATAGCTATACAGCACACATGCAACACTATAGTAAACTTCGCTAGCTATTGCTGTCAGCCCATTGGAAACATTAGCTAGCTATAGCAATCAATGCTAGCTAGAGCTAATTCACTGGCCATGTACATGTATAATTAAACATTTATTTGATTTCAGATCTATTTTACATGTCATTTAAGTCATGTTAAAATGTACACAATTTCATCATTTTCTGGACTTGGGACAGAAGTAGGCATCTAGGAGGATCTATATCCAAATAGAATTTTAGGGAGTGAATATGTGTTTTTCTTGTCTGATAAATATGCATGGATAATAAAGCTAATGATACCTCTTTCTCACACAGTTGAACGAGAGAATCCGTATGACGATACAGAAGCTATAAACAGTGGTAATTATTTTCACAAAATCAGTTGCTAGATATACTGTATGGCCAAAGGTATGTGGACACCAGCATACCCCTTTTTGCTTTTTTTGCTTGGAGTTGGTCTCCTTATTGTTGCTATAACAGCCTTCACTGTTCTGGGAAGATTTACAGTTAGATTGTGGAGCGTGGCTGTGGGGATACCCATCTAGGCATGAGATCATTAGTCTTGTACAAATTATTTACTTCAGTTCAACCAAAAGATGTGTTTGGACCGATTAATTCTTAAACTTAACTTTCTACACAGTTTTGTGCTTCAACCTTTGGAAGGCCCACATATGGGTTTGATGGGCAGGTGTCTACATGCCTTTGGTCAAATAGTGAATGTCTACACACTTTGCATATTGATATACTGAATGTATTTATCCATAACAATACAATAAAAAATACATATTTCCTTTTTAATTAATTTTTTGAATATTACCTTTACTATTTCTTTTCTTCCCAGATTTTTGTCAGTTTTCTTTTGTCCAGGTTGAAAATGAAAGCTTACATACCTGTAAGTTTGTGTGCAGATCATTTGACCTTTAATATGAACATTATGTTTGATTCAATGGAAAATACGACATCACATATAGTAGTGCTGAATAAACAGTACACTCAACTTGGTTTGTAGATTAACTGAAATTATTGATCATACACTATATATAAAATACATTTATTGATTTCACTAACTGAATTATTAACTAACTAATTATTACCAATTGTCTTCCAACAGTTAAGAACAACTGAGAAGAGACATTCAAACATCTCAAAATCCCATACTGTTCCCTAATGTTCTGTTGCCCAGTCTGTTCAGGATTTTTTCTTTTTTTTTGGCTACTGATGTAATTAAAAAATATGTTGTTGTCTGAATAAAATTACATGCCTGATTGTAAGCTTAAAATTTAAATGAATTTTTTGATTTTACATAGAGGGGTACATCACATTACAGGATTTTAATTTTAATATACGATTCAAAATCCTACACCTTATGGAATGCATTTTAAACTGAACATTGTATTGACTGAACTAAATGCTACTTGTGTAAGGGAATACCTGTAGGTTTAGCTCATAGGGGTGTAGTAACCAAATTTCTGGGAATTCTAACAGAGTGAATGTTGACAGAGTGAACTCATCAAATTAATTGTCTAGCAGTAAGTTGATATGGATGTAGCTGTTCATTCTAGAAGGGATATTACATTCATTGACTATAGAGAATAACATTCTAAGTATAGGGAAAAACAATATTTATGAGCACAGTAACAAGACTGGCAGTTTACAACAATAACTTAAAAACAAGACATCTCTCTTTAATCAGAGACAAATTGAACTATATTACACAGAAACCAAACTAGCGCACACACACACAGAAATATTCTTTGAGATATAAAGTGAAGAAAATTCCAAGTTTCTAGTGACATATACAAAATAGTTTTCCAAAGAGATTTCCGACTCAAAAAATTAAAATCTCCAGTAATTAAGCTGTAGTGTAACTCATTTAAAATCCTAGAAAGCATTTCCTGACGCTCATTAAGAAGTCAGTCAACACACACGAGAATGGGGTGATCACTCCTAAATTACATTGCCATGTTTTCAAACCTAGTAGAATCCCCTAGTGGGTAAATGAAGCTTAAAAAAAAGTAGCCTGGTGCAATGAATCTTGATTTCTATTGAGGCACACAAATGCTAGGGTCAGAATTTGGCATGAACATATGCTTTCCTATATGTCTACAATTTACCCTTTGTCTAATTGCTACTTCCAGTATAATAATGTAAATATCTCAAACTGATTTCATGAACATGGCAATGAGCTCAATGTTTTTTTTTTTTACTGGCCTTCCAAGTCACCAACTATAAATCCAGTAGAACACCTTTGGGGTTTGGTAGAAGGGAAATATGCAGTGTACAGTGCACCTGAAAGATCTGCAGCAATTTCAAGGTGCAGTCATGTCAACATGGACCAGAATCTCAAAGGAAGGTTTCTAACATCTTGTGAAATCCATGCCATAAAGAATTGAGGGTGCTTTAAGAGCAAAGCGAGGCCATACACTATATTAGTATAGTGTTTCTAATGAAGTGATTGTAAAAGTGCATTACAAATTAAATTAAACTGAACTGAATTGAAACTAAATTACCACTCTAGAAACTCAAATCTTGTAAAAAATTATATACAGAAATAGACAAAATAATAAATCTCAACATACAAGTAACAAACATTTAGGATACATGTGGATCCACAACTAATCATAATTTAAGACTTCAATAAAAATGTAATCATAATGATAAAAAAACAAAAAACAAACCTAGTTTTAGAAAAGCAGCAGGGCCTGGTGGGATATATGTGCTAAAGAATTGTGTGGCTCAACAGCCAGATGTGTAGCATCTGTAACACTATATTTGTGCCCAACTTTATAAATGCTCTTATGTCAGAATGGGAACAAATCCCCACAACCCTGTTTCAAAATCCGATACAAAGCCTGACCAAAACAGTGGGGGGTTATTTTAAAAAAAGAATAGGGACTACATCCAAAATAGTATTATAGTTAATTAAGCACATACCCCTCCAAATATTTAGGGACAGCAAGGCCAATTCTTTTACACAGAAGACATTTGGGATCGGGTTCAAAAGATGAATAGGAAATGATAGATCTTTACTTTAAGTTATAGACAAGGTATTAGAATGTCTTAAAGTAAAGCAAATAACATTTAATAACTATATCAGTGAAGTGGCATCCAAACTGATGAATTCTTCTTTTGTAATGCTTTTACAGGCATGTACTGCAACCAGCTCTTTTGTTTTGAGGTTTCTGCCTTTTGTGTCCTATTCAGGAAATGAAATGCTGGTGGACTGAACTTCCCATAGTTGTCCAAACAGCTGAGTCAATGACTCTTCATTTGAAAAGTTAATACACATTAACATGTTAAATTAATCAACCAAAAAAGGATGTCCTTGTGACTAAGGCTTTTTATATTATACAGCTTTCCACAAAAGTTTAGTATCACTAAATAAATCTTTAGTTTACTAAATAAATATTTTGAAAATGTAGTGACTATTCTCATCACTATTCTTGGATTGCCTAAAGCTTACACTTACTGAAAGTAGTTTACACTCATGTCACATTCATTAGTAATGGATAACATCATTTGGAAACAACAGACTTGAACTGAAAACTAAATGATGCTAAACCCTGATGTTCATACTGAAGATCCTTTTCTTACATTCAACACTGTTTATCTATAGTGTACAGTTGTGAAAGGGTAATGACTCATTATAACACAATCTACTGATTCCATTTTGAGTCTGGTTCCTCTCAAAGTTTCTTCCTCATGTTGTTTCCTTTTCAGTTTCACATGTGGCTTCCTCATAATTGATCTAAATTTTCTAAAAATCTAAAGATCTAAAAATGGAAAACAACTATATGTAAAGATTTTTGTAATAAACCTGTCCAAAACACAAATATAACAAACTTTTAAGATCCTTTTAGATTTTTTCAAGGAAAAAATCCTTGTAAAAGCCATTTTAGGGAAAATAATTTAGTAAAATGCTCTCTCCCAGTATAATAGTGTTTTTTCTTGAACCCCACTATCATAATTCCTGTTTTCTTCTTATTAGGTATCAAATGCCTGCAGGTATGCATGTGCATAATACTACCGCTGTCAAGATTTACCCCAGTAAACAGAATCCAAACATGACCAATGTAGAATATCTAAGCCAATCAAATAACTTATTACAGTGAAGTACTGAACTTGGTATTATGTTTTAGTTATGATCAATTCAATTATTTTAAGCTCTGTTCTACCAAGTCTAACCACAATGACTACCATATCCCCTGTCTTCATCTTAAATGCTGCATATTTAGATATTTTTGCCACTTTATCAACTTTCAAAAAAAAAATAGTAGTATACTTTATAAGGCTGTACATTTCTTTGGGTGATCAGTCTCATAAAATGACTTGTATAATAATATTTGGGGCTTTAGTTATTATTAAAATAATTAATGATTATTAAATCATACTATTATACTGTGTTATAAAAACTATTATAACCTAATTATTAATTAGGTATAATAATAGTGACAAGTGAATAGATAAAATGATCTGAAGGTTCAGAGTTACATTAGCTTAGATTTTGATCTAAGAGACAAAGTAAAGCTCAATAACATTTATTTAGTACACATACTACCAAGAATGCTTGGGTAAGAACTATTTTTTTAACTGGACTACCATTGTGTGGTATCTTTACTTTCTTGTGTGTGTGTGTGTGACAAGTAGTCAAACCAAAACTGGAGAAATTTATTACAATAGGTCTGATATGTAATACAGTAGGTTTGATATTGAGATTGAACAGGAAAATGATAGTGTTATTACACTGTATGAACAAAGGGCTAACGATGTAAGGAGAGAGAAGCAAAGATCAAACTAGCTTTGTACAATATAAAACAACATTCAATCAGGTCAAATTTAGGTTACAAATAATAAACCACTCCAATTGGAAATGAAAACAAACCACGTTTTCTGCAAGTAAGTAATCTCAGATGCCTAATTTAAACTGGGTTGAAATCTCCAAATCTTTCAACAGTTAGGTGCCCTTTTGGCAGCCTTTGTCCGGCAAGTATGGCCTCTATGGCTTCTGGTGCCGGCTGTCCTTTTTTTGGATTTACCCACTAGTTAGTTGAAGGTGATTAGATGCCTAGTCAGACAGGGACAGGGACATTCATTTCAGGGACATTTCTATTCTTATGGTTTCCATATGGTCTTCATCTCCTCTATTTCCAGAGTTTTTCATGAATACTTATGGCTATTTCAGGCTGATGCATTTGTCAGATTCAACTTACAATATTCAGACATAAAAAAAAAGTGTAGCCATTTTTTTTTTGACACAGAAGGTGTAACTGCTTGCATGAAAAAATAAAGCTTGTACTCCAACTGTCATTTCCTGTGACACAATGTTGCATCTACATGCACATTATATTATTTATTTCAATGTATGGTTAGACTGTGTGAGACTGAGAAATGAAAATGGACTCCTTTGGAGAATATTTTGCTTAGAATAGCTTTAAACTCTTTTTCATCATCCACTAATCAACACATATTATCAAGGAATTTATTCAGGATTTTCAGATAAATTCAAGATCAAGCACTTTTTTCTTGCCTCCTCTTCTGTCTTCTAATTCCATTCTTCCTAGTTTGGGTTCTCCCAGGAGATTCCTGTTAAAGCTTGTGCTGCCTCTAAAGACACTTTCAGCCTCCCCACCACCTCCTGATCATCATCCATTCTGACAACTGAGATAGAAAAATCTATGAGTTAAATGTCTCTAAAATACAGCCATACCCTGAATATAATAAAGAGTGCACTTACTATCAATTTGGCATTCAGTTACATCATTCCCTGTAAGAAGTAGTTCCTGCAAGTCCAAGTAGGCATGGCCAACATCCACACATTCATCCTCCTCATTCAGAGGCTCACTGACCACAGTGAACTTTAACCTAAGTGATTAGTGGGGGAAAAAACTGAACTGTGGGGTTCTATTTTATATTGTATTCTCTTTTTTTTGCTTCCTATTTGTCAAATTTTGTGACAAAAATCCTTGTGTCCTATGTATCCTAGTCTCATCACAGAGAATATGGATATAATTCCCATTACACTCCAGTTGACCTTGTCTCATTTTTTGCTTACCTGCCCTGTTTAGCATCAGTCCTTTCCAGTTTAGTATAGAGGTACTGTTTCAGAGGAGCTGCCTTCATGGAGTCAACATGAATGACTGAAAGAGAGACAGAAAGTCAGCGAGTGAGAGCGATTGAGGCTGAGGTTGAGGGAGTGCAGCTATTATAAAGAATAAGAGTGATGTTGCTATGTTCTGATGGTAGTAACTGTTTGCACCGAAAGGTCTCAACAAGATCTTTTATTAAGTTTCTGCTTTTGCATTCATATAGTTTAAACTCTTCTTCTAATTAAACATTTTAACTAGTGATAATAATAATAATAATAACAACAACAACATCAACACACATAAAACTCTATTTTTATGATCCCTGTGCACATGCAAAAAAAAGAGGTTGTGGTCTGCTATATCTTTGGTATTTTTTGAGACCACATGGGCAGGAAATAGCTCAGAGCAGCAGCAACTCTGAAATATGCTTGTGGAACATGAACTTTACCATGGTATGCATAGAGAAGTCACCATTTTCATCTACGTACTGTTAACAATCAGTCAAATAGGATTTGAGCCAGAGCACTGTTAGGGTAACAGTGTACTCAGTGTACAGTGTACAATACTCCAAAAATGTACAAAGGTTGAGCAACACTAGCAAGGAGGCACAACCCTGGAGAGGGAGAGGCTAGTAGTACGTCATTTACTACTTTAAATAGTGTTGTATCTGTACTATGATGAGTAATCCTTACTAATACATTTCATGAATGTAATGCATATGTTGGTATAACTGCTGTCCTACAACCTTTTCTAGGATCTTGAAAATAAGGGAAGATTTAACATTGGCCTATAGTTGGACAGTTGACAGGGATCGAGGTCAGGTTTTTAAATTAGGGATTTGATAACTGCTTGTTTAAAAGATTTAGTCACAGACAGTGCTAAGGAAATAAGGGTTCAGTTTATATTGGTATTATTTATTTGAAAAAATGTGTAGGTTAGAGACCTAGTATATAAAGAGGAAATTAGTGAAATATCACCATTGTTCCACTTTATTTAATGCAACTCAACCTGCCTCGTATTAGGATGCACAAATTGCATGAAAATGTAAATCCTAATACATGTAAATGTATATGTAAATTAACAAAATTAACCTGACAGAAATCACACTGATCATTGCAGGAAAGAGATAGAGATGGGCTGGCCATGTTCTCAGGTATGAAGACAACAGCATAGAAAATATAGCATTCCACTAGACACCAGGCGGCAAAAAAGAGGGGACACCTTTGCACAATGTGGAGGCACACCTTAGAGAAGTAGGGCAAGACATGGTGTCAGCTCTACAAAATTGGGAAGAATATTTATAATTGTTTGGAATAAGTGCGTTTGTACAGGTTATGGTTGCCCAGCAACCTTCTCAAAGTCCATGCCCTAGTAATGACATCAAGATAAGTCAATATATTGTCACTGCAATCTACAACTGTACCTCTGCTAAAGTTGAAATGTATTTCTTCCCCCTCTGTTGGTTTTTGCAGAGACACGGGGGTTTCTGTGGTCTCTCTGGGAATGCCTAAGAGCCGGTACTCCACATAAACTTGCTGCACAGATTGGTCTAATGCAACACTTGAGGAAGGGTCAAACAAAAGTGATAAGATCTCTATTTTAAGTCTGCAGCCCTGAAAGACCAAGAGAGGCAAAATGTTAGCATTAGCTCTAACTTTTGAACAGATTTTGTGCAAATCTAAACCTTGCCAAATGACATAATATTGTATGCTACAGAAGATGAGTATGTGGTGAGTATGTGTGTAATTTTGTTCAAAAATAACTTATTCCTAATGCTAAATGACAATTCAAAATACTCTGAATAATATTCAGTACCTGTTTGACAGGTGCTTCAAGCTGGGGAATAACAACATCACTATCACTGGTGGTGATGGATTCCAAAGACTCTAAAACTTCACTGTCCATTTGGTCTAGTCAGGTAAATATTCATTTATTTGATGTCATAAAAAGAGGAAATTATAATTTAACCACTGTAGAGAAATAGTTTTGCTTACCTCTCAGACTTACAGGCTGGGATGATGATTCTCCTTTCTCCTTGTCTTCCTGTTCCATTGCCTTCCATCAAAGGAACAAATTATTAAAAAATAGACTACAGTGACTTATGGAAAGGCTAACAAGAGTGGATGGTGGTGCAAAAGAAAAATATTTTATGTTTGTACCCTTGAATGATGTCTTGAGCTCCTTTGCTTACTGCTAATTGAGGTGTGACCAGAGTCAGGCATTTTCAGATTGTGGTTAAATGATCTTGTATGACCAGTTTGGTTGTAAATTGGAAACTGTATCCATTTAGCTCCTGGTTCTCTTGGAGGTGACTTGGGTGCAGGAAACTGGGGATGTTGTGATCTGGCAGGACTATGCATTCTGAGTTGATTGGAAGGCTCTGGCTAAAAGAAGAGATTGCGTTTCATTTATGAAAAAGAGACAGATACATTTTTGAACAATGGGCTAATGTCACTTTGCTTCTAACACAATCTGCCCTGTGAGTGACTGGTATCCTGAATCTGTTCTCTTTTACCCTTTGTTTACAGAAAAGACTCCAATACCACCTGAGCAGGATAAAGAGATTACTGGAGATGAATGAGTGAACAAATCTCCTGCTGTAATTCCAGTATACTCAGTCTGATCTGCAGTGTAAGCTCTGCCTGTTTTAGCCTCTCTTCACAGCCAGATTGTGCTCACTCAGACAGTACTTTTACATGAACAGTCTTTGTTTATAGTCTTTAATATTAAGAAGGTATGGTGCCAATTTGTAATCATGTGTAATCACTTTTCTGTAGTCCCACCTCTCTAGGTGAAGCAGCAGCAGGTCATCTGCATATAGCAGAAATTTAATTTTTCTGTTCATCAGTTCTTTTGTGATACAACTGGCTGGATGTCTTATCACTTGGAGGCCATTCACTGATGGTGAGAATGGCCCTAGATATTTTATAATTACACTATCCTGTCTCATCTAGATGAGGATGGGTTCCCTTTTGGTTCCGCTCAAGGTTTCTTCTATATATTGTGTCAGGGAATTTTTCCTTGCCCCAAACACCTCTGGCTTGATCAGTAGGGATAAATTTCATAAACACCATTAAGTTTATTTTTCCATAAATCTGTTTTGTGACCATGTCAGTTGTTAAAATGCTATATAAATAAAATGAAATTAAATACTGCTGGGGAGTTTGGATCTTATTTTTTCCTTAAAATAAATTGATGTCACTGACTAAGCAACTATGTTAGTAAGTACAGATTGAGCATGCAATGATGCAATTCCCTTTAAAAAAAATGTTGATTTTAAGAAACAGATTGCAGCAAACACTTAGCAATACCCTAGCAACTAACTGGAATATGATAGCAATCACTTAGAATACCATTGCAACAACCTAGCAACACAAAAGAAACCAGCTGGGATGGCTCTGTAACCTCCAACTAACATCCTAGCAAGGACATGGAATATAATAGTAAACAGCTAGCAAAACCTTAGCTTAAACAACGAAGCAACATCATAGAATCTACCTGGACTATAACAGCAAACAACTAGAAACACCTTAGAAACCAATTTGCAACCGTTTATCAACACCTAAGCAAACCACCTACAGTAGCAACAAACTAATAACCTGCTTCAAATCAAAGTTCTTTAAAATAATGTAATATTCTGGTATTAAATTTGTGAAAATAAGTAAAATTCAAATTTAAGTAAAATTGTGATCCATAAAGCATTTATAATATACAGTATGTCATATATAGATCATGCAGGATAGTATTTACTTCAGGCTGTATGTGACTCCGGTATAAAGCTGTGTGTACGGGCAATCGGTCAGTGCCAATATCTTTTGCCTCCACTTCAGAGAACAGACAGAGACAGAATTCCAGGACCCCTATTATTTCCCCTTTGGATCCTACAGAGTTAAAAAAAAGACAGTGCTATTGACAGGGAAATTGCAACTTAAGAGAGTGCACAGTTAGATTGAACAATGAAGAATGAACATTTATTAGCACTCTAATCTCATATTAAAAATATGAGTGCAAAGAGTTGTATGTGTGTGTGAATGAGAGGAAAGGAGGGAGAGAGAAAAGGACTTAAAGAGAGGAGAATATGTAAAGAGAGATCATATGCTCTGTTGTAGAGCTGCGCATGGGTGTCTGTGAGAGTGTATGCTCTAAACTTTCAAAATATGTAGTTGCATACAGAAACATAGCAGGGACTTATAGCAAATATGGCAGGTCCATCCACAACATGCAAAGACTAGCATGTGGTGGATGGCCAGAAGTAGAAACTATGAAAACATTTCCAGTGACAAAATAGGCTGTTCCAAAGGGCAGTAATGGGAATAGCACTATGGGGTGTGGAGCCTATTTTACTTACTAAATGACTGTTATTGAGTAGTACAGAGTGAGATTGCATGCAAATATTAGATCAAGATGTTATATGGCAACACACCTTTAGTGAACATTTACTCAAATTCAAGTTGTAGCTGTAATGAACCTAGAAAATGATGTAAATGTATTTTATTCCTATGCCCAGTGAGGAGCATGGCTAGGGAGGCAAATGTTTCTTCAAAGATCATGTGTTGGTGATTAGCAAAAGATAAATTTTGTGGAAGCCAGAATTTTTAAAAATATATTCCTACAATTTACTTCAAGATTCTCTCATATCATTAGTGTAGTATTAAGTTAACACATTTTACTCATCTTCACAGTGGATGCGAATCATTGTTAAGTTGACTCCATGGTGTTTAATAATTACTCTGTTCTATCACACAGCTATTATTCATCACTTTAAGATCTGATTTATGAGTTGTGTTAGAAAAGGTTGTGTTACTACAGGACTGGAGCAAGGAATCAATTCTCTATCTTGAATGTTGTGGTTTCATTAGATTAAAACATGCTGTCTGTATTGTTCCTCTTACCTGTAATGTTCACTCTCCCTTTTACTTTTTCTCCTCTGTGCTGTAGTGCTTGTATGAGGGGGATTTTTGCTCTGCCCCGGGTTATGAATTGCACTCCTCCAAGTGCCTGATGTACTTCAACATGTACAAAAACCCCTTGACTCTCAAGCTTGGTGGGGCTGAGGCCAGTAAGAACATAGCAGGATGTAAAGCCATAGTTTGGTTGTGTCCCTGAAACCAGTGGGGTTGAATGCATTTCAAAGTCAAGGAATGAGTAGGTACAAAATGTCACCACCTCAAAGGGACCACTGGTATCCACAACTTTCTGCTGTCTCATGAGTCTCAATCCCACAGGGGTGAACGTGGCCCCCATGAGACTGATTTCAAGCAAGGATCCTCCATCCTGGAGCTGATTTAGAATGGTCTTCCCCTCCATCATCTGGACTGATTCCTGACCCACTCCTGTCCATGTGTATTGATGTGGTATAATCTGATTGCGGTTTCCAGGAGGGTATGTTAAGTTCCTCAGCTGATCTAAGACAATAAATAGAGAAAAAACATTATTAGAAATAGTTCAATAAAATATAAGTTTATTGCAAATATCCAGTAGTCCCACAGGTCGTACCTTGTAAACTGTTGATTTGAAGTGCCCTATTTTTCAGCAGTTTGTCTTTTTCACTGACCTCCCTTCTTCTCCGTTCTCTTTCCCCTTCTGCTCTCTCCTTTTCTATGTTCATGTAAGCCTGGTAAAGTGGAACCATCTTGTCTATTATAGTTATTATGGTAATTTCCATGCCAGAAATGCAGTTCTGTGTATAATGGCCTATTTTCTACAGTTTGTGTGTGTGCTTACCTGCAGGTCACTATTGATCTTCTGTTGCATAACCAACAATTCCCGGGTTTTCTGCAGCTCTAGTATGGTTTCCACATGAGAGACTTGTTGAGCAGCCAACTCTCGTGATGGATCTTGGACCTTCTCATTACTCACCATGAATGTCAGGCCCTTACAACTCTCTTGCTGCAATCGAAAAGCCTGAGTGGGTGATGTATAGAGAGTGAGAGAGACAGATGCAGATAAATGAAATGCAACAAATTTAATAATAAATGTAGTAATAAACTTTTAAACATTGTAAAATCAATTTAACATAAGCAAACCAACCTTAATTTGCATTAGAATCTCGCTAAGGTCTTCCACATCCGTCTGAAAATCCTTTGACAGAAAGAAGTTGAAAAAATTAGACTATCAATATTTGCCATTATTTGCAAAAATAATACAATTTAAGTCAATCACTTTTACTTTTGATACTCTGTCTAGTCTGTCTTGTAGGGATGTCACATTCTGCCTGTACTGTAGTACTTCTTGCTCCAGGAAGTCATGTTTTTCTCTAAGGGTAGTGGTCATGGCTAAATGAGAAAGCAATTAAGTTATGGAAATGTTACAGTATGAATAGGCTATTCATGAACTCATACCCCAAGTTACCTTCTCAGTTGCTCACCCATTTTTTGTGATCTTTCCATTTGAGTTGTTTCATAGTCTAGCACCACTCTCTTTTTTTCCTGCTCCATCTCTCTCTCATTATTTTGATCCTCCAGCTTTTTCTTCAGTACTACCATGTCAGCTCTACAGTTCTCCATTTCCTGTTTTTCACTCTCTTTATCGCATTCATGTTCATTACCATGGCTATGGCCAGACAGAGTCCTGTGGTGGAAATCAATAAGTATTTCAGTATGATTATTTCTCATTCAAATGTGCATATCTTGATATCTGCATTCAAATGAGCATTGCAAAAACAGAGAAAATTCCACCAGTGAAAAGCTGTCAGTGAATAATTGTATTAATAGTGATATAATGTAAGCGGTCTGCAGAAAAGTCACCTAATTAGTAGTGCATTATAGCTCCTCTTCAGGAGATTTCTTTCCCCTTCAATGTCTGAGACCCTCTCCTGGAGCTAAGAAGATTGGTTATAAAATCAACTCTTGCAAATATTACATTGGAATAATATACCAAGAGAAATTATGTGGCTATTTGTGTCTGGGGTGTATTTATAAGAAGTAGTCCTGAATTCACTCAAATGAAAGTGTCATGACTACAGTACCTCTGCCAAGCTGTGAAGTGAAATAGTGGCAGTATTAAGCTGACCTTCTAGGATCAGTGCCTTCTGTTTTTCCTGTTTTAATTGCTCACTCAGTTGCCCTACTTGTCCGAGCAAGGCCTCCTGATTCTGATGCAGTGACCTCTGGCCCTATGGCACATATACAATAGGCAAAACAAAAGCATCACAGCCTATTACTGCTGTAATGACAATCTTAAATTATTTAATGGCTTTAAAAGAGCACACTAAAATATGGGGGATATTCTTAAATAGCAACAATGAAAATGCAAATTGAAACAAACATAAAACAAAACAAAAAACCCTAAAGATTCTGAAACATGAAAACACCATAAGCGGTAATAGAGAACAGGACTATTATTTTTACTGTAACTACAGTATTTATATTTTACAGTTTATTTATTTTCATACCACCACCTATAGCTATTTAAGATCAATACACAATACATAAATAGTATTAACAAAGAAGTAAAAAGCAAATTTAGAAACAAACATTACATAAAATTCTTCATGTCACTTTTTAAATTATTCCTGGTGAAACATTTTTAAAAACATTAAGGAGCTTTCTGAATAAAAAAAAGTTGTCTAGTGCCATTCAAGGCAGTATAATCCAACACCATATGCTTTATAGACAGAGGATTTGAGAAATAAATACATGGTGGTGGTAATTCCCCTTTTAATAAAGACAGATTAGTGAGTCTGGAACGACCAAATCGAAATCTTGTATAAACAATCTGTCATGTCTACTCTCAAAAAGAACATTTGTGAAAAAAAAAAAAAAAAATATTCTCAACTTGCATTGAACTTCATAGAACTTATTAATACAACTGTCCCATTTCATTTGCCATTTTTGGTTTATACCTACCAGGCATAACATTATGAGCACTGACAGGTGAGGAGAAAATCAGTATTATTCACTTTATCATGGCACCTGTTGGGTATATTAGGCAGCAAGTGAACATTTTGTCCTCAACATTGATGTTAGAAGCAGGAAAAATGGGCAAGGGTAGGGATCTGAGCGAGTTTGACAAGGGCCAAATTGTAATGGCTAGACGACTGGATCAGAGCATCTCCAAAACCACAGCTATTGTGCGGTGTTCCCGGTCTGCAGTGGTCAGTACCCATCAAAAGTGGTCTAAGGAAGGAACAGTGGTGAACTGGCGACAGGGTCATATGCTGGCCCGTGTGATCAGATCTAACAGATGAGCTACTGTTGCTCAAATTGCTAAAGTAGTTAATGCTGGTTCTGTTAGAAAGTTGCCAGAATACACAGTGCATGATGGGTCAGGGCTGTTTTGGCAGCAAAAGGAGGACCAACACAGTATTGGGTATGTGGTCATAATATTATGCCTGGTCAATGTATATAGATGTAGTACTGGTTTGAGGTCTGATTGAGTAAGTCTGATTCCACAGTCTGTAAATGTCATGGAGAGAGCTTTCTTTGCTTCAGCATCTGCTTGTTCATTACCAGATAGTCCTATGTGGCCTAGGATCTGGATTTTACTTTAGTGCAATTCTACCAGAAAAATTAAATCTTTAATTTATTCAACTGACAAATTCCTTAATATTCATTTAATCCCCAACCATTCATGCAGCTATATAATCAGCCAATCATGTGGCAGCAGCATAATGCAAAAAAACATGCTGATATTGGTCAAGATACAGGTGTAGACTTTGCTACAAATACAGCAACATTCACTATAGTTCGGCAAAAAAGAAAAAAAGTGTGAAAACTTTGAGATTACCAACCAGCTGACTTCAGCAGGGTCTAGCTGCACTGGAGCTAAAGTATGAAATGCAAACTGCTCTAACCTGCTACTTCATGCAATTAAAAATATTATAAAAACAGCTCCAAAACTACCTGTACAACAGCAAGCAGCATACACCTCTCACTAGTTGGACATATAGTATTTACACTAATCAGGCATAATATTATGACCACCTGCCTGATATTGTGTTGGTCCCCCTTTTGCTGCTAAAACAGCCCTGACCCGTCGAGGCATGGACTCCACTAGATCCCTGAAGGTTTGCTGTGGTATATGGCACCAAGAAGTTTTCAGCAGATCCTTCAAGTCCTGCAGTCCCCCATGGATACCCCACCTTGTAATTTACAGGACTTAAAGGATACTTTTAATAGATACTGACCAATGCAGACCAGGAACACCCCATAAGAGCTGCAGTTTTGGAGATGCTCTGATCCAGTCATCTAGCCATTACAATTTGGCCCTTGTGAAACTCACTCAAATCCCTGTGCTTGCCCATTTTTCCTGCTTCTAACACATCAACTTTGAGGACAAAATGTTCTCTTGCTGCCTAATATATCCCACCCACTAATAGGTGCCATGATGAGGAGATAATCAGTGTTATTCACTTCACCTGTCAGTGTTCAAAATGTTATGCCTGATCTGTGTATAATGAATGTAATTATACTGTTGCTGATTACTAAATAATTTGGGTGTGTCAGAATAGGGAGGTTGAGACAGATGGAAGTGTAGGTTAACCAGCTTTAATAAAGTCGCAAGAAATAATCCAAAAATTAAGACAAACTTGAAGTCAACAAAACAGGCACAGGCTAGGCAGCCTGGAGAGCCTCACCTCAAAAAGCTAACCAATGGATTAGCCAATGGATCCTCAGAATTACTAATGCTACAGACAGGGGGAGGTTCTTTTTTCATGGTTAGAGCTAAAATCTGCAGGACAATGCCTCGCTAGGCCAGACGTTGAAAGCATAGGAATTATGAGGCGGAAACGTGATCAAAACGGGACAGCAAGCACATAAACAAAAGCTTAGTGTAGCACGAAGTAAGATGAGCATATACTTTTTTTTGTGTGTGTGTGTGAGAGAGAGAGAGAGAGAGAGACTCTTAAATCAGTAAGTGTGTGTGTGTGTGTGTGTGTGTGTGTGTGTGAGAGAGAGAGATTGAAAACAGGTGAGTCTTGTTAAAAGCCTGGCAACTGTGAAGAAGGCATTGTTTGTGATTTCTAAGAAGTGGAGACTGGTACAGCCATATTTTTTTTAGACCACAGTACGTGTTGGGAATTAGAATTTGTAGACTGAGATGAGTTTGTAGACAGAGTGAGTAATAAATTGTAATAAATCATAATCATAAATTGTCTGATTCTTTATATACACAACCTCTGGGTAACAGTGATGGGAAGTTTGGATCATTTTACTGACACAGATCTTTATATCTTGTTCAGCAAAATGAACTAATCTTTTTTTTGAGTCATTTCATTTATTTCATTCATTTCAGCACAATATAATTACAGTGTTATGTGTTAATAGCCAATTACCTCAACACATCTACATACTGACACACAGACTGCATAGCCTATGAGGCTGTCATGTGATGAACGAACGACTCGGAAGATGAACTAATCATGTTTCCTGTATAGAACCTATAGGATGTTGTGCATATGTGGTCAATACAAAATGAACGAATCGCTCTCTGAGATGATTCATTGTTCATGAGTTATGTTAAGGATTTGTTTTAAATGAATGAACTCTACTACTGGGTAAAATTGTTGCATAATGTAAGTCACTTGATGTCTTACCTCTCTGCTTTCTCCTGGTATACAGTGAATCAAGTCACCATTACAAACTGAATGAATAATGATGGGAAATTACAAAATGTGACAGAACGAAAATGGAACAGTACGAATAATGAACGGTGAGCCTAAGATAAATAGAATGTGAAAGTGAAACTGGAAAAGTACAAAAAAACACTCACCCCCAGTGACATAATATAGGACTGAATGGTCAAGTGCTGCAGTACCTGAGCAAAATTTTAATTTTTTTTAAAATGATCTATCATTTAATATGATACTATCACACCAATCCTGTTTCCCTCCACTGGCTTCCGGTACAGTTCCGGATACAGTTTAAACTTTTGCTGTTTGTTTTTAGTGCAATCAATGGCCTGGCACCTTCTTACTTGTGTGAGACAGTAAGCTTTTACCAACAAAGTAGAGCTTTAGAGTTCTGCTGACCATAACATACAAAAGGTCCCTCGGTCGAGGTACAAACAGTGGGGTGATCGCTCCTTTGCTTTGGCCAGTCGTAAACTCTGGAACACAATTCCTTATGAGTTGCGTACTATTACTGACCTGCCTCTGTTTAAAGCCAAACTCAAGACTCGCTTATTTAAAATAGCTTTTGGCTTATAATCATTTTCTGTGTTTTGTATATCTCATTGTTATTTTATTTCAATTTCATTTGGCCCAGTTGCAGAATTTTCAAATGTGCTTACACTCCTGCCTGGATGCAGTAACCTTATAGAGTCCCCTAGGATCGTCAGCCACCCAACAGTTACCTGAGCTCAAGAAACAAATGGTTTGTAATGAGTGCCACACCATGTTTGGCATGGGAGTAATCAAAGAGTCCACATTTTTCCACAGTCCTCTGGATTTTAGAATAGGTAATACAATTTCTATATTTACAGATATTCAAGCATCATATGTCAAGCACTGACAGATTGTTTGATTGGCTAGGCACTTCTTAGATAGTGGATTTGATTAATGGATTGTGCAAATTCCCTTGATGCTAATGTAAAAAGTGTAAAATCAGATTTATAATTTTCACTTAAAATCCATTGCCGTTAAAATTGTATTGTACTAGAATCTATTGTGATTCTTTTATTTTGAATATATTAATAGGTAACTGTTAAATTTAAGTGTATTATCCTTTGATTTAAACCTATAATGCCAGTTATATCATATTTGATACATGGGTTTCTGAGACCTCTGTACCACCCACATTATCAATACTTTACTAAAGAAAAAAACTTGTATATGATCTGATACTTGTCTTCTGCCCCCTGGGGGATTTATCCATGCTCTGCAGCCAATACCAGGCTTTAGGCAGCATTCTCCAATATGGCTGCCTATATGGACTGACTAGTTTTCTGCAGGGACATCTTTGCTAATTTTCAAAACATTATGCTAAAACAGCATTTATTTTTCAGTATGAATATGTTTATACTGGTCAATGATTGTGGATGCGGTTTTTTACTAGTCAGTATCTAATAAAAATGATCCTTTTAGTCCTGTAAATATACACTATATTGCCAAAAGTATTCGCTCACCTGCCTTGACTCACATATGAACTTAAGTGACATCCCATTCCTAATCCATAGGGTTCAGTATGACGTCGGTCCACCCTTTGCAGCTATAACAGCTTCAACTCTTCTGGGAAGGCTGTCCACAAGGTTTAGGAGTGTGTTTATGGGAATTTTTGACCATTCTTCCAGAAGCGCATTTGTGAGGTCACACACTGATGTTGGAAGAGAAGGCCTGGCTCTCAGTCTCCGCTCTAATTCATCCCAAAGGTGTTCTATCGGGTTGAGGTCAGGACTCTGTGCAGGCCAGTCAAGTTCATCCACACCAGACTCAGTCATCCATGTCTTTATGGACCTTGCTTTGTGCACTGGTGCACAGTCATGTTGGAAGAGGAAGGGGCCAGCTCCAAACTGTTCCCACAAAGTTGGGAGCATGGAATTGTCCAAAATGTCTTGGTATGCTGAAGCATTCAGAGTTCCTTTCACTGGAACTAAGGGGCCAAGCCCAGCTCCTGAAAAACAATCCCACACCTAATCCCCCTCCACCAAACTTTACACTTGGCACAATGCAGTCAGACAAGTACCGTTCTCCTGGCAACCGCCTAGACTCGTCCATCAGATTGCCAGATGGAGAAGCGCGATTCGTCACTCCAGAGAACGCGTCTCCACTGCTATAGAGTCCAGTGGCGGCGTGCTTTACACCACTGCATCCGACGCTTTGCATTGCACTTGGTGATGTATGGCTTGGATGCAGCTGCTCGGCCATGGAAACCCATTCCATGAAGCTCTCTGCGCACTGTTCTTGAGCTAATCTGAAGGCCACATGAAGTTTGGAGGTCTGTAGCGATTGACTGCAGAAAGTTGGCAACCTCTTCGCACTATGCGCCTCAGCATCCGCTGACCCCGCTCCGTCAGTTTACGTGGCCTACCACTTCGTGGCTGAGTTGCTGTCGTTCCCAAACACTTCCACGTTCTTATAATACAGCTGACAGTTGACTGTGGAATATTGAGGAGCGAGGAAATTTCACGACTGGATTTGTTGCACAGGTGGCATCCTATCACAGTTCCACGCTGGAATTCACTGAGCTCCTGAGAGCGACCCATTCTTTCACAAATGTTTGTAAAAACAGTCTGCATGCCTAGGTGCTTGATTTTATACACCTGTGGCCATGGAAGTGATTGGAACACCTGTTTCTGATTATTTGGATGGGTGAGCGAATACTTTTGGCAATATAGTGTACACTGAGACCTGTAAGTCGCGAGGTGGGGACCTTATGGCAGCAAAAGAGGGACCAACATAATATTAGGCAGGTGGTCATAATATTATGCCTGATCTGTGAAGTTTACATTACGGAGGTGCCTTCTGTGACCGACCAGCTTCATCTAAGGCTTCATCTTATAAGGCAGAAGCCTTCATCTACTATCCAGTCTGACCTCTTAGATTCTATATCCATCACTCAGATCAGTGGAGTAAATACTCCAAACCTTTGGTCTGCTTTGGAGGTTGCAACAGAGGTAGCATTAGGTTACAGATGCTATCACTTTGTCCTACGGGGCTCACAGAATGGATTTGCCTCTACAAGTCAAAGGTCACTCCACTCGGAGTGCAGTGGATTCTAGAGCTCTATGGTTTGCCCTTGCATGATTGTGCTGCGGCAGGCTGGTCCTCTCTGCACCCAGCAATTCTGTGTCAGTTACATAACCTGAGACGTTTCCAACACACTTAGTTTGCTGCTCTAGTGTTTTGATCTGTATTCTCAGTTATAGAAGATTTTGATCACAAGCTTATCCTCTTTGTCACTGTTCTCCTGTCAAAATACCTATAAAATCTCCCCCAAAAAAGTCAATTCCTGTGACTTCAACAGATTCATTCATTCATTCTGGACCTGCTAATTCATTATAATGACAATTAAAATTAAAATTGACCCCTCTAAAAAACTCATACAGGCGCATGTAATGACTCCTCTCCATGATATACCCTCAAAAATATAGCATCAAAAACCTGTGAGCCAACGCTTGGAGCAGTTGCCTTAAAAATGAACTTACTATACATAAACAGATATTATCATTTGATACTGTATGTTTCATCATTTGATTGATTGGCCGATCATTAACTGGCTAACTGCTTTAACCAATTATTATATATTCTTTATTATTTTTCTTATTCTTCATTACAACACAGGCACACACAGAAAATATTGGGGATTCAGAACAAGGGAAACGTTTTAAAACATACCTCTTCCAGCTGAGTTTCATAAGCCTAATGAAACACAAAACAAAAAAATATTTATACCTCAACATTTCCTCTCTTACCATATATCTTTTAAACAGAACAGATTGAAATGAACAGATTGATGCAAAGTCTGTCTTTGATCTCATTACCTTCTCAAAAATCTCACCTGTTTTAGCCCTGTAAACTTCTCCTTGATGACCAAAAGAGCAGTCCTTTCATTAGACAGCTGTTTCTGCAGCCTGATCACATTTACATTATTTTTTATTGTAAGTCTGCAATAAATAGATAGAAAATTAGTTCCCTGCATGTGCTTGTGATCATATATAAGTGTATATGTACAGTCATTGTTTTGATTTGCAATTTTACCACTTTGTAACATGTACTGCATGGCCAAAAATATGTGGACACTGGATCATCACATGCATATGTGGGTCTTCCCCTAACTGCTGGCACAAAGTTGTAAGCAAAGTGGTGTATTTAATGTCTTTGTATGCTGTAGCATTATAATTTCCCTTTACTGGAACTAAGGGGCCAAACGTGTTCCTGCTTTCAATTTGTTGAAAGTGAACAGTTGGTGAACAAAAAAAAAAGTTTGTTAAATTTGTGGGATGTTCATCCCATGTGTGGGATGGAGTTTAATGTTGAATGTGCTCCAGGCCCCCTCACCTGATATCAGTGCATTACCTCACTGATTCAAGTATCAAAATTCAAGAGGTTTATTGTCATATGCACAGTGAAAACACAATGAAAATACAAAATACAATGACATTCTTACTTTGCACGTCTCCCTTACCAAAAGAATAAAAATAATAGAATATATGAAAAATCCAATAAAAAAATAAATAAATGCTGATGCTGAATGAATGATAACTGATGCTGAATGGACAAAAACTCAGTCATGGTAGAAAATCTAGTGGAAAGCCTTCCTCAGAAAATGAGGGCACATATGGGTGGTCAGGTGTAAAAACAAACTTTAGACCATATAGTATTTAAAATATGTAGTATGTACTTATTTTCCTGCTACTTTTAGTTTAATACAGTCAGTTTTTCTTTACCTGAGTTCATCAACTTGCTTTTTGTTTGGTCCTTTCATAGAGTATTGCAGTTCTTTCTCTTTTAGTTTAAAGGTTTCTCTGAGTGATCGAATTGCCAGTTCAAGCTCTGTTAATCTTACTGCCTGTGGTGCTATAAAACTAAGGTCAGAACAAATATATGGTTAGTACATGGAAGATTATAACAAAAGATTAAAAAGACAGAACAGCTAAAGTAAAACACTTCACTCTGAAATTGATAGCAGGTTTCTACTGTACAATGTAAGGGTGTCAAATGGCAGTTACAGTTCTTGGATTGACTCACTTACTAGCACTAGTACTTATTTACTATCATTTAATAGCTATAAGAATTGTTCTTTTGTGTAATAAACAATTCATATATTTGCACAGATGTGGATCATAAGAAATGGCATTAGAGGATAGTTTGTGATTTCTAATAGATTTCAATTTCTGATTAGACTCTGTAGGTTGGAATTGACTTACATGCAACAGAGTGTGTATTTAATACTGAAATTGTGCACATACTGTACATATTTATGTGTTAGTATAAGGGTTTACATAAGAAATCTGGTATTCATAAAAATCCTGTAAATATATATCTTATACATTTATTTTTTTTATTTTTACATGTTCTCTTATATTGTCTTAAACATAAAAAACTACAATCAGCCATACCATTAAGAACTAAGTAACTAACTAATTAAGCACATTAATACAGTTACAGAGATTTAAACATGTATCATCTGTACCATTAAAGAAAGATTAACTTACAGTCCATTACTCTGTCCTTTGTAATCATCCATGGAGCTGAGTGCATAGTGAGCTGGGACTGTTTGAGTTGTCTGTGTGACTTCTCCCTCTTGTTGTAAACCCTGTCCTAAAACAGATAATTAATGCAGATAAACAATTCATTAGTGAAATCAGTTTACTGCAACACTGACAAGGATAAAGTGGTTACTAGGAAATATTGGGGTTTTGGATGTTGTAAAGTGGCATTCCAAAACCTAAAAGTGTTGTATAGTGTAATGTAATGTGTGCATTTGGACATTCCCTAATATCTGACAGTATATTTATTATTTCTAGGTTTAAAAGCATGGAGGTGGCAGTTACCTAGTTACTACTGCCTTACTGTATCAATCTGTTGATTCTGGGGAGGAATCTGCAAAGTTTTCAGATATTAGTAAAGAGAATGTTTGTGGATGTGCCATGAAGTAGCTAAGTACAGCAGGGGATATGAACAGCTGCTGCTTGCAGGGGAGAACATGCCTGGTCCATCACTGACGGACACTGTCACTGTCCACATTAACACCCATCCATTCTTTGCAGGGATTTTCCTCAGGGATTTCCCTTTGGGGCAGCCATGAGACAACAATCTAATGCATACCTTCAAACAACTGAAAGTAAGTGATGGTCAGCCTGTAGAGCCAACATCTATCCTACTTTTCAATTGTTATTGATGGGCTATACTGATTGGCAGAGGAATCTCAAATGAAGGTTGAGAACCCAACTATTGGCTCATCATAATCCTATGGCAGGCCACATACTTTAATATAAAACACTGAACCACCCTATGGTATATTTTATTCAAGAAACTGCATGCAGTTGGTGTTTGGCATATTGCAAATGTAAACTGGTAAATTTGCCAGCCTCCCCCAAAATACAGTGGATCCCCTTCCATTGAACAAGGTCTATATTGTTAGTTGATAAGGACCTCATCTGGCCATTAGAAGAGTGCATGAGGTCATTATATTATATTATTTTGTAATGGATAATGCAATACAATACCCAGAAACTGTGCATTTCAGAACAATATTACTTGTTGGAAATTCTGAAAGAGATTCTGACTAACCAAAGAATGATGTTTATGAAGTAGTTGAACAGTAAGAATTGTTGGAGATCAAATCAATTTAGGTCAGCCTGAGTCGAGCATTGGGGGTATATGGGGGGCGGGGGGGGGGGCAGTTGAGTGCTGTTTTGTGAATGGAAGGTGGAGTCAGAAGTGTCAATTTAGCTGCCTTGAGACATCGCTCAGGTTTCACCATTTTGAGGCTGTGTCTGTTCTCCAAGCTAAAGAAAAATGTAAACACTCAGAAATTTTGTTTTAGTATCCTAATCAAAGGTGTAATTTCTAGGGGGAATGGGGAGGAGGTAATCCCCTAATTATCAGCACTAGCTATTACAACCCCACAATATTTATACCATGATCAACTGAAACATATGTGGAAGTAATTTATTTTGTAACATAACTGGTGCCCTGGATCAGTTGTGAGTTTAATAAATCAGATAAAAATATTAAAAGTCCACCTCCACTGAACAAGTGGTAATGCTATAAATGGCATTTTAACAATATGTTTAGCTTGCAAAAAATGTTTGCAGGTGGTCCATTCCCTGCACTAGTGGCATGTTAAAATCTAATAATAAATTATGTGTATAGGTTTTAATCAGTTACAGTGTGTATTTATTATGCCTTATATAATTTGTTTTGATGAAACTATCATTTGATTATAAGTGTTTGTGGAAAAAAGATTGATTTGTATTAGATTACCATTTTTGTTATTGGTTTAATGAAGTAAGGTTTTACCAAGACAAGAAGGGCGTATTGTTCAGGTGTTTCTGTTAAGCATGAATAGTCTTTATGTAGCTAATGAATTAACAGTAACATCCTTGGTATTGCAGGTCTTTTCTGAAACAGATGGAGTCTGCACCACAGCATCCATTGTAACTCCTCTAAAGTTGAAGTTAGAGTCAAGATCAGATGAACTGCTCAGAGCAGTGTTAGTTCTGCGGGATGCCTGCAGCTGAAGCCTGGGAGAATCAGTGCATTGTTGAAGCACATTGATAAAGGTTTGGGGAAAATCAAGTTCACTCCAGGTCAAAGCTAAAACATAATTCAAAATGCATAAATTAGCTATAAGCTTAGAATAATCAACATGGAAAAGGGATGGTGACTCTGAGTGTGATAAGAAACATGGATATAGACACTGAGCTTTGTGGGGTTGAGTTTCAGTGTGTTTCGGAAACCCACCCAAGAATATGATATTCGGTCTAAGAGGGCAGAAGTTATATAGAGATAGTAACAAGTTTAGGGTATAGGGCAGATTTTTTTAAACATGAAACCCTGCGATCACTTCTCACCCATGTGTGGACTTTGGTGAGCTTGTCGGCCCAGTGCCAGGATCTGCTGTCTGGCCTTGCTAAGTTTTCTCTGCAACACCTCCTTCTGGCTTTCCAGAGTAACTACACGATCCTTCAGCTCCTCAATAGTGTCATGAGCGTCAATATTTTGCCCCCAAGACAAACCAGAATGTACGTTCCTCAGCTTTGACAATTTAGTGGAGAACCTTACAAAGAAAGATACAGAGATTAACTGCTTGGCTCTACAGTGTATATATGTCTTGTAAGTGTGTGTGTACATATGTAGTGTTAAATAATTTGTGTATACAGTATATTTGACCTGTATAGTTTCTGCTCTAGTATTTGTACATGTTGTTTGAGGAGTGTACTCTCCTCCTTTAGACAGAGATGCTGGTCCTCAAGCTGCTTCTGTGATAGGTTGGACACATGCTGAAGATCTGAGATGTGCAAATGGTGCAAAATAAAAGAAGATGAAAAATCTCGATTAATAAATCTATGCTTCTCAATCTAAAATGTAGTATAATCTCAATTAAAGAATTACAATTATAGTTTATTATCAGTTATATATTTTATTGCTTACATAGATGTTTAGAAGTGATTTATCCCAGAATGAATTGATCCATGGGACGTACCTTTAATTTTCAGGACTTTTAGAGGTCTTTTTGAGGACCGCACATCTTGTTCTGTGTTAGATAAAAGAGTTTTAATATAATGGTGTTAACATGAACATGATTTTATTCATATATCACACAAACACCTTGCATGATGGGCATGGATCCTCACTGGAATGTCCCTTACTCTTATCCACAATCAGTGATGATTTGTTTATTTGATTTCTGCAGCATCTGGACACAGACACAAAAATCTCACTGATAATAGTTACAACTAGTTCAGCTTCTCTCAGCTAGGTAGCATTCAGAGCTTTCAAATAAATTACTTGAAGCAAAACCACCAATCTATGCATGAAATCCTGCAAATATTCATCTTACATAGTAAAGTCCACAGGTATTCCTATTTATCTATATTCCTATATCTCTACCTTTACCTGAAGCATTGATCTTGCAGCCCACTTCCATTTAATCTTTTTCTTATTTTCCTTACTCATTGAAGAAATAAGTCACTATTAAGAAACAATTCATTAATTTTATATATGTTCAGATAGTTCTCCAATGAGATCATGTTTATTTGGATGAAAGATGGGGAGCAATGTCAAAGCAAGGCAGGAGAATGAAGCGAATGAAAGATGATGAAAGAAAAGAAGTAGACAGAGGACATTTTAATTCTATACTTACTTTTAATGCAGTTGAAAATACGCTTGTGGATAAAAAGTTGTGGTGGTGATCAGAGCAGTAAAATTGTTGTTTTTCATCTATCACACTGCCTATCCTTAATCACATTTTAAGCCATCACTCTTACATACAGTAACTGCCGAATGTTTTTTTTCCTTATGCTGTCTTTTCTGAAGTTCCATCCATTTATTTGCCTCTCTGTTTCTTCTACTCTCACCTCATCGCATGTTTGTGCTCTTGTCTCAATTTAACACAGGATGTTACTTGTTGTCCTGTAAAAGGCTCTGTTCCATGACCCCAAGCTAATCGGTTTAGTAATCTCTATCTGCCTGTGCCTCCCCCCTCTGTCTCTACTACTTTATGTCCTCTATCTACCCAGGGGTGTCAAGCATATGGCCATTGCCCAAAACTAGCTTGATATGATGCTAATCCAGGCCCACCAGAAACTCATCTAGAATCCATGTTTTAAATTAAAATGGTCTTTTAAATTATAATTGAATTGAAAGGTTAAAAAAAGAGCTAGTCCTTTGAACTCTACTGGGATACATTTTTAGATAGATTAATAGATATATCACTTTATTAATCCCAGAGGAAAATTCACAATTATGCAATCACAACTTTTGCAGATAAATGAACAAAAATAAATGAAAACATGTAAGAGGATTTAAGAGGAAGTGTTATTGGTCTGGTATTGATTTTTGGTCCAGCCCATTTGATATTGGTTTACGCAATATAACTAAGCTATGGATAATATTGGAATTGTGCTCTTAATGTCTGTAATTCTCACACAGGCTGATGTAATTGATAAGGCTGTTGTTCGCATGCATGCCTGGAAGGAAAAGAACAGAAGGTTTACAAAGCTAATCAGATTATGAAGAGTGCTTCATAAGAAAAGCGCTGTGTGTGTGTGTGTGTGTGTGTGTGTGAGAGAGAGAGAGAGAGAGAGAGTACTTAGAGAATATACCTTATTAATATCATCTTTCTGACAAATGCAGTTTCAACATACAATTATCATTTATTTATTATATAGAGCAAAAATATGAATGAATGAATGAATATTCTCTTTTATTTGTACAGTATTTTAACAGTATTTTTAATAAACATCCCTAATGTGCAAACCAGAGTTGACAAAGGCAAGAATGCACTCCACAAAATAGCATGAAGAAGAAACCTTAAGAGGAACCAGAATCAAAAGATAAGCCATACTCTTCTGGTTGACAGAAGATACAATGTTTATAAATCATTACACCATACAGGTCTAGAACAGTAAAGGTAAACAGTACTTAATTTGTCCACATGATGTTCTTTATAGCTATAGCTAATGGCTTGGAAAGGTACAGTTCTACAGTATCTGGCAATAATAATCAGTGAAACAATACTGCAAGAGGTCCAAGCATCAGGATGAAACAATAACTCGCTTTCAATAACCATTTAACAATAGTTTGATAGCCCCTATCTGTGGATGCATGGTACCAGCAACTAATCCAGAAAGCAGTTGCATTACTTTTTAAACTCGCCAAATTGTCCACACTTCTCCAGCAGTACTGTTCTTTTAGTTCCCTGCTTTCTCGTACTGTGCTCTTAGTTCCTTAGGATGTGTTTTTGCTAAAATACACTTCTGTAAGTTGCTATGGATGAGGGCATCAGCTAAATTATGTAAATGTTGATACATGGACTCACAAAACCTGTGAAGGTTTGCTGTAGTATCTGCCACCAAGACGTTAACAGCAGATCCTTTACATCCTGTAAGTTGTGGTGCCTCCAGGAGGTGATGTCTCTATGGATTGCACCTGTTTGTCCAGCACATCCCACAGATGCTCAAATGGATTGAGATCTGGGGAATTTGGAGGCCAAATCAACACCTTGATATCTTAGCCATGTTCCTCAAACATTCCTGAGCAATGTTTGCAGTGTGGAAGGGCACATTAGGCTGCTGAAATAGTCTACTGACATTAAGGAATATCTTGATGGGGTGTACCTGGTATACAGCAATGTTTAGGTAGATGTTGTGTCTAAGTAAAATCCACATAAATGCCTGGACCTAATGTTTCCCAGCAGAACATTGCCCAGAGCATCACACTGACTGGATTTGCTTCTTACCGTAGTGCATCCTGGTGATGTCTTCCACAGCTAGGCAATGCATACACACCTGGTCAACCGCATAATTTAAAAGAAAAAGTGATTGATGTATTTAGTGCACAACCCTAACTGTGGCATGATCATCCTGGAACTGGTTGATGGGTTGCTGCTAGAAATGTGATAATTAGTCAGAATATATTTAAAGATGTGGAATCCCTCCAAACTTCATGTAATTTAATTCATGATACTATACACTATGAACCAATAGAAAAAAAATCAGTATCATGTGCTTTCACTAAAACTAAACAATACTGGATGTGAATAAGTCTGCTTTTATTAACATATTAGTACACAGTGAGACATTATTAGATACATACAGATCAGTTGCAAAGCAAAATATAGACTAAAACCAACTAAAATGTGCACATGTAAACTATGAAAGGATAAATATGGTATTTGGCAAGGAAAGAAGGATGATTGGTGCCTAATTAACTGAAATCTTAGCAATAAAAAATAAAGATGGCTTGGTGATGATTTCAAAAAGGAAGATTACACATATGCTCTATAATGCAGCAAAATCACAGTCCTGGACATTTGCACATTTTGTTTCATATCTAATACTCCAGATGCAGCACATAAAAAGGCTCCATTCATATCTAAATAAGAAGTGCATTTTGTCCATATGATTGGGACAGAGACTTGCTGTTATTGTACATTGACAGCAGTGGTGTATAAAATAAAATAGAAATAATATTCATGCTAGTACAATTTGGTAATACTTTTACTTAATGTTTTGTATATAAATCCAACGCTGATTAAATGAATTTTTTTAATAAAATTATAATTATTATTATTCTTTTAGTCCTCTATCCCTTAATCCCTTTGTAAAATATTTTGTCAGTTTCAGTTATAGCACCAGATATAGGCACTGAGACTAACAAAATGCCTTTACTAAGAACAACTCATATAATTGTGCTTGTGGAGTTTTTACTGTTACGAGGTCATAGTGCTGTGGTGATGGTTGCTATAATAGAAAGGTGCGAAGCAGCCACATGCTGCTGGTCGTTAAAATTGTTAATGTGACTTGTGAATTGATATAGATTAACAGAATAAAATTTCAGTGTAACATCAGAATGCATTAACTGCGCCTCCAAAATAAAAGAAATAATATTAAAAAGAAAATTCTGTTTTGAATACATAGAAAAACATTAAAAGAACTTGTTGGTCATTGTCCTCTCATTCTTAAGTGAAACATGGTTGTGTTTGACTAGATTATGTCAAGCTGTGTTTGCTGACTAGACTAACTGTACATAAACATGTGTGTTAGTATATTAATTAACCATTAATTGATTATCTCATTAATATATAAACATATTTTTTGCTTACCCCAAATCTGCGGCAAATTAGCTGAACAATCATTTGACCTAATCTAGTATATATACCAAACCTTAAACCGTCAACATTCCTTTGCAATTAGACTTTAACTTGTCTACAACCATGGTGAGACCTTTTATCTTTTCTGCCATTAATGCACACATTGTCACACACACACACAGACACACCCTATCTAATCACTATCTCTATCATGATCCTGCTCTGCATGCACCAGCTCCGAATCCTCTTCTGTCTCCAGCATCTCAGCACTCTCCTCCATCTCTTCCATCTCTCCGCCTTCCATCTCCATCTCTTCTTCTTCTCCTCCCTCCATTACTCCATTCTCTACCTCCTCTGTTTCCCCACCCACTTCCACCATTTCTGTGCCTTGGATTTCCACCTCGCCTTCACGGATTTTCTTCACATGAAAGGTGAATGGTGGCACCTTGTACACGGCAGTTTTAGACCGAGCATAAATGGTGTGATCAGGTGTGAAAGACTTCACCATCTTCTTCTGTGAGCTTTTTATCTTCTCTTTACGCTCAGGGTTGACAGACATACGAGTGCTGAGCTTGCCCATTTTCTTCTCAATGTTGTGGCGTGTCTTTTCCAGATTCTCTCGCGTCTTTTGCCTAGTCTTCTCCAAGTTCTCTTTGGTCTTTTGCTTGGTTTTTTCCAAGTTTTCTTTGGTCTTCATTCGTGTCTTTTCCAAGTTCTCTTTGGTCTTTTGCTTGGTTTTCTCAAGGTTCTCCTTTGTCTTTTGTTTGGTTTTCTCCATCTTTTCCTTGGAAAAGACTGTCTTGATATTTTGGACCCGTTGAAGGCTGCTGCGTTTGATGCGTTCCGCTCGGGTCTCTTCAATAGTTTCCTCAATTTCTACTTCTTCTTCATCAGATGACAGGTCCAGGTGAGCTTTCTCTCCTCCAGCCTCGTCACCCTCATCTATAGTGGCTTTAAGCTCAATCTCACCCTCTGCTGCCTGGGGCACTTTCAGGGACTTTGCCACTGTGGTCTTTGAAGGAAGTTTCACCTCATCCTATAGAAGCACACAGAGAAATTTGTGAGGATGCTATAGGCAGAACAAAACAAATAGTCTTATGTTATTAACATATATAAAAAAAAAAAACTAAAAGTCTCTAAAATAGGTTTATCTTTAGTAACATAAAAACACATATATTGTAAGTATACATGCAGAAAAAGTTATAGATCTTGCATTTAATTTTTTTTTCAGTACTAACTAATGGAGACCCCCAGCAATATGTGAAGTATGACTAAGGGATATTTTGTTTATTACAGTTTGGTTTATTGAAATAACCAAGATATCATTGTACACAATTAAATAATGTTTGTTTGTTAAAAAATGTACTGAAAGATTCTGCGATTTTTGAACAGTTATCAGGATCCCTGGTAGCAAAGAGTTTGAGAATTTCTGCATTAGGCCATATTAGCAGTTGTACACAAACATTGGACCCTCTTGTGGTGTTGTGGTGTTTTTGCTTCAAAAAATGTATTACTGTAGAATTGTAGTATTGCTGAAGTACACCATGTATCTCTCTCCATGTTCCCCTTCTTTACTATGCCTTATGTTATACTGTCATGTTCCTTTTCTCAGGACAGAGGCTATTCTTAAAGCATGTAACAGATATTTCCTTGAGCAAGTGCTGCCAAACATTAAATGTCTTGTTTCTATTTTTTCTTCTTAATGGTCCTATTGTTCAAGGCTTGCCTTGCATGTGATAACAATCCTACACACACGCACACGCACACACACACACACACACACACACATACACATAGATAAGGACACAGCTGGAATGGTGTTTAAATTAAAGTTTAGTTGTCTCTTTTGTTGTCTTTTTTTCCCTCCTCTTCTCTACCCACATCTGTCCCACCCAGGCTTTCTCCCTACTCTCATTCTTTGCATTCCATTCAAGGAAGCCTCTAGTTCCTGTACAGAGCACACAGCCTTGCCTTGTGAACCAACTGTTTTTCCACTGGTGTGTTGCCCTGAATCTTTTTGCTGTACAAACACATTGTCTGAAATAATACAATATGCTTGCGTTGTTTTTCCTCTACCATGCTAAAAATGGCTGAATGTGTGTTGTGTATGTGTTCCTTGATGGAATTTCTCTGCCTTTGTGAAATCCTTCACCAGAGTGGTTTAATGTAGGTGGAAATTGATGCACTCATTCCCCATACTTCTCAAAAATGCCTGGACTAAACCTAGAGACACATACATGAAGGATGTAGCTACTTTTTGCTCAGTGGGTGTATTTAAATATTTAAGATGTGCATACCATGTCTTAGTATCTTAGTACACCCATTTAGTTATGACAATCTCTTGTATCTCATGCATGCCTAAATGAAAATAGAAAAATACGAAATTCAAATAACGCGTCACACAATTATTTCAAGCTAACTTAGCTAACAAAGCTAAGTGCTAATGTTTAATTAGTCATGTTTGAGTTATATTTAAATACACAACACTTATTTAGTGATATGCTTATAAGAGTTGAATGGATCACATGACCACTTTTATTGTTAAGAATCAATTATTGTATTTTTATAGTGATCATGTGTTAATCAATTGAGAATAGAAACCTAAGGCATAAAGGCTATTTTGTGCTGTATCTTAAATGTATTGTATCATGTATCAACTTCCTACTTTGGTCCAAAGTAGGTTTAGGAAAGTGTATTCATATTTACTCAATGCTGGCATTCTATAAACTACCATTTTTTTAATACACAAGCTTTACATTGTGTATTAATAAATAGCATCAATAAAGGGATCAGGGGTAGATGTTCCTACGTAAACAGCATTCTTACAAGAAAACTGAAATGGAAAGACAGGAACATGGAAAACATGTAACAGGAAGTCAGGAAATTACCTCCTCCACTCAGAAACCAAAGTCCCACCCCTCTCATTAATGTTTCTTTGTTCCACTTCATAGACAGGAAAATAAACAAGCTTGGTCCTGAGAACTCTAAAGGGTGGGGTGGTAAGGCACACTACATACATACATACACATACAGTTTTTCAGGCAAAGGTGACTATGAAAATAAGAGCATTAAACTTTTCAGCCAATCAGCAATTTCGGTATATATTTTACATATAACTGATATATGCAGAGCCTTTCTCATCAAACAAATCGGTTTGATATGGGGTACACCATATGAAAGTTTCTGAGGAAATTTCAACTGTGGTTAATATGCTTAAAGAGGGACAAACTGCAATCAATCAATCAATCAAACAATCAATCAATCAATCACATTCCAGAGACACTGGTCAATGGCAGCCATGTTGTTTACAACTGTCAACATGTATATGAAGGCCAGGGAATGGCTATGTCCTATTGTAATTGTTCACAGTTATGTCTACATTTGTCAAAGTGCAGGTACAGAAGTATACAACAAACAGAAACATAACCCAAAGGCACATTTGAGATACAGGGCCAGGCAATATAAAAAACCTACACTAGGGTAGGCAAAAGCAAAGAAGAAAACCAGAAATTAGATAAAAAACTAAAACAGAACAGCAATCAAAAAATAAACAGCTTGTTATAGACTGGCACACAGACACAGAGCATATGCAGGAATCCAGGCGTGTGTGTAATCAGGTGAGTGAGAATGTGAAAGACTCTGTGGTCACTGGGTGTTGTAGTCTTCAGCATTCATGTTTGTAGGCCTTACTGTATTCTACGGAATGTAGTTAGATGCAGATTCCAGCATAACCATGACAATGAGCATGACAAATAAGTCAAAACTAGTTTTCTTCTCCCGAAATGCTTTCCCCTTTTCAGAGAAATTCATCTCTTTCCGCAAACATGGATAAATAAATAAATTTAATGACAGAAAGTGCTAACTGATTGTAAGCTTTCAGTAAGACTTCATTTGATAGTCTTTATTTGATGTTATGCATTCAACAAACCATGTATGGACTGTCATAAACCAGACAGATTGTCACCATATTAACTATCCTTCAACAACATAAATCGTAGATTACAAATGTAATGGAAAATGCAAGCACTGTGCACAAGGTGAAAGTCATTGATTCATCTAATAGACATCAACAGCAACTTGCAGCCTTAAACTACATGCTAATGTACTGAGCTATACATAATTTCATTCCCTTTAGCCATTTGTTAGAGGGAGGGTGGGGGTGGTTCAATAAGAACCTGGTAAAATAGCTTAAAGCTTGTCCTGTGGCAGTTATGAGGTGTGAAATTGTACCTCAGTTTCAGAAAACGTATATAAACATAACCAACAGACAACTTTACTTTCCATGAGCTTTGAGTAAACGGAATAGAACACAGACAGAAAAAGAAAACAGACAAAACTATAGATTACAGTTGTGTTAGAGCAAGGATAATTGTTTGTTGCATTTTTGTGTGTTTGTCTGCGTAAGTGAGTGAGTGAAAAAATACTTTACTAACTACTTTAGTTGGTGAGTGTGTGTAGACACTGGAAGCTTTCCACTAGCTAACAGAGAGCCCTCTCTTTAGCCACATATGAAGAGTTCTTTTACATCAGTCTAACTGCAACCAGCCATGGTGCTGTTGCAAGGAATCCCCCCTCTGTGTATGTGTGTGTGTGTGTGTGTGTGTGTGCGTGTGTGTCTACGTGTGCGTGTGTGTGCGTGTATGTGGGGGATTCTCTGGATACAAAACAACTGGGGTAGAGAAGGGAATCCTTCTTAGTTGCTATAAACCAATCAAACCAGCCAAGAAAAAATGTGTCTCAGGGTAGGTTGAGAGAGAGAGAGAGAGCAAGAGACAGAGAGAGAGATTTCATACAAACATTGTGAACAGAAAACCGATACAAATTCAGATACAAATGGGCTCTTACAATTGATGGATCTAGAATATTTATGCCACAGAAAAATGGGAAAATATTGCCAAGTCACAATGACATACTCTATTCCATAAAGAATGAGTGGTGCAATACAATCAAAAGGTGCTTCAACAAAATATTAGTTTAGGGGTATGCACACATTTGCAACTAGTTTCATTTTTAATTTTTCTATTTTTCCTAAACAAATTGAGACTAATAAAAAGAAAAAACATTAAAGTTTAAATCTGAATGCATGTATGGAAATGTTTAGCATTAAACAGATACTGTGGCATCTCTTGATCCTGCCCTGTGATTTAGGACTCTGCTTCCAGCCACAGTCACTGTTGCCATGGTGCTGCTGAGTTATACTTTCCAATAACAATGAGAGAGGAGAGAGGGTGGTGTCTATAGAGAGATTTATAACTATGTGGAATGTTAGTGTATGTGTGCACCTACTATTCTCAACATAACCTTGAACCTAAAAAATTGTAATTAAAATCCATCCATTTGAAAATACCTAAAGTATATTCATAACATCCCTTTTCCTCTTTTTTTTTATTATGTACTGAAATGTTCCTCATGTTCCACTATGTTATTTCCAATAGAAATAGAAAGAGGGGAAAACTTAACAAAACTCAAAAACTTTTACTAATATAAAATATTGAAGAATTCGAACAACTACTAATTAATATAATACAACAAAAAACAGATATCAAAAATAAGGTGTTCTAGGAACATGGAAACATTGAAAAATGCATGATTAACAAACATGGCCAGATCACTGAGCAGTATTTCATCTGCTAAGACAACCAGCAACAAGATAAAGCATTGTGGTCCTTGATGAACTGCTGATGATCTTTTATACTGGCAACTAGCTTATCCTGCTATCTGTCTAAACCTTGCTTTAAAGCTGTAGTTATAATCATTAAACTGTTCTATAGACCATTACAACCGGCTGTCTGAAAAGATAACACATAACTAACCAAGTCCCACTTGGATAGCCATGGGTAGTTTAGACTCTGTCAGCAGTATATGTTAGCTAAAAGAGGCCAAACCAGACCCATGTGAGTTAGCTCCATGATGTATGAAAAATGCCCTAGAGGTTACTGCATAACCCTGTATATAGGCACACTACAGTACAGACCATATACAAGTGATTTGCGAAAGAATACACTGTAATCATTATTCCTCACCAAGTGATGTGTGTTAGTAATCTGGATAACATGGTAGGCCCAGCAGTGAACAGTGCAGTGTACAACGATGGAAACATAATCAAACCCATGAGTAGCTCTTAGACAGACCTGCTGGTCAATAAACAACAAGGAATGTGGAAAACTCTAATGATAAGTGGTGCTACTGGGCAGTAACACACAGTAAATTAAAGTTAACTATATAGGTAAGAGGCAAACAATACATTGATTAATAGCAAAAGTGAGGGACACTAACCAGATAAAACAAAAATTATAGCACTAGATATTCGGAGCTCTCACCAGCTTTGAAAAACACGTGGCCACAAACTACTAAATGGATAGTTTAATATGCTGAAAGATTCATGGCCTTATGACAGTGTTATTAATTGCATATATGCAACTTTGTTCAAAGATCTGGCATGTAGGATTATTTAGTGAATCAGCCCCTGGCAGTTAGGAGGGATAAAATATAACTACTTTTGCATAAAATTTGCACGTTAGAGTTGTTAGTGAGTGAAAAAAAAACACATCTACTTAGTGTAGACAATAATAAACACTAAAGCTTAGAGAAGTTTCTATGATAAATCTTTAAAGACAAGTGAATGGACAAACTAGGGAACACTGTAGATCTGATAAGTGGATCTGCTATCTGCTAAAAGTGCACTCTAGCAATAGCAGACTAGAAACTCTTGAGCCATCTCTGTAAATAAGAAAAGTAGGGAATGGAAGGAGGTGTACATACAAAATGGTTGGAAAAAAAGAAGAAGCCATGAGCAGTGCCAAGTAAAAGCCATGTATGGTCCCATAAACCAAGTCTAAACAGAGCAGCAAGGTTTTCACTGAGTGCTGCTGCTTTATGAGCTATCAGGATTGGCTAGTAGCCCTGGATCAAACACAGAAAATAAACCACAAAGGAAAACAAGACTTTCAGTCCTTTCCCCCTAGCAATCATACAAGTATCCAGTGAAATATATTTATAGCTACATGCCTTTATCTTCCTATAAGTGTGTGTGTGTGTGTGTGCGTGCGTGTGTGTGCATATCTGCTTGTGCGAAATGTGAAATGTTATACTTAGTCTGTGGCAGGGTTTAATGCATTCTGAGCTGATATAAATACATAAGTCTGATGCTGATTTCAGCCCTGTTAGTTACATTCTGGTGAGATAAAACTGTCTCAAACTGAAAGAGAAGATCAAACTTATTCGAGTTTGAGAATGACAGCAGCTCCCAATGCAGTAGGTGTATGATAAATTATCTGGTCAAAAATGGAGTGGATTTATATTTCTAAAGATTATACTGACAAGGAGTATATGAAAGGAAAAGTGGCTTGATAAAATTATGGTGAAGATAAAGAATTGTTATCAGTGAGAGCAAGTTTATGTGTTTGTGGGTGGGGTATGAGACCAGAAGAGAGAGGAGTGAAGAAGGGAGGAAGCCTTAGGAATGGATCTGTCTGGTAAATATGTGCTTCATTAAATGACCAAGCCCTAATACCATCTCTCTCTCTCTCTCTCTCTCTCTCTCTCTCACTCTGTCTCTCTGATTTTACTGAAAACACAGGAAGTTAGTTTTATATATTTGTCCTTCAGTATATATTTTTTTCATATAATTAATCATTATTTATGAGTAAAATCACATTTCCCATACTATTAGTTACATTATGTACATGTTATGTGTTGGAAATGTATTATTTCTTGCTATGAGTAAATAAAGTATTACATAAATGTATTATTGATTTTGCTACTATTTCATGAACGACTCAGTTACCTGAGTTAACAAGGATGGTTAAGCACTCTACTCTAATAATTGTTAATACTTAAATTTAATTGTTTCAGAGAGAAACCATTTGATCCTGGAAAGAACCAAGAAACCATCATGAAGCACTCTCCAATTTAGCTTCTATTTTCTTCCAGAAATCATTTTTCTTATGTAAGTAATACCATCTGCTTATATTCAAAGACTTAAATTAGGCATCGACAACCAGACTGGTTATTAAATGTGAGTTCTGGAAAACAAAGCTATGTAGAAATTAGCGTCCACTGCTGTTCCAATTCTATGACGCTGCTATTCCCCTCCTTTCCCTATGTGAGTCAGTATGTGGAAACTCTGAATATTCTTGTGTCACTGTGCAAAGCTGTACTCTGTTACACATTTCAGCATTCATATTCTAGCTACAGACATATATCCTGGGCAAACCAAGCCAGCTGTTACTTCAGTGTAAGCTCTTTTTGTCTATTTGTGCCATACTCTACATTTGCTTTTAACTTTTCTTCACTTTGTAACTTATGTTGTTGTTGTTTTTTTTTTTTGCTTTGCTGTTCTCCTACTCTCTTCTATCCCAGCTCTCCTCTCTACATTTAACTGTTTCCAGCCACTTCAACCCCCATACTTTTAATATCACCCTTGACTAAAAAAACACAAGGCACATTCTCTGGGACACAAACATTTTCTTTGCTTTCTAATAAGAAATATTTTCCTTGCTATGTCATAAATGTGCATAGAATCTCCAAACAAAGTGTATCAGTGTATCAAATGAGTCATGTTTCCAGCGTACATTTGGGGGTTTGTTTCTAAAATGAAATGGGTGTGGTACAAGGAATGGTCAGGAGGATCAGAATGCTTCTCACATGACAAACTTTATATCCAAGGATTTCCACGATCATTATATTTTTTTCTTCTATATAAGTGTCTAGAGCCCCTAACATATAAAGACAATCATGCAAAGTATTGAAGTATATTGATATAACTTCCAAAAAGGATTTTATATAGTTATATTTTGCTTCTTTTTGATCCTCACCTTTTGATCCTTAAACACATGTGTTTATGCACACATATAAACCCAAACACTATTTCACAATTCTCACCTGGTAAATCATGACCTTGAAGTTCCTCCTCTTGAGAAGTTCATTCTCATTGCTCTCGAGCCGCTTTATCTGGCTGCCTTGCTTCTCCAGATTACTGCGTACTGTCTTCACATTCACGCTCACTTTGCGCACTTTCTCTAGCATCTTGTTCACCGAGTTGGCTGTGGTAGTGTGACTCTTGGTCAACTTGGTGAGCTCCCCCTCAATCCCAGTGACTGAGCGCTCCATCTCTTGCTGCCGGGCCTCCAGGCCGGTCTGCGTCTGCTGGATCTGGTCCACTCTACCAATGATCTTATCCAGCAAAGCAAGAATCATCACTCCATTCATCTGCCCATTGCCTTTGTCTCCTTCCTCTGCCTCTTCTTTCTCCTCAACTTCTTTTGATTTGGCCTCGGTGGTTGCTTCTTCCTCATCTTCAGAAGGAGGAAGGTTGAGCTCATCGTCGGATATTTCAGTGAGGGTCTTGTGTTGCTCAGTGTCTGCATGCAGGCTGGGGACTTCTAGCACTTCCATGATAAACGTTTCAAACTGCAGATAACAGAATGGAGTAGTGAAAGAGATTGTATGTGTCCTTGTGTGTGTCCTGGAGTTTACCTTGGGTTGCCTCCGCTTGTTTGAGCACTTTTTCTTGTTTTCCTGAGAAATACCACACTTGTCAGCTTTCACTATGTGCTGTCAAGGATCTGTGCAGCAGGAGTACAGGGACACAAATGGTCAAATGCTTTGGGACACCCTTTTAACAAATTTCCTTCTTTCCCCTCCCACTTTCTCTCTCTCCCCTCCCACTGCTTTTTCCCCCTTTCTTTCTCCCTCCCACTTTTTCTCTTTCCAGCTCTCGTGTGTGTGTGAGTGTGTGTGTGTGTGTGTGAGAAAGAGAGAGAGAGAGAGAGAGAGAGAGAGAGAGAGAGAAAGAGAGAAAGCATTACTCCACCCAAGTGGTCTGGTATGGGGAAGCCAAATATAGGGATATTTTTTTGAATCGTTAACATGGGTATGTGTAGACAGAAGCAGAGGCGGGCAGGCAAAGACACAGCTTGGAGTGGAATGCGGATCCAGAGTTACAGGGTTATGAAAACCTAAAGGGATTTTCCCATTTCCCCAAGATTTTTCCATACAGCACAGTAACTGAGGAGAGAGTTTTGGAGTAGCAACAGATTAATATAATAAATTCCATACAATTTACATATTTCTGGTAGTTTGAGATTTTTTTTTTTTTTTTACCAGAAATCTTCAAGCAGCACCCATGTCATGGTTAAGGTCACAAAGATCACATTCATATGTTTGATTTGAATATTAACTTAAGGTTCCTAATAAAGTTGCAATGAGTGTAGTCAAATTAATCTTATCGCCTGGGACAAAGCTGCAGTGTAAACATTAAACAAGCAAATAGTGGATAAATGCAACAACACCAAAGTCCAAGAAATGCAAGAACAGAAGCCTTCTTCCCACATTACTCATCATGTCTACCTAAGTGGCAGCAACAATGACAATAACAGCATAAATGTAATGTAACTTGCTTCAATAAGAAAACTAAGGGTTGTGTTCTATTCATAGGCAGGTAAATCCATTATTAAACAGTAAAACAGTACACTGTATATTTATAGTGTTTAGATTATGTTGGATGCATTGGTTCTATTTTACAGTTGGTTAATATATTGACATTTATAGTGATAGTGAATCATTTTAATTGAATGTAAGCTTTATTTACAAAGGTTTTTTTATTTTATTTTATTACACACCAAATCAGTTAAAGAGAAAGAAAAATTAATGCAGAAAGTGTGTGCTTTAACTCAGAAGAAGATTCGCAATATGGGCAAATCTTTATTAAACAAGCTCCACACCTCTTTCCAATCAGCTGTATCATATCATTGAAAGACTTTGCATAGTCAGCTGGTAAAACTAGATTGTGTTTCTAAACAGGGAAACTCTCCAGGCTAGCATAGTAACATAACTTTTTACTTATAAAGATTACTGTGCTGATGCTAATTCTCTACCTAATACAAAATAAGATATGTGAGATTGGTCATTTTATGTTTAGTTTACAGCTTTACCTGATTAGCTTTATGACTTATTATACAGTTTATAAAAAAAAGTTAAAAAATGAATGACAACAATCACCACTGCAATCAGAAAAAAAAACTTTTTATTAAAGCCTAACCCAAGGATCAGTCAACTTAAAACCAGAAACAGCCTACAATATCTATTTTTTTTGTTACGTTTCATATATCTAGCTAATTTGACAACTGTTTATGGTGTTAGTATAAAAGCTATTATTTCCTGGCAAAGTAGATCAGAGAAAAGAGATAAAAGCTAATTTATTGTCATTAGTGCTTGAGTTCATTACTAAAATAACTTGAATAACTATCATTAGAGACTAAAGACTAACTTTTCTCAAGCGTCTTATCTATGAACAGTGTAAGTAACATCACCAACTTTCTAACATTCCAACATCAACATTTTTGAATGTGTATGGAAGGTAGAGGGGTGCAGACAGAGAGAAAGGCTGAGTGCCACCATTGGACCATGAGTTGCAGCTGAGTCTAAATATACACACATCTCATTACAAGGTCTGTGCCACATTTTTTTCTTTACAAATGTTGTGCTGTTGCCACATAATTAGTTGATTAGAAAACTATGACTGTGCAGGTGTACAGGTCTTCCTAATAAAGTGGACAGTGAGTATATGTAAAGTTTATATGAATCATGCACTGTTTAGGAGCTGCATAATATCAAATTACAATTTAAGTTGAGCAATAAAACTGAATTTTGTATGAGGCAGACAGGTCAGTAGAGCTTTAACAGAGGATTATGTTGATTAAACCAAATTAAATCCTGGGGGGGGGGGGGGGGGGGGGTATTGCTCTTATGAAGATAATCTAGTTGTCACAAAAACCTAGATGTAAATTTAACATGGTGCTGTTTGTTGATGATAGCGTGGCTGGCCACTTTATGTTCAAGGAAGCCCTAATGTCTGTGCTACCATCTGGCTTTCCCTTTTAGTTGTGCTGTCATAGCTAGTCTTGTCTATACTTTGCACACAATGTACATTGTATACCTAATATTTTTCCTAATGTGCTGGGAGACAAGGGGCAGATTTCCTTGGGTGGTATGGAACACACTTCTGGCTGGAAGGAAATCATTTTAACATCAGATGACTTCAAGTCAATACACAACTTATGTCTTGTCACACATTTAAACAACAATCTGAGGCTATCCTGAGCACAGACCCAATTAAACTGGAAAGCTAAAGACTAGAAAATGATCAGGCATTTTTTTTTTTCTAAATGTCCCATTCAAATAAGAGCCTGTGCCCGTGATAGCTTCAGTTTTTTGTTCTTGACTGACTTGCTGTTGTAGTCCATCCACCTCAAGGTTCAATGTTTTATCCATGGTGAAATGCTTTTCCTCTCACCACAGTTAAATGTTATTATATGAGGTACTACATCCTTCCTGAAAGCTCAAATCAATTTGCCCATTTTGTGTTGACCTCTCTTGTCAACAAGGTGTTTCCACCATCAGGACACTCACTCGCTCAGTTTTTTTTTTTTTTTTTTTTTTTTTTGCATTATTCTGAATATTGGCAGTTGAAATTTCAGCCTCATACCAGCATCCATGCCACAATCAAAGTCACATAGCTCACAATGTTTTTTTGGTTATTTGCTTATTTGTTTGTTATTTGTTTATGTTCATGCTTTCTGTAAACATTACCTGCAATTTAGCTGCATCATACTTTATATTGTTCTGCTACCAGCTGATTAGCTCATTAGATAACTACCTGAATGTGAGGGTGTACAAGTGTTCCTAATAAAGTAGACAATAAGTTTATCTATCCAACTGCATGGCAAAATTATGTTGTTTTTTAAATGATGTTGCAAGTACAAACAAGGGTGGATGATATGTAGTGTTGCCCTTATGACCATGTCACAATGGATGAACACTAAACAGACTAACATTTGAGCCAAGCCCTGGACACTGTCCAAGCTCGATTTCTTATCTACATTCCACTATCCAAGCAGACAACTCAATATCATTCAACCCGCAATGAATCTGTATTACTGTACATGACATGAGCTGAGGGGAAAATTGGTTCCTGAAGCTTTCTTTAGATGGTTAAGTGTTCTAGCTTTCCTGAATGGATCCCTTGACACTTATTCTGAATTTTTATATTCCAGTAGAGATTCTTTATGACAGTCTCTATTTTACATCCATGTTACATCTCCATTATATGAATAAAATTCAGTTGAATGGAATTGTACTTACATAAACCCTTCATGACTGATGGACACCTACATATACATTTGTAAATGATTATTCAAACAGGTTTCAGCTGCCATAAAAGCTTCTTTTGTGAACTTGACATATTTTGTCATGTTATTCTCTGGGGATTGGTGTTTTTTGGTGTCAGAGTGCATACAGCTGATCATGTGACATAGCATGTAAAGTGAAGCTGGTTGCAAAATTGAACACAATTGACATCTTGGTAAAATCTGACTCCACTTCATGTGCACGTGCTTTCCACAAAAAGAAACAAACAAAAAAAACAGAACAGGAGTTAGTCAAAAAAAAAAGTGCACAGCAAAAAGGTAAGACGCTAAAAAGATTTGTAAAGGGCACCCTCTGGCTGTCTGGTTTGAAAATTTATAAGCTGCATGTTACAAAATCTGTTACAAAATTGCATATTGTGGTGGGAAATCTAGTTTGTAGGATACAGAATTGTCTTGTTTTATAACTTTAAATTTATTAACATATTAGTGACTTAACTTTTGTGTTGGTAGCGTCAATCAGAAATCCTTTGTGACAGACAACAAATCTGATGCTTCCCCTCATGAGAAGCATCACAGCCTGGTTTGGGAACAGCATTAAGCAAGACGGGCAAGTTCAACAGAGGGTGGTGCAATTAGCTGAGCGTACCATCCGCACTGAGCTCCCTGACCTGGAGTTGATCTACAGCTAGTGGTGCTAGATTTATGCTGGATTTATTTCCTGTTATTTAAATCTATTCACATGCCATATTTCTTTCCCCCTGAAGCAGTAAACTCTGCAGAACCTCCCCATTTACTGGTTTAGCCTCTCCATCTGGCCATTACATTAATCTTGTTAGCCTAATGACAGATTTAGTCCTTTAGATAAAATTTGCCAGAATGTACAGGCTGTACCTTTTCTTTGGGAGAAAACTGTCCATTTTCCACTTTCAGAGGCATTCACCTTTACCACATACTGCATTTCTGGGTCTGGATGATATAGGATTAAAGGCTGTTGTAAGGGCTCTGGTGAAACCAAAGAATTGTTGAAGGCCTTTGGCAGGTCTTGGCTGGGGCCAGGTTGTGACAACTTCCATATTGCTTTGATCCATATTGACCCCATTTTCATCCAGGATTTATCCTAGGAAATTAACTAAAGCTTTTTCAAATCCACATAACATGCATTCTGTCAATGATCTTTTTTAGAACTTTTCATACCTGAGTAATATGTTCTGCTTCTGTTTTTAGGGTTCCCTCAATAAAGTTGATTACACAGGAATGTAAAAAGTCTTGAAGATAGGAACTTGTTTCAGAATGTGGAAATACACTAAATAAAATCACTGAATTATCTGTACTAATATATTGAAAGATTTGACATTTGGGGGGGATGCCAGGTAGAAGCAGTGGTGGTGGCATTTACATAATTTCTTCTTTAATTACTTAAGGGATTATCTACCATCAACCATTTCTTCCATACTGTCCATGAACACTGTGATTTTATAGGATTTTATAAACAACAATATTATGCTTGGACTTGGATTAGCAACAAATTAACAACAAATTTAACAATAAATGTAATATTTTCATGTGAAACCCAAGACTCAATCCAAGCACAGACATTCCAAGCGATTTATTTTTGTTAACAATCAACCTAACACAGCACACAGCAACAAAAACCATCTTCCAGTCCCATGTTCCAATATTTGTGAATGCATGAAAAACAGTAGGTTCAAACAAAAGGTGTCATGTTCTAATTGGTTTAACACATCCAGATGTTATCAGGTCATTAAAGATGAAATTCCAATCTAATTTCTCGTGTTTATCTTTACACTATAGCAAAATTGTATAGCAAAAAAGAGAGAAATAAATAAAAGAAAGAGGAATTGGCCTTACCATTCCAATATTTTCAGAGGGTACTGTTTGTGGAATAAATTTAATTGTTATAATTTCCTACAGTACATAAACATGAAAGTATGAGTCTGTGGAAGTCTGTTTCAAAAATCATGTGGAAAATCATGTGAAAATTTATTTATTGTGATTTAATGAGATATGTTTGTGTTGACCACCATTATGATGCACCAAAATGTAGGTTGTCAAAGTCTTTACAAAGTTCAGATAACATTACTGCACTTCTTAAGTACCTTAAGAAACAAAATGCCTTTGACATGTTATGTTCCACTGAACATAATCAATATAAATCCCTGATATACAGCAATTGTAAATAAAAAGTATGAAAGTATGTCACAGAAAGCTGAGTGTTTTGTAGACGATCATTTTCCAGGCCACAAAAAGGTCAAAATATGTTCTACACCGAGACATCTGTCATCTTTTCCAATTTTTTTCTTCTCCAGAAAAATTAAGAAGCAAGCAATGGCTTTCCATACATATAAAAGGCTACAAACAAATTAACCTAATTTCTATGAAAAGTAAAACCTTACACAATAATCCGAAAGTGGTTGCTATCAGCGGCGCTGCTATTTCTTACTGGGAATAATCTGATCACGTGGTCATTCTCGCCGAAATAGTGACGTCACCATCATCTGTTCACTAAGGAGTAAGGGAGCTGGCAGATTGCGGTCCATGACTGAACGCATCTTCTCTATAAGGGTAAGCAAATATATATTTGGCAGGTAAAAAAAAAAGTATGATGTTCACTCCAATTATCCTGTGCTACCCTGTTTATATCTACATCAGAGAGGACCGCGATAACGGTAGCTGTTTCAGTGAGCATATTTATTTTGGTTTTCAAACCGAATGATGTGTTTGTATAATCTACTTGTTCCTCAGCGTCATATTTTGCATCCACCTTCATGTGTTTGTTATATTGCTGTTTATAATTAAATATGACTGATGTCGCTAGTAGAAATATATTAAACGATGAATAAAACATATTCTGCACCAGTAGTATTCAGAATGTCAAATCATAGCATATATTTTCTGGAAAGCGGAAGTGAGCAATGGCGCCCTTGGAGCGTCAAGGACGCTGTGTCTCAGATGAGGATGCCGCAGCTTTGTGCTTGGATTATGGCTTTAACAGGATATTCTCTAAATATATTTTCATTTTTTTTCTCAAACAGTGAGCATGTCTGACAGTTAATTCTGGCGATTAATTGTACTACGCATCGGCCTAATATGAACTATTTAATTGCCTTTGCTGTTAACTAATGCTTTTGTAATTGCAGTCATATGCATACAGAATCTATCAACAGTAAACAAATGATTTAATTTAATTACTGATAGGCTTTTATAATTTTTTTAAAGAAATATAATAAAGTGCACAACTAATACATTTTACATATCACAAATGGAAGGAAGACATGCAATAACATAAATATACAGCCTCTATGAAGATTTCACCCTCCACTAATTATTTTTGCACTTTTTGATTTTTGATTTTTTTCCCATTTCTCAACACATAATTTCTCAATATCCCTTGCTTGAAATAACTGTACCACAGACATCACAAATGTGTTGCGTTCTTTTTTTGTGATGCATTTCTTGCAGGATTTTTTTGTCATTTGTAAGAAAGAATGTTTTCGGTAGGCTAGTGGATTCATTCTGTTGCTAGAATCATATGGCACATTACCGGTAAAATTAGATAAAAAGCAGCCGTGCAAGACCAATACTTCCACCATGCTTGACTGATGAACTGTGAAGCCTGATGTTTTGAACCAGAAGCAGATCCTTTCCACACCTTCCATCTCTTTGATAGAGGTGAATCGTTTTTGACATCTCTGTATTTCTTGCAAATGTAGTCTCGCCCTTTGATTTTGAATGTTAATATGCTAATGGGTGTTTGTATCTTGAGGTATGGTTTCTAGTCTCCTTTCTTATTTTCCTTGGCTGATCTGTTTGATGCCTGTTCTTTAGTACACTAGTAATTTCTTTCTTTTTCAGGACATTATAAATTGTTGTTTAGGATATGCACAATAATTGTGCAATGGCTCTGATAAATCTTCCCATTTTGTCATTACTTCAAATTAACTTGCTTTACTAGACAAGTATTCATGTAGGATTTCAGGGCAGCCCTCTGCATACTTGGTGTATGCCAGTCTAGGTCTGTAAAAGTTGTATGAAATACAATTCTATAGATTTAAATGACTGGAACTGGACCTTTACCAGTCAGAGTGCTCACATGAGTCAGAGGCAGCCTATAATAATTAAAACTGCTCTGCAACACAGATTTATCTGTGAACATCAGGTTCATCATCACAGTTCATCAGCATGAAGCTAGATTCAGTGTTAATGCCAGGTATAATGGTTGGCATGTCAGATGGATTACTTAATTTAAAAATTGGCTCACACATGCTGGGATGCCTTGGTAGGCTCTTCCTTAAAAAGATTTGTTGTTTGTTAGATTAAACGATTTGGTTCTCAACCAGGTCCATGCATGTGTAGATGTAGCCCCTCAGAAGGAAGTGCAGACCATCGAATTTCATGCAGCAGTGCAGTAAATGTTACTAATCTCACAAGGCCCCAATACACAGTCATTTTATTCTCTCAGGTTTCTTTAATGATAAAAGTGTCATCCAGTGGATCCAGTGCCATGTCCACTGCCAAAAACTGTTAGACAAGGCATCTTCCTCTACTCCAAACTGATATGTCACAGCTATTACTGCTACTGTAACTTTTCTGTAGTATGTGAGATGTTTCTGAAGCACCCAAACTTCACCCATCTACAATACCAGTCAAAAGTTTGGACACATCTTCTAATTCCATGGTCTTTCCTGATGTTTATTTCATTCTACATGGTAAAACAATGCTGAAGGCGGCCGAAATACACAATAATGTCCTTTGAACGGTTGATATTGAGATATGTCTGCTACTGATGCTCTGTAAAGCCTTCATAATGTCTCTAATCTGAGATGCTGTTAATTGGTGATTTCTGAGGCTGGTAACTCTAAATGAACTTCTCCTCTGCAGCAGAGGTAAGTTTTGGTCTTGCTTTACTGGGATGGTCTTCATGTGAGCCAGTTTCATCATGGTGCTTGATGGGTTTTGCAAATGCACTTGACAATACTGTTTTTGCAAGAACTATTCCAGAACACTGACCTTCGTGTCTTAAAATAACAAATGACTGTTTTTTGTTGTCATTACATATGGATTACTTAAGTCCATGTGTGTTTTTTCATAGTTTTGAAATTTCCAGTATTGTTCTAGAATGTAGAAAATAAATCCCTAAACAAAAAAACATTGAATCAAAAGGTGTGGCCAAACTTTTGCCTGGTAGTGTATTTGTGTCATTGAGGTCCTCTTCCTCTGAGCCAATACAGTATGTTGAAATGGATTTTATAGGAGGCCCCATTCTTGATGTGGGAGGAACTCTGTGACAAATCCAGGATTCCTGTTTAAGGTCATATCTCACCACATCTGCGAATCAATTGATCAACCTTGTTCCATGAAAGAGAACCACCTGAACAATTCTTGCTATGCCCACTGTGTGCCTTATGGTATTACCTGAACTGGACACCCTCAATATTATCATCAGATTACTGTTATGGTGGGTTAACATCCTTGTCACCTGAAACTGGTGAGAATGTATTAGGGAATGGCAGCCTTTGACAAGTGTATTTTTAGATACCATGTGGCTTCATGGCACAATTACAAATGTGTACAAGAAAATGACCAGGTATAAAAACACCTCCTTCTGGCAATTATTTGGTGTTCATAGAGAGTAAATACTAGACTATTCTGGGCTATAACTACATTTACAAAATTGCTGTTCAGCCTGTCATAATAGGTTCTTTGCAGGGGGTGCATTAAATGAACTAAAACACTTCTATTATTTAATTCCACATATCGAAATAGTGTATTAAAATGTAACACCTACTTTATACCCTGCACACACATTATAATCTCCTGATCTCAGTTCAGTATCTCATGTCCTCATTAAGCCAACAAGTAATCAGCATGCCATGTATTAAAATATCATGGAGCTGCATCAAGTTCTCTTTCATAATTTTCTGAATAATGATCATGGAAGTTATATTATTAATTTAATACAAATTTGCAGAAATTACAATTAACTACAACTGGTACTGTTTATACCACAAAAGACTGACAATCTACTAGACTGCTCTAGAGTGTGTGCCATTTTCTCATTCATATGTATTAGTCTTTTTTTTTCTTTTTCTTTTTTTACGTTTAATTAAAAATGTTTCTTGCTTTTATATTATTGTATATTGCAGTTGATAGGAAGGAAAAACTTTATTTACAAGTTCAGACTGCATTTGAAATCCTTGATTTGTTCAGATTAAATTTGAGTGTTTTTTAAGGTCTGATAATTCTGGTGTACAGCTCAAAATTATTTAAAAAGTGTATCTGAAAACATTAGAATATTTAATTTCCACTTATGCAGTATAAATACCACAAATCTCCCAGTCAGGTTCAGTACACACTACCACAATCACAGACTGCTGACTTGACGGTTGTCCAGAAGACACTCATTGACACCCTTCATGAGGATGGTAAGCCACAGAAGATCATTGCTGACAGGGCTGGCTGTTCACAGAGTGCTGTATCAACGCAGATTCATGGAAAGTTGACTGGAAAGGTAAAATGTGGTAGGAAAAGATGCACAAGCAACAGGGATGACTGTAGGCTTGCGAAGATTGTCAAGCAAAGCTGATTCAAGAATGTGGGAGAGCTTCACAAGGAGTGGACTAAGTCTGGAGTCGAGAGCCACCACATGGAGTCATGTCCAGGAAATGGGCTATAAATGTCCCATTCTTAGTGTCAAGCCACTACTGAACCAGAGACAACGTCAGAAACATCTTACCTGGGCTAAGAAGAAGAAGAACTGGAGAATTACTGAGTGGTCCAAAGTCCTCTTTTCAAATGAAAGTAAATTTTGCATATCATTTGGAAATCAAGGTCCCAAAGTCTGGAGAAAGAAGGGAGAGGCACAGAATCCAAGCTGCTTCACACTGCTGAAGTCCAGTGTGAAGTGTCCACAGTCAGTAATGATTTAGGGTGCCATGTCATCTGCTGGTATTACTGTGCTTGTCTGGCTGGCCAACTCACCTGACCTGAACCCTACAAAGAATGGGGTATTGTCAAGAGGAAGATGAGAGGCAACAGACCCTGCAATGAGCTAAAGGCTGCTATCAAAGCAGCCTGCTCTTCCATTACACCTCAGCAGTGCCACATGCTGATCGTCTCCATGCTACGCTGTATTGAGTAATTTGTAATTTGTTCAAAAGGAGCCACAACCAAATATTAAGTGCATAAATGAACATACTTAGAACTTTATATTATATTATATATATTATATATATGATATTTAGGCCTTGAAGGCATAAACTGCTTGCACATAACAAAAAATTGCGCAGGAAAGTGCTTAGCCAATGTGTGAATATGTGTAACCTGATAAAAATTCATATATTCTATAATTACATACTACCACCATGAACATTATCACTTAAATATACACCTTGCATATGCACCTATAAAGTAGGGGGGATAAATTCAAGGGACAAATTTAACAGGTTTGGTATACACATGCTAATAAACTGTCCAACAGCAATGTGTCTTTTCTCGCAGGCTTTTTCTTCTGTGTTAGCAGTAGAATCCTGAATCTTTTTTCTTCTGTGTCAACTGTGTGGCCCGTGAAGCATAATGGGAGAGCTATTCCGCAGTGAGGAGATGACCCTTGCACAGCTCTTCCTGCAATCTGAGGCTGCATATTGCTGTGTCAGTGAGCTGGGGGAGCTGGGAATGGTACAGTTCAGAGATGTGAGTATGCGTAGTATTAGTAGGGGATGGGATTTTGCTCAATGCTTATTGTTAAAATTGGATTAGATATGCATATTCCTGATGTTGTGCTTGAAGATAAACTGAATAAATTAAGAGTCGTTTTAAAGTAAAAAACATTTTTACATCAATTCAAAAGCTCTGTAAAGCATGACAAGTGAGATTATGAGTAATTACTCTTCCACAACTTAATTCTATAAAGCTAAACAGTATTGAGTATGTTAAGAGGATCTTCAGTGTAAGTATCAGGGGAAAACAAAATCTTTAAATCTATAGCATCAATTTTCATCTGAAGCAAGTAATTTTCTGGTGCATGAAGCTCCAAGCAGAAGTAGAGCATCAGGATGTATCATGCAGGAATGAAGGAAAGACCTATGTATAAATATAACTGAATGCAGCATTTAAGGGGGTGACGCACTTTATGTACCCACCACTTAATAGTTACGAGCAGCTAACTTGTAAATTATAGTGCCACCTAAATTAGTATTAGACGAAAACTCTTGGAGGATAATGTCATTTACTCATTAACGAAAATTTTTCTACAAAATCTGTGGTAGAAGAAGCAAGTAAACATTTTTCTTATGGTAAACTACCTGTTTTGGCAGTTCCTTAGCTCTCCAAAGCTTAGATCCTTTAAGGGACTCATTCAAAAAAAATCTTGATTTGATGTTGAGCTGTTTGGACAAAATACTATAATTTGGACATAATAATCACACTGTCCCATACATCAAAAATCTAAGTGCGGCTTTTTATAAGCCTGGTCACCCGACTCTGCATGCAGATTTTGGTGATGTTTAAAAAAAATTAAGAATGGACAAGTTTCTCTTTGAAAATTCACAAATTTGTTACCTTTTCAACATCATTGCTTTCAACTCTCCAATACTATAATAATAATAATAATAATAATAATAATCATCATCATCATCATCATCATCTTAATCTTCATCATAAAAAATTGAATACTGTTCTTTACTTGCATGCACAATAATAAGATTAAATGTATTAAAAATACTTTACACAATGCTCACCTTACAAGTCTCTTCAGTTCTATGCTAACCTTGAATGGAATGTAAACTAACCATATAATCCACCCCTTTTGTAGCTGAACCCCGATGTGAATGTCTTCCAGAGGAAGTTTGTGAATGAAGTTAGGCGCTGTGAGGAGATGGATAGAAAGCTGCGTGAGTCACACACTTTAATGACTCTCCAAAGGAAATCTTGTAAAAGGGAAAATTGGTTCTCTTTAAAAGGAATGGACCATTTTGAATAGTCCAATGTATGGATATTCATATTTGGTTTTGAGAGAGTTAAACCCTCTTGTGAAAGCCCAGAAACCTCTTTTCACCTTGCCCTTTTTATGAAATGTTGAAAAATGTAGCCTGTCCTAATGAGATACAAAATATGTTGATGACATTTTGCACAGGGTTTGTGGAGAAGGAGATTAAGAAAGCCAACATCCCCATCATAGACACTGGTGAAAATCCAGAAGTACCATTTCCACGAGACATGATCGATCTTGAGGTTTGTTCATTTAAATTTTTATTGTAGTTTTATGTTCTATGGGTATAAACATTTAAATATATTAAAAGAAGTTTAATACTGATACTTAAACTCAGCTATGACAGTGGTATTGGGTATACTGATCCAATTTGTTTGCATTTTCCTTTTGAATGACAGGCAACTTTCGAGAAGCTGGAGAATGAACTAAAGGAAATCAACACAAATCAAGAAGCCCTAAAGAAGAATTTCCTGGAGTTGACTGAGTTAAAACACATCCTAAGACGTACCCAGCAGTTCTTTGATGAGGTCTGGTTTATTGTTTGACCTGTTAAAAATTGATTTAGCATGAATATCACTAATACAAATTATGATTTGATGCACACACACACACACACTTTAAGTGAACACACTTGAACATTAACTAGTCTAGATGTGTGTCATGGTCTTATATGCATCAGATGTATGGCTTCTGGCAGAGAGCATGCCAAATTTGAAAGCTATCGACTTTGAGGCCCATTTCAGCACAAATTGCAAAAAAAGGACACGGAAGATCGAAGTGAAAAGCACCTTACCCACTGTGACACTGAATGCTTTACAGGCTGGTGTGAATTCTATCTTGGCAAAATAAAATGTGTGTCTTTCATTTGCCAATGTGAGTGTCTAGGCTGTTCTGGGCTGTGTCTGTGAGTTTTGTGCACAATGAATTGTAACAAGTCTGTACCTGAGGAATGGCAAATCATTATATGAATGGGTCATTGTGACACAGCGGACCACAACCCATGAAATTGTAGGTTTTTGCATTGATTAGAAGTGTTTATTTCTGGGTTTAGATCACGGCTAGGCATGTAAAGGAATTGCATACATTGTCAGTTGACACGCAATGTCTGTGTTGAGGCCCAGAGTGCAGACATGTCATGCAGTGGCCAGATACTGCTTTTACTCATCATTATGTCTGCTCATTTAGGTGAGAATATGTGTAAGAAAACAGGTGAAAAATTAATATCAATTTTTGCAATATTGCAAGGCACACTATTCTGCTAGCAAAGGCCACTGCCATTATGGAATACTATTACCGTGAATTGGTGTACATGGTCTGCAACTATGTTTAGGTAGGTGGCACATGCCAAAGTAACATCCACATGAATGCCAGGACCCAAGGTTACCCAGCAGAACATTGCCCAGAGTATTACAATGTCTTCGTTTTAACTACAGAAAAGTTGAAAACTGAAAAAAATAGATTGGTCTGATGAATCTCAATTTTTGATGAAGCACATAGATGGTAGGGTCTAAATTTTGAAACCAACATCATGAATCCATGGACTGGTGAAGGGGACTAATGGTGTGGAGAATGTTTTCTTAGGACAGTTTAATACAAAACAGTCACTGCTTGAATGCACAGCTTATTTGAATATTGAGCACCTTCAGGACATGGTAGAGTTGGAGATTCTCAGCATAAAAGTGCACCTGAAAAATCTACAGGAATTACATGACTCGGTCATCAAGGAATGTTTCCAACATTTTGTGGAATCCATTCAATAATTTAGGCTATTTGAGAGCAAAGGGAGTCCCCAGGCAGTATTAGTATAGTGTTCCTGAAAAGGTTTCATTGAGTGTATATTGTTTGACATAGCATTCAGTTAACCATATTTTAGTTAACCTAATTACATTTACTGTCATTATTACTAGATGGAAGACCCCAACCTCCTGGAGGAGACTTCATCTCTTTTGGATCCTAGTGAGGCTGGGAGAGGGGCCCCACTGCGACTTGGGTGAGTCTTCTTTAATTTACAGTGTGATCACTGTCATAGTACCTAATGTCATTGCTTCCTAAGTACCTATCTATCAACGAAGTATCTGAACATTATATAATGCAGATTGGGTCTGCAGGTTTGTTGCTGGTGTAATCAGTCGTGAACGTATACCTACCTTTGAACGGATGCTTTGGAGGGTTTGTCGTGGCAATGTTTTTTTACGACTGGCTGAGATTGAGGACCCCCTTGAGGATCCCACCACAGTGAGTGCTACTGCCTTATTCTTTCATTTATACAATTGTTGCTGTACCCTCATGCTTTCATATATAGACATTAAATCTATTTTGGATAATCATTATGACCACTTGTTTTGTACTAAAATCCTTAATAATTTGATAAGACTGTGAAGCTTACAGCTGTAATTTTTTGTTTTACAGGGTGATCAAGTTCATAAGTCAGTATTTATCATCTTTTTCCAAGGGGACCAACTGAAAAATCGTGTGAAGAAGATCTGTGAAGGGTAGGTAACCATTTTCCAGGACAGCTATTGTATTAATTTTGTTAATATTTATTAACAATTCAATATTTGTTTTTGGTAACAAATGTTTACATAACACTAGATATCACTTTGAGTCTTCTTTTAAGATTTTGTGTTATTTCAGTGAGTTTATCAATTATGCTGTGACTCTTGAGTTAGCTATGCAAGGGTAATTCAATTCAGTTCAATTTTATTTGTATAGCACTTTTAACAAAGAGCATTGTCTCAAAGCAGCTTTACATAAGAAACATCATAAGAAACAACAAACATACACACAGACAAACAGTCCTAGATGTTATCCCAAGTGAGTAAGCCTGAGGCGACTGTGGCAAGGAAAAAACCCCTTAGATGGTATGAGGAAGAAACCTTGAGAGAAACCAGACTCAAAAGGGAACCCATCCTCATTTGGGTGACACCAGAAAGTGTGATATGACAATGACAATGTCCTTTCTGCATTTATGTATAGTCAGTTGTGTGATGCAGATACAGCAGGTAATAATAATGTTCTTAATAATCTCAATAATAATAATAATTTCAAAAGAAATGCTACTGATGGCTTATATACCATTGATAGCTGAGAAAAATAGGTTATTCCATTCAGCTGAATGACTGAGTTGCATTTTGCAGGATGTCGGCGGCATTTTCTCATTTAAATACCTCTTTATTATCCCAACTAAACTTCCAGGCTCCCATTCATACACTGAAAAATGTCTTATCTAGACATCAGCTATGTTTTATCCCACAAGAAACCCAGCTCAGGTCCAGAACCTGACACAGAAACTACAATCACTTTATCCTCAAAGGGGTATCTTCTGCCTTCTTTCTTCACCAAATGCTTGAGTGTTTGACAGGCCCAACATCAAGACTGGGCAGTATCTAGAATTTTTGCTTGTTTTACTGTAATTTGTCTCTCAAAGTTTCTTTATCTTTTTTCTTGCATCTTCTGACTCTGTCCCTATTCCACCTCAATGGAAACACACCACATGATGCTGAGCCAAACAACCCAATGCCAATCCCTTGGACAGACCTGACCATGTGTTTACAGCATTCTTTAAAACAGTTTCAACTCTGGAATAAAACAACCCCCCATCAACCAGAAATCATCTCCCCTGTTTGCCCCTGCAGGTTTACTAGATGATTTCCTCATATTCAGTTTTCCCAATTCCTTTCCAAAGCCATTCCTCCCAGCCAAACCCCCCCACCCTCGATTGTGGTATATTTAAAATTAAGGAAATCATCACCAACCTTAAAATCCCTCTGTTAGAAGTGAACACTTTTGGCCTCTCCACCCCTCTTGAATTCCTGGCCATTACATTGGATAGCATGGCTATGCAAGCCTTTCTGCCAGCCACAAAGCTTTCTTTCTTCTTTATTAAGTTTATTCTGAGAGTTGTCATGACATGTTAATGTTAATGTAACACTAGTGTACGAAAAAAGAATATCATGCCTTGGAAAGTGTAGCCTAGGTTAGAGGCCAGGTTGTGATGGCAGGTATATTTTTACCATACAAATTAGAAACTTCAAATAAGAAACCAGAGAAAACAGTGCTAGTTATAAATTGCATTGCAAAAGCAATGTATTTTCTTAGTTGGGTTTTAATTTGGTCTTGTGTCAAAACTTCTCTACGTGTGATGATGGGTACCAAGCTCCTTACTTTGAATTGTTTAGAGAACCTGGAAATAAAAAGTTTGGGCACTGACTGGCATGTAAAACATTTAGGATGTAAAGGACTTTTTTAGTAATATGAGTTTTTGAATTGTGAATACATCCATAATACACCTCAGCATCTTGTACAATCTTCATCTCTTATCACTATTTTCACCTAACTTTAATCATGAATTTGTCAGGTTCCGTGCATCCCTGTACCCTTGTCCTGAAACACCACAGGAGAGAAAGGAGATGGCAGCTGGAGTCAGCACTCGCATTGATGACCTGCAGATGGTATATCTAATCTCTAGGAATCTAATTGTTCCTTACCTCTAAATGTTTATGAAACCAACTAAACAAGTTGCTGAAGCTGATCTTTTAAATGACAAGTTATTCTGAGAATTTTGAGTATATTCTTTTGTGGTTAGACTAGCAACCTTAATGGAGCCAGGCTCAAAGGAGAAAGCCATCCATGTCTGGACCGTACTAGGTGTAAAGTTAGATTTGAGATATTTTGAGCATGAATTGCATTATAAGCATATTGTGAGGAAGTGGGACATGTATGTGCTTGGAGTGTACATCTGGGCTTAATTATTGCTGGGTAAAAAAGGGATTAACCATCCTTAGTGGTTAAGGTGTTGGACTACTGATCGGGAGGTTGTGAGTTCAAATCCCATGTCCACCAAGCTGCCACTGCTGGGCCCTTAACCCTCACTTGCTCAGGTGAATAAAATGAGATAAAACGTAATTTGCTCTGGATATGGAATCTGGCAAATGGCCTCCTGGTGGTCCAGTGGCAGGATCCCGCGCTCTCATTGCTGCGGCCCGGGTTCCCGAGTCCCGGGCGGGGCTCCGCTGCTGAAGAGTTGACTCTCAGTGCCAGTTCAAGCCTGGATAAAAATGGGAGGGTTGTGACAGGAAGGGCATCTGGCATAAAATTTGTGCCAAATCGCGCGGGTCATTTGATCCGCTACAAAGACAGCAGACCCTGCAATTGTGTGGGATAAAAAAAGAAAAATGGAATCTGCCAAATGCCGTGAAAGGAAAAAAAAAAACATTTATGTGTCTGTAAAAATTTAGGGGGAATCAAATGTGCATTTTTTTATGTTTTTGAACTAAGTTATAATAAGAATATTATTTGTTTGACTACAGATATACACACAGTTGTGGTTCTGTGTAATCTAATAAAAGCTAGTACCAGGATACTCACTAGGGAAAAATATGTGGTTTTAGAATTAGGTGAACATTATTTTTCACTTTTTTATGTTAAATTTTCAAAGTGATAAGTAGTTGGTAAGATAAAATTGAACAAGGAAAGTCCTTAGTACTGATTTGCTTATTATGTGTATTCTTATAGCCAAGTAGTTGAATTTGTCTGCTGTACCACTGAATCTGATTCAAACATCATCTGTTGTTTAATGCAGGTGCTAAATCAAACTGAGGATCATCGGCAGAGGGTTCTTCAGGCTGCTGCAAAAACTCTGCGTGTGTGGTTCATCAAAGTGAGGAAGATGAAGGCCATCTATCACACACTGAACCTCTGCAATATTGATGTCACACAGAAATGTTTAATCGCAGAAGTGTGGTGCCCTGTCTCTGACCTGGACTCTATACAGTTTGCCCTGCGGAGGGGCACGGTGAGAAAACAAACTCTAATTGTTGTTCATGCTCTGCTGCTTTTATCTTTTATTAATTTTTCACATCAGTTTTCATATGGCTTCATATCTTTTTCATCCATCAATGATATGATTATGTGACATGAAGGTGAAGCAGGTAGCATTGCTCCCTCACAGCTTCAGGGTCATGGGTTCGATCCTGAGTTTAGTTTATTGCTGAGTTTACTGCACATTCTCCTTATGCTTGTGTGGGTTTCCTTCAGGTTATCCAATTTTCTCCCTCTTAGAGAAAATGCTAGTTATGTATTTAACTGCAGGGGCTGGAAACCTTCTCCACATATATGTACTGTTTTTTTGTTGTGACAGAAAAATGGGTAAAATTCCAACAGCACTTCTGACTCATCGCTGTGTAGGAAAAAAACCTGAAAATATGTAAATAGACCAAGAGTTACAGAAGGTTTAATGCACTCTGGCCTTGGATCACACTGACAACAGAGGCTCCTCTGAGCAGTAAAAGTAACACTAGTACTAATAGAACAATGAACAATGCACAGGTGTCTTGAGCACTACGATATTAACAGACATTCCCTTGAAGCCTTGCCCCCTTCTTAAAGCTTGATTGAACCCCTCCAACTTCAGTTTTCAGCCTTAGAACAACTTAACTATGCATCTTCACAAAACTAGATTTGTACAGTACTTGTACTTTCATGTGAATCAGAGAAGGGAAGCAGAAGGGAACACCACCACTGGCCAGTATGATTACTGTGTAAAGATGTAGGGGCTATCTTGCATGTCAACAGTGTTCTTTGGACATGTTGGAAAAAAAATATGTAATCGCATATAATGGATATAATGTATATAATGCTATAATTTAATGATATTTTGATATGCTCAAAACTGTAACATGATTCATGTCAAACAAGTCATATCCATCTATTCCAAAAATTACCTATACGTCAAGGGGGAGAAGTTGGAGTTTCCGATGTCTAAAATTTTATTACTAGGATATACTATCATAGGGTACTCATGAACCGACCTCTATCCACCCCAGTCAAGAAACTGCAAAAGTTTTTAGACTTCTAATAACATATCTTCTAAACTAACTTATCCTCTCACTTGCTCAAACGACAACAATGCCAACTCTATCCCATGCTTTCACCCTGCATCCCCCAAAGAAACCAGTGAGCGACTCATTCTTCCACCAGTTTTGCTGGGTGTGTTCTCATGGGACATTTATTAAAATATAGCCCAAACCCGAGATCAACTGGTACAGTGACATGCCCCACTTAAAAACCTATGTGCTGCTTGTCCTAAGTGACAAACTTGGGCACACACATCTCCTGCAGTCAGATATCAACATTAACTTCTACAGAAACTATTGGTGGCCCAATATGCACACAGGTTCTCATGAAGTTCTCAAAGCCCTCCTTTCTTGTAAACTCATGACACTGCCCCAGTGACCCTGCTCACCCACAGTGACCATTCTCACCCATTGCAGTCATTTTTCCCACAGATCTCCCCATCTTTCAGAACAACATGGTCTTATGCTCATCACTGACAAGTCCTTGCACCTTGTGAGCATTCCCAGCCTGCCATCAACTTTCAAGACAACAGAATCTCTATTTCAGCATGTGTTCATGTCAAAGGTGTGGAGCAGCTCATGGAAAAAAATGGAAGTGTGTATTGCTTTCAGTTCAGAGCACATCACCAATCAAGCTGTCAAGTCAAGCATGCAAATCAAGAAATCTTAAATCTTAAACAAACCTTTGTGTACAATCTGGATGAGTGGTCATGATTACTTCACAGGCCATGAATGCCCAAAATAAGGTTCTCCTCCAGCCCTTTCACCTTGTTCCACTGCATTCTAGGCTACCAGCTCCCCCTGTCCCAGTAAAATGTATTTCTTTTTCTGTTTCGTGTGTGTGTGTGAGTGTGTTTGAGCTTTCTGGTACTGACCTATAGCTCTTTTATATTCATGCTCATGGATATGCTTTGTTTATTTCTTCCTGACTGTGTATCGACCCAAGCTGTGAATTTTGATGATGATATATGGAGGGCCTGCAATAATATGCAAATTCAGTAAACCATGTCTTCTCTCTGTCTTTGCCACCATTGGACTCCCTAAATGTCCATTTGACATTCCAGTGATTTTCCAGTGGCATAAAACACCAGTTAGTTCCCAAAAAAAATGGATTCTTGCTGCAGTGCAAGTTATATTCCCTGTTATAAAAAGAGAGTTGCAAATGTTCAGAAAATTCAGTTGTCCAGAGACAGTCTGTGGAGTTCTCTAGACTTTTAGAGTTTCAACTGGAAACCAGAAAATATGAGGTGCTCTCCTGCTAAGCCTAAGGTCCACAAGACTGTCTCTCCGGCCAAGCCATTGTGCTGTCTCCTGCTGACCTACTGGATTATCTTGTTCTGCTGATGGATGAGATTATGGATAATGTAGCCATGCCTCTGAATCTTCTACTGCCCAGCCACTGTGCTAGTTCCTCAAAAATTCTAACTTCACTCTTGCACACCTGCCTTAGGGACCCTGCCAGTTCTCTCCTGAAGTGTCTAAACAGTGGGACAGCCTGGACCCCATCCAGACTGTCCCACTGTTTAGACACTTCAGGAGTGGTGCTCTCAGCACATGCTGCATCTTCTTCAGCTCAGATTCCATTGTGAACATGCCTCTTTCTTTTTTCACCTGAAGGTAGCCTGCCGAATACTTTATTTTTATTGCCTTTTCGTTGTCAGTCAAATCTGTACTCATTTCTGGTGGATCTGGAGCCAATCCTAGGAACACTGGGTGCAAGGCGGGAGCTTTCACCTCAGATGGGATGCACATTGTAGCAATGTGCAATGTAGACAATGTAGCATAATATTGTATGTTTTTGGATAGTGCTTACAAACTGGAAATCCCAAAGAAAAGCTACATGAACACATGCAAAACTCTACACAGACAGTAACCCAAACTCAGGATCAAACAATTGACCCTGGAACTATGACGGGGCAACATTACCCTATTCACCACCATGCTGCCCTAGGAGCAATGTGTACTACTTAAATAGTTTTTATGTAAATAAAGAGAATATTTGAAAGCGAAAAAGGAGCTTTTTAAATTAATGAAGCATTATACATAACCTCTTATTGCCAGCAGTTTAAATCTTGTACTGTGTCTTTGGGTTTCTCTGTTATTAACCTTGCAGGAGAGAAGTGGATCCACTGTTCCTTCTATTTTGAATAGAATGCAGACCAAACAGACTCCACCCACCTACAACAAGACAAACAAATTCACCTCTGGCTTCCAGAACATTGTGGATGCTTATGGAATTGGAACCTACAGAGAGATTAACCCAGGCACTATGCAAATATTGACATTAAAATTTATATTTATTTAAAATATAATATTTTGTTTAAATATAGCCAGTTAAAAAAATTAACTAAAAAAAGTCCTCCTTTCCTATTTAGATTGTCCTAATCTTGTATTTATTATCTGTGTTATAGCACCCTACACCATCATCACCTTTCCTTTTCTATTTGCTGTGATGTTTGGGGACATGGGTCATGGTGTCCTTATGACCTGTGCCGCCCTCTACCTGGTCATCAGAGAGAGTCGCTTACTTGCACAGAAGCGTGACAATGAGGTTTGTGGTTCTGGCTGAATTATCATTAATTATCTTTTCATTAATTTAGACTGTTATTTTAATAATGCAGTATTTGATTTTTTAGTTAATTATAGTAACTTATAAATTATTAGATTGTTTTCTGATTAGTGTATTGTTAAAAGTTGCATTACTGTATATACCATAGCTTTGTGTAACAACACTGTTTGTGCCTAATTATTTGGAGAAGACAGTTTGATACTACAGCACAAGTGAAATCTAATTAAAGCTAATTCTCTGCTTCTGCTTTCTATTTGTCTCTGTAGATGTTTAACATGGTGTTTGCAGGCCGGTATATAGTCCTTTTAATGGGCATATTTTCCATATACACCGGAATGATCTACAATGACTGCTTCTCCAAATCCCTCAACGTGTTTGGCTCTGGGTGGAGCGTCAAGCCCATGTTTGGCTCCAAAGGAGGAAACTGGTCGTAAGTTTATTGTAAACCAATAAGGTTAGACTGAAAGATATTAAGGATTAATTAGAAATGAAATCAGGCACGTTCTAGGAACTGTTTAGGCATCACTGAGGACTGAGTGATTGGCTATGCAAGTCTATAAGTCAAGACTGTTTTTATTGTTATTTATCTATATAGCTGACACAAATTGGAACAAAATATCATTTCTCAAGGAACATGGTGAAACACACAATACAGTACACAAGACTACATAAAGTGCCAGCTGTAGGCTAGCTACAGTGGAATATAAATTAGTGTGCAGTGTAGCAGCAATGAATGTAGCAGCAACATGCAGCTTTATAAAGTGCACATGTGCAGTGATATTGAATAATACTGGGTTAGGTGTTTAAACGTTTGGTGGCAACAGGATGTTGAGTAATCTGATTGCCTCCAGGAAGAAACTATTACAGACACAAGTGGAGGTGCAATGGTTTCTTGAGTACCTTCTGCCAGATGGTAGAAGGGTGAAGAGACTATGAAGGGAGTACGAGGGGTCATAAGCAATGCTGGTACCTTTGTGGATGCAGTGGTTAGTGTGCAAGTCAACAATGGTAAGCTGTTCTCACAATTCTCTCTAGGGTTTGTGGACAGAGACTGTGCAGTTCTCATACCACACACTGAGACACCTCGGTGGATCTTCTGTAGAAGGTGGTAAGGATGGGCTTGGGGAGGTTGTCTCTTTTCAGCCTCTTGTAAAAAGTAGAAATAATAGAGGTGCTCCTGGGCCTTCTTAGCTGGGCAGGTAATATTGAGGGTCCAGAAGAGGTCCTCTGTCATATGCACACCTAGAAACTTGAAGCTTTTGACTTCAATTTTGACAATTGTTTTGCATATCTGCAGTGGTGATTTGTGTCCTCAGGTCATCATGAAGTCAACTATCATCACTTGGTCTTAACTGTCTCAGAGATTGTTGTCTCTGTGAGCTGCTCTACCTCCTCCCTGTATGCTGACCTATCAGTGCTGTTGAAGAGGCACACAGCTGTAGTGTCATCTTTAGTCTTGATGATGTGATCATAGCTGTAAACAGCAGTGGACTAAGGCCCTAGGGAACACTAGTGTTACTGGATGTGGCTTTGCCAATCCTGATGGTTGGGGATCTCCCAGTAAAAGTCCAGGATCCGCTTTCAAACCCAGCAGGCCCAGCTTTTCTATTATTTGTTGTAGGATGATTGTAGGATCCAATGTCCACTGTAGGATGCATTGAATGCTGAACTTACATAATTGTCCTTACATAATTGTCCTTTTTCATAGAACAGTGAATGGTAGCAGATATGGTATCTTCTGTTCAGTACACATACTGAAATGGGACCAGTGTGGTGGGAAGACTGGTCTTTACATGTTTCATGCAAGTAGTCATTCGGCAGGACACACTTTTTTTCAGCACAGGGATTAGTTGTCTTAAAGTTACAACAACCTTGCTCAGGGAGATGTTTGCACATTTCCTGAGCATCCAGTCATTTGTGTTGTCAGGACCAGCAGTTTTCCCTCTGTAAAAATCTGGAAAGATCCTACCTGAAGGCCCTGAAGAAAGTACTTGGTCGCTAGGAGTTGGGGTGGTCTTTCCTACTAGCCTGTTGTTCTGTGTTTTAAATCATTCAGTGCATCTGGGTGTGATGCATAACCATTACAGTATAGACATGTTGTCTACTATGTAGTCTGTTATGGCCTGTATACTTTTCCATGTATGGCATGTGTCCTTAGTGATTAGGGAAGTGAAAGCCTGGGACAGATTGGTCCTTGCTGTGTGGAAGGCTGCCTTTGTCAGTTCTGAAGGCATTTACTTTAGATTTCATTAGTTTCCTGAAATCATCAACAGTTTCTGGTTTGCATGTGTGGTGTTGGTCTTGAAGGAAGTCACATCATCTATGCACTTGCTGATGTGGCTCGTCATTAATGCTGTGTATTCCTTTCATTCTGTAGTGTGCTTGAGCCAGGTTTGCCTAAGAACAAAAATGTCCAATTTCACATTGGTCCTAAGAAGTCTAAGCTGTTTATTATTTGGTATATTATTTAGAAAGAACATCGAAGTGGAGAATAGATGGTAGAACCACAAAGCTAGCATTAGCCTTTAGCCTATCACCGACACTCGCTTGCATGATGCACTTTCACTTCCTAACTTCCTCTGAAGCTATCTACCCCCCAGGCCTGGTTTATGTTGCAGCCAGAGATTGTGTGTTTCTGTGCCCCCATCTTGGATGAATGTCCATAAATGTCCACAGCCACATACCAAATCTAGGGGAAAGCATTCCCAGAAGAGTAGGGGTTATTATAATAATAAAGAGGAGCTGACATCTGGAATAGGAGGTTCAAAAACCATATACAGGTATGATAGTCAGGTGTCCATAAACCCAAATAATAGTATAGACAAGAAGACAAGGTAGACAAGGTAGAAATCAATTTGCTACAATTCCTTTTATATAGTTTTTTTTCTGTTTAGGTTTGACACTCTTGATGTAAATCCAGTTCTGCAACTTGACCCAGTTGTACCAGGAGTATTTGGCGGACCATATCCTCTGGGTATTGACCCAGTAAGTCACATAAACACAAATAAAAACATGTTTTTCTACCACCACTAAATAGTGATTTTAGGTAAGAATTTAGCATCAATCAAAGTCTTTCTGTGGGTCTTCTCTGCTAGATATGGAACATTGCCACAAACAAGCTAACCTTCCTGAACTCATTTAAAATGAAGATGTCAATAATTCTAGGGGTGATTCACATGTTGTTTGGAGTCACTCTTTCTCTCTTCAATCATCTGTAAGTAGAGTGTGTGTGTGTGTGTGTTCTCATACCAGTCTATATCCTCACAGTATTATAAAAGAGCATATTACTATTTTATTACACTGATTATAAAGCCTGTTTGAATGTTGTCCTGTGTGTTCCTAGGTACTTTAAGAAGCCTCTGAACATCTTTCTAGGTTTTATCCCTGAAATTGTGTTTATGAGCTGCCTGTTCGGTTATTTGATCTTGCTAATCTTCTATAAGTGGACAGCCTATGATGGGACCACTTCTAAAGATGCTCCAAGTCTCCTTATCGCCTTCATCAACATGTGTCTTTTTAACTACAACGATCCAACTAATAAAGCTCTATACAAAGGACAGGTGAAAAATATTTTATTACTCATTTTCTTTTCACATTTTTTTCACACCCATTCCTTTTGAGGGAACTTAGCACTGGGTCTTGGCCTGACGCTATGGGAATGCCTCCTTGACACAGATGTCTGAAGCATGTGTGGAAACTTAACCAAATTGGCTAATGTGGGGTCAGGTGACATAGCAGTGGATTGTCTTTCTATATAGTGGCATCTTTCAGATCATTTAGCAGCATGGCAACTACTGCCAAATGTATCTCACTGAGTTCTGAATAATATAAGGAAAGGTTACAGAATACAGATTGCCTCTCATCCCCCTCAATTCAGAGGTGTGTTGCCCTCTGTAGAACACTCATAACAAGTTCCTTTTCTAAAACAGTAACTTTAGTCTCTCTTGTGCAAAAGGCCCATAAAAAGTAGAAAACTCCCCTTCCTAAGAGGGAGTCAGGCTTTTACAGCTGGTACCCAATAGGGACGGGGGCTGCATCTAATTTTAAATCTGTGTATTATGAACCGTATTCTGTGGAGCATATAGGTTCAAGATGCTAACACTCAAACTCATTGTGTTTCAAATCAATCCGAGGATTGTTTTGTCACAATAGATCCAAAGGACATGTACTTTCACACTGAGATTTTGCCAGAACACAGAAAGTCGCTCAGGTTTGCTTTTGGGGTTAGAGCTTACCAATATCAATTCTTCCTTTTGGTCTAGCCCTATCTTCAATAAAAAGGGACTCCTCTGGGACTCCAGAGCATATGAGTACTGAATTGTATCAATAACTGGCTCATCCTAGCACAGTTGAAAGCACAGCCAGGATGCAGGTGTAGTTGTCTCTTCCACATGTAGGTTCTATCAGTGCTGCTATGAGCAGTGTCAGGCTAGGCCATGATTTATCAGTGCTTCAGGCTTTTTTGGTCTGTTAGGTCTCATGGCATCAGCAGCCAACTTTATTCTGCTGGTTCTAATGCATATGAGAACAGAGGTTTTCACCCTCTGATCCACTCCTTATGAGAGGATAATGAAATAATGACTTATTTTTCATGGCACACAAACTGCTTGGAGATGTGGGCAGTGTTGAAACACTTCCTCAACTGAAGGGCTACCATGTGTTGGTCCACATGGGAAACACTACAGTGGTCTCATAAATAAACCACCAGTGTGTCATGTGTTCGAGGCCCCTTTTCTGGCAGGTGCAGAAGACCCTGGAAGAAACCAAACTGTTCTCCCAGAGGACAATTTACATTCCAGGGCATGCAAATTTTGGAGCAGAGATCCTATCATGGGGGGGGCTGATGCCCAGGGCCCTAGCAATTCCAAATGCAATTAGTGGAGTACATATGGCAGTACAAGTGAATGGAAGTGAGTTCCTTCCTGGGACCATTATGTTCTGGAAGGGTTATCTGAGGCTCCTTTTGAGGCTCCCTTTGAGCCTCAAAGAAGTTACTGACCCGGTAAAAGGCTCTTCAACTACCATTATCTTCATTCAAAAGAGTAGGAAATCTGCAGGTCCTGTCAGTAGCCTCCCCCTGCATATAGTTTGATCCTGGAATGTTTAAAGCTATTCTGCACAATAGCTTGGAATTCATTCTGTCTTCTACGACTGGGTAGCCAATCATTTTGGAAGCCTTCTTTCCGCCCCCTCACGTTTCTCCAGAGCAAGAAAGGCTTCATGTACTAGTCCAGGCTCTTAGGATTTACATCCATCACTGAGACCAGACCTGACTTTTGGTCTGCTTTAGTGGTTGCAATAGACATAATCCATTGGGTAACAGTTGCTGTTGCTCAGTTCTAAAAGGTGTACAGCATGGCTTTTCCACTAGGAGTCAGGGCCCACTCCACTAGCATATAGTGAAATAAATATATAATATACATAAATATAATTTACAGTTTGGTCATGGTTTTAACCAGTAATGCAGGGTTGATCTGGTTCTGTCTGCACTCAGCAAATGTCTGTCTCAGTCCTGTTGGGCAGGCATTTTTTCTCAGTGTGGTAATATTGGTATTAATATCAATACTGCCTCAAGAGTTGAGGCAGTGTTGAGTTCCCTCAATAAAGAAAATCTCAGGATAAATATGTAACCCGGTTCCCTGAGAAAGAAAATTAGACACTGTGTCGCTTTGCCAAACTTCGGGCATGCCGGAAAGGTCTTTCTTCAGACAATTATAATCTAGAGATTCAGTGACATAGATGCCCATTTATGGTCATGTTGACACGCAGTGCTACATCACATGCCCCTATGTTGTTCAATAGAAGTCGTGGGTTTCCACACATGCTTCACACACCGGTCACCTAGTGTCAAGCCAAGATGCAGCATCTTGTTCTTTTTCTCAGGGAATTGGGTTACATATGTAACCTGTGATGTTTTCATTTATCCCATGTTACATATCGTGTAATATAATCTGGCATTATAATGTGAATTTTTTAGATTGGGATCCAGTCTTTGTTGGTGGTTATTGCTATGAGCTGTGTTCCCTGCATGTTGGTGGTGAAGACTATGGTGCTCCGCCGTCAGCACCTGTGGAAAAAGCACTTGGTATGTTACCTTCCTCCAATGTCCTTTTAGCCTTTTTGTTGGTATGAAACTCAGTGTTGCTCTAGGGAACAAATCAATTAAAATTAAAAAATATCTAGCTTTATTAGTATTCTGGATAAGACAGAATATTCAAATGTCATTAATACTATACTTCTATATACAGTTGTGCTCAAACGTTTGCATACCTTGGGAGAATTTGAAAGATGTGTACCATTTTTTAAAGAAAACTTTGAGAAGAGAAAACAAATTTATTTTATTTCTTATAGGACTCAAGTTCATATGTAAGGCATAACAGAATGGCACAATCACCAAACAAAACATGACAATAAAGAAAATGAGGAAATAATCCCTGTTCAAAAATTTGCATACCTTTAGTTCTTAATATCGTGTTTGCTCCCTTTAGCATCAATGATTGCCTGCAGTCTCTTGTAATAATTGTGCATAAGGTCCTTAATTCTTTCAGGTGATGTAGCTGCCCATTCTTCTTGGCAAAATGCCTCCAGTTCCTGTAAATTTTTTGGTTGTCTTGCACAAACTGCACGTTTGAGATCTCCCCAAAGTGGCTCAATATTGAGGTCAGGAGACTGCGATGGCCACTCCAGAACCTTCACCTTTTTTTTGCTGTAGCCATTGGAGGGTCAACTTGGCCTTGTGCTATGGCTCATTGTCATGTTGGAACATCCAAGAGCATCTCGTGCACAGCTTTCAGTGCTGTAGAATGCAAATTGTCTGCCAGAATTATCTGATAACATGCTGCATTCATCTTGCCATCAATTTTTGACTAACTTCCCTGTGCCACTGGAGCTCAAACAGCCTCAAAACATAAGAGATCCACCACCATTTACAGTGGGGATGCTGTACTTTTCAATGCAATCCTTGTTGACTCCTCTCCAAACATAGCATTTATGGTTGTGATTATTAAGTTCAATTTTGGTCTCATCTAAATGACTCTGCTCCAATAGCTGTGAGGCTTGTCTAGGTGCTGTCATGTCCTACTGAAAGCGGGCCTTTTTGTGGCATGGCACAGTAACTGCTTTCTCGACCATGCAGATCACTTGTGTTCAAGTACCTCCAAATTGTGTTCCTTGAAACAAAAACATTTTTTTCCAGAGCAGCCAGTATTTCTCTCAAAGTTGTTTGTGGGTTTTTCTTGGTGTCCCGAACAATTCTCCTGGCAGTAGTGGGTGAAATCTTGGTCTACCTGACCGTGGCTTAGTATCAACAGAGCCTCTTATTTCCCACCTCTTTATCAGAGTTTGAACAGTACTGACTGGCATTTTCAAGTGTTGAGATATCTTTTTATATACTTTTCCTGCTTTAGAAAGTTTAACTACCTTATTACGCAGGTCCATTGGCAGTTCTTCTGTTTTCCCCATGGTGCAGTGCAGTACCTCATGAGCTGACTATTTATGCACAGACACTAATTACAAATACAATGGGTCACAGGTGTGGAAACCTCCCTTTAATAACCATTTAAACCTCTGTGTGTCAACCTGTGTGTTTATAATGTGGCCAAACATTCAAGCATATTCAAACTTTTAATAAGGTTTGTTTGGGTGATTCCAGTTATCAGTAGGTTTTAATAATAATGGATATTAATGACAATAGGATAATTAATGACTTCATGTGACCACTATCCTTAAATAAGGAAAAAAAATCTTTTGCATTATGAGTCATATTTTTCAAATAAATGGCAATGTTTAACAATTTCTTATAGGGTATGCAAACTTTTGAGCACAACTGTATGTAGTTTATATAGTGTGCAATTTTAGGACTAGAGAAATCTACAGTGCAGTGTGCAATTGTTTTTTCAGATTTTCTGTAACAGTTACTTTCACTAAAATTACGTTAGGTAGAATTAATTTACAAGTGTTGTAAAAAAGTTTTAATTTAATTTAATATAAGAGAAAGAGATTTTGTAAATTTCTTATCTTAAAAAAAGGGTTACCCTTAAGCCTAGCACAGATGCCCACTTGCTTTTTGCAATTCCACTTCCTTGTATGCCATTTTCTGTGCTTTATATAATTTATAAAAAATAAAATAAAATATTATCTTTTAATCTCTTTGCTTAATCAACCAATTAACCAAATTTAATTGTTGGTTCAATTAGAACAGACATGGAGTCAAATTCAGTAATTAGGTATTTAGCCCTGTTGTACCTATTCAGCACTTAAATAGAGCCTTTCCATCAAATTGAGGTAGGTTGATGGTCAAAACAAGCAGCTGTGTAAAAGAAGTTCCAGAAGGAATGAGAAAGACAGTTATTAAAATTTATTTATATTAATATTCTGAATATAGGTACAAACCCATTCCAAACCCATCTCTGGGACTCCAGCTAACCATAGTGCAAGTCATTATCTCCCAGTGGAGAAAATTTGTAGAATCCTTCTAGATGTAGCTGGCCCATCAAAATTCTCCCAAAAGAACGTCAACAAACAACTAAGATACTTCAGGCCTTATTTGTCCAGTAAGGTCAGTGTTCATGATTGCTCCATTAGAAAGAGATTGGGAAAAAATATTATTCATGGAAGAGTTCAGGGCAAAAATGAATAAAGGCTCATTTCAAATTTGCAAAAAAAAAAATATTGATGAACCCAAAGCATTTTGGGATCATTTTCTGTGGAATAATGATTTGAAAGTAGAATACTTTGGAAGACATGGGTCATCTTACATCTGGCTTAAAGTTATGGCAGCATACAACAATAAGAACATCATGCCAACAGTCAAACATGGTGGTGGCAGTGTGTGACGATGTGGGGATGTTTTGCTGCTTCAGGGCCTGGGAGAATTGCCATAACCAATGGAACCATGAATTCTGCACTTTAACAGAAAATCCTAAAGGAGAATATCCAGTTGTTAATCCATGATCTCAGGCTAATACACAATTGGGTTATGTATGTCACAATCCAATACACAAGAGCAAGCCCATCTATAAATGGCTCAAAATAAATATTTTTAAGGTTTTGTAGTGGCATAATCAAAGTTCTGACAGCACTGAGATGCTGTGGCAGATGTTAGACAGTTCATGCTCTCTAGTGCAAAAACTTTTTCACAGGACTGTTTAAAAAATGCTAGTGAAACACCCTGCCCAATCCCCCTGTCCCCACCCAAAAAAACCCTAACAAAACAATACAACACAGTACCGGTTATATAAATTACGAGGTACTATGGGATGGGTAGCTATCCTATACACAGACACACCCATTCGCACACACCACAAGCATGCGGCATGCTGTGAGCCATTCAGACTTTGTTGGGTTTTGTATTTAGTCCCAGATGAGGGAGGCAAGCCCTGCTCAGAAAGTAGAAACATTAGAGCAAGCAGGCACCAGCTCATCCACCGGACTCACTCAACAGGGCACACAGAAGTTTGGGGGAGTCCGGGTCGGGAATGGACCCACTGAGGATGAGGCTGAGATCATTGAGCACGACCAGCTATCCCAGCATTCTGATGACGCAGATGAGGTGGGTGAAACTTGTGATATGGTGGCTGCAAGTTACTTAGTGACATCTGTATCCCCTCTTCTAAAATGGCTGGGGGGGACAATAAATGAATCATCATGGGGCTACCTAGTTCTGCCTACCCAAAAAATAACAAGTTTTTAGGTAATTTATGCAAGAACATACACAGATCAGGCATAACATTATGACCACCTGCCTAACATTGCGTTGGTCCCCCTTTTGCTGCCAACACAGCCCTGAATCGTCGAGGCATGGACTCCACTAGATCCCTGAAGGTGTGCTGTTGTATCTGGCACCAAGATGTTGGTAGCAGATGCTTTAAGTCCTGCAAGTTGCGAGGTGGGGCCTCCATGGATCAGGCTTGGTGATCACGCTTGAGTGGATTGAGATCTAGGGAATTTGAAGGCCAAGTGAACACCTCAAACTTGTTGTTGTGCTCATCAAACCATTCCTGAACAATTGTTGCTTTGTGGCACAGCAAATTATCCTGCTGAAAGAGGCCACAGCCATCAGGGAATACCGTTTCCATGAAAGGGTGTACATGGTCTGCAACAATGCTTAGGTAGGTAGTACATGTCAAAGTAACATACACATCGATGGCAGGACCCAAGGTTTCCCAGCAGAACATTGCCCAAAGCATGACTCTGCCAGCCTGCCTTCCTGGTGCCATGTGTTCCCCAGGTAAGCAACTCACACGTACCCGGCCATCCACATGATGTAAAAGAATACAGGATTCATTAGACCACACCACCTTCTTCCATTCCTCTGTGGTTCAGTTCTGATGCTCAAGTGCCCATTGTTGGCACTTTTGGCGGTGCACAGGGGTCAGCATGGGCACCCTGACTGGTCTGCAGCTATGCAGCCCCATATGCAACAAACTCTGATGCACTGTATATTCTGACACCTTTCTATCAGAACCAGAATTAAGTTCTTCAGCAGTTTGAGCAACAGTGGCTCGTCTGTTGGATCGGACCACAAGAGCCAGCCTTCGCTCCCCACATGCATCAGTGAGCCTTGGCCGGCCATGACCCTGTTACCTTTTCACCACTGTTCCTTATTTAGAGCACTTTTGATAGATACTGACCACTGCAGACCGGGAACACCCCACAAGAGCTGCAGTTTTGGAGATGCTCTGATCCAGTCACCTAGCCATCACAATTTGGCCCTTGTCAAACTCACTCAGATCCTTATGCTTGCCAATTTTTCCTGCTTCTAACACACCAACGTTGAGGACAAAATGTTTACTTGCTGCCTAATATTCTAATAATCAGTGTTATTCACTTCACTTGTAAGTGGTCATAATGTTATGTCTGATTGGTGTATTCAAAGAGGCTAAACTCAAAGGGTCTTTAAAGAACAACACGTGCCCCTTATCTATCTTGTTATGTACATTCCATCCAATTATATGGTGAGTCATATCAGTTCATAATACTCTGGCACAGATGATGTCTAAAGTTGTGTTCTAATATTAGCCAAATTGTTTTATAGATGTCTCCAGTTATTAGTTAGATCAAGAGGATCAGATGTTATATTAACATCAGTGCAGTTCTCCACAATGTCAGAATGCCAGATTCAGCATTTACTGCATTGGTGTTATGGTGAATTTACATTCTAAAAAAAAGACTTCTAGTAATTTCCATCTTTCTGAGTCTGTGGCTTGCATGTGTTTGTATTATCTACTGTTGTGTAGTCCCTAGGATGAGGGTGTACATTGAAATGACTTTGTAATGGTCAGTCAGATGCTTTGACAGAGTTATCATTAGATTGACGTCTGGTTGGAAACAGATACACCAATGTGCAATAGTCACTAAACTAAATGGTGGGTTCACTATATATGGTCTGATCACAAAGCTACCATGTGCCATTTGGGAATTTTAGATAGCACAATTGATTGATACCCATCAACTTTTCCCAGTCTCTGGAGTATTGGAGGCATTCATATACATTACTCACCCCTATAGACATGTGGTGCCAGTTTGATAATACTCTTAACAATAAAGTTCTAACCTATAAATGGGTAAAATAATTTAATAATTTTATAAAGAGTAATTTCCCCTCTTTACACCAGTGTGAAGTATCAGTGAACAGAATGATGTTAAATGTAGGTGCATAAGTTAAATTACATGTAAGAGTACTTGGATCACAACATTCTTGTGGCTCCATAAGATTATTACAAGCTTTGATATAATATAAGTTTGATGTTACCATACTGGCAAATCCACAAGCAATTAATCTAGAACACCTAAGACAAAGCAGTTGCAAACAGACAACTCATTACCAAATGCAATTCATGGACAGGGCAGGGACAGAGGTATTTGCACATGATTGGTCATATCAGCAGCCTTCCTAATGCTGCCACTGTTGTTGACAGACTATGCAACTAGCATTGTTGATTCTTACCAAATCATAATCTGGAAATCTACAAACAAAAAAGCTGTTTCTACATTTATTCAGTGCTTACAAAGACAAGCCTCAAAGGCTTGAGACACATTCACCTCATGCTCGGAAAAAACACTCCCCTATTTAGAGTGGCCAGTTCTTAGTTAAGTACACTGTATTTCAATTATTTGTATTTTATTGGACATTTTACTGTCATGTTTACTGTCGTGTTTTCTGTACATCATATTGGATATTGGTATTCGATTGTGGTTAATTTTTTAAAAATAAAAACCCCAAACTATTTAGAAGTAAGCCTTCAGAGAGTCACTGATTATTATTTCTCTCAGTAAAATTGAGGTTTTAATAATTGTGACTTATATTAATATTCATTTTAATTTCTAATTATAATTTTATGCTGAAAATGGGGATATTCTATCTGACTGACCACCTAATTAATTTTAATTAATTAGACTGATTACTTTAGGAGAGTCAGTAAATACATTTAAAATGAATTTTCAGTTAGGTCTATAAATATGTAGACATTGTCAATCAACTGAAATCAAATAATAATAGCACAGACTTTGAAATGTTTTTCCTTTATTATTTCACTTCATGTAAGCTGATAAAGATCTGATCTGTAAAGATCTAGCGTTGATTTCAGGTGGCTTTTAAGTTTGGCTTTGTTTTTTTTGGTTGAATCACATTTTTAAATGAATTGAATGAAATGCTCATTTATTTATATATATATATATATATACACACACACACACACTACTCACAAAAAGTTAAGGATATTCGGCTTTCGGGTGAAATTTCAGGATGCACCTAAAATGCACTATAACCAACTTAATTTGATCTTCTCTACACTTTTGAATGCACATGTCCAACTGTTCAGTGTTTCAGTACTTTTTGCATAACTTGCTGTTCTCTAACAAGGTGTTTAACAGCAAAATTCACAAATGGTGTTTGATCCATGAATCGACCGATACATTTTCTGGTTCAATTAGAATTGGTATTTAAACAGTCCTCTTCATCATGCTGTTCACATTTTGACATCATGAGACCAAGACGACACCTAACAATTGATCAACAGTACCGGATGCTCTCAGAGGGAAGTAGCCACTGAGCTTAGAGCGTCACAGAGTGTCATCAGCAGGTTGCGACAGAGATACAGACTGGAAGAGTCACAGAAAGGCATAGAAGTGGATGTCCTTTGGCCACATTCCACGTTGATGACCGCTTCATTGTGAACAGTGCCCTGCGGAACCAGATGATGAATGCCACTCAACTCCAGGCACATGTAAGGGAGGTGAGAGGCACCCAAGTGTCACATCAGACCATTCGAACCCGTTTACATCAGTGTGGTCTGCGTGATAGATGACCTGCAAGGGTACCTGACCACACCTTCAGGCACAGGCGTGGGGTCAGGGAGCATTTACGCTGGACGAGGGACCAATGGGCCTCAGTGATGTTTTCTGATGAAACTCGATTCACGTTGAGCAGAAATGATGGCCGTCAACAATGTTGGAGACGTCAAGGAGAGCGCTATGCATCAGCCACTGTTGTGGTGGTGTTACAGTCTGGGCAGATGTGTCTACTCAATACAGAACTGCCCTACATCTTGTGAATGGTACAGTGACAAGCCAATACTACCTGAATAACATCATTAATCCAGTCATTGTGCCCCTGCATGAACAACACAGGCCTAATTTCATCTTCATTGACGACAATGCTCCAGCTCATCGAGGTTGCATCATTAGGGAACGGCTGCTGGAGGTTGGGGTACCTCAAATGGAGTGGCCCGCACTTTCTCCAGACCTGAATCCCATAGAAAACCTATGGGATCAGCTGAGTCGCCGTGTAGAGGCTCGTAACCCTGCACCCCAGAATCTCAATGACCTGAGGGCCTCCCTTCAAGAAGAGTGGAATGCCATGCCTCAGCAGACAATAAGTCGACTCGTGAACAGCATGAGACGTCATTGCCACTTGGGGACTTTCATACAGTCACAGATCTGCCATTATATCTGTCAGCTTGTGACAGCAAAGAATTAGTGTCTATAATGACCTTAGAAACTACACTGACCTAATAGTTCCTCATGGACCATTGATTTCTGTTGTAGAAAGGACATTAATCAGTTATAGTTACATTGTTTACTGTTTAGTGTCACCCAAATGAGGATGGGTTCCCTTCTGAGCCTGGTTCCTTTCAAGGTTTCTTCCTTTTTCCATCCCAGGGAGTTTTTCCTTGCCACCTTTGCTATAGGCTTTCTCATTAGGGATAAAATAGTTTAATTATTAAATTTAATGATTTACTCTTATTTCTAGTTACTTAGTTATTTTTTTATTTTTTTATTTATTTGTTTGTTTGTTTGTTTGTTATAATAAATGTTGTAATAAATGGTTTGAGATGAGGAAATCACCATTGCATGCTTCTACTTAAATGCCCTACTTTCATGATATAATATCACTATAGCGTGAACTTTTTACATTTTCCATAAATCTCACCCAAATATCCTTAACAAGTGAGTAGTGTATATATATACAGTGGTACCTTGGTGTTCGACTTTAATTCATTCTAAAAGTCTGGTCGAATACCGATTTGGTTGAAAATTGTATTATTTTTCCCCTTAGGAAATAATGTAAAATGAATTAATCTGTTTCAACTCGATGGTTGAGATCACAACTTTCCTCTTGGCAACAGTGATGCCTGATTTACCCTTTTTCGGAGACATTGCTAATGAAATTATACCACAAAAGATAGCATGGGGTTGTAACACAAGCACTCACAGATGATGCTTTCAGAACAGATGACCCGTGTAAACTGCTTCATCTCTATTGTGTACACCAGGGTACAGAACACAGAAAAATATTTTCGATAACTAAAAATTTGTCTCGAAAATATAGTTCACATTAACAGTCGTTCAAATTTTGTTCGAAATGTTGATATTCGTTGCAATCCTGTATGAAACAAGAATCGGCGAAATACACCGAAAACCACTGTATATACACCTACAGGTACCACTGTATGATATACATTAAGCTGGTGATTTAATGCAAACTGTTTACAGTGGACTGTGTAGTTGGATTAAACACACACATGATTAGCATCCCCTTGATTGAAACACCTAACTTCAGTTACTTTAGTAAAACACTTACTTTAGTAAACACATGCTCCAAGAGGGTCAATTCCACAGTACAGAAATCATGTAACAGACCTGCATGATGATGTGCTGGAGAAGGTTCACGAACTTGGCCCCCAGTTCTTGGCATTGCCTGATGCCAGTGGCCGGATAGGGGGACGTCGGAAGCGGTGTGCAAGGAAGCGGAAGCGCAGCAAGAGGGAAGGTGTCCATGTTAGGCTAAAAACAAACCCTAGCGTGCTGGCTATCCCATCCAGCCTGCTCTCCAGCTTTTGCTCCCTGGACAATAAACTGGACTACACCTAACTTCAGCGGATAACTCACTGAGAGTTTAGAGACTGTTGCGTCATTGTTTTTACGGAGACGTGGCTCAGTGAAAGAGCTCTGGACGGGCTCCAGACGGGCTCACCATGTTTTGTACTGACAGAAATGCAGCTCTATGCAGTAAAGCATGTGGTGGTGGCATGTGTTTACATTAACTCAGAATGGTGCAAGAACTCTTGTCTCTAGTTACAGCTCATTGTTAGTGGAGTTTGTGACTGTTAGAAGTAGGCCATTTCATTTACCACAGGAATTCACCATGGTTTTCATTGTCATAGTCTACATTTTCTCCAGTGCTAATGCTAAGGAGGCACTGTGAACAGTTTGGGAATATTAGCGATCTGCAGAATGCTCACCCCGATGGACAGCTTATCATTTACGGAGATTTCAACTGAGAAAATCTCAAATCAGTGCTCCCCACCTTGGTTACTCAGACCACTTCTCTGTTATGCTAATTTGGGCATACAGACCACTGGTTAGACACAATCTAAACTGGTTCTAAAGCAGTTAAAATGGCTGTAGACAACATTCCTAGCAGAGTGCTCAGGGAATGTGCAAAGCAGCTAGCGGATGTCTTCATTGACATCTTCACTGACAACATTTCCCTGAGTAGCAGTGTCATTCCAGCATGCCTCAAGACCACTAGCATCATCCTCTTGCCAAAGAAGTCTACAGTGTCCTGTCTCAGTGCTTACCGTCCTATCACACTCACACCCATGACAATGAAGTGGTTCGTGATGCTTGTAATAAGGCACATCAAGACCCTGCTGCCACCTTCACTGGACCCCCTGCAGTTTGAGTGTCGTAAAAACTCCACAAACGTTTTCATTGCCATGACCCTCCATCTGGCCCTGACACACCTGGACAGAAAGGACACCTACATATGAATTCTGTTCATGCAGAGTTCAGCATTCAACACAATCATCCCTCAACACCTGACTGAGAAGCTGAGCCTGCTAGGCTTGAACACTTCCCTCTTCAACTCCTCAGATTTCAGTCAGTCCTGATCAGCATCTCTAGCGCTACCACACTGAGCACTGGGGCCCCTCAAGGCTGTGTAATTAGTCCACTGATGTTCACTCTGCCGACTCACAACTGTAGCAATGGACAGCGCGAAACACATCAAGTTCACTAATGACACACTGTGGTGGGTCTCATCAGCAAGAATGACGAGTCAGCATACAGAGAGGAGGTGAAACAGCTAACAGCCTGGTGTAGAGCCAACAGTCTATCTCTGAATGTTGGCAAAACTAAAGATGTTGTTGACTGACCACTCTCCGCTGAACTTTGACAGATTCTCTGTGGAGATCGTCAAGAGCACCAAATTCCTAGGTGTTCACCTGGCGGATAACTTCACCCGGTCAGTCAACAACAACAAAGAAAGCTCAGCAGCATCTCTACTTCTAAGTCTGAGGAATGCCCATCTCCCTACCCCATCCTGACCACATTCTACAGAGGGACCATCAAGAGCTTCCTGAGCAGCTGCATCACTTCCTGGTTTGGGAATTGCACATTACAGATCACAAGACCCTGCAGCGGATAGTGAGGACAGCTGAGGAGATCTGAGTCTCGCTTCCCTCCACAGACATTTATACAACATTCTGCATCTACAAAGCCAACAGCATTTTGGATGACTCCACACACCCCTCACACACACTCTTCACCCTCACCCTCACAACCGGACTGTGTAACAGTTTCTTCCCACAAGCCATCACCTAGAACTCAACTGTACCAAACACACACACACACTTATTCAATATATATTTGTCTACAGTACCACCCATATTAAAAACTGTTTACATGCTGTTTTTTGCACAATGTGTCTTTGCACATTCACTCAACTGCTGTTTTTGCACACTGCCACCAACTGTGTATATATGTTTACAAGAACCCTCTTTGTTTACAATTCTCTTATTTTTGCACAATGTACTATACAATACACAGAATGTACACTGGTTGGCGCTATATTGGGTATCTGTCCTGTAGTGCTTTGTATTGTCTGTATGCACTGTCTTTTGTCTTGCACTGTTTGCACCAGGTTGCACACTATATGTGGCTAGACTTTTTGTGGCTAGGACAACTTATTTAAGTCTTATTTAATTTATTTAAACTTAGTTAACTCTGTTGTTATATGTTCTATGTTATTTTATGTAGCACCATGGTCCTGGAGAAATGTTGTTTCATTTCACCATGTACTGTGTCAGCTATATACTGTATGGTTGAAATGACAATAAAAGCTTCTTGACTTTTGGTCTTTCAGGCTTTTTGGGGTTCCTGAACTTTCCGGTGTTTTCTTTCTTTTTCTGAATGTACCGTATAGCTGATTTGGCAACATCTAGTGTTTTTGAGATGTCTGTTAGGTTTTGATTAAGATTAGTATTGGTACTAGGATTTTAATTTATCTAAAAGTAACTGGCAGTGACAGAATGTTGGATTTCATATTGAGAGTTAATATTAACAGATTTCTAATGCAAGTGCCACACAAAAATCAACTCCTTTTATCCGCTTACTAGAAAGTAAAATAATATAGGAATTAACACGTGTCTACGGAATAGGTGACCAGCCAATTGTCCTAATATGTTTTGTCCCTTAAATCGGGCTACATATAAAATTATTCCTACACCATTCACCCTACTTGAGATCACAATTGTCCATTCTGATGTTTGATGTTAACATTAACTGAAGCTGTTAAATTGTATCTATGGATTGTGTTGATTCCATATAATTGGCTATTTGGATAACTGCATAAATAAGCAGAAGTGCATAACTGGTAAGTGTATTTTCATTTTATATAAACAATCAAAGGTATGCATAATAGACTATTTAGAACAAATGGGAAAAGAATACAATAAAAAAAAAAACTCCAGGAATTTGGTCACAATGACACTCATAGTGGTTTCATCATGATTGAAAATTGGCTTTCAAAACCACCTGAATCATTTTCCTTTCTGCTTTCTGTTCAAGCACTCAGAGGAAGAGCCGGTAAGTGTATGTGTGTGTGTGTGTGTGTGTGTGCGCATAATTGCTAAAGGATGTGCATATAAAACCTAGTTTGACAATTTTGTTTTAGTTAATCAGAGCAGAAATTATATGCCATATATGCCCAACGTTCTAAACTCTTTACAGAAGTCACATACATTGTATGTTATTGTATAATAATATGTGCATTTAGGTTATTCATTGCTATGAGAGGATTGCTTTGTTTAACTGGTTGCTGTGAGTTCAGGAAGGGGAGTATTAGCATGTTATCTGTGAGAACACTATTGTTTTCAGAAGAAATGACTCATTGTAGCTTACTCAATGAGAGGATATGATGATGGAAAATGATGGTCAGGTCTAACCTGATCACTTCTTCATAAAGCAGAATATGCTGCAGAGTACATATTTCAGAAAACTTTGAGAGAGTGGGGAGAGAATTAAAAAAGGCTCATGTTTTTGAATTATTTTTGTTCAACCTTAAAACATAGAGGGTTAATACTATTTACTGTGTATGAAAGCAGCAAGGATTCTATTACTGATGGCACTGTAGAGTACCTGTTATTCTCAGTAATGTGTCCTCTTTCTCTTTGCAGTTTAACTTTGGGGATGTAGCTGTCCACCAGGCCATCCACACCATTGAATACTGTCTTGGTTGCATCTCCAACACTGCCTCTTACTTGCGTCTCTGGGCTCTTAGTCTGGCTCATGCACGTGGGTACTCTTTCAAATGTGCACACCGACTTCATAAATGCAAGTATATGTGCAAACATTCAGTTTTCTTTCTCTCTCTCAGAACTGTCAGAGGTGCTATGGGGAATGGTGATGCACATGGGACTGGCCTCTTCAAGTGGTGGTGGATTCTTTGGTTTGTCTATTATTTTCCCAGTCTTTGCCACACTTACAGTGTGTATTCTTCTTGTCATGGAAGGACTGTCCGCCTTCCTACATGCTCTGCGACTGCACTGGTATGTCACACAATTTAATTCAAGACACATTTTGATCTTTAGGGTATAGGGTTAGGACAAAAACTGGTATAGTATTAATATTTTGCAGGATAAAGCAGAATTAACATTAAGATACTCAGAGTCCAGTGAGTTAAAGGTGGTGAAAAGGTGGTGAGTTTTATATATATATATATATATATATGTATATATATATATATATATATATATATATATATATATATATATATATATATATATATATATATATAATATATATATATATATATATATATATATATATTATATATATATAATATATATATATAAAATGCTCCAGTGTAGGATAAGCTCATAATGTTCTCACCCTCTGTGTTTGTAAACCTGGTTGCGTTTAAGGCAACCTGGGCAGACCTGTTTAACTTCACCTCTTCTTCTTAAGCAAAAGCACACAATATACAAATAAACATTCAATATCATACTACTACTACATACTACTACATGGCATTCAATTAAATAATGCAGTGTTCTGACTATGTTGCATTGTATACATAGCTTATTTAGATGTCACCATTATTGCTGAGTGGTGGAACGTATACATTCTGTACAAGTATAACAGTAGTCAACATCATTATAGTAATTATTAGAAGGATTTCTGAAAAATATCACTATTGTTTGGATAATCAGCTACCCATGAATTACTCAGGAAATATCGGATGAGAAAAGTACAATCAAGACATAATAATAAAGGGAAAACTGTGTAAAGAATTTATGGGAGATGTTTTTATTAAGTTTGTTACATTTAATATGGAAATGTAAAAATATTGAATCCTTTTCCCTACTCACTCATCACAAAATATTTCAAGCTGAGTTATAGTAATTTGTAGGTGCTCCTCTGATATAAAGGAGTGTATTCTCTCTCTCTCTCTCTCTATCTCTCTCTCTTTCTCTCTCTCACTCTCTCTCTATATGTGTGTGTGTGAGTATGTGTAGCAAAAATGAATGACTGCTCTTTTAATAAGAACAGCATACTGAGACCACACAGACCACTACATGCCTCTTTTAAAAAATTTTTCAGAATAAATTTGTTAGAAAAATTAAATGTTCTATTATTTTATCACGTGTTTTGTTACATTTATCTTCATTCAGGGTGGAATTCCAGAACAAGTTCTACACAGGCCAGGGCTTCAAGTTTGTTCCCTTCTCATTTGACAGTATCCTGGAGGGCCGATTTGAAGAGTAAAATCACTCGTTACACTCCCAACAGATGAGCAAGCATTCATAGCATTCTCTGTTGCATGGATCTAATTCTGATATTCCTATTCCTAGAGTTTTTTATGAATTGTGTGTAAACTGTAACCTGACATTCCAAATAGGCACTAGAAAACCATTGTGTTGGATATTTTATGTTTTGTTCTTAGCAGATTTACATGGTTTCCAAAAATACCAGTGTTCTGTGTTATATATATAAAAATGTGTGATATTCTTAAACACAGTTACAGTTGATGTGAATACGATGTTGAACATCCTCAACTACAGTAATTGAGGTCATATCATGGTGTCATATTCAGTATCTGTTTCTTTAGCAGTGGTGTTTGAGACAAGAAAATATAATGTAACATGCAAGAGACTATATTGATATTGATATTGATATTGATATCTAAATGGTGAGCATTGAAATAAATCCTGATGCATGAATTGTTCTAGTGTAGTTGGTTGTTGACTTAATGAAGCCATTAAATTTAAGATGGATATCCTTTAATATCTGTGAGGGAAAATATATTTCACAATAAAAAGTTTAAATCCTTTGAGAGAATCACTCAAAATAAGAATGATATAAAATAAGAATTTACTAATTTCAAAATTTTCCCCTAATTATTAAAAATCTTAGTGCATTGTAAAAAGCACTTTTGCACTGTAACAAGTTATAAAAGATTCACATGTCTCCATGGAAAGGTCTCATTAAATTTTTAATGGCCCTTGCAGATCACTCTTTCTATCATCAGCAGTGCTTTTGGTAGTGGAACATGACTGCTTTAGAAAAGGAAGCAGAAGCAGATGTTTCCTCTGTAAACACAGAGAGCTGATCAAGCTGAGAATTCTTTAAGTCTGACTTCACTTTTCTCAAAAGGAATGAGTGCAGTTCACATTATCATTGCTTATACATTAGTGAGAACATGGGTTCCAATGTCCCCTTACAGTTCCTGAATTACATTAAATCACTGATATCAGTGATTTTTAAAATATATGTATTGTTGCCTTTATTGGAAAAATGTATTTTTAAAGTCTATTGGTGTATGGACATATCATAGAAACTACCCATTGTATATTGGTGTTTGGGAAAAAGTACATCTCTACAAGAATTTCACTATTAAAGAGTTCTGCTGGGTAAATCCATTGAACTGCTCACTGTTTTTTATTTATTTTTATGTTTTATTTTTTGGGGGAAGAAACATATAGTCCATTCCCTCTGTGTAAATGAAGACAACAGCTAAATTTAAATTGGGTCAATGGCATCAAAACATCTTTTTGTTTAATAAATGTCTAGTAAAATAATGTTCTCTACCCATATCAAATGTTAAAATGTTAAAAAAGTATATTTTTACTGAAAAAAGTACATAGATGTCTATAAATAAATCAGTCAGTAAATAAAAGAAGGGGTTTCCACACATTTAGTTTAAAAAAATAAAATATTTAGTTAAAAAAATGTAAAATATATTGTTAATTGGACTATACAACTGCAAGACATCACAATCATATATCATATACATAAAGCTACATAGAGTACATACATACAATACATAAAGCTGTAATCTAAATAATTACAGAATTGATCTATAATATATGAAAATTACATACTAAACACTGAAAAAATTTAATTGTGCTAAGAGTGGATCTAAAAAACACCCATGTTAAAAAGGCATGTTTTTATAATAATAATAATAATAATAATAATAATAATAATAATAATAATATCAGTTATCTGTTATGATGTTCTGAACATGATCAGTAAAATATCATTGGACGTTTGTGCAAACCAAGGGATAAGGTTATATGCTTAGAAGTGTACTTGCTACTATAGCATCTTGGACCAAGGATGATTGTATCATCAGACTTAAGGGTCAAAATTTCTGAATAATCATATTATACAGTACACAAGTATACATATAATTATGTATACTGATTGTAGGGGAAGTGGTAGCTTAGTGGGTAAGGCATTGGACTAAAGAAGTGAGTTCGAATCCCAGGACTACTAAGCTGCCACTGCTGGGCCCCTGAGGCCCTTAACCCTCAATTGTTCAGATGTATAAAATGAGATAAAAATGTAAGTCACTCTGTATAAGGGTGTCTGCTAAATGACAGAAATGTAATGCAGTTGTGTTCAAATTAATTTGTCAACAAACATTTGGCCATATAGTGAATTTCCAGGAATGCTACTCGAACAATGAACTGCCTTTTTTGATTAATATATATATATTATAGTTTCCACTGTGATGTTTCCACTGTGATTACTGCTACCAAAATTTTACAGTGAATATTAGGAGAAGGGAAAGAGGTTTTATGTTTGACTGCATTTACCTGCTTTAACATTCAGGGAACAAGCAGGCAAAAACATCAAACTGGATATTATAACAGCAAATCTACAAATATGAATTGATAGAAAGACATGATGTTTTTTAGAACCAACAGAGTGGCACATTTCCTACTGGCACTTAAGAAAATAAAGCCTGCAGCAAAAGAGTCACAGAAGCCAGGCAGCAATTCAAGCTATGGATACAACACTGATCCCTAGTGGACATGTTCATGTTACATAGAATTACGTCTCTATACCAGGGAATCCATTTCCATAAATCTTGGGCAAGAAAAACATAGGAAGAAGAATAATATAAAATATTGATAAAGCAATATATTGACCCTGACACAAGGCTCCACGTGTCATAGTCATAGTCATGAAATGACAATTTAGTACTTGCCAAAGAAATATGCAATCAGTATACTTCTTGAGCAGTTTAGAAAAAAAGGAAGTGGAATATTTTATTTTAAAATAATACTTTTATTTTACTTTTCTTCATTTATTTATATGTTTCCCCCTACTGGCACAAAACACTGACTGCTTTTTATTATAATATTATTATAATATTAAAAACCACAAAATCCCCCCAAAATTTGCCAAAGGCTAATTGGTCTGAAAATGAAAAGTCTGTATTAAAGCAGATATCAGATATCTAACTAAAATAATTATTGCTACAGATAGGGGATAGTAAAAAACTCCTCTGCACAGTAGATATACTGTATACTCTGAGATTGCTGTTGTCTTTTTACACACTGTTTAATAATCAGAATGAATCAAGTTGAAAAAAACACTTTGTATGTGAGAAGTTAAAAAATTGTTGTTTCAACATCATGGACTGTTTGATGTCAGTAGGGAGGATGCCCCATGCTGATAATGTCAAGGTCAGTCTCATGGAATTTGAGAAGATATGTCTCAGCAGTTGCTGGAGTCCAAAGGACAATATCCTCACCTATAATATTCCATATTATTTCTTAAAACTAGATACACAATAGTGTTCCACCAGCCCACCTGCATAAGAATTTGTTAGGAAGAATAAAAAGAAAAGGAAGGGCAGGCAAATGAACAGTGAATCATATTTACAATTACAGCATTAATCAATCGCACATCAATAAAACTTCTCATTGGAATATTGCTTTTAACAATGGATATTGTTTTAAAGCTTTACAGAAATATAGAACCATAGAAATAAAAATTAAAATTTAGAGTTAAGTTACTATTTATCCCTAACATTTGGTAGGCAAGAAAAAACTCCCTTAGATGATATGAGGAAGAAACTTCTGAGAGGAACCAGGCTCAGAAGGGAACCCATCCTCATTTGGGTGACACCAGATAGTAAATAATATAAATGTTGATAATGTTCTTTCTTTAAAGGTTTATATTCACAAAGAATTGTCCAACCAAGAGCTCTTGACGAACTAATAGGTCAGTGTAGTTTCTGAGTTCATTACTGTCATAGCACTTCCTGCCGAAAGCTGACTGAGGCATTGGCAGTTCAAAGATGGCATGAGAGTCTCCAAGTGGTTCTATCTACAGCAATCCCCTGGGTCCCCTGTGCCAGCGTAGAGTGTCTGGATGGATCAGGCAGGTCTGGAAAGAAGAAGTGGTCACTGGGAGCTCAGGATTGGGATCTATAGCTCAACAGAGACGGACAGAGAGAAAAAAGAGAGAGTGAGAAAAATATTAGGTATGCTTGTGATCATGTGATGTTAAAAGACATGAAGATTATGTGTAAAGTGTTGGCAGGGACTCTGGCAAGACTAGCTACAACAGCATAACTCAAAGGGAGAGCCAGAAGGTGGCTTCCCTGGTCATAAAGTGTCCAACTACTTCACAATCAGCAAACATGAGTAACTTGTGAGGGTGGTAAGGCGACAGCATCCAAACATCCCAGTACACCTAACACTCTCATCTAACACTCATTCTTATTTTATATTATTGCCTGGACATTAGCTTGGATATCCATGGTCATATACACACATGGACAAAATTGTTGGTACCCTTCCATTAAAGAAACAAAAACCCACAATGGTCACTGATAATAACTTGAAATTGACAAAAGCAATAATAAATAAAAATTGACTGAAAATTGACTAATGAAAATCAGACACTGCTTTTAAATTGTGGTTTAACAGAAGCATTTAAAAGAACAAACTAATTGAGCTATATATGTGGGAACTTAATGAAAAGAAAAGAAAAGAAAAGAAAAGAAAAGAAAAGAAAAGAAAAGAAAAGAAAAGAAAAGAAAAGAAAAGAAAAGAAAAGAAAAGAAAAGAAAAGAAAAGAAAAGAAAAAGTCAAATTTACTTACCATAAATCTACATCTATGTTATAGCAATCAACAAACACAATCAGTTTAAACTAATACACACCACTTTGAATTCATGAAAAGCTAATTAGAGTTAGAGGTTGACAAATCCAGCATCCATTTAATAAGACACTGTCACAAAATAGACTTACAGGAATATAAAAATTCAAAACAAAAGTTTAAAATTCCAATTTAGATAGAGGGGGTCTAGTCCGGATAAAATTGGGTGGAGCAGAAATTAAGAGGAGAATTATTCTTTGTATTTGCCTCATTTAGGATTACACAGATTTCATAATCTCAACCTGCATTGTTTCTGTCAGGGTAATTCTGTTTAAAAATTATTGGCGCATGAATTGTGTAAGGAATATCTAAAAGGTACTGATTAGTTGTTCCTTGGTTTTCTGTTCATTCCCTGTTTCTGTTCAGTTCTATTTGTTTGTAATGTATTTTTATTTTTATTTACTTGTTTATTTATTTTATTATTAACATAAGGCCTATACATAATGGCAAATATAAGATGTTCTTTTGCCATTTTGCCATCATTAGACCATTTTCATCTCTGAGAACTTTATGGAGATAAGCATGTCACTAATGCAAACCAGATCATGAATGCACTTGATAATTTATGGGTAACTGCCATTTGTCAACATGAAGCATGAATAAAATTTGATAAGAGCATGCTATGCTGTTAAAGTTACATTTAAGTGTTATTTAGTACTATTATTAATTGAAAATTCACTCATGTAGATAAACAACGTCTCTGATAAGGATGACATTCTTTTCACCAAATCTAAAGGGACAATCTTATTAATTAATAATAGTGTCATATTTATGCATGTAATATCATATGGCATTCCATAATTATTAAGACTACTTGTGATATACAGGGCTCAGAGGTAGGGTTCAGAGTACTCAGGCAGAGTACTCAGAAATAAACAATGCTTGGAACTTTCTTAATACTGCTACTTGGTTGAGCCCAAATTTTACAATAAAAATTGACTTAAGACCAAGGCTTGATCATGCACAAGTGAGACTCTGCTTTCCAAATACCCACATGCCACATGTTAAAAGTGAGGCTGAATATGGCCAACTATCAAAATCCAAAAATAATGTAGAAACATCAATGCATTTAGACACAGTACTTTGCAAGTATGCAAATAAGCAATCAGGCAATTTTTCACCTTTCCATAGGTCTGTGCTTTCACCTGAAAGATTAGCCTGAATAATTATTTATAATTTATTTATTTTTAATTTGGCAGAAATATTTCATCTAAATAAAAAGAGTGTGCTTTTTTAACAGTACAGTATGGTTAAAGCAAAATGGGTCAAATTAATCGGGCATAAAAAAAAAAATATAAGACATATAAGTTCATGTGCATTAATACTGATAATACAAGAATAGAGATTCAAATAAGGAAGTACAGTTTAGGGAGGGCAAAGTGCTTGTTTATTCCCAGCAGCATTAAAAAGAGAAGTGCCATCAAAACAAGGTGTGATAAGTCAGAGTCAGGGAGTGATAGGGTGTGTTTCTACAAAAGGAAACCAAATACAAACTAGGAAGTACTTTTCTATTATCCATGCACAATAACTGTTGTACTAAAACTGAAGAGGAAGGTGATCGTTAGACTGTAGTGTGTCAGCAGTGCACCCCATTAAGCTTTCTGCACTGCTAAAAACTGGTTTCATCATGGAATGGATTTGGGTGCTGCTCTTTCTGTATCACTTTGTGGTTCCTGTGTGGGTGAGTTCAGTTCAATATTTTTTTTTCAATGACAAAAAATTACTTTATAGAAATATATAAATTCAGGATACAAGTTTGAAATTTATCCATAATTAGCAAGCCAGAGGAAAAACTCCCTGGGACGATATGAGGAAGAAACCTTGAGAGATTAAGCCTTGGTTTGCCCTGGATAGAGATGCAAATATATATGTATATATTTACACACAAAGAAATTTTGATCAGATTTACATGACATGTACTAGAGAAATTATGTTTTAATTGTACAGTTTAAGAGGGAAAACAACTTAGAACGCCAGTTCTAACACTAGTTGACCATTACACTCAGTTACGTTTCCTAATCCTCAGAGAAATTACCCTGATCTATAGACCCTTTTATGGCATATATTGTAAAAAAAAAAAAAAAAAAAAAAAAAAAAAAAAAAAAAAAAAAACATTAACAGCAGCTTGACTGTTGACACAGTTCTAAACTTTTAACTCTTAAATTAAATAGGCATGGCAATCTATTTTTTAAGCAATTTTTCAATTTCAAGCAATACATTTTTGCTTTGTTTTTTTAACCTAATTTGGTATACAATATTATATAATATATATAAGAAAAACAGAAATGTTTGTAAAATTTACTAGAAATAATTTTATAGCTATAATAATGTTTCATTCCTGAGGTGACAGCCATCTAGAGTGATCCACAACAACAACACTAATATAATATACTCACCAGTCACTTTAAAAAGGGCACCTGTAAACCTGCCTATTTATGCAGTTATTCAATCAGCCAATTGTGTTGCACAATGCATTAAATCATGGATATCAATCAGGTCAAGACCTTTAGTTGATGTTCACATCAAACATCAGAATGGGTAAAAAAAAAAAAGGATGAGCTGAGAGTGGATGAGCTACAAGGGCTGAAAAAAGTCCAGGTGAGCCTGTGCACATGATAGCCTTAGATTCCTGCCAATACCCATGCCACTATCAAAGCCACATCTTTTCTTCATTCTGTTGTATGATTTGAACGTTAATCAAAGCTATTGACCTGTACTGGCATGATATTTTAGATTGTGCTGCTGTCACATGATTGGCTGAACTGCACACATCTGCAGGTGTACAGGTGTTCCTAATAAAGTGGATGGTGAGTGAACATGCTAAATTGAGACCTTTTTAATATTAATAATTATCTATGATATCATTTAAGCCTAAATCATTTGCATGTTCAGCATTGCAGAATATGGAAAAACTCACTTATTTCTGCATATTGCTCTGTAAAGGTTTTAAGACTATTTTCCTATGGAAAAATAAATTATAAAAAAATTAAAAAATAAATAAAGAAAGAAAGAAAGAAAGAAAGAAAGAAAGAAAGAAAGAAAGAAAGAAAGAAAGAAAGAAAGAAAGAAAGTAATTTTATTTTCCAGCATAAATCATGAACTTCAGTTTTATCACAAAAATGTACGGTGTAAATAAGTTGCAGAGATATACTATATACTAATTATGATGTAAACCTATACATTATATAAGTGCAGAACAGACTAATAAGGAAATAGCAATAAAAAGTTGGATTACTGGAATAACGACTGGGTAATTTTATATATTGCCACAATAAAAAGACAACCATTCCGTGTCAAAGTACAAAGCCTTGTAGTAATTATGTTTGCTGATGTAAGTGATAATGTAATCATCCTTTGGCTTCTACCTCAATGCTCCACTCCACCATTTCAGCATGAGGTGGATTTTCTACACCCTCATTATGTACTGGAGACAAGCTTATTAAGCTTCTATATTAAATTAATTAATTATCAAAACTTTATACCCTTGTGAATCAGTATTACTCTTAATACTCTTAATTACTCTACAGACCAAAATACACTAAAACTAAAGTGCCACTGGACGATAATGTTAATGCTACAGCATACAAAGACATTTTAAACAATTGCATACTTGGGGCAGCATTTTGGAGAAGGCTCTTTCCTTTTCTAGAATATGTCCCCTTTGCATAAAATGATGTCCATAAAGACATGAGTTTAAAGAGTTTGGTGAGGGGTAATCAGAGATGTGAACACCTTTAGGCACAACTGGACTGTTGTGTAAGGGAATCTACAGTTTCTGCATTGAAGGAACTTTTCAATTTAAGGAATATAACTTTAATAAACTTATTGAATAAACTTTATTCACTTTGATCAGCTCAGAGTGGGAAAATATCCCCCTAATGCTTCCATAGCGGAGCAACAATTCATCCAGTGATAAATGCACAGTAACAAGATTGGCAGCTTAAGACTTAATCTATCTATCTATCTATCTATCTATCTATCTATCTATCTATCTATCTATCTATCTATCTATCTATCTATCTATCTATCTATCCCTCCATCCATCCATCCATCCATCCATCCATCCATCCATCCATCCATCCATCCATCTAGAAGTCTATCCCATGAGTTTGATTCAAGTTTAAGCAAAAAAGGGGGCAATATATATATGTACATTGTGGGCCCAAAATCTGACATAAAGCTGAAATAAAATTCTTTTGAAATTACCACTTAGTAATACCCTTATTGACTTAACACATGTCTGGTAGCATGAAATGAGTGGAGTTTGAGTGGAGTCTTTGCCCTGTTGCATGTAAACATTTACCTCAATAGTGCATTGCCTACAGTGAAGTGAAGCCAGGACATATTTAAAAACAAATATAGGTCCAGAAAAAAAGGAAACTGGCTTTACATTATTCCCACTTCCCCTCTTTGTGTGCACAAGAAATAATACATTTCAGTTTTTAGAAAAATGATTCAGACTCTGTCTGTGGTTACTTGTGATTGGTCTCTTATCAGGTTTTTTCCCTCACAGCCAGAGACTGTCTCTTTATCCTTCTTTATTAATTTAACTATGTAAATTACAGCAAGTAGAGCTGTTAAACAACAAACAACAACATTTAGAGCTCCATACTGACTTCTTCTACTGGAGTTGGTGTAGCAGAAAGTCAAGTTGAAATGTGATGAATCAGAATGTGCCCCAATACAAAAACTAACAAAAAATAACAGGTCAAATAACAAAAATGTGTCCAAAAATGTGTCTGCTGTTTAATGTGTGGTGTATGAGTGGCAACAGAAATTAATTAAGTAACAAAAAATTGTTCTGCAATAACCTGTCTTGCAGGGTCAATATTCTTGAATATTAACCCCGTGAAGCTGCCAACAAACAGTTTTGGGGGAAACAAGAGTCAAGGTGCATATATAGTTTGCAGTGAGTTGGGCAGCTATGGTTTTATGCATTTTTTAAGCAATCTGGGTACCCCAACATCTTTTACTCGTGTCACAGACGAGCCAGCAAGCTGCACACCAATAATGTGATCTCTTTCACACTCTGATATGTCTACCATTATGTTGCATGGATTGTAGTATTTTATGTACAGCTGTGCTACTGATCTTCTAATTCAACCTTACTTATGGAAAATCAGTGAAAACTGGACACCAGGCCACACACCAACACCTTCCAACACTATATTGTTTCAGTTTCATTGTCCAACCCCTTCACATGCTGAAAACATAACAAATAGTAGTCAACTATCTGCTATTCAGTGAATTTATTTATTTTCATGGAAACTCTAGGGATTCTGTCTCTTCTTGAAAATTCCAGAACACCATAACAATCCAAAGGAATTTAATAAAGTTGTTTCTTGATATTGGTAAATTGTTTAAACGAACACACCAGTTTCTTAATTTTTTTTAACAGAATACATGTTTTAACATTGTTTGCTTCAGAGCTCTATTCTGCAAAGTATCCATAATAGACAAAAACACTCTGTACATACCACTAATTACACAATCCTGGATTGGCTTTGCCATTGCCAGGAGCAATTTTTACTAGCTTTGACTAGATCATCTTAAACACGTTGAATCATTATGCACTTTAAGGGCAATTTTGAGCTAGAATTGGGCAGAACCACAATTACTTGTTGAGATCATTCATTACTTGCTAGCTAAAGATGCTGGTTTCACTGTTGAGCTATTTATATATTTATAATACTGACTATACTGATGAAATAGAGAGAAAGGGTGTCCATTGTAAAACTGAAGGAAGTCACAAGGTCTGATGTGTAACTGCATTTGTATGCTGTTAGGAGAAATCCATTAAGAAACAGTAATCCTGAGCATGCATTAATAGTGCCTGTGGGGCCTTCTACCACCATTGTCACTTGGGAGGCTCATATGGTTTTTCAGGTGTTTGAGAGATAGATGTTTGTGATGGGCTTAAGTCAGTGGAACACTGGTTGCAAAGGGTGCATATTAGAAGAAGGACTGATGTACAATGCATCATGGGAATGAACGCTGTGAGAGAGCAGTATATGTATAATTATATACGCTATGGAACACTGCTGCAGATGCATTAGGAATGTAAGCTCTAGTTGTTTTCAAGTCTAGAATAGAAAATGTATTTGTTTAACTCCTTTATAGTTCTTGGGTGTTTTACCTTACGAAAGTACTTGTTCATAAATCATAGTAATACTTATATGTAGATTTACAATTCATTCATCAATAATTGTAGGCACTTCATCACAAAATACTTACTCTATTAAGCTATTTTATGTTAAGCACATTAAGATTCGGGATTTAAAACAATAATACTATATAGATGATGTTTATTATTATTATTATTATTATTATTTTATCACTCATGGCTACTTTATTATTTATTTCATTTTGTTCACAGGGACTCTCAACAACAAGTGTAACTACTGCCACTACCACTAAAACCACACTGTCCACCCCACCATGTAAGGTTTTTCATTTTTATCTTTTATTTTAAAATGAAATGAAACAGCCTTTATTTGTCACATATACATTACAGCACAGTGAAATTCTTTCTTCGCATATCCCATCCTTGGAGGTTGGGGTCAGAGCGCAGGGTCAGCCATGATACGGTGCCCCTGGAGCAGAGAGGGTTAAGGGCCTTGCTCAAGGGCCCAACAGTGGCAACTTGGCGGTGCTGGGGCTTGAACCCCTGATCTTCCGGTCAACGACCCAGAGCCTTAACCACTTGAGCCACCACTGCCCCATTTTATTTCTTCTTTTATTATTATTATTATTATTATTGTTATTCTTATTATTATTAATATTGTTATTATTGCAAAAAGAACATAATTGAGGGGACAGCATTAGCTGCGATGTATAGATATTTGTTCAATGGTTTGGAAACATGGAAATGGAAAAAATGGTTTCATGTGCTTCATTGTTATAATATATAATATAAATTGTGATACAGTATCAATATCGATACAATATTATATTATATTATTTATGATGCCTTGCTCAAATTGTAGAAAGTGATAACTTCACCCCTGTCCTGTGGAGGTTGTTTTTGACCTTGACCTGTTTGATGTCTGGTTGTTAATACACCATTGGTTTCTTCATATTTTAGGACAGTCCAAATTATTTTACTGGCTATGCCCAGTGCTTGGGCAGTGGCTCTCATTGATTTTCCATCTTTTCTCAGCTTCAAAATTATTTGCTTTTCTAGATGTAAATATAAGAAACTGAATGCTGAAATTCTGATCTAGAGTCTCATATTCATATTTTGATCTCAATTCCAAATGTTTTCAGTGTACAGAAAAAAACAACAGAACTGGCCTTGTCATTCCAGTACTTTTGGAGGGTACTGCATTAGCTGCCTTGTATCTATTGTAAGAAAAATAAAACGATGAGGGCGTTGAAGATAATAAAGATAATACTTCTTAATAAAGAAGTTTATTGCAGTGTCGCAGTGACAAAATACATGAAGTTCTTTGGGTTCATTGGAGTCAAGAAGAACGCAGGACAAATCCTGCTCAAACATTTTATATGGTGTTTCATGTGTGTAATTTAAATGAGTTTCACTTTAAATGTAAATTATTATAAGAACTGAGTATCCCCCGAATGGCCAGGTGATACTGTCATCTAGCCGGATGTCCTTAAATGGTAATCACGGTTACGTACACCTTGGATAGGTATTGTTATACTATAGTATATAGTATCACCCAAATGGTCAGGCAATACTAAATGGTAATCACGGTCACATATACTCTTTGTTCAGTGCTAGTCCTTGATGTCTTGCTGCTGCTCCCATACTAATAATTGATTGGATTAAGTGTTCTAAATGTTTGGTAACGCTGCTTTAAGCCAATGTAAAAATACCAAATAGATAAACTGAATTGAATTAAACATTTCTATATGATATGTATGCTTTTTTGGGAATGAGCTCTTTCAGATGTGTACTGTGGAGTGGAATCTGGGTTGAGGCAGTCTGGAGTTTCATACACTATCCATAGATTATGTTGTTCACTACATTTAAAAATTGTTTTCGTGAACACTTGACTGCATAAATTACTTTCTTGCCTTGTATAGCATAATTTCAAGGACTCAAAAAGTGCCACATTTTGAACTGGTAAAAAGTTTGTGAACATCTGCCCATATATACATTTGTTGACCCATACCAAAACCCTGGTCATTAATATAGAGATGAGCCTTGCTGATATAACAATTTCCAATCTGTTGGGAAGGCTGTCCACTAGACCTTTTGAAACATTGATTATATGTGCTCATTCAGCCACAAGCACATTAGTGAGGTCGGGCAGCTGAGAAGGCCTGGCACAGAGCTGGTGTTCCAATTCCTCCTAAAGGTATTAAGTGGAGTTAGGGTTTGGGCTCTGTGCAGGTCACCCACGTTTGGACTCCTGGGTCCAGCAAAGAGAAAATGTAATTCCACATATGGATGTGACAGTCAGATCTTAATGTACATTACTGTGAAAAAGTGTTTGGTAATTATGTAGGAAAAAATCTTCAGCCTTTTTATATGCTAGCCTTTGACTTCAGATGTACTTGTGATGTGTCACACTCAAAATACATTATAACAATAATTTTTCTAATTCTTTTTCTGTTTCTCTCTTAGATCTTAATGATGTTGACAAAGTTTTTGTAATAAATCGCACTGAAACAACACTAGCATTGCAATGGAACAGCACCAACAGCAATTACAATTACACCCTAATCTACAATAATCAGACAAACAATATCAGTGGATCAGTTCTTGGTTCTGTAGTGACACACACAGTCACAAATCTTACTTCTGGGACTGAATACAGCTTTACACTCTACACTGTTTCTGGTAATGACCAGAGCACTGGACTCAAATTTACTGCTGTCACAAGTAAGTGTGATCTCTCAGTTAAACTTTATTCTAACTTTAATTTGAACATTTACTGTACAAAATGTGAAGGTTTGAATAAAAATTAAAGTCAAGGAACCAATTAGATATGGTTCTTAATTTCCTTGTTCTTAATTTTCTTTAATTTCATCCTGTGTCCTAATTTATTCAACTGCATATTTACTTCTTTTTTTTTTACCATAATTTTATGTACCATTTTTTATTGGACAGTTTGTTATTTGCCTATTTAAGTGTTCTTAAAATAGGATTTCCAGGATTAAATATAAATATCTAATTAGGTATTTAGCAGAATTTGTCAAATTATAAAGATTTTAAAATATGTTATGATGCAGTTCTGAACAGATCAGTTATCAATAGTCTTTAACATTAAAAGTAATCTTGCTCACTGCACAGTGACATAATATTTGCATTTCATTTCAGATTCTGCACTTTGCAGAAGCATGGAAAATGATTATACATGTACAGTTGTTAATCAATTATGCTGCATTATTTTCGTTTTTTTTTCATTATTATTATTGTTTGGATATCAGAGTGATTAAGTGACATTTGGAAAGGTCATATTCTGAATTCTGCCATCTTTATTTGTTGCAGACCCTGAAAATGTTAAAACAATTTCTGTAAAGAATCGCAATGAGACTACATTAATATTGAAATGGAATATAGTAAAGAACAACAGCATTTACAATTACACACTGTGCTACAATGATCAGAATGTCAGCATCAGTACATTGAAAGGAGTTTCTACAGTGACATACACAGCCCCAGATCTTACTGCTGGCACGGAATACACCTTCATACTCTACACTGTATTTAAAGGAGTTCAGAGCACTGGATACAATTTTACTACTGTCACTAGTAAGTGTGAACTCTCTTCACTTAAACTTGAGTTTAAATATCTTTAAATTAGTCTTTTGCAGTACAATTCAGGTAAAATGTGTTTTTTCTTTTAATATTTTAGAAAATGAAGAAATATTTTTCAGATTTCTAAATATAATTCATGTATTAAATTACAGAGCACTGAAATGAAAGAAGAGTTTATTGGTGTAGCTACCAATTAGAAATGTTTTTTTTAAATCCCATGATGCTTACAAGTTTATTTCAACCTGTGCCCTGTCTGTAGACTTGTCTAGCTAATATATTCTGTTGCATATTTACTTAACCATAATTTTAATGTACTAGTTTAAAGTTTAAAAGTTTTAAGCTTAAAATATGGCTTTCATAATTGAATATAAATGTCCAATTATGTGAGAATATTGGTTAAATTATAAGGATTGTGAAATGTATTATTATTCAGCTCTGAACAGATTAATTGTAATATAGTCTCTAGAATAGTCTTTATTATCTAAAACAGAAACTGATTCATTTTAATGCTACATGGCATTGGGATTTCCCAATAATATTTGGTGTAATTTGATTTTTAATATAACTTAACCATGATTTAAACTGTGAACTTTGCATAGACATAGAAAAAATTATACATAAACACTCTTATGTTCAAATGGTTGTTTATTTTAATTTTCTAACCATTTACAATGCAGAATTATTAAGTGGCACTGGGCCATAAAAATGACCATGTTCTTATACTGAAATTTACTTTTTGTTTCTTGAAGCTCCCCAACAGGTTATTAATACTTCTGTAAAAGTCGCAATAAGATTGAATGTACTGTTGTTGATTAATTATGCTGCTTTTCTTTAAATTATATTCTTTTCGTTTGTTTGTTTTTTTACTATTTGGATATCAGAGTGATTAAGTGACACTGGGAAAGTTTTTATTCTGAATTCTGCAATTTTTATTTGTTGCAGCTCCCAAGAGTGTTAAAACAACTTCTGTAATGAATCGCAGTGAGACTGCATTAACATTGAAATGGGATAAAGTAGACAACAACAGTAATTACAATTACACACTGTGCTACAATGATCAGAACGTCAGCATCAGTAACTTGGAAGGAGGTTCTACAGTGACATACACAGTTCCAGATCTCACTTCTGGCATGGAATACACCTTCATACTCTACACTGTATTTAAAGGAGTTCAGAGCACTGGGTACAGTTTTACTACTGTCACTAGTAAGTGTGAACTCTCTTCACTTAGACTTAAGTTTAAATATCTTTATATTTGTCTTCTGCAGTAGGATACAGTATTACTAACTAATATATTCTGTTGCATATTTATTTAACAATAATTCTGATGTACCAGTAATTTCCATAACTGAATATAAATGTCCAATTTAGTGACAATATTGCTCAAATTATAAGGATTATGAAATGTCTTATGAACAGATGAATTGTACTATGGTCTCTAGAATAGTCTTTATTATCTAAAACATAAACTGATTCATTTGAATGCTACATGTCATTGGAATTTCACAATATATTTGGTGAATTTTGATTTTTAAAACAACTTAAACATGTTTTAAACTTTGCAGAGACATGGAAAATGATTATACATATACAGTCTTTCGTTCAAATGGTTATGTATTTTTAGTTTCTGACCATTAACAACACAAAATTATTTAGAATCACTGGGCAATTTAAAGTGACCATGTTTTTATTTCTTGAAGCTCCCGAACAGGTTGACAACATATCTGTAAAGAATCGCAATGAGACTGCATTAATATTGGAATGGGATAAAGTAAAAAACAACAACATCTACAGTTACACACTGTGCTACAATGATCAGAATGTCAGCATCAGTACATTGAAAGGAGTTTCTACAGTGACATACACAGTTCCAGATCTTACTGCTGGCACGGAATACACCTTCATTCTCTACACTGTATTTAAAGGAGTTCAGAGCACTGCGAACAATATTACCACAGTAACTAGTAAGTGTGAATTGTCTTCAGATAGATTTAACTTTAAATAACCTTAAATAAAACTTTTGAGTTTTCACAGCCGCCAACTTTCAACACACTAGCAACCAGCTTGGTTAGCATAGCAACACACTAGCAACCACGTGGAATACCATAGAAGGCCCTTAGCAAGAATGAAGAATACCATAGCAACTACCTAGAATAGCAACATCCTAGCAACTAAATGGATTAGCAAAATAACAACTTAACAACCCCTAGTAATTCCCTGAAAAATCATATGATCCACCAAGCAACATCCTAGCAATCAAGTCGGTGAGCATATTAATTACCTAGGGATGCACTAGGAACTAATTTATAATAGAAAGTTATCTATAAAATAATCTATAATAGAAACCTCATAGTAATATCCTTGCAGTCAGCTAGGGTAGCATAGCAACCACCCAGATTGTTGTAGCAAAATTTACATTATGCTTTAACAATTTATTACTTTAACCTTTAAACTTTAAACCAAATCTGATTTTTAATATTTTAAAATTATAACTATTATACTCTTTACCCCTTATATGCTAAACTGTTAACCTTACAGAATCTCAGTTATTACTGCTCAAATTAGAACATTGCTTGTATTTAACTTGCATTTACTGTGTTTACTTAAACTGCAGACAGTTTTACACTGATAGTAGTCAAAGTTGGTAGTCAAAGAAAACATGCATCATCCTGATTAGTTAATCCTGTTTCTCACCATAGTATTTGGTAAATATTCAAACACATTCAACTTTCAAATTTTAAAAATAGATGTTTGTATTGTCCATAATGACATTATAATGTTGTCATCATTGACCTTTATTTACCATGCAAAGCAATATTTGACTCATAATATTAAGAGTGGATGGAGAAATAGTTGTGTGTCACTGACATAACAGCTATAAGAGTAGCCATGATACCTGATCACTATTCAGCTAGCAATGAAACATCCCAGTTCATCAAAGTCTATGCCCATGAGATCTGCTCCTTTAACTATGAAAAAACTATTCATAAAATGCTTAGAAAATGCATCATAAAATGGACTTAAACACTGAGACTGTGTCTGAGAACACTAATTAGAAGGCTGGTCCATAACGTTTTTAAAACTTGTTCCATAGCTTTGTAAGAAAAAGCTCTGCCCCCTGCTGCAACAAACTGCCTGCACCTTTTGATTGACCATTTCAGCGATCTCAGGACAGCCCTTCATGTGCCAGTGCCAATCAATACTATAGCTAATGATATCATCTAAACAGGCAGCAGCATACAACCCTTGTGGGCAGAGGATTCAGTCCATGAGTCGCTGGAATGTTGCTGGGGCTACAAACAACTGCAAAGGAAGGGTCATGAATTGGTGTAACCCAAACGGAGTGGCGGTTTATTTTTCACAAGATATTGGAGTGAAGATGTCTACCAATATCCCATTATCAAATCCAGTGTCGAGAAAAAGCAAGTCACAATTAACCGATCAAGCAGTTCATCAGTGTGAGGCATCAAACATGTTTGCATCAAACTTTTCCAAATAGAACCAGACCAACCCATCTGCCTTGGGAACTAAAACTACTAGGCTGAACTTGTCGTTGTGTAACTTGATATTAGCAAAATATGATCAAAATGAACGCTGGAAATGCACAGGGAACTGTATATTACTCATTTTTGCTGTTTGTATTTAATTGTATATATTCTCTCCCTTTTTTGCAGCTCCCCAAAACATTACCAAGATTTCTGTAAAGAATTTCGGTGAGACTTCATTAATATTGGAATGGAATAAAGTGAACGACAACACCCTTTACAATTACAGACTGAGCTACAATAGTAAGAATGTCAGCATCAGTGGGTCAAATGAAGGTTCTGTTGTGACATACATAGTCACTGATCTTACCGCTGGGACTGAATACATCTTTACTCTCTATACTGTATTTAAAGAAGCGGAAAGCAGAGGTTCCAACATTGCATGGCACACTAGTCAGTATGTCTTTTGTTTCTGATATAAAATATGATATATTGCAATCAGTGTGTGAAATATCCTATGATATTCAGGGAATCCCTATGTGTCTTGAACAATATGTATTACCCTATTATCGTGGAATATAAATTCATTCAGATGCTATTAATTATGTAGCATAGGTATTGGCATAGGTATTAGGTACCAGATGAATTACATCATGCACAAATAGGATAAGCATTCTGCCAAAAAAATTATAAAATAAAATAAAATAAAATAAAATAAAATAAAAACTGTAATATTCTGACCAGCATTCCTAACAGCTATTGTTCATGACACTTGTAGTCAAACAGATTAATTAGGCCAGTATTTTGCACCTTGATTGCAATTTCTTTATATTTATTATTGAATTTTAATTCATTTTATTTATTGATTTTTAATTTGAGCTGTGTATTTACTATGACTCTTTTCTATCTAGTTCCAAATATTGTTACTGGATTACACTGTAAGTATTCATCAGGGGGATATGGTCTAACTCTTGTTTGGGATCCTCCAAATGGTGGGAGGACGGCAGTACAGGTCAACATGAGCAGCACAAGCTTTAGAAACACAGGGGAAAGACTGTATATCGATGGACTGCTGCCTGCTCAGTGGTATACCTTTACTGCGTCTGCATTCTCTGGACCTATGCAGAGTATCCCAGTTTCAATTACCTGTCAGACTGACCCCAGAGGTAAGAAAGACTGGACATCTGACAGATGACAAATTAAAGGAAAAGCTGTTCGGGACCTCCACTACAATCATTACAAGAACGGTTCTGGGAATATCTTTTGTTCTCGTTCTGATAATCTGTAGTGTCCCAACATTTAAATCCTTTAATTTGTCACCCATTTGGATATATTTGTAACTCCACACTTGGAATATATAACTTTAAATATATATTTTTACAGGTGTCATAGCGGGTGTAACATCTCTTCTGCTGGTCATTCTCATCCTCTGTATTGGTATCTTTATATGGCATCACAAGACAAATATATCCAGGTGGGTGTTGCTATTGGTTTTGAGAGAGAGAATGTTACCACACATGGTAACAATTAGGAGGTTTCCGACCATGATTATTTTCAGTGCTGTCTCATTTTCTGAAAACAACAATAATTAATAATAAATAATGAATAAAACAAAATAGAGTGTACTGTTATAGGAAAATAATGCCTGTGAAGATGGTGTGGTATGGCCTACGGCTTGCCTATAACAGACAAGGACCAAAGTGTTTTATTCATCTTAGGCCGAAGTAATTTATCAATTATAACAATTTTGAATATATTGATGAACATTTATGCAATTTATCACAGCAAAACAAAAAAACAACCCAGACAGTGCAAAGGTAAAACCTAAGCAAACAAATCTGATAATTAGACAAATGATTAATCATGCTCTAAATAGCATGATAAAAATTTTTAATATAAGACATTTTGTTGACACTTGCAAAAGGAAAAAATGGACAATACCATTTAACAAACCTATGAAAAGTAACCTAGGCAAAATTATAGATACATCTCAACATTGCTCCCATATGTGGTCCTTCCCAGACTGTTGGCACAACCGTCTAAATGTCTTTGTATGTAACTTTAATTTAGCATTAGATCTTGAGTGGCCTGCACACAGCCTTGACTTCAACTGAAAAATACCTCACTTTTGGTGAATGCTTTTGTGGTTGGATGCGCATGCTCATGTTTTAGTCTGGTGGAAAGCCTTCACAGAGGAATGCGGTTGTTATTGCAGCAAAGGAACTGCCAACTCCATATTACTTCCCACCAGGTTTTGAAATGGGGTGTTCAAAAAGTGTATATTGTGTAATGTAAGTTTATAAGTGTATATAAGTATATAACATTAATAATAAATATAACATTAATTAACATTAATTATAAATCAGGTCAATATATAAATAATAGAAGTTAAAAAAAAATTAGCCATGAATGAAACACAGATGGCATTTACATGTGCAAGTAAAATGTGCAAACTTAAGTAGCAAGGTATAAAGTGGTGTGTACAGTATGGAATGAGATGCAGTATTGCACTGGAGGGAGTTCAAAGGTAGATTAATTGTTTAGCAGATGAATGGGGGAATAAAGTGTTCTTGTGCCTGGATGTCATGGCCGAATTTTCAAAGTGGTGGTGTTTTTCAAGCTGTGGGGGATCCAGAGTAATTCTACATGAACATGTTTCTTTATTCTGGATAATCCTGTCAGCAGTTATAACTGTCCATTTTGGTTTCCTTCTATCCAGTTTGATGGCTGAGCTAAATCAAACTCCGATCGAATTGCACGTCACAGACTCAGTGATAGCTGAGTAGAACTGTGTTAGCAGCTCCTGTGACAGGTTGAACTTCCTCAGCTGGTGAAAAAAGAACAATCTCTGCTAGGCCTTCTACACAATAGAGTCAATGTATGTCTCCCACTTCATGTACAGCCCAGGAATTGAAATGACTTCACTGTATCCATAGTGCTGTCCAGGATAGTGAGGGCGGGTAGTGCTGGGGGGTTTCCTCCTGAAGTCTAGAGTAAAGGTGGACTCATCAGAGTCAATACATGTTTCATATTGTCCACAGCCCAAGCTTTACACTGCTGACACCATTAAAGCCAGTGCTTGTCATTGGAATGAGTGAGCTGAGGTTTGGCTATAGTAGTCCAATCATGAATATTGACCCTGTGGCACTCCTGATGAACAGTTTTAGTGGAAATAATAGAGTCAAGGTGCATTTTTAATTCTGCAGTGAGATGGGTAGCTGTGGTTTTATGTTTTTTGAATTTTAGTTAGTACCCGGACATCCCTTTTAGACAGGGATTCCTTTTGTGTCGATAATTACTCCTGTTGAATGGGGTACATCTTTTGTGGTGGTATCCTGGTATTACCCTAGATGCGCTCCATATACTACAAAGACTTGCAGTCCTGGTCACAGTTGTGCCAGCATGATGTGCACCAACAATTTGTCTTCTCTGATATGCTAATGTTCTGCTATTTCATGTATGGAATGTGAAATCACTAAAAATTGGCCACTAGGCCATTCATATAAAGACTTAAAAACCCTAGCACTATGTTGGCCAGTGTTTCAGTTTCATTGCCCAATCCTTGTGTATATTTTGACATGTACCACCTACCTAGACCACATATATGAGCATTAGCTAAAGCTTTCAATCTGAATCTGAATGATTTTATGCACTGTGCTGCTGCCACATGACTGGCTGATTGGATAACTGCAATTTTTGTTAACAGTTTAATTTGTGCAATTGCTTTGTTCCAGTTTGTTTGAATCCTCAAATGAGACCAAAGTATCCAGTAATAAGTACAAGTAAGTGGATTGACTATATATATTTTTTTTAATTTACACATTTTAAATTAATTTGGAAGGTCTGCATATTCAGCATAGCTTTTTCATTTTTTCTTTAGACCAATTCCCCTGAAGAACTTTCCAATGCACTTTAGCTCAATGAGCTGTGATGAGAACCGTGGTTTCAGTGCAGAATATGAGGTACAGAAACATATATTGTGTATATGTAGGTGTTTATTCTAAAATGGCATGCAAAATATGTTTGGATAAATAATGCTTTTTCACATGATGTTTACAGGATTTAAGTACAGTGGGTGCAGATCAGAGTTGTACTGTGGCTACACTTCCTGAAAACAAGGGCAAAAACCGATTTACCAATGTTCTAGCCTGTGAGTGTTAAGCACAAGTAAACAGAATTTACACATTAAGTGAAAACCTTTTGACCAGTTAAAGGTTGTTATAATATTCATTTTCTTTTTACTCTCTAGATGATTCATCTCGTGTGAAACTTGCTGCAAATCCTGGCTCTGATTCTGACTACATTAATGCTAACTACATTCATGTAATTCTTTTACCAACACACTTATTGTATTACATATTTAGTAATAAAGCCAGGCAATAAAAGACCTGATGCTGTTTTTAGGGTTATGGCAAGAAAAATAAGCAGTACATTGCTGCTCAGGGTCCCAACCCCTCCACTGTCAATGACTTCTGGAGAATGGTGTGGGAGCAGAAGTCTTCAGCCATTGTTATGCTGACCAACTGTACTGAGGGAGGAAAGGTATGCTTGTGAAAATGTTGAGCAAAAGTGGCCACTAAAATACACTTTTAAACAATCTCCATGTAATGAATAATGCTTTATTGTGATGATGAAAAGACCATGACTATGCAGTACTCTCTCTGAAGGCTTGCTACTTCAGAGTTTCAAAGCTGAAAGCACTTCCTCTGCTTGGGGGCTATTTGGAACTTGTTAAAACTTATTTTTTAAATCTGAAGCCAGAGCTCTATCATCACACAATCTTTGACACATATGCAAACAAGAACGAGTATCTTAACTTGACAAATGCCAGGTTCTTTCATTAATTCATCTTCTGTATCTGCTTTATGCTGTGCTGAGTTGTGGTGGTTTTGGAACATATTCAGGACCACTCAGCATAAGGGAAAATTAACCCCAATAGAAATGGCAGTCCACCACAGGGCACCATTCACACACACATTTATACCTAGAGACAATTTTACTAGCTAGTTCCTAGTTATTGGACACTGGTAAGAAAACAGAGGACCTGGAGAAAAATTACATAACCAAGGAAAAAACTGGCAAAACTATGCACATACAGTAAGACAAGCTAAGATATAACTCTAGCCCCTGAAGTGGTGAGGCTGCAGTGCAACCCAGTACACTACCATGCCACCATACTCCAGCTTCATTAGTTATGAATTTAGAAATGCAAACAATTATACATTCTATAGGCTGTTACTTCAGTTAGTAATAAAGCATATTAAAAACATTATTTGCCTCAGCAAAGCTTTCAGATGGTTTATTCCTTTTAGTTATAATATCCTACTGTAACATAAATTTTCTGAAATGTTCATATTTTCCTTTTGGTTCCAGATTAAATGTGAGCATTATTGGCCAATGGACTACATGCCCTGCCTCTATGGAAAACTTATGGTCACTATCCAATCGGAGCAGAAAGAGAGTTGCTGGATTCAACGAGAATTTGTTCTCAGAAATGTGAGCCTGATGATCAAACTATCAATACAGCATAACCTTTGATATTATACAGTATGATTGAAAATCATTATATTAGAATCAGATTATATATTAGATATATCAGACTATCAGAATATTAAATGATAGCTAGGAATTTTAACTTTCATGTCTTGATATTTACATAAGTATGTGTTAAACAATTTTGAGCATGGCACCTTTGGTGGCAGATGGCACAATTTTTAAGTGAGCAAAAATACTGGTTTCATATCTCCTTTTTGGGAGGTGAAATAGATGTTCAGTTTGGGTAAGGTCTGATGATTGACATTGCCAATTTAAAAATATTTACTTCTATCCCCTTTTTTTGTACTGGCAGTGTATTTTGGGTTAATGTCTTGCTGTATGATGACCTTCTCAGCCACACTGGCTTACATAAATTACATTTCTCTGTAAATTGGCAGACAAAAGGTTTCTGCAGACTTCTGAATTCATTCTGTTTCTATCATCAATAAAGATTAGCAAGCCCATTCCAGAAGCAACTCTGCAAGCCGAAGCCATGATACTCCCTTCACTGTGCTTGACCAATAAGCTTGTATGTTTTGGATCATGGGTATTTCCTTCCATTCTACACATTTTGGTTTTTCCATTACTTTGGTAGAGGTTAATCTTGGTTCTAGTACTCAAAAATCAACTCAAGATGGTGGCACAGCAATAGCATGCAGAAGCCACTCCAGATAAAAAATGGTGGTATTATTTTCTTTAGCTAGACTTTTTCACAGCATATGGACATCAGAAAAATCTATGCATAATGATAAGCTATGTGATCAAGACTTCTGTTAGATTCAGACCATTTTATTTACCACAGGAATTCACCACTGTTTTTATAGTCGAAATGGAGGCACTTTGTGAACTCAATGGGGCTATTAGGGAACTGCAGAATGCTGACCTTGATGGACTGTTTATTGTCACCAGAGATTTAAACCATGCATTAAATCTCAAATCTGTGCGCCCTAAATTTAACGTGTGCATTGCAACAAGAAGGAAGCACATGCTGGATCTTATTTACACAAACATCCCTGGTGCATATGATGTGGAGCCCTGTCCCCACCCTTCCTATTCAGACCACATCTTTGTTATGCTAGTTCCAGCACACACACGACTCGTCAGACGCTCTAAACCAAGTGAAATCAGACGCTGAATCAAGTGAAAACCTGGCCAGCTGAAGCCATGTTTTCTCTTCGACTTCACCAACTTGGAGTAATACATGGCATCAGTGACCAGCTACATCACCAAAGGTACATGCACTGCTTAAGACCAGAGACTTGGCCTTCAGAGCAGGTTACATGGTAACCCTAAGAACAGGGTATCGAGGGCATCACTAACTAAACTACGTCTTTGCTCAGTTTGAGCTACAGAATATGGCAGCAAAGAAGACCAACTCTCCTCCCAATTATTTGGTGCTTTGTCTTATGTCAAGTTCACACTGCACGATTTTAGCCCTTATTTTCACTCGCCGACTTTGCGAAATCGCAGACAAATGCCTGAAATCAGAGACAAATTGGTGCTTGTTCACGCGAGTGACAATCACGTGGTGTGAATTATCAAAGATGCAATCTGAGAGAATCACAGGTGAGCTGCCGATGTCTGAGATCATAAGAGTTTTACTTCCTTCCATCAACACTTCCATTTACACCAAAAGCTGCAGCCGCATTTCTAAAAGCATAGTGGATACCAAAGCATTCGGGCTCTCCCAACCAGACAGTGTAACAGTTTTATCCCCCCAAAGTATTAGACTCCTTAATTCCCAGAGACTGGACTGACACCAACATACACACATGCACTTTTTACTCAACTAATGGCTTGCATTTCACCATAAACAGCTCTCTGGTCTTCATTTTGGTTTATCCTTTTAAACAATAAATGCAGTCTTCTCAGCCAAGGCCTAGAGCTCAATTCAAGCATAGACATTTCTGAGCTATGAAGTGTTTAAACAATCAATATAACAGTACGCACATGGGCAACAAGAAACTCCTGTCAGTAACGTTCATTTTTAATCCCTTGGTGGGTTCAAGCAAATGGTAATTTCAGCTACCGAGGAAGACTCAATCAGCCAATCCATCTTGTGGGAGATGCTCCAGGAAGCATGGGGTGAAATCTCATCAGATTATCTTGAAAAATTGACAGCAAGAATGCCCAGGCTGTAATTGCTGCAAAAGGTGTTTTTTTTTGTTTTTTTTGATGAAGGCAAAGTTTGAAGAAAACATTCATCATTTCCTGTTCTTTTGCTATATTTTCTATTCAGACTAATTTCGTGTGTGTTTCCTTGGAAAACAATAACATTTTTGAGTCATCCCAAACTTTTGAGTGGTAGTGTATATGTAAATATATTCTCTCTCTCTCTGTATGTGTGCAGGAATCTTCCTCTGAGGAGCAAGCAGTAACACACTTCCATTTCACAGCATGGTCTGATCATGGAGTTCCTATAAGAACAGAAGAGCTGATTCAATTCCGTTGGATAGTCCGTAAGCACATCGAGACCTTCCCATTTAGTGGACCTACAGTGGTACACTGCAGGTTAGCAAATCACATAACCCAATATGTACACTGCATGTATGCACTTAATTAACAGTAGCAATTCTTCTTCTTTAAATCACAACCCTAGTCACCCAGGACTAGATAGATAGATAGACAGATAGACAGATAGATAGATAGATAGATAGATAGATAGATAGATAGATAGATAGATAGATAGATAGATAGATATCTTAGAATAGTCAGTATACACAGGGTAATGTGATAATTGACCAGAAATTTCTAGTGCATGTTAAGAACAAAAACTACAAGATAAGAAGCAAATAATAATAATAATAAAATAAATAACAAGCAAATAAAGGACTAATAACATGTAACTTTATTCATCTACTAACCTTCTAAGGTTTTACACCTTATTTTTTGTACATGTCTCTCTGCAGTGCTGGAGTGGGTAGGACAGGTACTCTAATCGCCCTTGACATGTTACTGCAGCAGATGGACAAAGAGGAAGTGGTTAACATTGCTGATTGTGTACATCGCATGAGGCTTAACCGGCCTCTCATGGTACAGACTCAGGTAGGAATTATAAGTACAGCACATTAAAGGGCTATTATCAATATTCACATCGGCCTGAAAAACTAGTAAGCACATAAAGTACAGAAGGCTTAACTCCTGAAGCAATGTATAATTACCAGATGAACTGAATTAAGTGTGTTAGTTTTGTGTGAATAGAGCAGAGAGTATGAGCAGAGAAACACAAACCTTAAAGGGGTAGCAGTACTGACTTGTTGTTATCACATTAGAGCCCAATGCATGTTTCACATTTCATATTATGAATTACACCAGATCAAAAACCACAGATGGTATCATATTCTTTTTATTTATTATTTGACTTTGTTGTTTTCTTTGATGTTTTGAGGTTCTGCAAATTGCCTATATTCAATTCAGTCACACACTCAGGTCAGCAGTCCTCTTACTCTCTATTAATGATGGTTGGTGATATGACCTTAAGCAGGAACCCCAGATTTGGCAACAGGGCCAAAAGTGTACGCAAAGTGGACAGCCAAAACCGATGCCGATGTACTAGTCTTATTGCTAAATTGACTGCCAGCAAGAAGTCTTCAGTGAATCATTTTAATTCAACATCCTGTATGCGCTCTTGATGTCAGTGTTTTTAACAAAAGGCAGGACTTTTGGGAGAACACAATGGGATAATGACTAGTTGTGAGGGCCTACTGAAATACTATCCAACGAGTATTGCCATGTGCAGCAAAGCTGATACATATATTTTCAGTGTACATGGAGATCTGCCTTTGTCTAGCAATTCCTGCCAAAAGGTTAAACTTTCAGTACTACACAGTGTAATGTATCTATATGGTGGCATACATACCATTCAAAGAATAGTTAGGAGTCGCTTCAGTTTCTGTTGTTGGAATAAATCTGGTAGCTGACATATTCCTAAATTAAAATAAAGATATGTAGACCCCTAGTTACTAAAACAGAATTATCCCTTTCTCTCTCACAGTCTCAGTATGTGTTCCTGCACCAGTGCATCATGGAATCTCTGCAACCCAAAGAGGACTCCATTCCTGAGCCTATATATGAAAATTCTGATATGATCTACTCTAATGCACTGGTTCTAAATGAGTATAAGGCAGCCAACACGGGAGTCTGAAAACACACACACACACACACGCACACACACACAGAGGATCTCATTGCATCAAAACCACATCATTGCTCATGTAATAATATTTATTTCAAGAATACATAAAAATCCCCCAACATATTTGTTGCGATGCCCCTGTGCATAATGTATTCCTGGGTTCTTTGCCAGTCCACTCAAGAAACACACATTGATGTTTGTTTTGCTAAATATTAAATTGTATTTTCATTGAAATGCAATTTAATTTAAATGTAGAATTCAAAAGTTTTATTATGCTTGTGTTGGCTTGACAGTGTCAACATAATGTTCTCCATAATCATCATCATATTATTAGTCTGTTCAAAGATTTGTACTGCTTCTCAAAGTCGCAATTTTTGATATAGAAACATGAAATTCAGCACAGAATTAAAACCCATATTGTAATAGGGAGTTTGTGCATTTGGGCAAATTTGGAATTACAGTTGCCATATAGCAACAATCTAAAGTGAATCATTTGATAGTAGGGAAGTCTTCTTGCAGGCCAAAACATAGGAGCTACAGACATGAAACCTGATCATTATGTAGAGACCGGCAACATCTTAGCAACCACTTGGAATATCATAGCAGCTATCTAGAAAAACCATAGGGACCAATTACAATAGCAAAATAACAACCTAACAACATCCATGCAACCACCTTTAATATCAAAGCAACCATGCAGCAACACTGATTGAAATAAATTGGATATTATAGCAAACACCTAGCATCACCCTACTATTCAGCTTTACTTGCTGAAAGACCTTTAACTGTTAAACTTAACAACAAAGCACTGTAAAATTATTTAACCCATTAACAAATTTAGCAGCCTTTATCAAGCTAATCCATGAACTTTAACTTTCTAGTTCCTGATTTATGGTTAATCTGATCTGCCTATGTGGGTAAAAAGCAAGCAAGTCTTCTAACCACTCAAACAAACTGCAAGCCTAATCATCATGCACTATTTGGGGTGAGAGAGAATACCTTTATAACTTTCATTTTTGCTCAATGCTCAATCAAAAAGAAGACATAATGCAACATTATACAATGTTTTATTATAAAAAACTAATATAGAAACAGTAAATGTGAGAAATTACATGATATTTTTATTTTTTTTAAATACATTTTTTATTAATTCGGTGAAAATAAAAGCAGCTGTGATTGTTTTTTTTTTACTGTTCCTGAATAAATGTTTCACTGTTTTTATTATTATTATTATTATTATTATTATTATTATTATTATTATTATGCTTACTTGACTAGGCAAAGATAGATAAGTCTGTCCTAGCACATGTCTTCAAATGTATATTTATTGTGATTTGGCTTTTTGTCAGCTTTTTAATTTTTTTTGTCAGCAATTTTAATAGATTTAAAGGGTAGTTCTCAGTATTGCAGTAAAAAGAATTTGTGGGATTTTTTTTAATACATTCAGTGGAGGAAAAAGGATTAAACTTTATAATAATGTAGCACCCAGAATGACAATTGAGCCCTGGAGAGTACTGTAAGACAGATGTTCCACAGATGTCTGCACTGATTGGTAGATTCTCTGGGTTCTGTGAACACTTTGGAGACATTTTCTATATCTAAGTAAATTTATATATAAGTAAATAAACAATTAAATACATTGTTTAATGTGTAAAAATATATAAAAAGGTATTGTAAAAATAGTACAAAAAAGTGTAATATTACATGTGAAGTGTATGTTGCTGGATATATGATATTTTAGAAACAAATCAAAGGATTCATTGTCTTCTAAATCTGCTTTACAGAAATGTAAGCATACAGGAGACAGAAGCTTGATGCACCATAAATTTAATAATGGTTAAATCCTATAATGGTTTAAGAAAAGTAGATTGTGCACAGAAAACAGGCCAGGATGCCAGCAAGAGTGGCTATAACAGAATAAGTCAGGAGAGACACAACGTAACATAGGCATGAGGGCACACTGAATCATAAAATGGCCAAACACTTCACTGCAAAAAAAACCTGAGTAATTGCTTGAAAATGATGGGGTGACAGCATCCAAACATCCCAGTTTGCCAAAGTACTCTCTGCCCAATATCCCTCTAGATTTATAACTTTACTTTAGAAAAAAGCTAATAACAAAAGGCTTGTCTTAATAAATATTTTTTATTATACTTTTAAAAACTTAAAGTTAAACACTTTCAACAAAGATCCTGCACCTTTTAATAGAAAGTCTAGGTGACAGTTCAAAGAATATGCTCAGATACTGTGGGATGAGACAATGCTCTATAGGCCTTGTAATATATATATTACCATAATATATATTAATATATATATTAAGAATTATTATATTTATATAATATATATAGTTATATAGTAGTAGAATATTATGACTAAGACACATTTTAATAAGGTCGACTATATTTTGCATTTTTAGCTCAGGGAACATTTTGCCGTGTTGGCATAAGGCCAGAGCATACTACTGCATCACACATTGCCTTTGCTAATTTAAACACCTTTACAGTGTTAGTATCCTCTGACTGGCCAAAGCATACATCATTATTTCCTTTGTGGAAAAAGATCTTTGAAAACCTATGCTTGCCTGAGATCCTAAGATTACATGCTATGTCTGGCTCTATGGCTCCCAGTATACACCTAACTAGTGTTTTTGTCACCAATATTTTAATGATATGTTCTTACACATTTATTGCATCATATATTTTCTGCCATGCTGCTTCTGTATTTGGTGATGTGTTTCCTTTCTTTAACAAAGTGATTGTTTAGTTGGTGTGGGAAAATAATCTATTCTCTCATTCACCGTCACATGTCATGGCTGATTATATTTCGTGTGCATTCGACCCTCAATTAGCAATGTCTGGATTAGCCTGTTGCACAAGCAAGGCTTTTTCAAATCAGCATTATATTTATTAGCCTGCTTCATGGAATATCCCCTAATGCATAACAGAAAAAAAACAATAATATTGTATTTTGTAGTACTACCATTTTTTCTTATTTCATCAAACAACTGTTATATGCTATTACTACTGCTAGTAAAGATGTAAAAAAAATGCATTTGCACCACTATAAATATATACAAATACGCGCCGCCATTTTATTAGGAACACCTGCACATCCATCCATTCATTGTCTATACCCGCTTTATTCCTAATTAGGGTCACAGGGGTCTGCTGGAGCCTATCCCAGCACACATAGGGCGAAAGGCAGGGGTACACCCTGGACAGGTTGCCAGTCCATCGCAGGGCCACATATAGACAGACAACCACACACACTCACACTCAACCCAGGACCTTCTTGCTGTGAGGCAACAGTGCTAACCACTAAGCCACCGTGCTGCCCCTGCACATTCATGAAATATTTAATTACCCAACCATGTGACAGCAATACATAAAATCATGCAGATACATCAGAATAGAAAAAGAGATAATCAATTAAATTTGAGAATCATTGTATTGGCTTGCAGTATGTCCAGTTTTGCTGAGTCTGTGCACACTGTAGCTTCAGGTTCCTCTTCTTGGCTGACAGTAGCTCCATCTACCTCAAGAGGTTTGACAAAAGAGTATCTTTATTCTGATATGTTTTTTCAACTCAACATAGATATAAAGAGTGGTTATTTGAGTTGCCATCACCTCTCTCTGACCAAAACATCTGATTTTGTCATATTTAATGGGTTGGCTTTAAGAATCAAACAAGGTCCTTCTGATTTAAGAAGTATGTGAAATACACTTTCAAATGTACCTTTCTCCATGGGGTAAACTGTAAAGCTACTTAGTGAGATTAATAATTAGTTTTTTAGGCATGCAAAAAGCTAGACTCTGCATGAATCAAGTGAATTGTGAATTTCAACACAAAGTCTCTTTGCTGATACAATAGTAATGTTTTTAGTATGGGAATGTAGCCATAGTTTATAGGTCATATGCGTAATACCCTACTGAAGAGATGGTCCAAAGCTGCAAAAAAAACTTACAGGGACAGAGAATTTCAGATATTTAAATAAGTAAATTGATGTAGCAGTTGCAAGTGGCAAGAGATCATATTCCAGTGTAAGGACTGTGCTAAACATTATATTTTATTTTGTGCAATGTATTCAAAAAAAGTAAAAAATTTATATTTCAAACATTTGCATTGTCAGGCAAAGCAATCTGAATTTGGGGTGTTCGGGGATTTCAGCCTGTATTTGTTCCCCAGCATTTTGTTTGATTTATTTATGTAAGTACCAACTGTGGGAGTGCGATACTACACCTGGTGTTGGTATGAAAGTGTATATAAAGGGTAACATGCCAATCCTACTCTGCATACCTTTACCAGTTCCAACATGATCACAGAATTTCTCTTAAATGAGGAATGCTCGATCATTTTTGTAAAGCACAAACACAGCTACTAAGGAAAGAGTCTTTTAATCGAAGCTACACATTAAGGAAAAAATCAGATGGAATATCAATGATCAATATTTTGTATATTTTTTTACATCTGGATTTTATCTATATGCAGGATTTGTTGCAATTAAAGAATAATTTTAGGGCTGACAAAAGATAAATTTACAAATTCACAACTTAATACATACACTGAAAAAGAAAAAAAAAAACAAAATCTGGCTTTTCTTTTATTTATTGCAAAATAATAAAAGCAAACTTTTAATTTTCTACAGTAAATCTATGATATTTTCCATGTATCTATGTTATAGCTATAACAATGTTTTGAGCACAAAACAGAGTAATGTAAACTTGTACATTATTCACACACCAAATGAACAATTTCTGCAGTTTCCTGAAAATATCTAGTATCCAATAACAAGGTATACTTCTGCATCCATGTGTCTGTGTACATGCAAGAGTCTGTGTGCACAAGCAGTCACCTGGGCCTCCATCTTCATACTTGAATATAATGCGTCAATTAGCCAACAAACTTGCTCATGTTAAGAATTTTTAAGTCAGGGTCAAATTAAGTCAGTTAGCTTATTAAGATGAACTCATTATTTTAGCTTAGTTATTTTGCATACTCTTGATTTTCTCAGTTGTAACACTGAAATGTAGACCTCTCACATTTTGTCAAGGTAAATGGAGGATGTTTTGAGTGTATCCATGTGAAATAAACTCCATCCATTTATGTTTGACAATGTTTGCTAGTTTTAGGTTACAGTGACTGTCCATAGCATGTAGTGAACATCAGTATTACTAGTATTATTAGGAATATTTCAACCTGAAAATTTTTTCCTGTCAAACTATTTTTCCCTTAAATTTTAAATGGTTTGAACTTTTTATATAACTGCACTTTTTCCAGTAGACAAAAGCGTGAAAATGACTGAATAGAGAAGGTCAACAACGCTGTGTAAAATCTACACAGTCAAGCCTGTCCAGGTAGAAACTGGGGTAACCACAGGCAAGTACAAAAGCCTCTCATTTGTTTTAGCTAAAAAGACTATATAGGCAGGAGTGCATATTCCTCCTCAGGGTGGCATTCTGCAATGGGGCTGTTAGGTGGGAGTCAGGTTGCAGATCTCCTTCGCAATGTCTTTCAAGATTCAGAAAAGTTCTGGTGTGAGTTGTGATCACCATTTTGTTTGCTCCTCTTCTCAATATCCTCAGTGTTTTTCATTTTTTGTGACCATTCATTCCCAGAATTCCCAAAACACATCTCTATCATGTCTTCTATTGCCTCTTCTGTGTCAACAAAGTTCTCCTCGTCCTCTTGCCTCATCTCTGGATCTGGGTGTAAATGTTCCAGGACCAGCTTGTTGGGTAATGGCACTGAAAACTTTTTAGAGATGTTGTGGAGAACACAGCAAGCACTGACAACGCGAGCTACATGCTTGAGATTATCAGCCAGCACAGCTCCAAGATTATGCAAACAACGGAAGCGGGTTTTCAAACAGCCTAGGACATGTTGAGAGGATTTCCAAACCTGAGAATGAGCAGAGTTGAAACGTGTGGCAGCATCGACCTTGATCCGGGAGCTTTTCACAGGGCTCAGCACATGCTTAGCTTTAGACAGACCTTTACCACCTGCAGATATAAGGATGAGGGTTAGGTCAGAAATATATAGCTTTTTTTGGACATCAGTGGTGCATGATCTTGACTTTAAGGTGTAAAGCCCTAAATGGTTGTTTTTCTGTTTAAATAGCGTACTGAGTTATTTATCATTCATTCAATCATTTTGAACCACTTCTTGAAGTTCATACACAAATATTTAAAAATTCCATGATGTACAGTTGACTGAGTAGTGAAGAATGAGCTTATAAAGACATTAATCCATTAAAGCAACTGCCAAATTCAGAGATCAGAGTGTAAGTGACAAAAAGACCTGTCAGAGAGCTAGCAAGGAATGAGTCTATGTCAACAGCAAAGGAAGTCATACGCCTAGGATAAGGACTAGTTCATTTCATCTTACCATATCTTTCCTTTAAGTCAACTAGGGTATCTATTTCCAAAAGAAGTCATTTTCAATTAAAAAATCTGATTTATAAACACTGATTTATAGAAAATGGCATTGCTTTTAATTAAACTTTAATCAAAAGCTTGGGTAGCCTTCCACAGGTTTTACACAGTACTGGAATTTTTGCCCATTCCTCCTGGCAGAACGGGTCAGTTAAATTTATCACCCTTGTGCAGACAAGCATTTTTAGTTCAGTCTACATGTTTTTTTTAAGAATCAGATATAGGTCAGGGCTTTGTGGTGGTCACTCACTATACTTTAACAATTTAATAGTTTCAATTTATTTTCTTTAAAACATTTTGTTAAAACTACGGAGGTATTCTTGGGATCTAAAGGTGAAATAAATCTATTTGTAATTAACAGTTTTAAAGTCATCTCTGAAGTAGACACTCTACTTCATTTTCCAAAAGAAATGTATGCTAACATGAAATGTGTGGAGTTGTGAAAAGAGTTCCTTTTTTGATCCTTCCTTGTAGAGTTTCATCAACAGAGAAATTAGATTGGTTGCTATGTTCAGTAACTTTAAGATAAGACCAATAATTAAGTCCAAAATTTAACGATTTTTTAGATAGAAAAAAAAAAATATGATTTTTTTAGATAAATATAATTTATTTACTTATTTATATGTACATACACATATACACACACCAAACAGCCATAAGATTAAAACTACCTGCCTCTTTGTCATGTTCCTCAAACCATTCCTGAACAATTTTTGCAGTCTGGGGTGTACTTAGTTTGCAACTATATTTAAGTAGGTTGTATGTGTGACAATAACAGCCACATAATTGCCACGACCCAAGATTTACCAGCAGAACACTGCCCAGATCATCACACTGCCTCTGCTGGCTTGCCTTCTTTCCATATTGCATCCTGGTGCCATCTCTTCCCCAGGTAAATGACACGTACACACCCAGCCATCCACATGACGTAAACAAAACCGTGATTCCTCAGACCAGGTCACCTTCTTCTATTGCTTTATGCACCTTCTTCTGTTGCTTTACAGTTCTGATGCTCCTGTGCCCACTATAGGCAATACTGGTGGTTGACTGGGGTGAACACTCTGGTCTGCAACTATGCAGCCCCATGTAAAACAAGCATTGATGTCCTGTGTGTTCTGACACAGTACTGTGCTCTTTCTATCATAGATACCATTACCTTTTTCTGCAATTTGTGTTACAGTAGCTCTTCAGTAGGATCATGCCTAGATGGGCTAGCCTTCACTGCCTATGCTATGCCTATTCAATGGCTTGTTCACCCATTCAGTTCAATTCAATTTTATTTGTATAGTGCTTTTAACAAAGAACATTGTCTCAAAGCAGCTTTACATAAGAAACAACATAAGAAAACAAACATATAAACAGACAAACAGTCCAAGATGTTATCCCAAGTGAGCAAGCCCGAGGTGACTGAGGCGACTGTGGAAAGGAAAAAAACCCTTAGATGGTATGAGGAAGAAACCTTGAGAGGAACCAGACTCAAAAGGGAACAGTCTGCTGGGTGACAGCGGAGAGTGTGATTATATTGTGCATTTATGTGTAGTCTGTTGTGTGATGCCGATACAGCATGTACCCATGACCCTGTCCCCGGTTCACCCGTTGCCTCAACAGTTGTCAAGCTGCTTTGACATAATGTCCACTCTTAAAAGCACTATACAAAAAAAAAACTAAATTGAAAGTCACTTAGATTCAACACATCAACTTTGAGAACTGACTGGTCACTTGGTGCAATGTTATTCACTTCGCCTGTCAGTGGTTTATACTTTTATGGCTGATCAGTGTGTGTGTGTGTGTGTGTGTGTGTGTGTGTGTGTCATACTCACAAATGTCAAAAACTCTCCAGCTCACTATGGGCTTTCAATGCCCTTGTTGGACATATTTGTGCATCCAATTTGTATTTTTAGGTGATCTACTCACCCAGGATCCAGGTCTGCCCATGCTGAAGTCTGTTAAACTCTTGACAAATATCTGAGCTTTCCCAAACGGTCTGTTCCTGAGTTCCTCCAGGACAACACTGTTCAACACTCAGCAGATTTCCATCCACATCACTGATGATCTGCACCATTACTGAATGGAAACCCCTGGTGTTAAGGAAAAGACTCTCCTCAGCTGGACAAGGGGTCACATGGACATGTAACCAAGTCAACACTCCCACCACATTTGGAATGCCACTTATATCTTTAAACCCCTTTGCAACTCCCATGCGATCGTCGTAAGTGCCAGGGAAAGTAATGAAGTGAGGGCACATGTCCTCCAGGACCTTAGACACCTTGTTGACCGCGTCGCTCGCGCTTGCGTGCTCCAATCCCAACGCGTCTGTGATTTTCCTCGGGAGAAATCCATGCGCGTAGAAATATAGTGCGGCAAGGGTCATTGCTTCAATGGAAGCGGAGTCGCCACTGGGTCTAAACACGTCCTTTTTCATGCGCGCTTTAACGCAGTCCACTATAAACGTCAGACACTGGCGAGTGAAATGAAAACACTGTGACAAAAAGTAGTCATCGAAGATGTCCAGTCGACTTACTGACTCGTTGCTGAGCTGACCTGTGCCTCGGGGGTTCGTGCTAATGCCACTACTGTCGCTGTGAAGAGTTTTAGGAGTCGGGTCATTACACACACCTCTGTACAAGTCCTCCTGAACAGCGAGCCACACTGCCCCGGGGTAGGACATGCTGACAGACAGGTGAAGAAAGTACTAACTAAAGTGATCTAAACCCCGAACTGGACCCGAACACCAGACAATCAGTCCGGTAATACACTAACGTAAAACATTTCGAGCTATTTAGGTATTAAAGAGCTTTTGATAGATGTTGAATACAGTAACTGTGTAAAGCCTCATTTCTGTTCCACTCGCTGAACCTAATAATTAATCACAACAAAAACGTATAGAGGCAGAGTGGCATGAACAACAATAGGGAAATTAGAACATTTTACTTCCTGTGGAATTCCACAGGATGTTGTCAAATTAAAAGTTTCATAAACACAAGAATAGGTAGAGCTTGAGAAAATAGTTATAATCAAACAAATGAAAAGAAACATAAAATGGTGTAAAGAAATTATTTTTGCCATAAGCGTCTGCTTCTTTAAGGATTGTGTCACGATACAAGGTGTATATGAATAAAAGTTGCAGCTGGAGTGTATTCAAGATGCCATAAAGAATTTTTAAGCATCCTTCCTTGCTCATTAATAAACCAGTATTACATGGAGTCTGAAGTTGCAAATGAATAAACTTTACAATCGCACTGCAACCACCAAGTGAATATCACAAAAAACTGGAATACCTGAAAACTAAAAATTCGGTCCATTCCTGATTACATGAAGCACTGCTGAAAAATTCAGAAAAAAAGGGCAGTTTGTCACATTTAGCATATCCCAAGTGTGGAGGCTATAAAATAAATAAAATAATTTCAGTCCAACAACAAGAAAGACAAAATCGCTGTGCTCAAGCAAACTTTAAAGACAATAATGAATCGAGAAAGAACCTACCTTACATCTGCTACATGTTATTATGGGGGCTCAAGAAGCTTCAGACAATATTGATGCCTATGCCATAGACCTAAAGGGCAAAGACTGTGAGTTCAACCAGATAATTCAATTCAATTCAATTCAATTCAATTTATTTGTATAGTGCTTTTAACAATGGTCATTTTCTCAAAGCAGCTTTACAGAAGTATAGAAACAGAGAAAAGAAAAAAAAAAGTTAAATAACTATTTTAGATAAGACTGTGACCATGTAAGAGGCAGACTTCGAGGGACAGAGCACACATTACCTAAATCTGTTGATATTTGACATGATAGTGAGTCACTTCTATCCAAGTAAAAGTACTCAGTGAAGAAATAGACATAAATAGAAGTGGAAATAGAAACTCGCCAAATGTGACAAAGAAGTCACATTTAATGTGGACAACGGAGAAAATGCAATGTTCCTTTAAGATTATTTGAAGATTTTTAACTTTACTTAAAGGAGAAACAGAATAAATTCATCTGCAAGTTTCTTACCTACTTTGGCCAGCAGATGTCGCCATTGGACCAGAAAGTGCTGAAGTGAGTCCAAGAAAGAAAAAAAAATTCCAGATCATAAATCAGGATGCACCTACAACAGCAGGAAGAATATCGTGTCATACATTAATGAATGATAAAAAAGAGTACATGATAAACCACACAGGAATATGATCACAGACTATAAAACTCCCACAAAGAAAAACAGAGTACACACTTGGACCAATGGACTCAAACCAGGTGATGAGAAAGAGAGAGTTTCCAGTTACCACAACCAAATGTCAAACAAGCTCTACAGAGTTTTCTGAGAATGCTACAATATCTTTCCAAGTTCATTACCGATTTGTCAGAAATAAGTGCTAAAAAAAAAGCTCCTTAAAATGACAGATCTGGGGTAGTGAAAAAGAGAGAAGCTTTCAAAAGCTGAAAATACTGCATTAAATGCACCAGCAGGCTAGATGTCCTCTAGTTTTGTCTGTAGATGCTAGCTATGACAGAACAGAAGCAGTCTTACTGCAAGATTAAAGACCAGTAGTGAGAGGATAACAAGTACTCACAGTGCATACATCAAAGCACATACAGAAGACTTGCTTAAAGAGTTGGAGGGCAAACTGCATCACACCTCTGCTGCTATGTCAACTCAAATAGAGTACATTGTATCTCAGTGTGCTACAAGAAACACTCACATAAACATTCACTAAAAAAAAGAACCATTACTATCACTCACATTGCCAGGAATTCCATTGGCGAAGATAGCTACTGGGATATTCCAATGGGTCTGAGTACTTATTACTCCAAGTTTCCACAAATTGCAAAACTGAGTGAACTGAGAAGCAAATCAGCTTGTCAATCAAGTTGGCAAACTAAAAGGACTGTTCAAACAATCAAGAACATATTCGGAAAGTCACAAGTTGAGAAAGGCAAAGGGACAAACACAGACTTCCAGGTGATGAAATGAGAATATAACAAAGGCAGGTGTGGAATCCAGCAACTGTTCTGGATTTGACTAAAGTGAAAGTATAATATATTATTTGATTGATAAAGATTTATGTCCGTTTTGTGTGTTTTGCTCATCTGTTTCTTACAAGTCCACATGAAAAAAGGCATATATATTTTTCCATTACATGCTTTATTGAAAGTGATGAAATCAAAAAAAGACAAAAATACATGAAAGGATTCACCCATCTTGCATTATGTTGTATACAATGTTCTGATCTTTCCAGCACATGATCTGACATTTTTACAGTACTGTTTGAATAAGAATTTTATTCCAAGTGTGTTGTGTGTAACAGTACACTGATTTTTGACAATTTACTGATTGTCAGATGTTTACTTCCCAGCAGATTGGGCATTTTTTTTAAACAAAATAAGAAAAAAACAAAATGCATTAACATTAATTAAACATTAATTTATAGGCATTAGTGATGCATCAGTCAGCCACCATTGATGACATACACCGTGTAACACAGTGAACACTACACAGTTGCTGCACACAGTCTGAAAATCTTCCTTGGAGATTGTACTGAATGCAAATGAAAGCATAGCAACATACTCAGTGACTTCTGCATAGTCACAGTCAGTGTCGGCATTAGTGTATCATCAGGGTTCAATCCATCAGATGAGTTTGTAGCCAAGGAAACTCATTGCAGTCAGCTTGAACTTGCATTTGCCTTCATTCAGTTTCAGACCAGCTTCACTAATACTGTGCAGAATAGCTTTGAGGTTTGCAGTGACACTGGCTGGCTTCAGATGAGCCATGGATAAACACATTGTCCAAGTTGCACTGTACACCTTCAATGCCTTTTAGGATCATTGTCATCATGTGTTGAAAAACAGATAGGGCCAAACACAGGCCGTAGGGTCAATAGGCTGCAAAACTGATATAGGCCTCATGAGTAGTAAGGACAGTAGGTCTCCTGCTCTGATCATGTAGCTATACCTGGTAATGTGTTTTAAAGATTAGAAGTAGAGAGCATTACTGACCCATATAACTCTTCAGTAAGTGGTAAAGAATAGCTATCTGGCACTGCTGCCTGGTTGGGCTTTTATACTGTATGTCAATGTATACATGGTGTTTTTTATTTATTAATTTTTGTAAACACTATGGGGAAAAGCGACTTCAACTCTTCCAGTCTAATCTAGTGTCTCAGTTTTCCATTCAACTCTTCTGACTGCGTGAGTTTTGTTTAACAGGCTTGACCCCTAGGTGGATCTTTACTTTGTCTACGAATTTTTTAGCTCAACCAAATCCAGGAGCAGTTGATACAGAAGTAGCTCTCTCTGATGTAGTGCTGGATGGCTGAAGCATTTCTTACAGGTTCAATCATGAATCACTTTAATTTCATTGTCTAATGTTTCACTTAGGTCGCATTCAATGAGGGGTTCCTGATTTTGTTAGGTTAAACTCACCAACAAAAGTCTTTCCATAATATCAAATTCACTTTATATAAATAAATAAGTGATATAAATAAATAAATAAGTTTATTTCTCACATACATAATCATACACAGTACAGCATATAGAGAAATTATAAGGATAAAAGTAAAAATAAATAAATAAATAAAATAAGAAAAAATATATTTAAAAAAATAATAATACAGAGAGTAGAATTTTAATAAAATTACACCTCAAATAGAATTAAAAATAGAGTTTCCCTGACTCAACAGAGAGAAGACTTCATTGTTCGGTTGGCTGAGGTCTTTCAATATCTTCCTGGCCTTAGTCCAGCACCACCTGCTGTAGATTGACCGCAGGTGAGGGAGTTTGATGTGGATGGTATGCTCAGCTGATTGTACCACCCTCTGGAGAGCCCATCTGTTCAGCTCTTTAGCATCTAAGGTGGTAAAGATGCTGCCAGAACTTCCTCACCCGGCTGTTGATATGACAGAACTGTGACAGGACCATGACAGGTCCTGCATGGTGTGAATATCCAGGTATCTGTCCACTGCCTCCCCTGGGGACCTGTCCATTTAAGTCACAGTGATTTTGTCCTTTGAGTAGTTCAGGGGGTACATGAATGATTGGCTACTGTCAAAACATTTAATAATGAGACTTATGCCAGAATGTTAAGAAACTGTCAAGAACTGCCATAATGGTGAAAATAACAGGAGATAATTCTCTCTCTCTCTCTCTCTCTCATTTAAAAAAATGCACAAAGAACCAGAGCAAGACAAACCTACAGTAGGCCAGTATACTTTACATACCAAATCTACCAATCTCCTGAATTATATTGTCTAACAGCTCCCTCATGGCAAGCAGGTAGGCCAAAAAGGACAGTCATCAAAACTTGTTAGCATAAGAAATAACAAGATGTTGAATTAATGTAACTGCATAGAGTAGGTGATAAATAATTGGTGTGACATGAACACAAAGGAGTAATGTTACGCCAAGCATGTTACAGGAAAACTGATAAGCCGGCTTTCATCTAAAAAAAAACCCCAAAACATTGTTTTTTAAACACTGTTTCCCTCACAACTGACTACTAAATCTTATGTCTGCTAAAGCAGTTATTTACAGGTTTGCACAGATAAGCCAACCTGTACAGCATGGATGCATGTGTGTATTTATTCATTTTTCTGTCTTAATTCTTTACTATTCTTTCTATTCTTTTCTTTATTTTTCATATTCATTAATTAATGGCAATAGTATTAAAGGACTACGATTCACAAAAAATCCTCAGACCTTGAGGACCAGTATGCTCTAGTCTATGCAAAGTTAAATGATAGAATGGGGAGTATTTAAATTACATGGCCGTAAATGGCTTTTATTTTGATATCGAAATCGATTGACTATTTCTGGCTTCAACAGTCTAAATCTCCTCACTAACTTTGGACCAAAGGTTTTCTGGTTAAAATCTAATTCCAAACGCTTGGATGTCTGTTGTTTTAAAGGTTAACAATTTTTCTAAAACACGATTAATCTCATGATCACGATTTATTTGTAGCCGTTTGCTCATTGCCGGCTTTAGCGGAGATTTATAGATTCAGTATACAGACTGAGGGAGCAGAAAGTGACAGATTTAGAATCAACTATCTCACACGATGCTCTATAAGTTTCCACGGCCATCCTTCCTTATTAGTAAGTCTAAACAAACATTTAAACAAGGATTTTTAACATATCGGCATTTAGTTATAAACTTAAGGTTTTCTCCGCATACAGATTTTTTTCTGACCGGAAGAGCTGGACTACATGACCGCTGTATTCTTGGTACAGGAAAGCGCTTCCGGAGCTCCGGGTGCACTTCCCATCAGCATCCTACATCAGGTAATAAGTTACGATAACAAGCTCTACCGACAGGGGGCAGTGCATAACTTTCCAAATAGAATTGTAAGCCTGGCTGTAAAAAAAATCCTCGATTACAATGCAGGTTTTCTTTATACTGTAGATTTATTTGCAACTTATCAAGTCCAAATATCAATCAGTCTTATTGACTGGGAATATAGTTCACACTCACCATCTGCTTCATTAGGAACCTGCACACCTGCTCTGTTACACAGTTATCCAGTTCTTCAAGCATGTGGCAACAGCGCAAGATATAAAGTCATACAGATCAAGTGCTTCAGTGAATATGAACGTCAAGTATCAGAATAAGCAAAAGTGTGATCTCGATGATGCTGATCTTGTCATGGTTGTTGGTGCCAGACAGTCTGGTTTAAGTATTTAAGGAACTGCTGATCTCCTAAGAATGGACAGTTCAAGATTTGATGAACTTTTGATGTTGAGGACAGTCAGCTCTTTATTATGCTTTACACCCATGGTGAGCAGAAAAGCATCTCAGAAAGAGCAACATGCCAAACCTTGAGGTGGCTGGGCTACAACAACAGAAGAGCACAGTGGGTTCCAGTCCTGTCAGTAAAAACAGGAATCTGAGGCTGCAGTAGACACAGTCTCACCCAAACATGACAGACTGGATAAAGACAAGGTGACATTTGTCAAATCAACAACTGTCCCAGTCCCTGGATTTGTGCAGTTTCTGAAATAGTCAAATCAGTCTTTCTGGCACCAACAGCTATTATACAGTCAAAGTCACTGAGATCATATTTTTTCCTCTATTCTGATGTATGATATTAAGATTAAGATTTGTATCTGAACAATTTTATGCATTGTGCTGCAGCCACATGATTGACTGATGAGTGTGTGTGCACACATAGGTGTTTCTAAAAAAAAAAAAAAAAGTAGACAGTGGGTGTACACCTATAGCTAACTGCTAAATCTGTAAGAAACAGAAATGGTTCTTGAGGACCACTGTCCTAATCTAAACCTTACTAAAAAAAAAAAAAAGAAGAAATGTATAATGGAAAGTTTACTATTTCATTAATTTCCAGAAGAAATCTCTTAAGTGGCCCATTGATGATTAAAAAAAGCCAGACAAAATTTTTCAGATTGGTGAAATGGCTAACTAAAACATTTGCTAATTTTACTTACAGTGATAATGATGATGCTATATTGTTGTGCTGACTGTGCAGCTCACTAAGTCGTGTGGTTACTCATTTCTGTGACTTCAGGTCAGACAGTGGTTGTTGAAAAGCAAGGTCCAGTGCTCACTGTGGGAATTAATAGGCCAGAGGTGCGTAATGCAGTGAACCAGGAGACATCCCAGCGGTTATTTGAAGAATTTTCAGCCTTTGAACAAGATGATACCTTGAGTGTAGCTGTGCTACATGGAATAGGTTAGTGTTGTTCACCTGAAATTGCTTTGTTAATGAGCCTATAATTATACTGATGAATATCACCAATTTTCTTGTATACATGCATATATATTTTTCCTTGTAAACATGAACATATATATTTCTTTCTTTTTTGTGTTTATTCTCATTTATTGTGCTTTTTTTATTTTTTCTGCTTTTTTTCAGGAGGGAATTTTTGTGCTGGTTATGATCTTAAAGAACTCTCTCAGGATTCCAGTTCCCTCAAACTGGAGCAAAATGTTACCCAAGGTCCTGCACCAATGGTAGGAGGAGAAACATAACCTTGTTCCTTTTTCAGATTTAAGTATTTAAACTACAGCCTTATAGGAATACTTCATTAGATACGCTGGTTAGTTGTGTATCCGTAGTTTGACTCTTTGGTTTTATTTATTGTATCTTTTCAACAATTATTATTAACTCTAACTGGAAAGGTTTATCAATTATTCATTTGCCCGAGCTGTAATTGCCTAGTGTTTGTACTAGCTACATATTCTACGCACAGATACCATGGAGAAAACGCTGAAAAGCACACACGAAAGAAATGGTTTAAAAGAGATTGAGTAACAAATGAAATACATGCACTGTCCACTGTATTAGGCACATTATTGCAATTAGTTAATCATCCATTCATGTGGCAGCAGTGCAATGCAAAATTCATGTGGGTACATGTTAATGTTCACATTTCTGAAATACTCAAATCACCCCATTTGGCACCAACAACCATTTATGTCAAGTCAGAGAGATCCAATTTTTTCCTCATTCTGATGTTTGATGTGAAAATTAACTGAAAAACAGATTAAAACTTTTCAACTGAGTTTACACATTGCAATGCTGCGACATGATAAGACAGACTCTTGCATATGTTGCATCTGTCATTAATTCTAACAGCTGTAAAGCTGTCCATATTTACCCATATACTAAATTTACTGTTTGAATCACTTTTCAATGGATTGTCTACTTTGTTTGCTTGAAGGGTCCCTCTCGCCTGAGGCTATCAAAGCCACTGATTGCAGCAGTAAGTGGTTATGCTGTGGCAGGGGGGTTGGAATTGTCCCTGCTAGCTGATCTCCGGATTGTGGAAACCAGTGCCATATTTGGGGTTTTCTGCCGCAGATTTGGTAAAAAAAAACAAAAAAAAAAAACATTTGACTTGATTTCCTCTTTTTTAGTGGGTTTTATTTATATACAGCTCTGGAAAGAAAAAAGAGACCACTGCAAAATAATCAGTTTCTTATGTTTTTTTCTTACAGGTGCATGTATTGGTGAGATGAACAGTTTTGTTTCATTTTTTTGTGAACTGCTGACAATATTTCTCCTAAATTCAAAATATAACTATTGTTATTTAGATTGTATATTTAAAGGAAATGACAACACATCAAAATAACCCAAGATCATGCAGTATCTGCAGAGCTTTAATAACTCAAATAAAACAAAATGCAAATAATTTGTAAACAAATTGTGTTAATGCTTTGGCTAAATAACATTAAGAAATCAGTATTTGGTGGAATAACCCCGATTTACATGCGTTTTGGCTCCATGCTCTCCACCAGTTTTTCACATTTCACATTGCATCACATGACATTCCAGAAGTTTTCAGTAGGGTTCAAATCTGGAGATTGGGCAACGGTCTCTTTTTTTTTTTCTAGAGCTGTATATGTATATATATATATTAACTGATTGTGTATATAGGAACTGATTTTGCAACATGTTATTTATTCTTTAAACCTAGCATTAGAAGAGATTCTATAAGTCATCATGTAATCCGACCAATGTCTTCCACAATGCTCCAGACCATCTCACAAGACCTCCTGCCCTTCATCACTATGATCATTGATGGCTCCATAACATCTGTTCATTCACCAACTACTTGCAAAAAACCTGCTCTGGATCCCTCAGACATCAGCAGACTGATATCACTTCTCTTTTTTTCTTTCTAAAAATGCACTGGTTACAGTCAAATTTGTAACTCTTTCACAGAACAACCTCCAAGATCCCAACCAGTCTGACTTCAATGTGGCACATTCCACAGAGACTACCCTTTTGGCTGTCACAGAAAAAATCTACATGATGCTGGTTCAGCCAGTTGACCCTTCAGCAGCATTTGACAAGACTCTCCTTTTCACCAATCATTCATATCAGGTGGCAGGGATTGACATCTGCTCCATGTATACTCTCCATTGGTGTCCTCTTCATCCCAGGTGATTCATCCCCATGTCAGTGTCTTGGAATCTTCCTGGACAACTTGGTATCTCCCCTTCGGCCACTGCATGCAACCTTGGGGTAGCCATGGACAATCAACTGTCCTTTTCCTTGCATGTTGCTAATTTGACACACTCCTGTCAGTATCTCCTTTACAATATCAGAAGGATTTGGCCATTTTTATTAACAAATTCAATACTGGACTACTGCAACTCACTCTTTGCAGGTCTACCTCATTTGACACAATTCAGACTCTACAAATGATCCAAAATGCAACTAAGCAATTTGTTTTTAACCTTCCAAAATTCTCACACATTACTCCATTGTTGTGCTCCCTCCACTGGTATCCAGTAGCTACCCAAATCAGATTTAAAACACTGATGCTTCCCTACAAAGCCAAAAACAGTCCAGCACCCTCTTACCTCAAAGCTCTTATCACTTCCTAAACTGCACCACAATCCCTCAGATCTTCAAGCACTGCTCGACTAGTCCCACCATCTCTAAGGGTTTAAGGTAGGTATAGATCAACATTCTTCTCTGTTGTGACACATAAGTGGTGGAATGCACTTCCCCTAAATGCAAGAACAGCCAAGTCACTGGCTGTCTTCAAACAACATGTGGATATCTCTTCCTGAAATTCCTAAACTTGTTTTGTGTAAAATTAAATAAATATAATAATAATAATAATAATAATAACAACAACAACAATAATAATAATAATAAATTGTTTTCTGTGTGCTATTCTTGCTGTATTATCTCCCAACAGAGATTTAGATTGTTGGTATTATTAATCTATGACCTAGTGGACCAGTATTGATGTATTTATTGACAGTGACTCAAAAGCACTTTTGTACATAACTCTGGATAAGAGCATCTGCCTCATCTCATCTGTGGTGAAGAGCAGGGATTCTGTTTGGTTTCTAGGGGTCACTGAGGCCTGGTAGGTTCATTTGTGGATCTCAGTCTAGTGATCTCCAGGTGGTGGGTGATAATCCAAAGTACACCAGGTCTCATCCCTCCGCATGTCACCACCACCACCACCACCACCACAGTAAGCCATGAGACTGCTGTGGATTTCACCACTTGTAGACTATGGCGCCAACTTTGAACTGCTCTTGTGGTGGTCAGTTTTGCCATCAGATCTTCATCAGTGAAGTGAAGGAATTAGTGTCAAATCTTTAATGAGTTCAGTAATTACACTAACCTATAAGTTGCTCAGGAGCTCTTGGTTGCAAAACTCTACTTGACTATAGTATATAAAGGACATTTTTTCTCTCCAGTGTCACCCAAATAAGGATGGATTCCCTTTTGAGTCTGGTTCCTCTCAAAGTTTCTTCTTAATATCATCTCAGGGAGTTTTTCCTTGCCACAGGTGCCTCAGACTTGCTCATGAGAGATAAATAAATATAAATTTAATTTTCAACTTTTTTTAAAAAATTTTCTTCTATGTTTCATGTTTCTTTAAAAAACTGTTATGTCCACTGATAAAATTCTGAAAATTTAAAATTGAAACTCAGATTGGCTACCCTCATGCTCTCTATTAATTATACTGTTTAAACACTTTCAATTTTGTGCACTAGCACAAAGAGGCCTAGTGCTTCTTTTTGCTTTCAATACAAAATCAGCAACTTCTGCTTCAGAAAATGGCTACCCATGTTTTTGTAACACCCTGGCAGCTCTTTGCAAACATTTATGCTCTTTTTTATATTATCTTATTTGCATGATCACTTAATTAATTAACACACGTTATGTTGAATATGTTGAAGCTCTGCATGATCTATATTGTGTTCAGAATAGGTGTGTTTGTGTATTTGTGTTTTCAATTCATTTTTCAACAAAAGATCCTTCAGCAAAAATACTATCAGACTCTACTCTTCTGTTGTCTTCCCACCTTTCTAGGTGTGCCACTCATTGATGGTGGGACAGTGCGGCTGCCACAGCTAATTGGTTTGTCTCGGGCTCTAGACCTTATTTTGACTGGAAGACCTGTAGGATCTCAAGAGGCACTAGCATTTGGACTAGCAAACAGAGTGGTGCCAGATGGACAAGGTACAGTATAGTTTTTTAATGTGGCACTGGTTAAAATCTCTGTTAATATTGGATATATAAATCCATTATGTGTGTGTATATATATATATATATATAAATAAATACATTTTTTTAAACAGCATTATGACTAAATCTGTTTTTCACTGTTTGTTGTATTTGCCGCACTAACCACTCAAGTAAACACTGTTCTAATAATGGAACAAAATGGTTGCTTTCATAGGAAAGCAGGAAAAGTAACTAATAAAAAAAAGACATGTCCCCTTCTCTCTTATTTGCTGTTATTGGCTCAAAGAGCATCATGCATATTTTTAAAACATTTTAACGCTGCATGAGGACATCTGTCAATTTCCTGCTTATTTGCTCACCTTGGCGTGGCAAAATTTTGTTTCTTCATGTTCAGGATGACATGGATAATACACAATGGTGTGCAAACAGTTTAATCAGTAGGTGTTTTGTCCTTCATTTTACAGTGTAAAGGGTATGGGTACTGTGAAGAACACTTTAAACCACCATCAGTCTGTTACACACACAGACAGATAACAAAGTTATAGACACTTGTGATATCAATTAAAGTATTTGTAGCATTTTGTAAGAAAATGTTAGTTCTTTAAAGAGTTTATAATCCATTTGTCTATTCATTACTGTAGGTATTCCTTAGTTCACTTACAGGAGATGTTGGCTAGAGTCAATTCATGTCTGATGTCAATTCATATCTGAGATATGGAAACATAGACAAATACAAACATGTTGATATAAAATGGTTAAATCCATTTATATTGGCTGTATAGTATAAAATGTTTATAGATCATTAATGATCCTCAAATCTCTCTCTCTCTCACTCTCTCTGACCCCAACCCCGCCCCTTCTACGATATCTATGTTTCTGTCAAATTTCTTTCTGTGTGTCAGCCTTACAGGTAGCTGTGGAGCTTGCTGAGCAGATAAGCTCCTTTCCTCAGCTCTGTCTCCGTGCAGACCGTAACTCTGCCTATCATGCATCTTTTGACTCCAGCTCGTTCACCCAGGCCATGCAATATGAAACAGACTATGGCCTGCCAGTAATCACAGCTGAAGCTATCCCTGGGGCAACCAGGTTCAGCTCGGGCACTGGAAGAGGTGGAACATTTTCTTGAAAGACATGATAAATGTTTTATACTCCAAAAAAAAGTGCTAGTAATTAGTCATGTTTGTATTGTATTTGAGAGAAAAAACCATCACAGTTTTGACAAAGGTTTAAATTGAACAGCACAGAGTTTTGGTAGTGATTGTCTTCCTGTGAACAGTCAGCATTTATGATCACTATAAAGCTAACAGAAGAACCTATGTGTTGCAAAAATAATCTTTACAGTTTGAATGTAGTCCAGGATCATGTATTTTATGTTTTTGTGATTGCTGCCCTTTCTATATTAATAAATCAACATACCGAAGCAAAAATTGTATTGAAATTTAGTAGATGCAGGAATTTCAGTGTCACACTGTGCATTGCTGCAATTCTCCTTGAGTTTGACTGTAGAAAGGCTTTAAGTGTTGTAAGTGAATGGTCTGTAGAGTCCTGTGTAGTTGTATAGTTGTATATACAACTGTACTATTCAAATCAGTGGCTATTGGAATGAGCAAATGTGTCTGAAATTGCAACCGAAACAGTACGTTAATTTCCACACATATATCTTTTTCCTTTGCCATTTCATTATACAGTATATATACTCAACTATGAATTTCACCATTGCTGTTCTCTTGATTGCCCCAGCTTTGAGTAAATCAAACTTATTATATCATCCTGTGAAGAGAGATGCATATACATTATCCATTTACACTAGCAGTCTAAAATTCATGTGTGGTCTGCACATAGAGACTTTTACAGATATCATACTGCCTAATAAATATCCACTCCTTTTCAGATATTGAGATTTTGAAAATAACTAAACATACAGGAGGCAGCACAGTGGGGCACAGAGTTGCATTGCCACCTGACAACCCCAGGTTCCAGGGCCCAAGTTACTGTCTGAATGGAGTTTTACTTACAGAATGAATGTGGATTGATGCTGCTTGGCTGGTCATAAATCCAACAGTGAATACAAGTTCCTCTTTTTGGATTTACTCTTGAATGCATTCTAATTACAATTTGCAGAAGCAACATGAATGTAATGAATGCTGAATATTGTATTTAACTTTTTATCATGCCAAACACCATGTGACAGTTATTCAGGATTTTGTTTTGTTGTCGTGAAATTTGAATTCTATAATAAATTAATATAATTATATTGAAATAACAGCATCTATAGTTGGTGTGGGTTTGTGGGTGAAGAACTGATGATCTCCTCATCATGGCACCTGTTAGTGGGTGGGATATATTAGGCAGCAAGTGAACATTTTGTCCTCAATGTTGATGTGTTAGAAGCAGGAAAAATGGGCAAGTGTAAGGATTTGAGCGAGTTTAACAAGCGTGTGATGGCTAGATGGCTAGATGATGTGTGTGACATCAGTGTGATGGCTAGATGACTGGATCAGAGCATCTCCAAAACTGCAGCTCTTGTGGGGTGTTCCCTGTCTGCAGTGGTCAGTATCTATCAAATGTGGTCCAAGGAAGAAACAGTGGTGAACCGGCAACAAGGTCATGGTCGGTCAAGGCTCATTGATGCACATGGGGAGTGAAGGCTGGCTCGTGTGATTTGATCCAACAGATGAGCTACTGTTGCTCAAATTGCTGAAGAAGTTAATGCTGGTTCTGATAAAAAGGTGTCACACAGGTGTTTATAAAGTTATGCCTGATTATAAGGTTATGCCAATCCATGAATAACAAATGTAGAGTACAGACTCATAGGTCACTTTATTAGGATCACCTTTTGATATGCCCAATTATATGGCAGCAGTACAATAACATCATGCAATGTCAGGTTAAGAGTGCAATGTTTTTAGGCAACCATAAATTTTACAGTTAATAACTGTTGTTTGTTTATGGTAAATTACTGTTAAAACATTTAGAAAACCATTTTAATGGAATGTGCTGTAAAAATAACTGCTATAACAGTAAACTATTTTAAAACAACAAACTGTAAATCTAATTACAGTTTATCTCAATGATAAACACTGTGTAACTGTATGATATTACAGTATTGTATTGCAAAGGTCACCTTTACAGTAAATCATCTGCAGATGAAGTTTCCAGAATTTCATTGCAAAAATTATGCAGTACTCAAATAATTACAGTTGGTTGCCATTGACTTTACATCAACAATTACAAAGACATTAACAAATTAAAAAAAAAGCTCATTTTAGAATTCTCGTTTTAGAGTATCATTGACACACTTTACAAAAAAGTGTCTTTACATTTTCACATTTTACATTTTATTGAACTGTGTTGAACTCTTGAAAATACAGCATGAAAAACTACAGTATCTGCTTGCTTTGGCCTCTCAGACAATTAATTATTGATTTGTGATTCATGTGACGCTATCTGTTTTCTTTTTAACCTCTAAATTTGGCACATGGGTTCTATGGTCTATCTATTTTCCATTTCATAAATTTATCACTCCTGACACAGGGTTTTAAATCCACACTGTCCAAGTTACGATTCTATCAATCTACTGTAAACTATCTGGGTTTCACTTTGTCTCAAAGACAGTGTCAACACTCCACTGATCATCATCAGGGTATCCAAGATGTCCTTCCTCCAAAGACATCCTTGGCTTGTCCTTGGCTTTCTGTGCCTTTGTTGATCATTCATCCTTGACTTTGATTAAATGTAACTGACCCCAGGTTGACAGCTGTGGGTGTCCTGGCCCAAAAGTACAGCAGGTCCTACCATCCTGTTGCTTACTTGTCTGCCTTTATGGCTGTTGCCGCTTGGGTGCTGATGGTACAAGCCGCTGAAATTGTATTGTGACATCCTCTCACTTTGCACACCTCCCATCAGGTGCACACAATCCTTCATAACTGCTCTATTCAACATACAACTGCTCAGTGCCATTCAGCTTATGAAGTACACCTGTTACATTTGCTCTTCACTCCATGCTGACTTCCTTGGTCCTTTTCTGCCTTACACTAATGATGTTAACTTATTTGTGGTTTCAACTCGCCACCCTCATTATAACATGCACATTAGCAAAACTGACTGTGATTTACACTTACTCCTGTTATGCATTTAGCTTTATACATGCATCTCTGATTTATTACATGCGTGTCTGCTACCCAAAGAATTCGCTTTAGTAAACATGAAGGCATATAGCACTGATGATTGAAATGCAGTAGCTGGTGTAGTGGAACTTTGGGCTGCCAAAGAGGGCATTTTGTCACGTTTTGTTTCAAAAAGGCTGCTCATTGTACTTTTTTCCACCACTCTTTGTTACCATCTGATATTGACATTATGTTTCTCCAATCCCACACAACACCTGCAGATTTTGAGTTTTGGGCATCTCACTAGTGTATTTTTTTTACTAAAATCTTATATTTCACTGTAGATTTGTGTGTTTTCTACATTACATTGTGACATGTGATATTTGTTATGTATAATGTTTTTGATTTAAAGTAATTCAATGTGTCTACTACAGTGATATACTACTTTGGATTTTTTTTTTTACTGATGCTCTTTGACAGTTTAATTTCTACAAGCTAAAAAATGTTGGTACCCAGAATGTTGCCAGAGCACAGATTTTTAAGCTTTGCTTTTGGTTAGCCAGGACATTTTCTTAAAAAAATAAATAAATAAACAAATAGAAAGTAGAGATAACAGATTACCCCCCCAATAATTTAATCTGACTTAATAATAATAATAATAATAATAATAATAATAATAATAACAACAACAACAACAACAATAATAATAAAAATACAAGAGAAACTATGATATGTAAGAAAACAAACTTTTTTTAACTTATAAATCATCTGACTTTAACTTATAAACTTATTAATTTTTTTCTGTGAATTAGTTTATACATACAGTTCACCCTTTTATTGTATTATCGACATCTTTGGGCATTTTATAGCAAAATTTTATTTATTTATTTATTTATTTTTTAACTTTGGCCTACTTCTAGAACATGAAGCACAGAGAATGCGCATCACATATGCTCTGTCTTTCGTTTTGTTTGTTCTTTTTTAAATCATTTATGAAGCCATTGCCAACGTTTTCGTTTATTATATCGTAATCAAACCATTATCTCGTACAGGTGCCATGTTAATGTTAACATATTTGCTTGTATTTCAATAATTTACTTCTCAACTTCTGAGACAAGTAATTATTAAATTTGAACAACTTTGCCGCCAACTACAGGCGTTGTATCCATTGATTTCACCGTGTTTGGCTGACACACTTTGTGATGGCGTTCATGTGAGTTCAACTCGTAAATACGATCATTCCGACATGACTTGAACGCAGTCTATCCTGTGGGCTCCGGTAGCTCCACCTCTCCACCTCTCATCTTGGGCGGGTGTAGCAGCCGTTATATTGCGTTCTTCCACTGTGCGCAGTTCACCCTGGACCGAGAATGACTTTTCTCCGAACCTGCTTATTGAACTATAATGGAAATTAAAGTCTATTCCTGTCGTGTTATTTTGGAACACATTCTATTGAACCTTCTTATTTTAGAATTAATGTGAGCGTGACACGCTTGAACCACGTCTCCCTCAGGTGTCCCATATTTTATAAGGCAACCATCGCGCTTTGGATTAAATGGATTTGATTTTTAATTAAGGACTTTTCCTGTCCTTGTCTTCTAGAGGATGGTACCTGCTGTGGCGTGAAAAAGATTTTCTCATAAAGAGCCGTGATCAATTCATCCCTCCTCCGGATAAACCTTTATTATTTTCAGAAGTTTGGAAAGTCCACAGTTGCTCACTTATCACGACATACTGGATCTAAAATGAAAAGCCGGTTTGTATTTGCGGGGTTTTGGTGGAGTTCCTATTGTGTGTTGCTTATAGCAGGTAGTAGTTATTTGATTGACAGCACCAGTGAACTACATTCGAGATCCACACACCGGCGTTTACGAACTCAAGAAAAGAGAGAGATGCAGAAAGAAATTTTGTCTATCCTGGGACTGTCGCACAGACCCAGACCTCATCTATGGAATGCCAAATACAACTCAGCACCCCTTTTCATGCTGGACCTGTACAATGCAGTAAACGTCGAAGAAAAAACTAAAGTTGATGGGATTTTGGAGCCTTATAAGTCATTGTTCACAACTCAAGAACCCCATTTAGCCACAATTCAAGACAACGTGTACTTAAATGAAGCTGACATGGTGATGAGCTTTGTGAATTTAGGTAAGCGTAAATTTCCTCTTTTTTCTGCCATGTTTTGAAGTGTTTATTGTTTGGATATAGTCGATGGTTATGAAGGGGTAGTCAGACCCAGAAGTCTGGATGTGGATGTGTTTGGTCAACACAGTAAGACTGTGCAGGTAATTAGGGGCTATACTACTGTAGTCATTCCACCACCTGTCGCTATAAATATAAACAGTTGGTGACACATCATTTATCTAAAACTTTTTTATCTAAAAGTCCCTCCGTCTTTATACTATTATATGCTATTCGTCTTCTATTAATACAGCCAGGAAGGATTTTGGTCTGTTTTATTACTCTGGTGTTGGAACAACATAGGCAGGATGGTCGCTTGGTAGGTCAGGTGTATAAGTTACTCAAACTCTATGACAAAGATGTTGGAGGTGGCATAGGTTCCAAAAGTACCATAAAGGCAAGGCCAATTAAATTTGTTTTTATCATTCATCCAACTATGAATGTGGCACCTTTGGCAGCAGAACACCCTTTTTAGGTAAGCAAAACTACTAGAAAAAATTAAAGTAGATAACACTTAATATTTACTTGCACATCCCTTGCTTGCAATGACCATTATCAAGCCAGTGATCTAATGACATAACCAAACAGTGGCATTCATCCACCATTCATCACCAAAGCTTAATTTAGTTTCTGGTTGTTTGGGGAAGTTTTCCCTTCAATCTCCTCATCAGGAGATTGTGCTCAATCAGGTAAAGGTGTGCCAATTGACTTAGCCAATTTAAAACCTTATTACACTTTCTAAAACACCATTTCCCTTATGTAGTCCTTTGCTGTGTTTATAGTGTGATTTGGATCATTGTCTTGCTGCATGATGAAGTTCCAACAGATTCGATTGGATGCATCTCTCTCTAAATTATTTGACTTTGAAATTAGCAGGCAGGATTTTTCTATAGACTTCTGCATTCATTCTGCTGCTCCCATCATGATTTATATAATCAGTAAAGATTAGTGAGCCCATTCCAAAAGCAGCAATTCAAGCCCATGCAATAACACTACCTCTACCTTGCGTGACCAATGACTGATGTCTCTCATCATGAGCAGACCCAGTCTTTCTCTACACATTGCCATTTCTATCACTAAGGTAGATTAATCTTGGTTACAGAACTTTTTCATCTCTGTATTTCTTTTAAAATAAATTTGGCTTTCCGATTGGTACTGTTGATACTTGTTTTGCATCTTGTGGTATGGGCTCTATATTTCTGCTCTCTTCTTCTTTTGACAATGAATTGTGATATCACTTTTGCCATATGGAGATTTTTGGGTATGTCACTGACTGTTGTTTCAGGATTTTCTTTACAGCTATCACAGTGTTTTGTCAGTAACTACTGTTGTTTTTTCTTGGCCAATATTTGCCAAGAAGGTTGTTAGTACAGTGCTTTCTGTTTTGTTTTTTTCAAGACAGTCCAATTCGTATTGGGTATGCCCAATGCATTGTGCAGTGTGGCAGTATGGGAGCTGCCATACTGTTGCATTTTGAGCAATTACTTCATTCAACAGAAGCAGGCCTGGTCCCAGTCACCTCCCCCTCTACTAATCTGGAAGCTAAGATTTAGGAGAAAAGTGTCCCTATTGTAGTTAAATCATTGTAGCAATCTAGTCTTTCATTGTAGTAGCCTAGCCTTTCATTGTAGTAACCTAGCATTTTATTTTGTACAGGTAGTGAGGCCTATAGTTGTGTGAAATTCAGGTGGAAATTAATTAGTGAGATGTATATTGTTTCAGACTAATTTGAGTTTAAATTTAGTCCGTAATTGCTGGTTTGAAATGGAGGAATTGAACAGTTAACGTAGCCAGAGTTTGCAGAGTATTGATGAGTTAACTGAAGATCTTAAACAAGGCATGACTATATAAAATATTCATACAAGTTTAAATAAATTTAAAAATTAAATATCAAATAGAAATATTTTTCTATACAAATCACATTATTTGTTATTACCATCAACTGCCAGGTATGTAGGTCTAATAAAAAAAACTAAAATCTGTATTTTCAAGCCTGTGGTTTGTGGAATTAAAAATGGCAAATTTGTAAGTATACTTTGGCCTATATTCCTATCCTGAGGTTTAAGGCTGATCACTCAGAACATCTCTAATGTAATGTGTCGGGTGTGATTAGCATATTTGGCTATACTAGATGTGTGTAGATCAACCCTGCATAATCTGTCCTGTGTACTGGGGACATTATTAGGGCCTGAATAGTGCAGGTTTCAAAATCACAAATCCACCATAGGACAGTCCGTTTCGGACTTTTAAGTAGAACAAACTGTTTATGCATTCCAGTCCCCACAAGAGTCTTACTGAACTCATGGTTTCAAGAATCACTGTAGGCACAGCTCAAAGAGTGCTCAAACTGCAGGTGCTCTGCACTCTCTGTGTCTAATGAGAGGTCTGGTCTCATCTTGACTGTTATAAACAGACTTGGATCACTACTTTTTGATGCACAAAAGGGGACACAACAACTTTGTGTTTCATAAATAACAGCTAGTAAATAGTTGTCTTTGTCAGTTTAGTCTGGTTTCTCCTTTTTGTAGAATTTTTATGATTGTAAACCCATTTTACATGTAAAGCATCATGGCTTGTTCACATTGGGGCATGGAGCTTCGATGATGCTTTGCTGTTTTTTTTGCACTGGTTTAGTTTTATTATAAACATGCATTAATACTAAATAATCACAAAGAGCCTCATTTATGAAGCAAGACAGAAGGGTATTTATTCATAAATCTTTTGTAGGAGCATTTTATCATTCCTTATACCTTTTTAATTATTACATAATATATAAATCAGGTTCATATGCATAGCCCTAAGATTGTAGCTAATGATCATTTGATCTGTTTTTGTTACATTTATTAGTTGGATTATTTAAAAAAAAAAAAAAAAAAAAAGAAATATATATATATATATATATATATATATATATATATATATATATATATATATATATATATATGTGAAAGTATGTTTTAATAAATATAAAAATATTTAATAATTCTTTGCAGAATTTCATTAAGTTCATAATGTTTTATGTTGGCCAAGATGAATACTGAAAGAGAAAGAAAAATCCTGAAAGAGCCCCTTCACAATTTGAGCCCAATGAATCCTGGCATTGTCATCTTGGAATATGCCTGTGCCATCAGGGAATTAAAAACAAAACATTGATAGAAATCAATCTCCTATCACGGTCATTCAGGATTTCTTTCTGACCACATTTCTTTCTTGAAGATGATGGCATAACACTATCCTTCCATGTTTTAATAATGAATTGGACAGTTCTTAACCAAATTTGAGTAGTTCTCCTTAGTTGTTTTCTGTGCTTGAATAATTTAATAAATTATTTTTAAATTTTCTTGTAGAATTCTCAGTGTTAGTTGTTTAGTGAAGCTGAAAATATATGGTAAGATTGCTGAGGGAGAGGCAGCAGCAGCAGGTGCAAGTGGCCAAGCAGCATAGTTCCAAGTGTCCCATTAACAGAGAGAGACATTGCAAATGCTCTGACAAACAGTGCCATCTTTGTACATGCTAAAGTGTTTTCAAAGATATATTAGACCTGTGCGAAACATTAGATGCTGTGAGAGAACAGCTCCAGTTCCACTTTTGTAGGCACCTACCCCAACCAAGAACAGGAGTGAAGGATAGGGCTAGGCAGAATGACGTTTTAGTCTTACTTTAAGGGTGAAAATATTATTGGTCCAATAGGTCAACATATATTATTTGTCCATCTTCACTCCACTTTTGTTAAGGATTTAGCCAAGGGCCTTGAATGAGGGGCAATGAAATGCACATTTCTCCAGCTTATGCATATGCCTGAGCATATGACTTTGTTTCTGAAGCTGGCAAAATGGGAATATCTTCAATTTACCCTATGTATTGATTTATGAATTTTAAGAATTTATGACCCAATTAATGAATGTTCAGAAGACAAAAGCACAAATGTCATGATCAGATATTCATAGTGTCTAGTGGTTCTGTTAGTCTTCCATTCATCACCTTCTCTTTTGATCAGATCTTTTTATCAGATCAGGAAGCTGGAGACATACATGAAACATCTCAACATGTGTTTTATGTTATGGGTTTCACCTTCTCATTTCAGCTATTATATTTTGTCAAAGCATACAGTTTACTGCCACACAATTCCCTATAGGTGTGCAGATATACATACATTTTTCACAGTGTCAAATCTCAGATTATGAATACCCAAGATTAACTGTGCTTGGCCAAGCGTGAAACAATATATTCTAGGTTTAAATTCAATTGGGAAAAGCCCACTTTTCTACTGAGCTCTGACAAAGTGAATGGTCTAGAGGAATGTGCAGTCAGCAAGTGGGACAGTAGCACTTAAGGGGAAAAAAGAGAGTTTGGCCGAGGTATTTGTATCTCTGGAATGTGAACCACCAATATTTTGACTTCTCCTTTGGAAACAGCTGCGTTTCCTTTTTCAAAGATATTTTTCCTTATTTATCAGATCCCTCAGGAGAGATTCATCTCTGCCATCTGACAGTGGCTTCCTCCTTACATCTGCCCTTTTGGCTAGCTTTGGGTCTGCACTTTCATGCACACACACACACACACACACACACACACACACACACACACACACACATATATATACAGAGCAACACACACAGATCATTCTAGCAGGCCTTTGCATAATATACTAATATGGACAAAAAGCAGTAGCCCACATGCTTTGCAGGAAAAGTACATGCTGACTGAACCTTATACTTTTATTTCGTTTGAAGTAAACTCTAGAAACATGGCATTAAATAACATTTCAAAAAGGCCAAAAAGCCAACATGAGAATAATTGTTTTGGGGTTTTGATTTTGGGTTCTTTTAAAATGAGTCCTTTTTACCTACTGTAAATGTAGTAGACCAACTAGTAGTAGAACTTTTTTTTTTTTTTACAAGGCTACAAGGCTTTTTTCAGCTTACAATCTTAAAATCTCCAGTTTGGATTAAACACCTTATACTGTGTCAAGTCATCTCAAATTACAAATTGTCATATTACTATGAAAATAATTTTAGACAAACACTTACTGGAAATTGGTCAAACATTTAACTAAAGGAAATTTGAGTGAGAGAGGAAATATAACAATAATGTATTACAGTGAAATAAATTCAGGGTTATATTTTGCTATTTACTAGGTGATTTATGTTATTTTTAAATTTCTTACAGTTTATACAGTATTATGCAGTTATTGGAATTATTCTATCAAAATTCGATGATTTTTACAGAATAAGCATTAAAAACATACAGTACTATGTGCTAGGAATTGAAACATTTTGTGTAGCTAAAGGTAAAAAGTTCACTGGAAGCTACTAATGCATTTTTAAAGCTACATGCTTGTATGCATGCCTGACAATGTCGGGGCATGCCCCTAATGAGATGAGGGATGGTGTCCTGGGGTATTTCCTCCTAAATCTGGACCAGGGCATCACTGAACTCCTGTACAGACTGAGGTGCAACCTGGTGGTGTCGGATGGACCGAAATATAATGTCCCAGAGGTGGTCTATTGGATTTAGGTCAGATGAGTGTGGGGGGGCAGTCAGTGGTATCAATTCCTTCGTCCTCCAGGAACTGCCTGCATACTTTCGCCAAATGAGGCCGGGCATTGTCATGCAGAAGGAGGAACCCAGGACCCACTGCAACAGTGTAGGGTCTGACAATGGGTCGAAGGATTTCATCCTGATACCTAATGATAGTCAGGGTGCCATGGTATAGCCTGTAGAGGTCTGTGCATCCCTCCATGAATATGCTTCCCCAGACCATCACTGATACACCACCAAAATGGTCATGCTGAACGATGTTACAGGGAGCATAATGTTTTCCACAGCTTCTCCAGACCCACATGTCTGTCACATGTGCTCAGGGTGAACCTGCTCTCATCTGTGAAAAGCACAGGACGCCAGTGGCTTACCTGCCAATTCTGGTGTTCAATGAGAAATGCCAATTGAGTTCCACGGTGCTAGGTGCCCTGAACACAGGGGCCACAAGAGGACGTTGAGCCCTCAGGCCACCCTCATGAAAGTCTGTTTCAGATTTTTTGGTCAGAGACATTCACACCAGTGGCCTGCTGGAGGGCATTTTGTAGGGCTCTGGCAATGCTCATCCTCTTCCTCCTTGCACAAAGGAGCAGATACCGGTCCTGCTGATGAGTTAAGGACCTTCTACAGCCCTGTTCAACTCTCCTAGTGTAACTGCCTGTGTCCTGGAATCTCCTCCATGCTTTTGAGACAGTGCTGGGAGACACAGCAAACCTTCTGGCGATGGCATGTATTGATGTGTCATCCTGGAGGAGTTGGACTGCCTGTGCAACCTCTGTAGGGTCCAGGTATCACCTCATGCCTCCAGTAGTGACACTGACCCTAGCCAAATGCAAAACTAGTGAAAAAAAATCAGAAAAGATTAGTAGGGGGAAAAATTTCAGTGGCCTGCACCAGTAAAACCATGTTGAACTTTATGTGGGCTTATCCTTTATAACAACAAATGCAATCTTCACAGCTGAAACTAAAAGCTAAAACTAAGAGTAGGAACCCTGTAGGAACTGTGGCTCTAGTTTTCTCCCATAGTGCTGCTTCACTTACTTCACCACTCTACACACTTTGTAGGACACATCCTTGTACTTGTCGATGTTCTCTGTGGTGAGCCCCACTTTACAGGCAGCAGTGTATGATCTCAGAGTGTCACAGGTGGTTTTATCCATCCATGGCTTCTCTTTGGGGAAATGTTCTTATAGTGGTTTTGTGGACTGTATCATCTGCCAATATCACAATGACTTCTGAAATTGATGTTCAAAGTAGTTTAAAGCCACCACCATGGTCTCCAAGTGGTTCTATCCACAGCAGTCCTGTGTATCTCCAGGCTGTCTGTGTGGTGCCATCTGCAGCAACAGTGAGCACCTCCAAGTGATGAGACTGCAATCAGAAGTGGGGCATCAAGGTGGATCAGTGAGGTCCAAAGAGCAGAAGCATTCAGAAAGACTGGGAGCTCAGGAGTGGCATGTGCAGCTTGACTGAGAGAAAGAGGTGCTTGTGATCATGTAAGGACATGTACATTGTGTGCAAAGTGCAGGCAGGGACTCCAGCAAAATTAGCTATGACAACATTACTAAATGGGAGAGCCAGATGGTGACACAGACATGAGGGCTTTCTGGAACATAAAGCAGCCAGACACTCCACCATCAACAAACCTGAGTGAATGCTTAAGAGTGGGGAAATGACAGCAAACATCCCAGTTCAGCAAAACTCTCTGATCCCATGAACCTCCAGATCTCCTTATAGAGAGCCCTGAACCCTAACTGGAAGACTGTTCTGTAACTGCAGGACTCTATATGTAAAAGCTCAGTGCGAATAGTTGCTTATTACACCACCATCTGAAGACCCTGTTTATCCTGCATGGTGCTGTTCCCAAACCAGGCTGCTGTAAGTAGTGCAGTTGTAAGTTTATTAGCACCGTAGAGTGCTTTTAAAGCTTCTTTAATGACTGACAGGACCATGAAAGGTCCTGCGTGTTTTGAACACTAATGTATCAGAAACAGTTCACTGTCTTTACTAGGGTCCTGTCAATCCTAAGGGGGTGGTAGCTCCTCTACTGCCCCACATTACAGGCAGCAGTGCAAGATCTCAAAGTGTCACATATGGTTTTATACATCAATGGCTGTTTGGGTTTCTGATTATGGTTTGTGGTTTGTGGTTTTGTGGACTGTATCATTTGCCAGTTTTCTGATAAATCCCACAACAGCTTCCATAAAAACTCTGTCAGCCATTGTGCGTTAAAATGTATATGTATTATTTAATTTGTGCGGTTCGCTGCCTCTGACTACTCCAATTATCCAATCAAAGGATGGGAAATGGCTGACGTAATCGTATGCCTGCTAGATGGCCCCAGTGACGCCAACTCGAAATCCGATTGGTTAATGTAACAATTTCATTGCCACTTATTTTAAGTTACGGGCGTCTGCACTGTTGATTCTGAAGGCCTTAAGACAGATTTCTTTCACCCTGGCAACACATGATGTCAGCCACTGGCTGAAATATGATTGGATAAATACTCTTCACTGCTGTTTAGGCCAGCAGAGAAGGCCTTGCTGGCCCTGACGACCCACCACTGCTTTTAACAGAACTCAATCTAGCACTGACAGCTTAAAGTGTCCACTGATGGGTTTGGTTTAAATGCAATGCAATTAAATTTTATTTGTATAGTGCTTTTAACAATGAACAATGTCACAAAGCAGCTTTACTAGACTATATAAATTCAGGATAGAAATTATACATTTTAAATGTGTTTTACGACTTTCTTTAGTTGTTCATTCTTCAGTGTATCTTTAGCTATTTCTGCCCATTTTGCAGTTGACACTTGCATTTGTGCTCTGATTTTTCACAGCCAAGCATTGCACCGAGTGTCTTTTTCCTATTTGAGCATAGTTTCTTTCTGCAGAGGTAATTGTGCATATTTCATATGTGACTGGGTTAAAGTCCAATAGAATTTCAGCTCCAATTCTTGAACATCCAGATTCCATGTGCCCATCCATAGTGTAGGTGGATGTTTCAGACATAACATTGTGAGCCATTCTACAGGAATGACAAGGTAATCCTTATAATCTGCACCCATGTGCCTTCTAATTACATAAATTAGAGGGGTCTTAGTATGGGCTCACACAGTAGTAGTAATTTGAGACCCAGCTTTTTTTCTTGCACAATCCAGATTTCAAGACAAACATTTAGGCCCTTACTGACTCAGGATACAACTAACAATGTGAATTCTTGCAGTGCATGTACATGAACTAAATCTCCTTGATCACTTCAGCTAGAACGATTATGCTTTTATCCATACCACAGAGGCCCTGTGTGGAAAGGACCAACCAGGAAATTGGAAAATTATTTAGAATCCACCATCTTGACCAACAGGATAAATGGTTCAGATGCATCCCTTTGGGCTGGGTACACCCAGAGATCTTTAAGACATTCATCCACAGGGCTAACTTCATTCCACCATGTACCTGGCTACCAACTACAATTGTTATCTTGCAACCTTCAGACACAGAGAGAATCCAACAGCAAAACATTAGCCAGCACTAAATCGGCACTGCAGTTCCACTCCAATTCATAATCAACTCCACAGGCCTTCTGAGCAAATTTGTCCTTAATTTGATGCTCCTTATCTCAGAATATATACATTTTCAGGTGTTATTAGCATAGTATTATGACTTCAATATTTGTAATTTCTTTGACTTCACGATTTCAGGTCGAGGTTTTCCTTTACTTATTCTTTGTTTTGGTGATGACTTCCAAACTTGTTTGTAACTCTGAGTTTGTCTGTCTATTTGGAGTTATTAAAAGGAATATACAAGCAACTCATTCTACCAGTGGTGGGCTGTCAGGGCCAGCAAGGTCTTCTCTGCTGGCCTAAACAGCAGTGATCTGAATCACTGACTTGCATTTTAATATATTTAATATATTTTTCCATGAATGTGTGTTAAATTATTCCCAGTAGTCTATTCTCTACATTTCATAGCTTTTCTCTCGGTTGTACTGCTTCCAGTAGTGTATATTTATGATAAGAGTATTTATCCAATCATATTTCAGCCAGTGGCTGAAATCATGTGTTGCCAGGGAGAAAGAAATCTGCCTTAAGGCCTTCAGAATCAATAGTGCAGGCACCCGTAGCTTAAAATAAGTGGCAGTGAAATTGTTACATTAACCAGTCAGATTTCGAGTTGGCGTCACTGGGGCCATCTAGCAGGCATACAATTACATCAGAAATTTCCCATCCTTTGATTGGATAATTGGAGTAGTCAGAGGCAACAAAATAACTAAATAAAATATATATATTTTAACTCACAATGGCTGACAGAGGATAAGAAATCAATTTGGTGAAGGCCAGTGAAGGCCTAGGTGTGAAATGCACAGCCCATCACTGCATTCTACCCAGTTTGTTACAATTGTGAGCTGGAGCATGGGGGGAGGGGTAAATTAATGTGCTTGTGTTTGAAGATGTTGGTTCCCAACCCTTTTTTTTTTCAAGACAAATCTGGCAACCTAGAAGGCTTGAACTACACGTTAGTAATTGGAATAATCTAAATAAGGGAGCCCAGATAATTGACATAAGCAGGTTCTTAATACATCTCTGAGTATGAGTAATTGTCCATCCAAGTACTGGAAGTTAAATAAATTGTCATGTTTTTAAGCAAAAACAGAGACATTGTAATCATTTTATTTTAAAAATTATTGTCTTAAATACTGGAATGTCATTTGAGATTCAGGAACAGACAAATAGGGACTGATAAATAGCTATTTAGCTTTAAAAATTATTACAATTGACTCAGGTGTTTGTGTGTATTAGATTAGATTAGATTAGATTAGATTAGATTAGATTAGATTAGATTAGATTAGATTAGATTAGATTAGATTAGATTAGATTAGATTCAACTTTGTCATTGAGCAGAGTACATGTACAGAGCCAATGAAATGCAGAAGTGGATAAGTGGCATATTTACAATAAATTACAATAAGGATATACAGCTATGGGAATGATATGAAAAGGAGAAGGATGTCCTATGTACAGGTGTAGTAGGAAATATAAATAGGTATAAAAAATGTCTGTATATGTATGTACAATCACTGTATAGTAACAAAGAATTAACATGCTAAGCAAGATATACAGATGGGTATATGTATGTTTTACATATATATATATATATATATATATATATATGTATGTTTTACATATATATATATATATATATATATATATATATATATATATATATATGTATATATATCTATATATATGTGTGTGTGTGGTGTGTGTGTGTGTGTGTGTGTTTAAATAGTACTGTTTTTGTACAGGATAAAAAATGTACAGTAGTGCAAAACCAGTTTTTTATTTTCTATAGTGCAAAGACGCCAGGTGGATAAGTGAGGTAAAGTGAATGTACACAGATATTGCGTCTTTAATAATGCCTTTCGCCCTCTGCAGGCAGCGTTTATTGTAAATGCTACTGATGGTGGGTAGCTGAGTGGCACTGATACGTTGGGCGGTTTTCACCACCCGCTGAAGGGCTTTATGATCTGTAGCTGTGCAATTGCTAAGAATTCTTCAAGTTCTCAAGAATCTTGGAGCAGAGGTGCGCCTTTTTCAGTCTCCTCAGAAAATAAAGGCACTGTTGTGCCTTTTTTTAACCAGGAAGGAGGCATTCATAGACCAGGTGAGGTCCTCTGAGATGTGGACCCCGAGGAACTTAAAGCTGGGTACACGCTCAACAGCAGCTCCGTTGATGTGAATGGGAGCATGAGTCACGTCTGAGCACGTCTGAAGTCCATGACCTCCTTTTAGGGTACAAGTTAATTATTTTAAAAATATTTGTCATGTTAACACAGGACTCGGCATCATACAGCTCCCAGAACACAACACAGCCTTCAAACATGGCTGCCACAACCTACAATATTTTGCAAACTATCACATTCAAGATCACTGTTTTTCCAAAGACACACAACTGAACACAATCACATTCTTCAAAAAGTCCTAGCTCACTATTTCACTGTTAAAAATGCACCCTGTGTCTTTGTTGCCTGTCATTACCAAGCCTTATTTTGTTATTGTGATACTCTTCTAGATTCTTGTTTTGTCACTTTTATGCTGTTTGCCAGAACATTGTCTGGTTTTTGTTACTGAGATTGTCTCACATTTTCGATTTGTCTGCCAGCTTTTTAAATAAAACTTGCTGCCTGACAATATAAAATATATTAATTAAGAATATTTGTTCTTTATTTGTAATCATTAATAAATAAATAAATAAATAAATAAATAACCTAAATACCAAATTGTGGACTCTATAGTGCATTATTTAGTAGCTCTACAGGAACAAGCAATTGGGAAATTAGTAGTTTAATAAAGTTATAAGTATTTCTGCAAAAGAAATGTACTCAGGAATTACTTAGTAGTTAATATTGAACTTGTTGATGAAGCACTTTTCATCTTATGTACTGCATAGTTAGTATGTAACAGAAGTGTAAAGTGTTACTGATGGCACAGTGCTGAGCCTTCATTTAGTGCAGTGTGTCTTTCAAAATGCTTTTCCCTGCTTTAAACAAATATATACACTCGCACACACCTCACTTATACTTCCAAAACCAAATATGAGTCAACAGTATGGGAAATGGCAATAAATAAAAATTCTGGAGGAGGAGCAATAAAGAGGTATGTGTGTGTGCATGTGTGTGTGTGTGTGGGAGAGAGAGAGAGACAGGCTGTATTTTCCATCAGTGGAGCTGTCTGTGTCACTGTGTGGGCTAATGACTATACCACAGAAGAGACACAGCCAAACGTTATGCAAGTAAAAACATAAAATAGGCCTTATTTATGATCATTTATTTAAGGTGGGTCATATTATGCTAATCTATTTAAGGACAAGTTTTAAGTGGATAAAACAGGTTAGTATGACTGTGCATAAATTATTTAAAGCTTGTGGTTTCGAGGAGCAACAGGTAAGAAAATGCAAATTCAGTATATTCAGATAGTCAGCTGACCTCATTTTTTGGGCACATAATATTGCTGAACCTAGACCAACTGAAGCAACCATAGGTAATTACACTGTACCGACAGGCTTGTATCATAGGCACTAAGCATGATGGGTTGCTCCAGGGACCAAACTTTTCTTTGCTTGATACAGGCCAATAAGTTGACCCTTCTGAAACTGATCAACTTCTTTTCCACAACCACAGGATATGTCTTTCGACTTGGTTGTTTAATAAATGAGAATCTAGTAATTGCAGCAGTTAGGATTAATAACTTGTTGCCAGATGAAACATATTAATCACTTCTGTAATTATCCAGTGGACAGCTCTTACCTATATGGTTAGTTAAATCCAGGTGGTAACATTTTTTGGCTAGACAGTGTATTTTGTTATTAATGTCACATCTGTGGCCCTGTTCCAATCTGGCATTAACATGCATTCTTGGTAATCAAGAATCACAAGTTGTCAGCACTGAGTATGGGTATGAATGGGGTTGTTGTGATTTCTTTCTTGATGATCAAAACACTCCAGTTCATGCGAAGCAAAATGACTAAAAAAAGACATCAGAAAAATAAATCTTAGTGAAAGTGTCCCAAATGGCTCTCCCCATTACATATTTTGAGGATTTCCTTTAACCAGTGATCCACCACTACCACTTGAGAACCAATCACTCAGGATCCATTCAAGCCTACTTTACTTTATTGTCATTGTGTATCCTCATCCCCCTATATCAGTTATGAATCTCTTGTACAATATCTATTACATGATGTTGGACCAGAAGAGACAAAGTATTTAGACAAACAAAAAAGACCTTTGTAAAGCCACCTCCATCTCCACATCCACCCCTAACATACACCATGTTTCAGTTCCCCTATCCCTGGGTTATAGTATGCTAATCTGGACACAAATGTCTAGTTACACTATAGAATGCTATAAGTAAGTCTATTTATATAAGAATTAGTCTTATAAAATATCCCATTTTTAGTTTTAAATTTAGAAATGAACATTGAAAACTTTCAAATAAGTCATAATCATGCACCATCAAACACACACTATCAAACCAAAGCTCTGTCATACATAATCAAACTCACACAAACAGGAGACAGGAGAGTCATACTCTCTCTCACACACCATCAAACCTCTAACCTTCGATAGTGTGAGAGAGAGTGTGTGCGAGACATATTTTGTGTGTTCATTGGACAGATTTGAATGTGTGTGAAAGGCTTTAAAAGTGCTTGGGGCCTTTTTTTGTGTGTGAGACTGATTTTGAGTGTATGAAAGAGTGTTTGGGTGTGTACATGAGAGAGAGAGAGAGAGAGAGAGAGAGAGAGAGAGAGAGAGAGAGTGAGTTTAAAATTCAGTTTCTGATTGGTTTAATGTTACAGATGCAATTTTCCCTTCTTCACTGGACCACTTCCCCAATTTACACAGTTATCTGCATTTGTGTTACCAAATATCAATACATTATTTGGATAAAGCAACAAAGGCCTATCTGAACTGTACATGGATTATTTGGGGGGTTTGTAGAATACTTGCTAGCTTCATGTACATCTGAATCCTGCAGGATGAAATGAATAGTCCCACAAGCACAAGGCTTTTACTTTTAAGGTGCAGCTTTAAAAGTACAACTTATGGAAACTTGTGGGGAGGGTTGCCGGTTTTCAACATTATTCAGCCCTCACTACAATCCAGCTCATGGAACAAAGATCAAGTTTATTCAAATAAGCCTATATGAACCAGAGCTGCTCTGTATGTTTTTTCCATCAGTGGTTTTCTCCAGTAGTCCAGCCTAAACACTGCTGAGGTCCAAAATAAAAACATATTTCTGTACAAACTGTAGAAATGTATTTAGATCAGTTGCTCCATATCACCCATGAAGCTTCATATCTCAGCTTTATAGCTCTACTGGCTCTCCCCAAATAATCATTTAATAAAGGGAATTTAAAATGTATTAACTTGTGTGTTTATTGCACACATTGTCCCTTGTTCTATACTAAAAAGTCTTTTGTATCAAAAAGAAGTTAACTGTTTACTGATAGAAACTTGAGTGTAAACTGTTTTTAGCAATCATAGTCTTTAGGCTCTTCAAGGAAGAACATCCTAAGGTATCTTTTGGGTGTCTGTGGAGTACTAGCCACAGTAATCTCATGGTGATCTGTAGGTTATCTATGTAGGTCATCCTCAGTAGCAGTGAGAAATAGGGAAACTGAAATAGGACATCAGGAAAGAGTCAAAGAGTCAGGATGGCATTTCACTGTTACACTGATACACTAGTACAGTTTCACTGGTATTTCAGGAGTAGCTTATGTAGTTTGACATAGAGAGAAAGATAGAGAGAAGGTGTGCACTTGTTCTGTAATGGTGAGAAAAAAGTTCATTACCAAAAGGCTTGACTAAACAGATATGTTTTCAGCATAGACTGTGGTTTAATTGAAGTGTGATGGATAGTAAAAGACCAGAAGGTTTCTCACGTACCATTCAGTTCTATATATGTAAATAGTAGTATTTTACAATTAACACAGATTTGGAGCCAGTCCAATGTGGATAAGTAGTAATGTCGTCATATTTTATAGTTCTAAAGACTCTGCTACAGTCTGGAATAAATTGAGCTTGTTTGTGCACCTACTGGAAAATCCAGACAGCAAGGCATTACAGTAATCCAACCTAGAGGTAACAATATTTTGTAGTGACATTACTTTTCCTCACTATACTTTGGAGATGAAAGAGGACTATCCTAGTAATATTATAAACATGTGCTTTATGTGAGACTGGAGTCAATAATCACATCAAGGTTTTTTACTGTTGCACATGATGTAACTGAAGTGCCATGCAGAGTTATTAGGTAATCAGAAAGATTGCATTTTATTCACAAAACTCTAATTTTCTTCAGAAATATGCTTATTGTGAATATGTGCAAGGGATGAGGGAAAAGGCTTTGTTTCAATGCTGGAGATTAGTTATGGAACTCTGACCTCCTTTTGCTATTTCTGCAAACCAGAATGGAACATCTGAGGAGTGAACAGAGGTGGTAAATAGTTTTTCTCCTAACTGAATATCTATTCACTAGTTTAATTTAATCTTCAGGCATTTCCGCCTCTACTTGTCTCTTTTCTCAACCCTTCTCTGTGTAAAAAATGGGTTTGGAGTGTGGGATGGGACATGGAAATCCAATCAGCACAAAACACTTCATCCTGGAACAGGGGTATCCGGTCTGACATATACTTATGTGGCAAGAATGATAGAGGAAGTCTGGGAAGCAAAGCACGAGTTTTTGGAGTGTGTGTGTCTGTGTGTGTGTTTGGGGTGTCATTATGCCTTTTAGTTTTAGTTTTTTTTTTTTTAATGACAAATTTGGTATTTGGTTAAAGGCACAAAAAGACATCCATCCCCCTTTCCTGTTGCTGTTTTACTATATTTATGCACATATGCAAATTTCCCTTTGGGGATCTGTCTGTCTGCCTGTCTGAGTAATATGATGTTCTTTACTGTAAGATCTATCTTGACCAAATGGTTAATTAAACTCACCAGAAATAAATAATTCTTTATGTCAGAATTTCATACCGTATGTGCAAATGTTGTATACTATGTTTTTCTGCCTGAAAGTTTGAGTTCCTAAGATACTGTGTTCCCATGTCTCTTTGGGCAGTGGAGTATGACCGGGAGTTGTCTCCAGAAGACAGAAGACACCATAAGGTGTTCAAGTTCAATCTGTCTCAGATCCCAGAGGGAGAGACAGTTGCAGCTGCAGAGTTCAAGATCTACAAGGAATGTGTGGGCACTGCTTTTCACAATGAAACCATCCAGCTGAGTGTTTTTGAGGTGGTGGGGAAACATCTAGACAGGTGAGGATAGCTGGATAATTGATTACAAATTTTAAAATCCCACTTTGTGCAAATTTCAAAGTGTGTGAATTAACGCATTAATAGTGACTACATGCTAATAATTTCTGTATGTTTTCGCTTGTGCAAAAATCTGTATACATTATCTTTATTATAAGAGCCAAATGCAATTATAAATGTGTCTTATGGACAAAGTGTGTGCTTGCAAATGACTTAATAAGAAGATAATCAGGTTTTGTACATGAATAAGTATTCATAAATAAGATTGTTGATGCATTTTGCTACGATGTGTTCATAGGCCCGTCCTCAATCTGCACTACGATGCACTGTGCATTTGGAGTCAGGATTTTTTTTCTATTTTTATACCTGCATGTTTTGTTATTCAAAATGATATTAAAATTACTACCTTTACTTCTAACATAATAATTTACTTAAGTATTGCCTAAAAAGCATGTTTAATTATAATTCGTGTCACGAGGAGGTTGAAACTTTTATAAACACTGTGGCAAACAGTATACAAACATAAACAAGTTGAAACCAGAAAACAGGCAAAGGTTGGGCGATCCGCAAACAGATTTTAATAGTTTAGGACAAAAACACAGAAAACAAAATGTCAAAAACATGTGAGCTAAATGTGAAACAATATATGGCTCTGGCTTATCGAAAAATATTAAACAGGAACCAAATCTTCGTACAGCAATCACAAAGATACAACATAAATAATTTGCATCACAAGGACATAACAGACAAGGGTTTAAATAATAACATAAATCAGGCATGAAGCTGAAAAGAAGTGAAAACAATCAGGACACATGCAGGAAACAGAAAATTACAGGAACCAAGATGGACAGGAATCAAAACAAAGACATTTGGCAAAGTAAATAAACAAAGAACAAGTAGAACATAAACGGAATACATGCAGAAATGCAGGGCAGAGATTTATGACAACTGGCATAATTGATAGAGACTGGCATAAACCTAAGGGTAGATACTGTATACCCTTCAGGTCTATGTAGGTCAGTGGATGCTGTTTATGGAATATTTTGGAATAAACATTTGCTACTACGACAGTATCTCAAATTCCTTACAAATTTAGAGGCGGTCATTCAGTTAAAAAGGAATGATTCCTCTTCACTGGAGAGGCCATGATTTAGTGGTATGCATACAAGAAAATATCCTAACAAGCAATTAACAAATTCTATTAAAATACAGTAGTATAAACATTTTACAGCCTTACATTTTAAGGCTGCTGGTCATTTCACAAGCTCTCAGACTTTGTTTGCATTTGTGACCGAATGCAATTATTCAGAATTTTGAATAGAATAAAACAGACACATTCAAGTTTTCTACCATGTAGTTTGTTTAGTCTAAACCATGACCACAGTGCCTGACTGAAAATAGGTTGATGCCTAAAAAAGAACCAAGCTAAACATGCCAGACTCTGACACTGTGGAAGAGAGGAGGCAGAATTTTCATGAATCAAGCAACATGATTGGATGTTGTGTCCACTGTCAAAAAGCAACCCTTTAAGTGACGATATTTTACCAAAAAAAAAAAGTAGCAAAAAGATGTGTGGTAGACACTGGCTCTACACATAGCTAAACACATAAGCTCTCTGTTCCTTGTCTCCATGTTTTCATGGGGATGTTGGTCAAGTTTTTAGTATTTTATGTTTGCTAGTTTTGGCATCAGAATAAAACCCTGTCCCTTAATCGTTTACACAATACAGGTGGTTAACAATGAAAAAAACAACATAAAGTTCTTTAGTAATGAACATCTTTATTGTACCATGCCACAGATTAGAGAAATCCTTGAAACTTTACAGGTGGTATCAGCATTCTTTCAGGAAGATATTCCCTTAATTGGTCCTTTGATAGTGGTAAAGATCACTCTCTCACACAGTTCATTCCAAAGTGTCCCAGTTGCACTGAGATCTGGAGACTAGAAAGGGCATGTCCCCACTGCAAAATTCTTGCCCTGATTTCCCAATCATCAGCTAATTTGGGCACTTTGCATCGACAGAAGACGATGCCTTCTTGGGACAGAAGACCCCCAGCATGGCAACTACTTGCTGTATGTTCCTATAGTGACTGCTCATGTAGTATGAGCAATTCAGTAACATCATTTTGTCTGCCTACGTTAATATTTTCAATCACAAGGTTATTGCTAGCAGTGCACATTATAAAAATGACTACTTTTATACATTGTACATCTGGTTTGCTCCTTGATGTTGTGCTGGAGAAGCAGGATGGTGTCATAGAAAGTTACATTTATTGGTCACTTAGTGTTGGCTCCACTAAAGCATTGCACTGCATTTAGAAAATGCTGAGGCAAAAATATTTCTGTTGTGTGACATTCTCACACATAACAAAGTCATCTAGATAGTTTGCATGTCACCCTCCAATGATGGTTTTTATAACATCATCAGTTAAGTGTGTCTTTTGTTTATCGATTAAATCAGACCCCTTGGGGGATTCGGTCATCTCATCCTGTTATAAAATGTAAATAGATGTGTCACATCTTATGAACTAGTCACTAAATGTAAATATTAACTCATAATAAGAAGTATACGAAGGAGGTTAGGAGAGTGTTGGAAGAGAATAGCTTTTCCATCAAGTCTCAAGGAAAATCTTAGATCTGATCTGTAAAAATCTTAGATCTAATCTGATCTGCAATTCCATCTACATCTAATGCTAACAACATCGGTCCGTTCACATTTTTTGCGTATACATATTTTGAAGTCTTTAAAGGGTTTTCAATTTAAGCCCAAACTGCCCACATTCTCCACCAAAAATATGTAGGAAAAACTAGGAGATTAGCTCAGAAGGTGAAATTTTGCAAACTTTAATTTTTAAAAGTTGATCAACTCTATTCAGTGATAATTTGAACTTAATGTACCTTATTAAGTCTGAGAGGGATATTACCTTTGTGGCCACTGGCAATAATATCCTGATGTCATGAGATGCAGATTATGAGCTTAAGAACAAGATCAAACACTATTTTCAATATCATTTCATTCTAACACAAATCTAACATGTAGAAACACACACACACACATTATTGAGAATGGTTTTGACAGAGAATGAATGAAAAAGTTTCTTGCAATGTATGCTGTTTCTCAGACTATGTCTTGAACGAACCATCAGCTTATCAAGTTAAACTTCTTATTGTTTTTTAACTTTGTTTCAAATGCACCAGTACAGAGAGAATCTGGGAGCAAGCATGATCTCCTCATGATAGGAACCACCTCTCCAGGTTTTCCTCCACCTGATCCCTTTCTCCACTACAGATCACAATGTCATCTGCAAACATCATTGTCCAAGGAGACTCCTGTCTGACCTCCTCTGATAACTGGTCCATCACCATAGCAAACAGGAAGGGGCTCAGAGCCGATCCCTGATGCAGTCCTACCTCCACTTTGAACTCCTCTGTCTGACCTACAGCACACCTCACCACTGTCCTGCTCCTCTCATACATGTCCTGCACCACTCTGACATACTTCTCTGCTACTCCTGACTTCCTCATACAGTACCACAGCTCTTCTCTTGGCACCCTGTCATACGCTTTCTCCAAGTCTACAAACACACAGTGCAACTCTCTCTGACCATCCGTATACTTCTCCATCAACATTCTCAGAGCAAAAATTGCATCGGTTGTGCTCTTTCTGGGCATGAAGCCATACTGCTGCTCACAAATTTCCAATACCTTCCTTAACCTAGCTTCCACTACTCTTTCCCATAGCTTCATTGTATTGTATTGGCTCATCAGCTTTATCCCCTTATAGTTGCTGCAACTCTGCATGTCACCCTTATTCTTAAAGATCGGCACTAATACACTTCTTCTCCATTCTTCAGGCATCTTCTCACTCTCTAAAACCCTGTTAAACAAACTAGTTAAAAACTCCACTGCTGCCTCTTCTAGACACTTCCAGACCTCCACCGGGATGTCGTCAGGACCAACTGCCTTTCCACTTTTCATCCTCTTCAAAGCATTCCTGACTTCATCCTTTCTAGTCTTATCTAGTTTCTGTTCCACAGAGTTCACTCCTTCTACTCTTTCTTCCCCCTCATTTTTCTCATTCATCAGCTCTTCAAAGTACTCCTTCCATCTCCTCTGTACATTCTTCTTACTTGTGAGCACCTTTCCATCTCCATCCTTAATAACTCTAACTTGCTGCACACCCTTCCCATCTCAATCCTTCTGCCTAGCTAACCTGTCCAAGTCCTTCTCTCCATCTCTAGTGTCTAACCTAGTGTACAACTTGTCATATGCCTTCTGCTTGGCCTTAGACACCTCCCTCTTCACTCTGCGCTGTAACTCCTTGTATTCCTGTCTATTCTCTTCAGTCCTGTCCATGTCCCACTTCTTCTTGGCTAACCTCTTCCTCTGAATACTATCCTGTACTTCTTCATTCCACCACCAATCTTCTTTCCTCCTTCTTTCCAGATGACACACCCAGCACCTTTCTTCCTGTCTCCCTGATCACTTCTGCTGTAGTTTTCCAGTCATCTGGCAGCACTACCTGACCACCCAGAGCCTGCCTCAACTTCTGTCTAAATTCCTTACAACATTTCTCCATTTTCAGCTTCCACCACTTAGTTTTCTTCTCCATCTCTATCTTTGACCTCTTCTTCTTACAGACCATCAGAGTCGTCCACCACACCACCATCCTATGCTGTCTGGCTACACTCTCTCCCATTACCACTTTACAGTCACTAATCTCTTTCAGATTGCCTCTTCTACATAGCATGTAGTCTACCTGTGTGCTCCTACCTCCACTCTTGTAAGTCACTCTATGCTCCATTCTCTTCTGAAAATAAGTGTTAACACAGCCATGCCCATCCTCTTAGCAAAGTCCACTACCATCTGTCCTTCAGGGTTCCTTTCCTTAACTCCAAACTTGCCCATCACCTCCTCATCACCTGTGTTCCCCTCACCAACATGTCCATTAAAATCTGCTCCTATCACCACTCTCTCACCCGTGGGAATAGTCTCTATCACCTCATCTAATTCACTCTAGAATCTCTCTTTCTCCTCTAACTCACAACCTGTCTGTGGGGCATAACCACTAACAACATTCAGCATCACCCCTTCAATCTCTAACCTCAGACTCATCACCCTGTCTGACACTCTCTTCACCTCCAGAACATTCCTCACAAACTCCTCCTTCATAACCACACCTACCTCATTTCTCTTACTATCCACACCATAATAAAACAGCTTGAAGCCTGCTCCTATACTACGAGCCTTACTACCCTTCCTCTACACACAGTATATCCACCTTCCTTCTCTCCATCATATCAGCCAGCTCTCTACCTTTCCCTGTCATAGTACCAACATTCAGGGTTCCTATTCTTAATCCTACACTTTAAACTTTCCTCTTCTCCCTCTGTCTACACACTCTCCTCCCTCCTATACTTCTTCAACCAACAGCAGACAAATTTCCGTCAGCGCCCTGTAGGTCAGCAGTGCTGATGGCAGTCATTGTTAACCTGGGCCTTGACCGATCCAGTATGAAATTCAGAGAACTGATGATTTTCATTTTTAAATTTGGCAGTGTTTTAAGCTGGATGCCCTTCCTGATGCAGCCCTCTCTATTTATCCTGGCTTGGGACCAGAAAAGAAGTCACTGGACTGTGACTCCCATGCCACAGTCAGGAGCAAAAGTTGGATGTGCATGTTTTACTAAAATTATGAGATATTCAGAAATACCAATCCTTGTGTTAATGTGTAAAAAGAAGTATGAATAAATCCATTCATATTCAACTTGATAAATGAGACCTAATATCAAAGTCAAATGACAGCTCTCACATTTACTTTTATTTATTTTTATGAATATTTTTATGAGCACTTTGGTGTAGATTTCTGTTGGTGAAAGATAGTATAGTGTGTGAGCCTTGTTTGTAAGCAAACACCAAACAAATGATCAGAAGTGTTTAAAGTTGTGTTTTTTCAAGCAGTTTTTTTCTTCAGCAATATTTTTTGATTCTGATTATTTGCACATTTTTCACAGTGGGTGGGTCTTAAAATAAGGTGTTCACTTCTTCACTTTAAATCTAAAAATTTTGGAATAGGAGGTGCTCTCAATGTTAACAATGCAATTAATAGCTGAGCTGCCTCTGACTTGGTGGAATGAATTAAGGGGAGGTATCCAGCAGAAGCGAAACACTGTTGTAGCATTAAAACACTGACAAAAATATTACAAGCAGCTACTGATCTATAGATGTATTCATACATATTTCTTTATCATACAAGTGATAAGGAAATTCTTTACTAGATTTTCCATACAGATCTTACAATCCTGTACCTGTAGATGGTGCAGACTCAAATCACAATTACATTTTCATACACTATTTTCACCAAATGGCGAGGCCCAGATAGCTGTAACACAGATCTCCTTGAGAATGACTCTCATTAGTGCACATTCATGATGAAATGATGAAACACTCCTTGTGGAATGGTACATCATGATAGTGGCTGACCCCAAAGCCTGTTCATTAGCTGTGATGATGACCTGTGTAATACAATGATCTGTTTTTACAGTGGAGACCCTCATGCACTGTAATGAATAAATAACTAGTTCCATCATAACAGCCATATGGTTTTGTACTATAAGGCACACACTGGGCATAGGGATGTTATTATTACACATAGGCATATTATTAATGCAATATGGATAGGTCTCTAATTTTCTAATTATGTAAACGTATACACGAAAAATAAACCTCTAATATAATGGCCAATCAGTTAAATGCTGTCATGCTTTTGTGTTTCATTAATCACATGGATCCCTCAAATATGTTATTATATATGGAGCGCAAGTAGAACTGAAACAAATGACATTGAAATTGTGCAGATATATCTGGCCAAGGTCCCAAAATTTGTTTAACAAACAAACAAACAATTAAATTAATCATTGCTTTGTTGATTTAGTCACTCTCACTTGCAGTTCAGTTGACAGATTGTACATGTAAATGTGTTTTCTACGTAGAGATGCAGACCTTTTTCTGTTGGAGACCCGCCAGCTGTGGGCAGTGGAAGAAGGCTGGCTGGGGTTTGACATCACAGCCACTAGTAACCTCTGGGTAATGAATCCACATCATAATCTGGGTCTGCAGATAAGTGTGGAAACTAACAATGGTAAGAGATTATATTTCTATAAAGTCTAAATTGTAAAAACAATATTTTACTAAGAAACCTCAGCATGCTATAATAGAGGGCTAGAAATAAGAGGTTACCAGACCAGTCACTTCAACATTTTTTTTTTTTTTTTACATTTTTTGGTCCTAAAAGATTTAATCCAAATGATCAAACAATTGTAAAGGCCTTCAAAAGCTGTCCTATTAGGTGTATTAAAAATGTGTATAATAAGTGTTGTATTGTTTAATATTATAGTGTGGTATCCTCTAGACATGAGCAAAATCTGACCCAGCTTCTTCAACGTTTCAATAAAAAATTGAAAAAAAAGATTTGTGTGTAAATTGAATGCCACTGGTATAGGACTGAGTTTTGAGGATCAAATGTAAACTCTCAAATGTAAAACATTGAACTAATGCTTGTTTTCCTCTTATATATTTTTTTTATTTAATGCCATTCTGATAGATTTATGTAGCAATATCAGCAATATTATATCAGACACCAGTGTTAAGTTTCAGTGTAAACAATAAATGTAAATGTAAAATGTTTTGTTCATGTGCTAATTCAGGTTTGCTTACTTGGATTGTGTGTCATGGGAAACAGCACTGCAAGGTTTACACCATATTGTGCTAGTTTTGAAACAAAGTTCTTGTTTTAAAGCAAATAATAAGAATTAAATCAAACAATTCCTACCAACAAACAATTTCTTACCAGCTATGGCAAGATGTAAAATTTAAATGCAGACAGTGTAGGCCTATGTACAATGTACAGAACTATTTCTGTTTTCTGTGGAAGTCCAGAAAGCCCACAAGTTTTTTTTTCTTACACTTATTTTTTTCATGTTGTCAAAATGCATGATTAGGCATGTCAATTTATTTAAATCAGTGAGTGCTGCCAGAGGCAATAGCTGGCACAGTGATAAAGATTTGCTTTTCATTTTTCAACACCAAAGTTTGGGGTTTGATCCTTACACTTGGGGTTAGGGTTGCCAAGTGCATAGGTGATGATGTTATTTGTAAGGCTCAGTATGCTTGCTTTGAATCATGATCTCCTTTGTACAACTGTTAAGCTGACCTCCTGCCAGCTTGTGCTGTGGGTGCTACCTACTTTTTACATAAACTTCTTCTGTAAATTAATATAAGTTTATATAACATGTTTAGTTTCTGATCAAAACATGATTACATTGCTTATGCTAAATGCATAGTTCAGCCATGAAACTCACCTGGGCTTGACCTTATTCCACACTAAAATCTATGAATTGCTTAGAATTTTTTTTCCCTCTGCCACCTAGATCCACCCCAGCTATGGCTAAGCAGAAGCACCTTATGCCAGATAGCATAATAGGCAACAACAGTGCTTCACAGCTCCAGGGTCCATAGTTTGATCCATAGTTCGGGTGAACAAGTTTACAGTATTTTTTTCCCCACAGCTTTGAAAATAAATGATTAAATTAAAAAGAAACTGCAACTTAGTTCAGTCATATTCAGCCAGTGTACAGATTTGAATCAAGTAAACTCAAAGAACATTTTTTCTTAGTGTCATTTCATAGAGAAGAATAATTTCAGGATTTATCAGTTGTAATGATAACATTGTGGTCCCAACATTGTGGTCAATATGTGAATATTTAGGTAATTGAAGTGTAGACATTCAGCTTAAATTCAAGGGTTTTAATGCAAGTTTTACTGCCATTTTGCAGTATTAAACTGTATTGTATTAGACTTGTATACAGCAGTACATTGCATTTTTACAGGGAGATACTGTAATTACTGGTTTTCATACTACACTTATAGATTGAATTACTGGTCATTAAATAATTAAAAATATCTTTATCAACAATAGTGGCAATAGGAAATGGAAAACCACATTTTCTTTTATGAATTTTAAAACATTTTTTAAAGCAAGGAGCAGAAAATTGTCTTTGCACTTACAGGTGAAGTGAATAACACTGATTATCTCCTCATCATGGCACTTGTTAGTGGGTGGGAAATATTAGGCAGCAAGTGAACATTTTGTGCTCAAAGTTGATGTGTTAGACGCAGGAAAAATGGGCAAGCGTAATGATTTGAGTGAGTTTGACAAGGACCAAAATTTTAATAGCTAGACGAGCAAAACTGCAGCTCTTGTGGGGCATTCCCGGTCTCCAGTGGTCAGTATCACAGTGCATCACAGTTTGTTGCGAATGGGGCTGCATAGCCACAGATAAGACAGGGTGCCCATGCTGACCCCTGTGCACCACCGAAAGCGCCAACAATGGGCACGTGAGCATTAGAACTAGAGCAATGGAAGAAGGTGGCCTGGTCTGATGAATCACGTTTTCTTTTACATGACTTGGATGTCCGGGTGCATGTGCGTCACTTACTTGGGGAACACATGGCACCAGAATGCACTATGGGCAAGCCGGCGGAGACACTGTCATGCTTTGGGCAATGTTCTGCTGGGAATCCTTGGGTCCTGCCATCCATGTGGATGTTACTTTGACACATACTACCTTTCTGAGCATTGCTGCAGACCATGTACACCCTTTTATGGAAACGGTGTTCCCTGATGATAATTTGCTGTGCCACAAAGCAAAAATGGTTCAGGAATGGTTTGATGAGCACAACATCAAGTTTGAGGTGTTGACCTGGCCTCCAAATTCCCAGGTCTCAGTCCAATCGAGCATCTATGGGACGTGCTGGACAAACAAGTCCGATCCATGGAGGCCCATCCATCTCGCAACTTACAGGACTCAAAGGATCTGCTCCTAACATCTTGGTGCCAGATACAGCAAACCTTTAGGGATCTAGTGGAGTCCATGCCTTAAGGGGTCAGGGCTGTTTTGGCAGCAAAAGGAGGACCAACACAATATTAGACAGGTGGTCATAATGTTATGCCTGTTCGGTGTTTATACCTTTCCAGAGAATGTTGTATGAAGGATATATGGTTACTTTTACCATATAACATTAAACATCAAAGTATAACTGAGTGAAGAGTTGAAAGCAGAGTGAACTGTTTCACAGGATTAAAGCAAAAGTGCGAAAAGTTTATTGTCATAAGGTCAAACCATTTGTGGAAGCAGAGTAGAAGTGAATATGAAAAGTTCGAGAAAATATTGGGTTACTGTATTAATATTCAGACAAACAATCATTTATGTCTTCTCATGCTCCAAAGTCCATTTATACTCATCACAGACTCTAATGTTAGATTTTAAAGTCCCACTGACAAATCAAGTTTGGCTGCAGTACAGACACAAACGTCTGTTAATCACATTAAACCCTGACACAAAGATAAACTTAATTTGCTAGACCTAGAAACTTCTAGAATTTGAAATGGCCATGAAAAAATCTGTCTCTACAGCATGATTGATGCATTGTGGATGAAGCAGGCTGAGAAAAGAAAATTGTTGTATATTTATAGCCATACTGTAAAAAATACAGCCTGTTAATGTTTATGGAAATACAGTAAAATACTGTTAGAAATTACCTGTACATTTTTATATAGTAAACAGTTACAGTGTACTTTTGGGTCTGTGAAAATGCACACTGCGACTGTGACTATGCACAAAAAATGGCTGTAAATTTTAAGTGGTCAATGCATTGCTTGTTAAACACCTTGCTATTGTTTATATATAAATATATAAATAAAATATAAACATAAATATATATTTAGTATATTTACCATTTACACAAAATTGAAAACTATTATTTGACATGAGTTGCTATATAAATTTATCAGAATGGCCTTAAATATTTAAAAAAGTGAGAGAGTATTCAACTTTTTACATTTGGCACCCTATAACTGAGAACCTCTGATTTAAGAGTCAGTGCTGAGGCTACGTCATGTTGCAGTGTGATCCAAATATTACCTTATTTTTAATAAATAGATGAATATTTAGGCTAGTGTTTAAGTTTTTTAAATACAACTTGTAAATCTTTAAATGTGATGTGCCACATTTATTATGACAGATTATTATTACAGGACAGAGCATTACCCCTAGAGAGGCAGGGCTAGTCGGTCAGGATGGACCTCTGGAGAAACAGCCCTTTATGGTGGCCTTTTTCAAGGTAAAAAAGCTCCACATCCGCACAACCCGCTCTGTAGGAAAATCCAGACAGCAGAGTCACAATCGTTCCAATTATCCACAGGAGGCACAAAAAGGCCCAGGAGACACAGGTTGGTTCCATATTCCACTACTGCTTAGGACTTTTACATTTTGAAACAGCTTTGTGTACTGTTTAATTAATACTCATGATCTTGCACATGAGACTCAATTTCCTGCACATACATTTGGTTTCCATTACACATTATGCGCATTAAACAGATTGGGATTTCAGCATGGAGTGCACAAGCTAGTTTAGATTACATTTTTTTTTACAGACTGTGGTTTTAGTCTGAATTTGCTCTAGAATGTAGAATTTTCTTTTCTTTTTTAACTGATTGAAATGATTTGATTTCATTTTTATGATTTACTGTTTATTATGTTCACACTCTCTTTTCTCTAGCAGATTATAATAGCAGTGATCAGAAGACAGCCTGCAGAAAACATGAACTATATGTTAGCTTCAGAGACCTGGGCTGGCAGGTAAGAGCAGACACAAACATTTAAACATTGTCATGTCCCTTAACCCTTTCCCCCTTTTTTTTCCTTTTCACTAGTTGGCTGTCTAATACAGTGTAAACATACTCTCTCTGACCACTTTATTAAGAATACCTGAAAACCTGCACATTGACCACCACATGCACTTATCCAGTGAGTTTGAGTATTAAAGAAACTACTGACCTAACAAGTCTCGGGTTTACACAGAATGAAAAAAAAAATCATTTTGGCAGTGGAATTTGAGATGAGAGAGGGCAGACAAGAATGGCCAGACTATTTCAAGCTGAAAGGAAGGATCCAGTAATCATTCTTTACAATGCATGTAAACACATCACAGTGAGTTGGATGGGCTAGCAGAAGACAACATCAGGTTCCACTCCTGCCAGCCAAAAAAAGGAATTTGAGGTTACAGCCGGCACAGGTTTAACGAAACTGGAGATTTGAAGATTAGACCAGGAGAGGGAGACATTTTTTTCCAATCTTTAGCTGTCCAGTCCTTGGATATCAGCAGTTTCTGAACTACTCACACCAACCCATCTGGCACCAGCATGCATGTCATATTCAGAGTCACTGTGGTCACATTTCCCAATATTGTTATGTTTGATGTGAACATATTTGCATGTGTATCTGCATATCATGCATTGCACTGCTACCCCATGATTAGCAAATTGGATAATTACATGAATGATGTATAAATATGAAAAAGTGGTTCCTGTAAAATGGTACTATTTTACAATTACACAAACTTGGTTACGTACAAATTTGTGAGTATATCCGTGTTGGATGAGGATGAACACACACAGTGAAAGTGATTCACTGATTGGCAGATGTACCTCAGCATTAGCTAAAAGTGGGTGGGTTCATTTCCAGAAGGCAGCTGATATCACTCTGTCTCTCTGTTTATTATCTTGTACCTGGACTACAGAAAAGCTCAGCTCTTATCATTCACATTGACTTCACCTCTCTGTGGCTTGCTGAGCCTAATTAATAGTTTCATTCATGGTCATGGTCACATGTCCATAATATTATATATATTAATATGGAGACTGTCAGAATATATTTTATTTAATGGCCGTAGAAACCACGGTATACGTATAACCACAATATAAAGCCAAATTTTGGGTAGACCAGTATACATGCTAGGCTATTACAAATTAAACAGAAATTAATAAAAGAAATTGTGAGGAATAGTTTATTGGATGTTATGTATTGTCCCATAAAAATTCATGTTTTTAGAGAAATATCTATCTATCTATCTATCTATCTATCTATCTATCTATCTATCTATCTATCTATCTATCTATCTATCTATCTATCTATCTATCTATCTATCTATCTATCTATCCTTATGTTGTGTAGGTACCTCTAGGCACCAACGTGTTAACATTAGATCTTTTAAGTCCTGTGAGCTACTACATGGGGCTGCCATGGATCGAACTTGCTTGTCCAGCAAATCCCACAAATGCTTGATCAGTTTGAACTCTTTGTCCTGTTCCTTACAACATTCCTAAACAATTTGTGACAGGGCACATTATCCTACTTATAGAGGCCATGGCCAATAGGGAATGCCGTTACCATGAAGGTGTGTACTTGTTGTACAACTTATGTTTAAGTCGGCCATATGTGTCACAGTAATATCCACAAGATAGTCAAACCCAAGATTTCCCAGTAGAAAATTGCCAAGAGCACTCTGTCAGTTTGCCTTTTTCCCCTAGTGCCTCCTGGTGCCATCTCTTTCCCAGCTAATTATGCACACACAAACATGGCCATTTTATATTCAACCATACTATTGTAATTTTTTTATTTTTCCCCCAAACATTTTTTAAATTGTTTTTCACTTAAGTTTTTCTTAATTATTTTACTTAATTTCACATTGAGGGTGAAATAAGTTCTGACATGATTTATCTTGGTTTTCATTTATTTATTTATTTATTTATTTATTTTTACATCACACCGTCTATTTTAACAGGGATATGTAGACTTTTTCTATCTATTGTGCACATATTTCAATTATCCCATTTTGATGAGCCTGTACCCACTACAGCATCAGCCTCATTTGAAAATGAAATATTTACAGTTTCAAGAATTTCTTCTGCTGCTATTCCTCTCCTTCTTGGCCGTTGTTATACATGTCTGCATTAAACAACTCCAGCATGACATCAGATTTCATAAAATATAATTAGAAAGCTTCCACAAATGGTAACATGACATTCTAAGAACTGGACATAACCTGTCATGACAATTTGAAACAGAGTATGATGTCTACTATGTCATTTATATTTTATGTGATCCTAGTAAACAAATACAGGATTTAAGCAAAGCAAATATATTTCAGCCAGATTATGGCAACTGAAACAACCTTATTTTCATTCATTTAATTTGTTTTTGTCTGATGCTAGGATTGGATTATTGCACCTGAAGGCTATGCAGCTAATTATTGTGATGGAGAATGCTCATTCCCATTAAATGCTCACATGAATGCCACGAATCACGCTATTGTACAGACACTGGTGAGGAATAATGTACCACACAGTAATATATGCATGCATGCTCAAATATACCATACTGCACACACCTTCCGCAGTATACATTATTACAGATTTATTTATTTTTTTTGTTATGCTGCTTAACTTCCCTGCAGGTCCACCTGATGAACCCGGAGAATGTCCCAAAGCCATGCTGTGCTCCAACCAAGCTCCATGCCATCTCTGTGCTATATTTTGATGACAACTCCAATGTCATCCTGAAAAAGTACAAAAACATGGTGGTGCGTGCATGTGGCTGTCACTGATATTGAGGAGGGCATGCAAGATTGCCCTTGCCATATAGCTGCAGCTCAGAATGTGGGAGCATGCATGTGTGTAAGAGAAAGATGGATTATTTGGGGGAATATTTTGGATTATTAAGGACTATGTGAGGAATGTGTTATTTTTCTTCTCTTTCCTGTCTGTTTTTATGTACTCCTGCCACCCCTGGAGAGTATGGACACTCAGCATCCTGTCTAACTTTTATATATAATATATTTTATATTTATTCTGTATTTAACTAAAGATTTATTTTACCAACTAATATTGTCATGAACAAATAAATGACAACTAATGTCACATAGATCCATAAAATAGCACAAAAAAAGAGATATTTTACTGTTTTTAGGTCTTAATAAAATAGCACTTTTATTTCTCAAAAGTTGCCCTAAATCTTAGTGGTTTGCCTTAACCAACCAAAGATGACACCTGAGACCTCAACAATGTGTGTGCATGTATATGCGATTATTTTTTTGGCTTCTGTATGATACCTGTACAGGTTAGAATAAAATACATTTTGGTTTTTAAAAACAAGTTTATGGTGACTTTTTGCAGTTTGCAATAGAGATCGGGGTCCTAGAAGCTTCAGCACATATTGCCCCAGTGGCCAATTCTGGCCAAGTTGAATAGAACAATAAAAATTCTATAAATGAACAAAATGTAAAACAAAAGTGTAAAATGTATAAATGATCCCAAAAGCCATTTGGCTGAAGATAGAGTCAAGTTACCCAGTAGAACTGAAAATACAACTTTAAGCAAAATAATTTAATCCATCCATTTTCTGTTTCACTTTCCTAGACAGGGTTTCAGTAAAACAGGGTACAAGGCTGGGGACACCCTGGATGGAATACCAACCCATTACTGGGCTGTTTTATTAAATCAAGCTCTGCCCTACTTGGATTGATTGGCTTTTGGAAGACATGTTATTTGAAAATCTCTGCTTTTAAATGCCTGTGGAAGGATGCCTGGCCGATGTGTTTTAATTAATTATGTTAATATAAAAAAAATTTGGTGACAGGTTAACACATAGTTGCCCCACTCACTTTTGTATCACCATTTCCCAAAATGCAAAGAGTACACTGCCTTGTTAGTACTGTCTAACAAGTGGTGGCCATTTTGTTTACAAATATGAATGTTTGAATGTTTAAAGAATTATTGAGAGAACCCAACGTATCAGTGGAAAAACACACAAAAAGCAAAAAACAACTTCGTTAAGTCCTTACTACACATCACATACTCATTTCAGATTGGACACGGGGTATAGCTATGATTGCGAAAAGGAACTATGCTTTTCCACTATGCTGTTAGGCTGTGAAACTATTCTTCTTGAAACACCTATACAGGACAAGATTCTGAGGTTATGCATGAAGAGTGGAGCTAAGGTCAGATGACTGTTTCTTAAGTTTACTTTAGATGATATTTTGTATGTGGCATCTCTATACTAATCTGCAACTGGATCTTTGATGATAACCCACAATCATGCTTAACTTGATCATTTACATTTTTGCACTTATAAACAATCATTTATTTTGTGTAGTATGAGTAGTGAAGAGTTTAAAAATGTGCCTTTTGAACCATTTAGCTCTGTCCACTCAGATTTTTAACAATTTACTTAATATGTGAAACATGCTTTTAGGAACTTGTTCTAATGAGGTAGAGCCTAATTTTAGTTAGTTATAAGCCAGGGTTATCATTGACATACTGGAACCAGATTTGGTAGTTACCGATAACAACCTAAAGGGGTCACTATAATAAATGAATTTACCTTGTCAATATCTTCCCAACGGCAGGGAACAACCTAAAAATTTTATATCAGCAGAATTCCTGAGTTTTCCTTCTAGCAACAGGTTTAATTATGTTTGATGGCTATACATCCTGCCATCTGTAATGTTCTAAAAATTTATATAAAATTCTTTTTCAAACTAGTTCTAGGCTGTTCATCTGATCAGAATAATATATGAACTCTAACAACTAGAGAAGTTGCTGACACAAACACACTGATAGAGTTTTCATTGGCCAAACCATCTGGCTGCTACAGCCTAATTAAACTTTAGGCAATAGCATGTTTCCACTAAAATAACTGAATTTTTAATTGCAAAGTCAAATCCTTTCCAATAGATAGATAGTAGGACACTCTATGGTCCCCCTTGTATTGCCAAAACAGCTCTCAGCTGTTGAGCCTCATTCAGCAGGATGAAGCATCCTGCCACACTGCAATAATTGCTCAGGAAAGGTTTGAAGAACATGACAAGAATTCACTGTGTTAAATTTACTTAACATATTTGTGCCAGATACCACAGTGAAACTTCAGAAGTCTTATGGAGTCCATGCCTTAATGGGACAGAGCTGTTTTGGCAGTACAAGGCACCTACACAATATTAAGCTTGTGGTGTTTTTTTTTTTTATCTTATGGCTGATCAGTGCACGTGAAACCTTAATCTTCAGCCAAAGCACTTGTTTACAGCACATGGTTATAAAAAGGCTGACTGGTCCTCCATTTATATGCTACTATTTCATTAATCATAGAAAAAATTGTCATGAGTTAAACATTTTGTTCCAAGTACCTTCCAAGTACTCCAGGTTTGTAATTCCAAGCCACTGTATCTGTGTGCAAATTTGTTGATATCTTTGGCACCCTTTTAGGAAGTATTTTATAGAGTTATTAGAGCCCAATTTTGGGATTAAAAAATTTTAATGACATTTGTAGTACAATTTTTCAAATATTTTGTACAAAATCATTTGGTACTGAAATACATTTGTCTATTTCTGCATTTGCTGCATTCTACATGGACAAAATGTATGTTTCCCCCCCCCAAATTAATCTATAGGTATAGAAACAGGTATAGAAGAAACCCAGTAACATGGATTGGATAATAATCATATGCATAAAATTGCAGTGTTTTTTTTAAACATAAGTACTGGTAAAATTGACATTTCAGTATTTCAGTTTTCAAGTTTCATATGATGATAATTCTAGCATTAAAATGATACATTTTCTATTCAAAGATTTAAACAAAATGAAGAAAAATGTGAGAAAGGACTCCTAGAAGCTGTGTTTTGCCTGCACTAATGCACTGTGCACTAGCTGTAAATGAGTTTTATAACTAACTGGTAGGGTGTAATAAGTAAGCCGAGTTGGGGGAAAATATAGACCAGCTATGACTGAAGCTGGCTTTAAATTCTGAGTTTTCCCCACAAGGAAACCTTATATAACTGATATGTGAGGCAAACCACAATTGTGTAGTTTTTAATTGTAAAGAAGTCAACACAATTCAACATATAATAGGAACTGAGTGAAAAGGGCAATAAAAATGGCAGAATGAACAACCTCTTATATTTAAAACAAAAAAATTCTCCCTGAGAGCCAAGGTACAAGAATCTTCTTACAGTCACAACAAACTATTGCTGGACCAATAAACCAGACTATAATGCCTACCAAATGTTGAATAGACAGGTTTGGGGTAAGGAAAAGAGGAGGTATTTCTGTTCCTGGTGAAGTGGTTGTCAATCAGAAGTACCTTTTCAATCCGTTGGTCTCCAAGTAAAACAGACTTGCATTCGGATTTCATTTAATGATAAAGTTATAGTAATTGCTCATATAAAAAATAGGCAAAAAAGCTGAAGAATGGCTCTTGAATATTTCTGCAGGAGGATGTTTTCATTTATAGAAATAAGTGCTGCCTAGCTGAGAGAGAAAACATAGAACAAGATAGGTGCGAGTAATGAGGTAGTGCTACAGTTCATCTCTGGCTTGCTTCATAACAAAGCTGTGCAAGCTCTCCAAGTCCCGTCCACTGTTATACTCTTCAACCAGTTGTCCTCCTCTGAATATCAGCAGTGTCGGGTATCCGTTCACCTGCAGTGATGAAACATCAACAAAAGATTTGGTTCAATATGTAGGGTTTTTTTCTTTATTCCAAATCAAAATTAAAATTTCACATCAATATTAATAACACAAAATATAAAATATACCTACTCTCCTTGAACGTTTTGGAAAGAGAAAGGTCAATTCTTTTTTGCTATCCACTGAAGACATTTACATTTAACATCAAAAGATAAAAACTAAATCAGAATTTCAGCTTTCTTGATATTTACTAGTTTTGTTAAACAATTTAGAACATATAACCTTTGCTGTCAGACCACCCAATATTTAAGTGAATAAAATGATCAGATTGGAACAGACAAGAGATAAGAACAGAAAAGGGAATTGCCCTTAATATTTGGTTGCATATCCATTGCTTGTAATAACTGCATCAAGCCAGAACCAAATGACATTATTTCAGTTGTTGCTTGTCTTGGGGCATTTCCCTTTTCAGTCTCCTCTTCAGGAGGTGAAATGGATGTTCAAGGATAGGTTTTGGTGAGTGACTTGGTGCTTTTGCTGGACATTTCAAAAATTTTGTATTGTATCAGCTCTGATTTTTTCTCCATTCTTAGCTTAAAGATGCTGTTCTTACAGACAGTTTTTTTGGTATTCATGCTACTTTATCCTTCTTAACAAATGCAGTCTTTACAGGTGAACCCAGGGCTCAAACCAAAACTAGTCATTCAGCAATATTACATGTTTTAAACAATTAATCTAACAGAGCACATCTAGGCAACAAGAAACACCAGTCAGTCATGTGTTCCAATATTTCTGATTCTTGAAAAATTGGTGGGTTTAAACAAAGGCCATGTACAAACAATATCAAGAATGAAAGCTGACATTCTATCATACCCATTTTGGTCACAATGCCAAATGTCTACAGTGTACAGTAAAACAAAAAAATGATTGCCCTTCCTAGAGGGGACTGTATATACAGTCAGGTCCATAACTTTATTTTGCCTCTCTATACCATCGAAATGGATTTAAAATCTGATCAAAATGTAGACTTTTTAGCTATAAATCAAGAGAATTAACAAAAATATAGCATTAACTGTTTAGCAGCCATTTATTTACATAGTTTCTCCATTTTCACAGGCTCAAATTTATTGGACATGTACCATAATTTTAAGAATTATTTTTAATACTTGGAAGAACATCCTTTGTAGTCAATGACTGCCTGGAGTCTGGAACCCATACATCAAAAATACATTAAAAAATATGTTGTTTGCTCCCTTGAATGCATTTCCAGGGCTTTACTGCAGCCACCATCAGTTGCAGCATGTGGGAAGGTTCCATTTCTTTACCTTAGAAACTCCTTGATTGCTTTTGCAGTATTTGTTTCTGTCATTATTCATCTGTACTATGTAGTGACGCCCTATCAGTTTTGCAGTATTTAACCGAATCTGACCAGAATGTATAACTCTAATATACACTTTAGAATTCACCCTGATACTTCCATTAACAATCACATCAATAAACACCAGAGACTCCCATATATGCTCACAAGATTTGACAGATATGCCTTGTTTTGGCTTGTGATCCCTTCTTTTCTTTCTCCAAACTCATCTCTTCCCATCGTTCTGGTACAAGTTAATCTTGGTTTCATCTGTCCAAGGAATGTAATTACAGAACTGGGTAGATTTTGACTGGGATTTTATCTAGCTAGTCTAGTTTGATCTGGTCTATCTGTTCTTGAGTGTTACCAGTGGTTTTCCTCTTGAGGTACAACCCCTGTATTTACATTCATGAAATAGTCTCTTGATCATAGACTTTGATAATGATACCTCTGAGTGTGCTTGGAAGGACACAGAACAAATTATCTTTGAAGCTGAATGCTTCTAACTGCTGCTACAAGTAGTTTGCAATTGTTTTGTACACTGTATTGTTGCCAATTATATTGCAAGCAGCTTACACTGATTTTCTAAAGTGTGTTTCCATTTAACGTACTCATAACTAGTACCTAATAAACAGGAAAGTATTTATACAAATAAAGAAATGAGACAGAGGTAAAGAAAACTAGCTATTCAAATGAAAAAAAAAAATCTTATTTGCAGGACCAGCAGTATGTGACTCACAGAAAATCTGTTGCAGAGTGTTCTCTCTACAGTACAGTCCACTTTAGCAATCTTGACATCGGTCAGGCCAGGAAAGTCCTTCTTAGACAGGTCCTCCCACACGGGAGCCAAGTTTTTGCAGTGGCCACACCTACAAAATAACACACATTGTACATTGGCATTCTGAGTATGAGTCACTGCCTTCAGAAATACAGACCTGTTTGTGACCTGCAATCCTGGGGCTTCCTTTCACAAATTACCTATCTATTAATATGTAAAATGCTAAATTGCTACTAGTTGCTAGCTAGCTGGTTAATCAATCATGTTAAATCAATGTATTCTCAGTATAATTAGCGAACACAAACAACCAAAAATATAGCAACTTCACAATCCACACACTATTTTGAGGTAAAAATAATAGTATTCAATCCACTAATAATAGTATTCAATCCAGTAGTATTGTTGCTCTTTAAACTTTTCATGTAGCTGTCATTCCAAAAGAATGGAAAAGAATTCTTGTAAGCTTTTGGTCTGTCAGTAGATGTAGCTTGAAAAGAACCGACTGTCTAAACATACCAAGCTACTTTGAGTGTTTAGCTAAGGTCATACAGTCATTAAAAAATGCTATGAAATTTAGCTTTTGGTATTTGCCTTGGTTCACTCACATAGGTTTGCTAGTTAGCCTATATCAGTAGTACAGTGTGCTAGCTTAGACGTCAAAATGAACAACAATGGCAGAAAAATGTAAACAAAGGACTGCTGGCTGAGGGAACATAATACAGAAACAATTATTTCCAAATCATCTCATCAATACATGCTTTTAATTTTCAAATAACTCAAAACTAATCTATATATAGATGATTCAACTCAATCATAGTAGGAGAATGAATTCAGAAGTCTTCAGAAACATTCTGTCTGACAACTTACAAAAAAAATGCATTCTATCTAATTGGGAAAAGCTTGTCATGCAGCAAGACAGTGACCCAAAACACACGGCCAATACACAAGCACCTCATCCGGGGAAAGTTTTAGACTGACCAAGTCAAAAAAACCGAAAGAACTCCGGTACAAGCAGTTGTGGTGTCAGTGGGTCACAGGCTTGATACAATTATTGCAAGCAAGGGATGTGTAACTTTTATTTACTTTTAGAAACATGGTCCTATACTTGCTCATCTAAAAAACTGAGTGGTCTACCGCCAAAGTTGCCAAGTATTTTAACCCAACTACAGTAGATGTAAATACCAGAAATTCTGATCTGTAATCCTTTACTGCAAGTGAAATTGTTATGCTTTTTAAGTAAAACTGTAAAACCTTTAAAATGGAAAGTCGAAAAAAGCAATTGAGAAGTACTTACCATGGAGCATAAAACTTGATGAAGGAAATCCCTTTAGCAATAGACTCGTCAAAGTTGCCTTCAGTGAGGATTTTAACATTGGACTTAAAAGAGAGAAATAAACAAACAAATAAACAGACAAGAACAGACAAAGGCAGAAATTCTTGAATAATAAGCTGCAGAGGTTTATTGATAAGATTATCTATTGTTTGTACTGATGTGGTTTAAAAGTGGTATGGACGAAAATTATGCAAAAGATGTCTACCCTAAAGTGACCTACAGAAGAAAATTTTCAGTAGCTGCATTTTGGATGTCATACTTTGTGCATCATGCTCAGATGGCTAAAACTGAACCAGACAATTCCATAGAATTGTGCATTTTCACCAGCATGTGGAAATAGAAGCTATAATGTTGGGATCGGAAGCATGATGCTAGACTAGTTGAGCTCCAAAAAAAAGGCAGAGGGGGCACACAGCTCCTCGTTTTGTACGATTATTATTAATAAACACTGAGGATATCCAAATGTTCAGTAGTATGCGGAAAATTTACATATTAAACACGAGTTTCAATAAATATTTTAATTCCACTGTTAGAAATCTTTTCACATACACGCCTTACCTCATCTTTAACAGACTCTGTGTTCTGTGGAACTTCATTGCCTTTTGCATCCTCAGCATCAGCCTGTTCTTTTAAAGAGGCAGCTGCTAACTGATTATCCACAAATTCTTTAAAGGCCTCCAGATCACGTTTTCCCCGGTACTGATCTACCTGCAAACAAACCAACCAGGTGAAGGTTCAAGTTAAAAACTAAAGCTTGCAATAAAAGGCTGAATGAAGAGTACAACGTGGTTTGTCATTTCTGTGGAAGACACCTCTGAACAAGGTTTTTGCACCAAGATGTCTATGTTTAAATTAAAAATTATCATTTTTCACTGGCCCTCTTAATAAATCTTAACATTTATCAGCTATAGAAATAAATAACATTGATTATCTCTTTAAAGGGGCACCTGTGAAGGCGTGGGATATACCCGTCCACTGATGGACAAGTGCTGTTTTGCCAACATGAATGGGACCTACCCAATAATAGGCAGGTTATTTTAATGTCATGGCTGGTCAGTGTATGAGGTTCTCAAAAGAAAAATCTTATTACATTAAGGCAGCCATTTTTCGTCCTCAGCCACTGTAGACAGTGTTAAAAAAAAGTTACCACCTAATAGTGGTGTTCATATGCAAAGTTGTTTTCCAATCTTAACATAAATATTGCAATGCAGATAGGTAAAAGAAAAATTGACAGGGAAACTGTCAATTTTCAAATACTGCAAAAGTCCAGTCGTAATTATTCGAACCAAAAAAAAAAAAAACACAATTGCATGCATGGGCAGGTACGAGCAGACAAAATATTGAAACTAAAAAAAAAATGAAAGACAAGTTCAATTGTACCCATCAAGCATTCTGGCCAGGTTTGTGGACGTTTGTCCTAACAAAAAGATGCTACAGTAATCCCCCGTTTATCACGGGAGTTACATTCCAAAACCAGCCGCGATAAACGAAAATCCGCAATACATGGACGCCACCCCCAAATGCTTTTTTTTTTTTTTTATTGTTTAAGCCGTAAATGACCCTCCCACACTCTTTAAACACACACAGAAAACATTTGCAAGCATATAGCAAGTGAATTTTTGGTAAATTCGTAGAAATCTCATTTATAGTGAGTACTGTATGCATGTATGTTCCTTGCCAGAAGCCTTAGATGGTACAGAGCATTTGGGTGACATAACAGGGCTTGCAGAAAAAAAACGTAAAAATACAACGTATACAGAACAACACGACACTCGGGACAGTGACACTCTAAAGAACTGGAGAAATCTGCTTCCCTTTCCCCAACTGCACGCATAGCCAGCAGCCAATCACAACCATGATTAAATGAATGGGGCATTTTGATTGGCCAGACTTGTTCCTCCAGCTTCCCCGCACCGTACTTTTCTTGGTCTCGAGTAAATTAACAGTATTTTATATATTATTAACATTTTACTTCATTTTAATTAATGTTTATATTTTGAAATTAATAATTATATTTTTATTAATAAATTACCTTATTTCAACATAAAAACAATTCACTATAAGGTTTGCAGATACTGCGATATACTGGGAAAATCCACCAAAAAAAATTAGTTATGTTCCAAATAAAAATACACGATATATCTGGACCGTGATATATGAACCGCAATATAGAGGGGGTCTGACTGCAAGATAAATCTAAACATTTTGACTGAATGCAAAACACTGGGCATCTTCACACATACACATATACATATATACATAAATACAAAAAGTATGTACAACACTGTAAAAGTACAACACTGAGGTTTGACAAATAATGTATTACTTGGGACATGACTGGGCGAAGCTCACAAATGTAACAACTGTTGGTGCACACAAAGCATGGTCATGTTGCTTCCTGGGTCAAAATATAATTTGGTGTCACACTCTCTTCCTCTCTTTTTTAATCAGTTACAAGTGCATTCATGGCTGGCCACTGGCTGATTAGACATGTGGAGATGACGTAAGAGATAAATGTTAAACCACTGATAAAAGTGCTCTTTCTTCTCATCACTACCGACCAGACCCATGTGATACACAATTGTTGTGATTTTAACCTGGGAGATTAGTGTTTATCTATTCAACCCAGAACCCCTTTTTGTACTATATATTTGAGTATAGTATATAAAATTAACCTTAACTGGATTACTAATGTTATATGCATGTTTCTCTCATTTTTTTGTTTTTATTTATTTATTTATTTTAGGGGCTATTCTTATGAGGATTTTAGTCTTGTGGTTGGTGAACAGGAAAGTACTGGGAGACACTCTTGTTTATGTTGCAGGCTACCTAGATGAGTTGTAACAGTTAGCACAATGCAGGGACTTCTTGACCTCATCACTAAGGGGATGGATGAATGAGACTAAACACACCTGCTACATATCCACAAATTAATTCATTGGCAAGCCTTGTGTTGCAAAGTGATCAACTGAAATTCTATCATGAAGGTTGTGGTGTCGTGTTGAAACTTTATCAGAGCAACTGGGCAAACGTTTTGTCTATGCTACACTGATTAGAAAACCACAAAGAAGTCAGATGGCCGAGTCGAGTTTTGAGATGCTTTTATGAGCTGCCTTTATTTTTTAATCCGCTTTTTTTTTCCCCCAGACCAAAGGCCAAACTGTCAAAGAGCTGACTGACCCAGACTGGAAAGGGTCAGTCAACAGACATGACAGAATTGCTGAACAGCATTAATCTGCAAATTCCAACAAGGAAACCCTCGGCTGTGATAAGGGCATATTCTACAGAAAGTGGGCAGAATTTCTCTTTTTTCTGATGAAAATCAATCTGTTTTACTTGGCCTTTTTTCACTAAAAGGAGAATTCACATCAAATTTCAGACCTCACCCAATCATAACCTGGTAAAATAAAGGGGTTTAGAAATGAATAAACAAACAAATAAATAATCTAAATAATCTGAAGCTTCATAGAAAGAATTTCTCTCAGTCTATCTGTAATATTTTGCACAGGAAATCTCAATTCTTTGTGTGTACACAGCAGTTCATTAATTCATTTACAAATGCAATCTACGTCTGTGCCACTCCTTTCCCCCTAATTTCAACTGTTATTTTCCACAAAGAACGAGATCTCACATATTTCCACAAAGATTACATATTTCTCTTCTTGAATAAGTCATTTGAATCGATCGTTACTACAGCGGACATAATATTTCTAACTAATTTAGAGAAAAAATATTGCAAAATTACTCACTTGCAGATGTTGCACTCAAGATCCGATGATCCCTAGCACATGCACTTTTTTACAGTCACGCTTAACTTACAGTAAAAGTAGCTCTTGCGATGTAAATTTCTCAAGCATTACTCCTCTGGCATGGACAGAATTAACATTCACCTTACAGAATTAACATTCACCTTACACCGTACAGTTCCTTAAGCCTGGATTAAGGGATAATCCGAAAGTCTTCACTGATAATAGCAACAAGGAGGTCGGGAGTTAAACTTCCAATGTACTTCAGTGTGAGTGCATCCATCATTTGATGAATAATAAAGGGTGTTGATAAAATTTCAGGTGGACAGATGAACATATTGCATTCACAACTAGGATAAAGCATCGTTTTCTGTATAAGGGGTTGTTTTATGCTCATTTTCAAAGTATTTTCTGAAATAAAATCATGCTAAGTGAAAAATAACAAATCTAAAAACACTGAATGCTAACAACATATTCAAATGTGACCACTTTCTAAAGAATATGCCAGATGTATTCAAGAGAAATCATTCAAAGTCATTAACACGACTTCAATGACAAAGTCTACATTTTTCCTGCGAAACTGAAGTCATCAATTTAGAAACCACTGATCCAATTCCAAGACATAAATTGTATCGAAGATTTAGAATTGCTCAAGAGGGAGTTTGAGGTGAGAATGAAATTACAGCAATGAGGTTAAATATCAGTGATGAATTTATACATCAGCCACTGAGACTGGCTGTGACAAGATTTGAAAAATGTCTCATCAATAATGTGGCCTCAAAAAACCTGCCCAAAGGGCAAATTTCTGCGTCAGGGAAAGAATATATATAAGGGAAGAATTATGTTTCCACGATTTAGAGTCTTTGCACCAAAAGCACATTAATCTGCTAATTTTTCTTATTTACTTGGATCTACACACAAATTTTCACAAATGACTGTTCCCTAGCATAAGACCACTGGAAAAGAGTATATTCCTTACCTTTTCTCCATCTTTAAAGAAGAGCAAAGTGGGGTAGCCTCGCACCTGGTTCTCTGAACAGATCTCATAATGCTGAGTACAGTCTATCTGCAGCAAACAACAAACACAAACACAACATGAAACATCACAAAAGAAATCTTTTATAAAATTCTATATATAATGTCAGAACTAGATCATACAAAGACAACTTCATCAACAGTATTAATAGATGTACCTTGCCAATCTTGACCAAGTCCGAGTGTTCGAAGCTAGTGGCAAGCTGCTCCCATGTGGGAGCCATAGCTTTGCAATGACCACACCATGGTGCAAAAAACTTCACAAAGTGAGAGCCTGCGAAAGAAATGACAAGAAAAATCAATTTGGCTTCTATCTTTTACCATCATGTCAGTGTTTTAGAATGTAATTTAAAAAAATTAGTGCCATTTTGACTATTTTGGGCCAAATTTGAACAAATTATAAAAAATTAGAGATCATGGAATCTAAAAAAATTGCCATAATATTCCCAAAGTAAAACTGTTTCAGGCTATACAAATGAATTTGACACAGCAAAATTAAGCACAGTCTGAGTCTGTCTTAAGTTTTCCTTTTCGATATTACAAATGTACAATAATCTAAAACGACACTGGGCCAAGCTTTTACTGGTGTGCACTGGTTTTCAGGTGTTGCAGCTTAACTGACTAAAATTGTAAGAGAATCTTAATAGAAGGTTAAGAGAAGAGTGTTACTTTTAAACCCTGCTTTGAGATAAAGAAGAAAGGAAAGTAAGCACATATAAGACATTTTATGACAAAAAGCATCCTTTAAAATGAAGTCTGTTGAAGGTGATTGATAAGCAGACATAGTGAATTGAGAGCCTTCTATCAAATTATTTTTGATAATTATAATTATATAATTATAATTTTTTTATTTTATTATTATTTTAAGCTTTCATACCTTTGGAGACATGTGATTTGAAGTTGGAGGCAGTAAGCTCATACATGCCCTGCAAAGGCTCTGGCACTTTGGGAGGCTCAGGCTCACTTTGTGGCACCTGGGAAACACAGAAATATCAAAAGACATACCAAAGGAAAATCACACACGTTTCTGCTTGTTTTAGGCAGATGGAATTTTGTTTTTACAAATTTCTAAAGCTATAAAAACAATTATCAGCTACTGACCACTTCCATTGTTTCAACAGTTTCAAAAAAAAGTATGAAACAAAAAGGCACCCAGTAGCAAATAATTCGTGCTAAAGGCAGGGGGTCAGAGAGACAGTTCTTACCTCTGGTTCCTCCTGAAGAGTTTTCAGCATCCAGGTCTCTAGGGATTGCAGGTCTCTTGGGCCCTGATATTTCACTGCCTCCTGCTCAGGTTTAAATAACTTCAAACTATACACAAAAAACACACACTTATGTGGTGCAAGCAGGTTATTTCCCTCAACATGTATAAACCTATTATCTAGAGTCTAGAAAACTGTTTAACATTTAACAGATAACCATGTTGGAGCAAAACACAGAAGCGGTTTACTACTAATTGTAGGTCATAAAAGGGTCACAGACTTGACAATCTGCTCACGTAACAATTTCAAAGAGTGCACTTTGAGTATATACACATAATATAGCAATACTGCCTCAGCAGAAGTCAAGACTCATCAGAACATGTTTCCAGTCTTAAACTGTCCATTCAGTTTTGGTTAGCCTGCACCACAGTCATGCCACAGTCAAAATAAGTCCATTCCCAATTTTGATGGTTGATACGGGCCTGTAGCTTTGGGTATTGTTCACATCTGACATGAGTTATGCACTGCTGCCACAGGACTGGCTGATTAGTTAAATTGCATGAATGAGAATGTGTCCCATGTTTGAAGATTTAAATAGAAAATCCAATTGATTTTTAAACAAATTTTTAAAAGGCTATTTTAAACACAGTTATTTTGATACATAGAAACTTTACATTTTGTTACCATCAGCATATTTCATTATAAAATATGCTGAAATCTGCCTTACAAACATTTTATAAATAAGTGTACCACATTATTTACATGCATGTTGTGTGTACAGCAATCAGATTTTAGTTGCCCAGGGCTTAAAGATGACCACTTATTACTTCCTGTACTAGTCATACCTCTGTTAACTGCAGAAACTCTCCAAAGACTCTGTGGTGGTCAGGGACAACAGAGAGATAGACAGGAAGAGAAGTACAGGGACCTAGAAAACAACTTGGTTGAGTGGGTTGGTAAGAACCATCTATTCTTTAAGGTGACCAAGAAGGTGAGGACTGACTTCAGGAGCAAGAGGACCATGACAGTAAATATCATGGGATATTTTATTTAGCTGGGTGACACCTGCAAATATCTTATTGTCTATTTAAACAACAGCCTGGAGAGTAAGATCAGTGACTACTTTCTGAGGAAGCTTAGGTCCTTTTATGTTTCCAGCAAGAGGTTTGAGACCCTCTAACAGTCTACAAGTGCGGTCTTCTCTGTAGCAAAATGCTAGCATATAAGCTGACAAGCAATAGGGGAAAAAAAACTGAAAGAAAGATAGCTGTGTCCTGGGTTCTGATGATGTGGCAAAGAGGACAGTAAACAAATTATTAACCATCCTGGACAATGAATTATAGCCCAACAATAATCCACTGGTCAAGCAGCAGAACAGCTTCAGGAACAGACTCATTCAAGCTCCCCTGTAAAAGGAGGTTGTTCATACCATCAGCAATCAACCTGTGCGCAACAGTTCGTCATGTGCCAGGACATTATTGTGTGTTAAGCCATATTCCTAGAATAAGCTCATTGGACAGTGTACTGGGGTTTAGTGGGTTAGATTTACTTTACACTTCTATTTTATCACTATTTCATCATTTTTACTTAAACTGTTGGGTTTTTTATTCATTTTGAATAGTTTTAACTTGCTCTCTTCTGTGATGTGTATTTGTAATTTCCCTGTGGGAACTCATTTTAGCCTTACAAACTAAAGATCTCAAGAAAAGTAAACTTGTACTGCTTACGTAGGATATCCCCGGATCCCATGGTTGCTGGAGCAAAACTTTGTGTCCTTTGTGCAGTCTACTTTAACCACATAGACAGGGGGAGATTCCATGCTGTTGTATTTATCTGCCAGCTCATTCCAGGTCCCCTGCAACCTCTGACAATGACCACACCTGTGCAGGACAAAGTACATGTTGTAGCTCTCCTAAAACAAGGTAATGTAAATGACCACTTTTACAAGCACAGGTCATGCAATAATAAGATAAAATAGTTTTAACGATGTACTGGTTTACAATAAACTAGATATTGACCATGACGTGAAAAAAAGACTCTCGCCACGTAGGCTGAAGGAGTGTCTCGTGCTGATGGACCCGGCTAGCTTAGACTGCCTTAGCATTGTTCTTCTGTTCAACACTTCCTGCTAGCGTGAGGGAAAATGCTACAGATTTTTCCAAACTAATGTTTATTTTGCCCAGTAACAAGATACTGTTGTAAACCATCGATGTAACATCCATTTGTAACACGAGGAATAACTATCTAGCTAACGCTACTTTTCACAGCTAGCAAACCTCAGCAATTAAGGAACTTTTTTCCATTCCAAAACCAAGACCCTGTAACCAAATGATGTGCGATAATTGCGGGGAATTTTACAAGTACTATTATTACACAGCTAGGTGTACTACAGTAGGGAATTAGATTAAATAAAGCAAGTTAACGCAAACTCTAAACCGCAATTCTAAAGATCACAGCTAGCTAGCAAAGTTAAAGAGAACTTTACCAAGGTGCGAAGAACATCACGAAGTGTGGAGCAGTCGAAATAGCGTTATTAAACATCTCCACTGTGTAAGTGTGCTTGGTATGCTCGTCCTCTTCAGTGTCATTATCGCACAATATTACACTGAAAAGAAATGCACTGCAAAGGACACTCATTAAAACGCGGTGCATTTTCAGCGCTGATGTGGCCATGATGATCCTAAAGCAAAGAGCTGCACAGTGAATGAAACGCTGCTTCAGCTTTCGGAGAGGCCCCAATCCACCGATTACTCTGCAGCAGATTCGCAACTCAGCAATTACTTGCTTATTTCATTGACTCCCGCAAGAGAGTATTAGTCACGCATTACGCTCTTGTATAGCCCGGAAAAGCAGGGTTGCCAGGTCTGAGATTTTACTACTTTCACCCGACAAACGTTGTTCACATTCACCACATAATTTATATATACACATAAAATATATAAAATACAGCTCTGGAAAAAAAATAAGAGACCACTGCCCAATCTCCAGATTTGAACCCTACTGAAAAAATCTGGAATGTCATCAAGAGGAAGATGGATGGTCACAAACCATCAAGCAAAGCTGAGCTGTTTGCTTTTTTGCAAAAAGTGGTATAAAGTTCCCCAACAGCAATGTGAGAAACTGGTGGAGAGCATGGAGCCAGAACGCATGCAAATCGGGGTTATTCCACCAAATACTGATTTCTTAATGTTATTTAGCCAAAGCATTAACACAATTTGTTTACAAATTATTTACATTTTGTGTTATATGACTTATTAAAGCTCTGCAGATACTGCATGATCTTGGGTTATTTTCATGTGTTGTCATTTCCTTTAAATATACACTCTAAATAACAATAGTTATGTTTTGAATTTAGGAGAAATATTGTCAGCAGTTCACAAAAAAAATCAAACAAAAATGTTCATTTTTCCATGTTCAATTATATATATATATAAATAATTTTTATTTATATTTTTAATACAACAAAAGTATGTGCATATTCTATCATGTATGTATTTGGGCTGTGGTAAAGATAAATTTTTTAGTACATTAAAGATTAACTATACATGATTATACATATATATACCCCAAAATAAAAATAAAAAATCATCCGCAAGTCCAAGTTCTGCCAGTGTTGTTAAATCAATGTGGCTGTTCAAAGCATCAGCAGTAAACAAAGTAGCACTCCTTTACCTTTGTACAGTATATACTGTATAAACAACATACAGACATCAGGTGACATGGAGGAAATCAACAATTCCTAATGCAGACTTTCCACTTTTGTCCCACAAGGCTCAGTGCTTGGTCCGCTTCTGTTCTTCTTCCATACCCACTCTCTTGTTGACGTTATATCCTCACATGAGTTTTCATACCACTGTAATGTAGATGATGCTCAACTTATCCTCTCCTTTCCTGCTTTAGACACTCTTGTTTCTTCTTCAGACACTCATGCAGCTAATCACCTGAAGCAAAAATTAGCTGTTGTTTGTCCCCGGGAGATGCATCCCAACATCAGGATCTTGTGATCTGCCTGGACAACTCTCAGATCTCACTACACTCTCTCTGTCACTGCACACAACCTTTGGGTAATCATTGGCAATCATCTGTCCTTCTCACTGCACATTACTAAACTGGCACACTCATGCTGGTTTTTCCCATACAGGATTCATCAATTTCTATCTACTGAGGCATGCAGGTTCTTACAGTCCCTTGTTGTTTCAAGGCTGAGCTAGTGCAACTTGCTCCTAGCAGATTTGGCTTTGCATGCTATTCATCTTCTGCAACTGATCCAGACTTGTCAAATGCAAAGAAACTAAATGTCCAATATCTTGAATATTAAATATTCAATGTTCTACACTATTTCTAGGTCCATATTTAAATGGGAGCATATAAAAATTGACCATGTTAACTCCTTTGCACAAAAGGTCAAGTTTTCTTTAAACCTTATCCATTCCATTAAACATTCAGAGAAAGAGTTTAGATGACACTCCAGTGTATTTTACATCATAAATCATCAGGTTTTACAAACTAGTGGAGTTCATGCCATATGTGCTGTCATTAGAGAAATACCAAATAATAAAAATTCTGAAAATCATGTAAATGTAACTTTATAACTCATAACTGCTGGCAATATAATTACATTTAATAATTTAAATTAAATGCAAAAATGGGAGCATTTTCACTAGCAGTTTCAGAATTTTTTCAGTTTTAGAATTACACACTAATCAACTGTAACATTAAAACCACATGCCAAATATTGAGTAGGTCCCCCTTGTGCCACCAAAACAGAGAGAGACATGTCAATACATCAATTCAAAAAACCTCTGAAGGTGTGCTGTGATATCTGGCACAAACCCGTTAGCAGCAGATCCATTCAGTCCTATAAGCTGTGTGGTTGGGCTTCCATGAATTGGATTTGCTTGTCCAGCACCTGATTCTGGATCAGATTGAGAGCTGGAGAATTTGGAGCCAAATTCAATACCATGATCTCTCTGTCATGTTCCTTAAACTATTCCTGAACAGTTTTTGCAGTGTGGCAGAGCACATTATCCTGCCACTGCCATTTGAGAATTACCATTGCCATGAAGTGATGCTTGGTCTGCAACAATATTTAGGTAGGTGGTATGGGTCAAAGCATCCTACACATGAGGACCCATGGTTTCCCTGCAGAACTTTGACCAGAGCTCCTTCCCATAGTGCATCCTGGTTCCATCTCTTCCGCAAGTAAGCAATACTGCCTGGTGCCCTTTATACAAAAAGTAGTATTTAGCCAAAGGTTTTACGGTATAACACTCAATACAGTACTCATTGTAGGCCTGGAGGGCCACACAAATTTTGCCCATGAAGCTGATGAACCTTCTGACACAATCCTGGAATGTAGATGTGTTCAATGCACCTCATAATTAATTAAAAACTAAAACATGTATATTAAATTATAAAAACAATAGGACTTATTCTGTTCAAAATTTATATTTTGGTAAATTATACCTGGTATAATAATCAAACTTTTCTTTCTAGACGTTTGAGATGTAAAATGCAGATACGCATCTGTGTATTTATATCTTACATATTCAATATGCACATTAAATGGCCTAAAATGTAGACATAACACACATAAGAGGGTCTTCCCTGAACTATTGCCACAATGTTGGAAACACACAAAAGTCCCGAATGTCTTTACATAAAGACATGGTTTTCCAAGGTAGGTGTAGAAATACAGATCTCTGAACTCTCAACCCTATTGAACACCCTGGAGGTCTAGATCTAGACGTTCTTTCCAGACATTAATGCAATACCCTTTTGTGCTTCTGTGGATGAATGGGGACAAATCCCTGCCCTTGGTCCAAAATATAGTGGGAAATCACCTCAGAAGACTGGAAGCTGTGATAACAGAGGGATACACCTCAATAGAGCTTCAAGGAATTCAGTGAATTACAGTCACGACACTCTTAATAACTAAATCTTTTTAAGTAAACCCCTCATTTTCTCTTAAATTTGACCACATATTGAATTCCAGTACTTGCAGACTAAATAAAGCAAGCATGAAGATTCTCTGAAAAACAAATTAGGGTTCCTAATTTGTAGGTTTTTCTGTGTACGTTGTATAGCAAGTGGCAGAAGAACATAAAAAAAAAATACTGTCCAAAAACAGGAACATCCATGAAAGGCATCAGAAGTGGGAAAACTTGGCATGGTCTTTTCTTATCTCACTGTACTGGGTACTGAGTCTGCCCACAGCTTTAGCATGCTCCTCGTCCACCTCCTCCCTTAGCCGAGACTGCTGTTTCACAAAGTCCTCCCAGTCTGCTTTGTGTTTCTCCATACCCTCCTGAAGAACTATGCTCTACACACACACACACAGAGAGAGAGAGAGAGAGAGAGAGAGAGAGAGAGAGAAAGTTTCACATAATCACATAATTTAGTCTGCACTTTTGTATTTTATTTTAATAATTTTCTTGCAGAAACAGTCTGTGGATTTACATATTGTGTGTCTAGCTCCCTCTCCGGGATTCTCTGCATCCTATGAGTTACAGCTTCCACTGTGTAAGAGAAGGATTTTTTTAGTAGCTAATTCAACAACTCATGTCCTGTGTTTTTTTCATAATTGTATAACAGTATACTATATATTATATAAAAATGATCAAAAATACATTATTTTCATTATATACACATTAAGTTCACACTGAAATTAAGGTTATGATCAAACTAGATTCCCTGTCATCAAACCAAAACTACTTTTGAATAATGTCAGATCCACATGCATTCATTTTTTCATTCATCTTTGCTAATCATTGTTCAAGATTGTGGTGGATCCGGAGCCTAACCCAGAAACACCAGCCCCGAAGAATACTTGAATGGGAAGACAGTCCATAACAGGCCACCAGACACCAACAAACAAAAAGTTAAACAGAAACTATAACAACAGAGCCACACTTAATCACATTCAATCTTGTTAGAATAATGAAAAAACATTTCTACATACAGCAGCTGAGAGCTTCAGGTAAATTTGCTTGCATGTTGTTGGTGCATCTGGGCAATACTTGCTCATTGGTCTCAATCACCAGCTTGTTCAAGTTTTCTAACAGACGGCACTCCCTAAAGCCCCGCTTCTCCTGTGGGGCAAAAATATTCAGTAGGGTTGAGGAAGAAATAGCATATGATGCCATAGCCATTTTAATCATAATCATAAAGTAACAAAAGTAACACAACAAACAAAGCAACACAAAACATATTCTTACCTCAAATTCTCGTACAAAGTACCTGATCTCTCCTTGTAGGACTGGCCTATGGTCCAGTAACCTTGACTGAATGTCACCAACATCTGCTTAAAAAAAACATATACTAAACCAGTAGCCAATTTTCTTTAAGAAATTCACATATACAAACTGTAAGACTGAGTACTGCAAAATAAGTACTTACAGCACTTGCAAAGCACTGCACAGTTATTCCACATACTACTACTTCTACTTATTATTATTATTAAAAAATAGTCCCTCACTGCCAACTGTCTCCAACCCCAAAATAAATGAACACTGCACTCTAATTTTCCTAAATGTACAAATAAATAATGCTCCCAAATGCAACAATAAATATTCTCCTGAACACTACCACATCAGCATCTCAAAAAATACTAGCATTTCATTTGATTCAATTCAATTTGATTTACAATGTTACGGTCAAAATTTGATATTAAGAAAATATTTGAAAAAAAAAAATTAAACTGTAATCAAGTAATCAATAAAAATATTATGAAACCTAAATAAAACAAATGGCAAAGCGAGAGCAGTGGGGAAACAATAAGGGACAGAAAATATGATTAGAGCAAGGCAGCACTGGAGCTACTAGGCACAGCAAACACTGGGACATATGGTGATACTTGTGTCATTATAAAAGTCAGTGATTTAAATGACTAGATGTAATCACTCTGATAAATTGATTATAATCAATAATTTATTGTGTATTTATTGTCACTGTCAAAATGTGTGCAAAAACACCTGCTGGGTAAAAAATAATTCATGTTTTTATTTAATTAATTTAATAGTCTAGCAAGGTGATTCGCCTTTGAAATCATCATCATCATCATTTACACCGTCATCATTCGTCATGATTGAAGAGTAGACTTAGACTAGATTCTGAAAGTTGGACACATAAATCGAAGGATACCAAATCAAACTGTATCACTCACTCACTCATAGATTCAGTGGATATCAGATCATTGCTATGTCCAAATGGAAATCGTATCACACTGTAGCCTGATGTTTACAGCCCTAGTTGATTGCAACATAGGGTGCCAATTTATTCAGAACTGCTGACAACTTGCTTTGCTTTTTATTGTGGCAAAAACAGAGCTAAAAAAGTAGACAGCATGTTTCACTCTTCCATTAAAGATATGACTCTTTTATGGTAACATGCAGGACCTTGCATAAGCATCCATTACAATGCTAAAAAACTTAGCTCTGGTAAAACCATGTCCCATCAGTGACATAGGGAATTAATCAAATTACCTAGACTTGTGGGAAATTAAAGTGTAACATAATTTCAGAGGTTGCCAGAGTTTGTTAGAGAACATACATGCATCATGAAGGCACATAAGCTATCAAATGAAGCCCATAACAAAGAGTTGCTCATTAGGGATCTACACCAATCAGCCATAACATTATGAGCAGTGAGAGGTGAAGTGAATTATCTCCTCACTGATTATCTCCTCATCATGGCATCTGTTAGTGGGTGGGATATATTAGGCAGCAAGTGAACATTTTGTCCTCAAAGTTGATGTGTTAGAAGCAGGAAAAATGGGCAAGTGAAAGGATTCGAGCGAGTTTGACGAAGAGCCAAATTGTGATGGCTAGACGACTGGATCAGAGCATCTCCAAATCTGCAGCTCTTGTGGGGTGTTCCCGGTCTGCAGTGGTCAGTATCCTTTAAGTCCTGTAAGTATCCTTTAAGTGCTGTGGGCCTCACCTCGCAACTTACAGGACTTAAAGGATCTGCTGCTAACATCTTGGTGCCAGATACCACAGCACACCTTTAGGGATGTAGTGGAGTCCAGGCCTCAATGTGTCAGGGCTGTTTTGGCAGCAAAAGTGGGACCAACACAATATTAGGCAGGTGGTCATAATGTTATGCCGGATCAGTGTATATATAAAACTGCTCCATCATGTCAAGGCATATTGTCAAGAGTGTTATATAAATAATATTAAATTGAAATTGCATCAGGCCATAATCGCATTTCTTTGTACGGTGCATGACTTGTTTTCACGTGATGCCTTTTGGTACTTGCCATGGGAAAGTAAAAAATCAGTTTACCTGAGTACTTTACTTACACCTTTCACTGAAGTCCCATGTGGCTAGCTAAAATGTAATAGTCTAGTTCTTTTTCTACAATTACTATTACTGACAGTTTTGCGTAGTTACAGCGTTTCAGTAAAAGAATAAAATTGTGCAGCAGCTGATAATGCTCATGTGTTGACATTCTTACTTACCGTGGGCTATTTTATCCATGTTTACGAAACGACACAAAAAAGACTCGTGTCTATAGCCGGTTCATCAAAATATACCGTTTTTACGCGGTGTGAAATAATAAAATTGGATATAATTTGCTGATCAACGCTAACAAACGCTCTCGAACAGCAATGGCTAAACGACAACAACTTTCATGGCTTGAGGTTTAGAGCGTTTGACAGATCACTTTAGTCGCATTAGCGCCACCTAGTGAACGGGAGTGTATATTATTATTATTATTATTATTATTATTATTATTATTATTATTATTATTATTATTATTATTATTATACAAAGCCAACATTCTGTTTTTCTTCATCATCATCATCTTCATTTTTAACCTCGTATAATAGTATATAACTTCTCACACTGTTACATGTTACAGAAACACTGTTTCTATTACATAAATGTTCCATGATTTTTCCATGTGATCCAAATGTTCACCACCAGGCCAGGATGTTCATGATTTAAACAGTTCACAAATCTCACAAACACACACCTGTATGCAGAAAGCCTCAAGCCCCTCTTGTCTCCCTAAGCCAATGTAGCTAGAACAGAGACTCTCACTTCATTTCTCTCTCTATCAGTGACGCACTCTCGATCCATCTCTCTATCAATCTACAAGTAGCACACACACAATCTCGCTCAACAGTCTACCTGTACCGTTCTCTCACACCATCTGCCTTTCTACGTATAACACACTCTCTCTATTCATCTCTCTCTTATTCTGTTTGCATGCACATGACTTTACATGAGTCATTTTTAATGTAAAATATAAAATTGCTGTAAAGATTGCTGAAAAGTAAGAACACTTTTAAAAATACAGGTGTTAATAGTTTCTTGTTACCAATTAACAAAATGGAAAGTAAACGAACAGAAAATAAATTCAAATCAAATTAATATTTGGTGTGAGCGCCCTTTGCCTGCAAAACAGCATCAATTCTTCTAGGTACACTTGCACACAGTTTTTGAAGAAACTCAGAAGGTAAGTTGTTCCGAACATCTTGGAGAACTAAGCACAGATCAGTCTGCTTTGAAATCTTTGCCTGAGAGAGACCTTGCTGATGCAGTATAACTACCTTGTGTCCTGTAGCTGTGCTCTTTCTTACCATGGTGTATGACCTGTGACATGAAACTGTATTCCACAACCTCACCTTAGCAGTATAGCTGTTCCTTACCCAGTTTTAAGCCTCCTACACAGCTGTTTCTGTTTTAGTTAATGAGTTTCAACCTACATAGGAAATTGATGATCATTAGCACCTGCTCGATATAATTGGTTAATTATACACCTGACGCTAATCTAGCCAATGGGGGTCACAGTCCAGTGACTTCTGTGCCGGTCCCAAGCCCGGATAAATAGAGAGGGCTGCATCAGGAAGGGCATCCGGCGTAAAACATTGCCATATTTAATCATGAGAATCGTTAGTACTCTGAATTTCATACCGGATCGGTCGAGACCCAGGTTAACAACAACTGCCATTGGCACTGTTGCAGTGTGAAGAGGGAGGTGTCTAAGGCCAAGCAGAAGGCATATGACGAGTTGTACACTAGGTTAGACACTAGAGAAGGAGAGAAAGATTTGTACAGGTTACCTAGGCAGAAGGATTGAGATGGGAAGGATGTGCAGCAAGTTATAGGATATAAGATATATAGGATAGAGATGGAAAGGTGCACACAAGTAAGGAGAGTGTACAGAGGAGATGGAAGGAGTTCTTTGAAGAGCTGATGAATGAGAAAAATGAGAGGGGGAAAAAAGAGTAGAAGGGGTGAACTCTGTTTAACAGAAAGTAGATAAGATTAATTGATTTACATAACTTATTGATTTACATAACACTATACACATGCTGTACCTGCATCACACAATTGTCGGAGGATGGGTTCCCTTTTGAGTCTGGTTCCTCTCAAGGTTTCATCCTCATGTCATCTAATGGAGTTTTTCTTTGCCACAGTCGCCTCAGTCACCTCAGGCTTGCTCACTTGGGATAACATCTAGGACTGTCTGTCTGTTTGTCTGTTTATATGTTTGTTGTTTTCTTATGTCGTTTCTCATGTAAAGCTGCTTTGAGACAATGCTCTTTGTTAAAAGCGCTATACAAATAAATTGAATTGAATTGTATTGAATTGAATTAAAAAGGATGAAGTCAGGAAGGCTTTGAAGAGGATGAAAAGTGGAAAGGCAGTTGGTCCTGACAACATCCCAATGGAGATCTGGAAGTGTCTAGGAGAAGCAGCAGTGGAATTTTTAACTAGTTTGTTTAACAGGGTTTTAGAGAGTAAGAAGATGCCTGAGGAATGGAGAAGTGTATTAGTGCCGATCTTTACGAATAAGGGTGACGTGCAGAGTTGCAGCAACTACAGGGGGATAAAGTTGATGAGCCATATAATGAAGCTATGGGAAAGAGTAGTGGAAGCTAGGTAAAGGAATGTAGTGGACATTTGTGAGCAGCTGTATGTCTTCATGCCCAGAAAGAGCACAACAGATGCAATTTTTGATGGAGAAGTATAGGGATGGTCAGAGAGAGTTGCACTGTGTGTTTGTAGACTTGGAGAAAGCATATGACAGGGTGCCAAGACTTCTCTTGACATACTTCTCTGCTACTCCTGACTTCCTCATACAGTACCACAGCTCTTCAGCTGTGGTACTGTATGAGGAAGTCAGGAGTAGTAGAGAAGTATGTCAGAGTGGTGCAGGACATGTATGAGAGGAGCAGGACAGTGGTGAGGTGTGCTGTAGGTCAGAGAGAAGAGTTCAAAGTGGAGGTAGGACTGCATCAGGGATCGGCTCTGAGCCCCTTCCTGTTTGCTATGGTGATGGACCAGTTGTCAGAGGAGGTCAGACAGGAGTCTCCTTGGACAATGATGTTTGCAGATGACATTGTGATCTGTAGTGAGAGCAGGGAGCAGGTAGAGGAAAACCTGGAGAGGTGGATGTTTGCACTGGAGAGAAGAGGAATGAAAGTCAGTCATAGTAAGACAGTACATGTGTGTGAATGACAGGGAGGGAAGTGGAACAGTAAGATGGTGTACAAGAAGGTGTCTTACAGAGGTGAAGAAGGTACAGGAGTTTACATACCTGGGGTCAACAGTCCAGAGTAATGGAGAGTGTGGGAAAGAGGTAAAGAAGCGAGTGCAGGCAGGTTGGAATGGGTGGAGAAAGGTTTTGGGAGTTCTGTGTGATAGAAAAATATCAGTGAGAATCAAGGGGAATCAGCCGGCTATGCTGTATGGTTTAGAGGCAGTGTCACTGAGGAAGACACAGGAGTCAGGGCTGGAGGTAGCAGAGTTGAAGATGTTGAAGTTCTCTTTGGGAGTGACACGGTTGGACAGGATTAGGAATGAGTACATCAGAAGGACAGCTCATGTTGGACGTTTGGGGAACAAAGAGAGGGAGGCCAGATTAAGATGGTTTGGACATGTTCAGAGGAGGGAGAGTGAGTATATTGGTAGGAGAATGTTGGACATGGAGCTGCCAGGCAGGAGGAAAAGAGGAAGGCCAAAGAGGAGGTATATGGATGTAATAAATGAGGATATGAAGCTAGTGGGTGTAAGTGTTGAGGATGCAGAAGATAGTGACCCCTGAAGGGAAAAGCCAAAAGAAGAAGAATAAGATAATCCTAACTCAGATCCTACAAAATCCATGACTTTGTGCAAGTGTAAGAATTGATGCTGACAAAAGGGTAGTCACCCCAAATACTGATATGATTTGGATTTTTCTTCCGTTCACTCACTTTACATTTTGTAAATTGACAATAAATAATCAATTCAAATATTTTTAAAAAAGCATTCTTATGCTGCTGCATTTTTTCACATGTTCAAAGTATTAACACAATTTGCTTTCAAATCATTTGCATTTTGTTTTATTTGAGTTATTAAAGCTCTGCAAATACTGTTATTTTGATGTGTTGTCATTTCCTTTAAATATATACTCAAAATAACGAATAATGAATAATGAATTTAGGAGAAATATTAGCAGCAGTTCACAAAAAATTTAACAAAAATGTTCATCTCACCAATACATGCACCTGTAAGAAAAAAAATATATATATATATACAGGTACAACCTGTATATATACTAATTACGGTACTAATTACAACTTAATTTGACCTTCTCTACACTTTTGAATGCACATGTCCAACTGTTCAGTGTTTCAGTACTTTTTGCATAACTTGCTGTTCTCTAAAAAGGTGATTAACGGCAAAATTCACAACTGGTGTTTGATCCATGAATCGACCGATACATTTTCTGGTTCAATTAGAACTGGTATTTAAACAGTCCTCTTCATCATGCTGTTCACATTTTGACATCATGAGACCATTTACGACACCTATCAACTGATCAACAGTACCTCGCCATTGCAAGGCTTCAAACAGGATGTTCTCAGAGGGAAGTGGCCACTGAGCTTAAAGTGTCACAGAGTTTCATCAGCAGGTTGCGACAGAGATACAGAGAGACTGGAAGAGTCACAGAAAGGCATAGAAGTGGACGTCCTTTGGCCATATCTCACGTTGATGAACGCTTCATTGTGAACAGTGCCCTGCGGAACCGGATGATGAATGCCACTCAACTCCAGGCACATTTAAGGGAGGTGAGAGGCACCCAAGTGTCACGTCGGACCATTTGAAACCTGCTAGGGTACCTGACCACACCACCAGGCACAGGCATCATCGTCTGTGCATGGGCCAGGGAGCATTTATGCTGGACGAGGGACCAGTGGGCCTCAGTGCTCTTCTCTGATGAAAGTCGATTCACGTTGAGCTGAAATGTTGGCCGCCAACGATATTGGAGACGTCAAGGAGAGTGCTATGCATCAGCCGCTGTTGTCGCCAGACGAGCCTTTGGTGGTGGTGTTACAGTCTGTGCAGGTGTGTCTACTCAATACAGAACTGCCCTACATCTTGTGAATGGTACAGTGACAAGCCAATACTACCTGAATAACATCATTAATCCAGTCATTGTGCCCCTGCATGAATAATTTCATTCCCCTGCAATGCCTAATTTCATCTTCATGGATGACAATGCTCCAGCTCATCAAGGTCGCATCATTAGGGAACGGCTGCTGGAGGTTGGGGTACCTCATGGAGTGGCCTGCACTTTCTCCAGACCTGAATCCCATAGAAAACCTATGGGATTAGCTGAGTAGCCGTGTAGAGGCTCGTAACCCTACACCCCAGAACCTCAATGACCTGAGGGCCGCCCTTCAAGAAGAGTGGAATGCCATGCCTCAGCAGACAATAAGTCGACTCGTGAACAGCATGAGACGTCGTTGTCAAGCTGTAATTGATGGTCAAGGGCACATGACAAATTATTGAGACATTGACATTTTTTGTTGTGGTATACCCACCACTGTTGTTGGCTTTTGTTTCAAAAATTGTTTGAGATGAGGAAATCACCATTGCATGCTTCTACTTAAATGCCCTACTTTCATGATAAGGTGTTCTGTTTGTGACAGCATGTGACATTACTAGAATACCCATCACATCTGATGTATCACAATGACTCAGTAAGGAAAATTGCATTAAGGTGTTCAAGTAACTTGTGTGTAAACAGAATGTCATTAATCCTGTTATATTTATAATAATATTTATATGTAACTACTCATACCACATGTGCAGGTGCATGTTTGTGTTGAATTTTTGTACCAGCAAGAGAAAATCTACCTATCTAGTTGTTAATAAAAATCTATCTATTTTTTTTTAATCTACATGTATCACTCTCCCACTCCTTCTGCCTGTCTACTAATAACACTCTGTCCATCCATCTCTCTAACAATCTAGCACGTACACACACACACACACACACACACACAAAACATATTTATTTTTTTATAAATTCACCTGTATAACTCTCTCAATCCTTCTGTGTTACTAATAACACTCTGTCTATTAATCTCTCTATAAATTTACTAGAAGCAACAGCTAAAGTAAGTGGAATCACAAAACTACAGCAACATAAACATGCGACAAATCAAATCACTTGCCTTAATGAGCACATTTGTTTTAAGGATATTCTAGTGACATCTTGTGCATACACCATAGACAAAAAATCGGGCAAAAAAAATTTTTTGTTGAAAGAATGTTTAGAATCTGTCTTGGAATGTTCATTATAATTATACAAACTCCAATTATAAAATTATTATAATTATATAAACTCCTATTGTCAAATCTCACACATACCTGCATGTGCAAAGCCTGACGTTCCACTTCTCTCCCTCTTCCTCTGTCAATGCATCTGTAACATAGACTCTCACTTCACCTATCTTTCTATCAGTGCCATATATTCTCCCAACAATTTCTATCAATCTACCAGTAGCACTCATATCTTCACTCTCACAGACAGAGTCAGAATTTGGCACCAGCAGCATGAATCCATAGAGCCAACTTGGCTTGAGTCAACAGTCTAGCCATCATCCATTGCCTACATCCAGCATGTAATGGACCATGTCACCAAAAAGTTTTATGAACATAACAATGAGTTCAATGTATTCCAGTCCCTTTCTTGGTCCCTGGATCTGAATCCAAACAAGCACTTTTGGGATGTGTTTGAACAGGAGAGTCAGCATGAAAGTGCACCTGAAAAATCTGGAGGAATTGTGTGATGATTGTATGATCATTATGTCAATGTAGAATTGAGGAATCCATGCAACAAAGAATCTGAAGGTGTTTTGAGAGCAAAAGGAGGCCCTGTCAGCATTAGCATAGTGTTCCTAATAAAGTGCTCAGTGAGTGGAAAACTGTCCTGTCTGCCTGTGTCACTTATATATATATTTTCCCTGTTAGAATATGACTTTTTAATGGTAAAATCACTTGGTTTGAGATGTCTCTTTATGCTATGTTGGAAGTGTTGTGTTTGTTCAGTTATTGAGTGCTCCACAACAAAGAGACAGAGAATGAACAATTTACTATTTTGAAAGAAGACATGTAGACATTTTGTTGATATCAGTCATTTTTTTTCTGGCGATCTCAAACAGTGAACAGCCAAAAGAAGGAGAAGAAGAACAACAGCAACATTTTTTACACAACATTTAGGCTGTATTCACAAGCACCACTAGGGGGCCTGAACAGGTTGTGACTTCCTTCATTGGAACTAAGAGGCCTAGCCATGTGAAGCACCCTCGGACCATTATTCCTGCTTTATTAAACTTTACAGTTGGTATTATGCATAGAGGCTGGTAGAATTCTCTTGGCCTCTGCAAAATCTAGAATAGTAAAAACTGAAGCATGATTAATCATTCCAGACAAATTGTTTCCACTGTTACAGAGTCAAGTCGTAGTGTTCTTTACACTATTCCAGCTGATGCTTGGCAGTAAGTGTAAGCTTAGGCTTGTGCGCAGCTGCTTGGCAATGAAATCCACTTTTATGAAGCTCCTCATAAACAGCTCTGTGAGCTTTGCATGGTCTACCACTTCATGACTTAAACCACTGTTATTCCTAGTAGCCTTCTCTTTGGAATAACAGCTTGTACAATTGACCAGGGCCACTTTAGCTGTGCAAAAATTTTGATGAACAGATTTGTTGTAAAGGTGGCATGATATGGATATGATTTGATTTTATTCACTTTTTATAAATGTGTATGGTTTAAATAGACAAATATAAATTGGGCAATGTAGTGTATGTTGAACCCTACAACAGAAGGTTCCATGTAGGTCCCTTTTGGAAGTCTTGTGCATTTATGTGGTATAATGTACATATACTGTGTATTTAATACATTTCTACATATACACTGTACAGAAAAAGTATGAGGACACCTGACCATAATACACATGTGGGCCTTTCCCAGACTCACCCCATACTCATGGCCACAGGTTTGGATGTCTAGAATGTCATTGCATGCTGTAGCATTAATAATTCCTTTTACTGGACCCTAGCCAAGAATCCTAGCCAAGATTTGTTCCAGCAAGACAATTGCAGTCACTCCAGGTTGGTGATGGTGGATTGGATGGTCACTTTTTGTCCTGACACCCTCATGTCTCTGTTACCTTCTGGTTCTTTTAGTCAAGCTGTCATAGCAAGTCATGCCAGAATTCCTGGCATGAAATGTTACTCCTAAGATACCAGTGATCTTGAGTCCTTCTGCTCTCTAAATTTGCCTGATCCATCCTACTGGTCAACTTCTTTCTGGAGCCTTGCTTACTATCACTGCTACTGAAGATGGCTCTGCATAGATAGCCTACACATCACAGTGAGTTTTCTGTGGATGGTACTATACAGTCACCCTTGATCTAAATGTCTGTGGATAATTTTTCAGCAATTGCTAAGAATAATCATTGAACAGCTGATAAACTGAAAATGTGTCTGCTGATATCAAGATGATCTTTTTGAGTCTGTTTTTTTTTTCCCAATGTTGTTGCCTCAGGGAGTTTGTCCTTGCTACTGTCACCTCTGAATTTTATGGATAAAATTAAATTTATTTATTAAATATTAAATATTTAAATAAAAAAAGCTATTTTGTGACAATATGCACTAAGTAAGATCAGTAAAGACATGGTTTGGTCCAATGTTGGTGTGGAGGAAGTTGAATGACAGCTATTAGAGCAGGATGAGGAAGCAATTCAATATTATTGCCCAAGATTTTGGAATTGGATGGTCAACACTCAGTAACCACATAATTTGGCCATATAGTGTATCTAAAACAAAACAAAACAAACAAAGAAACAAAAAATACTCAGGGTTATTTATAGTACAGTGCATTAACTCATTGCCATTTATGACACTTAACTGTATCATAGAACTTTTCCAGAAAAACCCCAAAGAGGCAGAAGAGGCTCAGTCATGCTATTCTTCAATATTACATTCTTAGAAAATGTTGAATCCTTAAATGTTTTTGGTGGGAAAACCATTAAAAACTCTATGTGGAACCCTTTCACAGGGCATTCTCCGATCAGAATTGGTTCCAAGTAGCTTTTTTGAACCTACAAATTCTTAATAGTCCAAATTAACCTTAAACAATCTTCAGTCGTTTAATACCAATACTTCAATACCAATCATTATACTGTATTTTACTGCAACATATGATTGACATCCCCCATTGTAATTGTTACTGCCATGTAAAATCTTATATAAAGGAAAAATATTGAAATCTTATATAAAATCTGAAGTCTAATTCGTTATTTATGAATCATCATGACTGAAAAGCAGCCATTGCCATTTTGTTAAAGTAATATTTAAGCATTAGGCTCGGATTATGAACAGTATTTAGCAGCAGATATTCTAAAGAAAGGCGTGATCTGCCCTTTACTGCCAAAAGATGGCGACAGAGAACGACTGAAGAAAGGTAGAACGGAAATAGTGCGGCGGGTCATTCGGCTCCACAATAATTCAACAATCCCTGTAATTAGTATTTTACAGCCAGGCATATGTTGTGGAAGCTGGGAAATGGCTCAATAAATGGAGAACATTGATAAACCCCTGCAAGGTACTATACAGCGAGAGGTTCGAACAAACAAACATACATACATTTAACGATAATAATAATAATAATAATAATAATAATAATAATAATAATAATAATAATAATGTGCAAACATTACACTGTAATATATAATTAAGCTTTCAAACCACACACACACACACACACGCATGGAAGACACAAGTGCTACTGTTTGATTTGGCAAGTTTGAATATGTAGGTCATTCATTACAATTACCAATCTGGGTATTGTAGGAGGATGTTTTAAGGAAAATACCTACCTGCAACTGTCCAATCAACCAAAATGTTCGCACAAACAATAGCCTATTAAAACATTAAAAAAAACTAAACAAAATATTTTAGGAAAACACTAAATTCCTTTCCATGTTTGCATACACATTTGAACATATATGAATACAGATTCAGACAAAACCAATTATGCATAAATCACTAAAACAAGTTCTCAAATGTACTGTTTTTCCCCCTCTTTTTCCTTTCCGTTTTTTTTAAACTCTTGTTTTAATGTTCTCAAAATACTACTAAATTCCCCTCTGTAACATGCATTTTGTTCAGTTTCGATAACCATGTCTCAAATTGGTGTTCTTCGTCAATTTGGAGAAGAAAAGCCTAGGAAAGTTGCTGGGAGGCATTTCTCAAGTAGTTTACTTTCTCGTGTAGTTTAAGCTTAGACATACGCAATACAGTGCGCATGCGCCACAAGTTGAGTGTTTTTTTTTATGACCAGGTGAGTAGATTTTGTTCAGGTAAAAGTGGAATTTGGCTTAAGGACAGGATAGGACTAAATGCGATAGCACGACGTGTGATTCACCGAGAAGATTCACCGATGTCAATAGTTGGCGTAATGGGAGATTGGCAGGTACGTGTTCCCCAGTGGGTCATTGAAGGTGTATGCTTTTAATTTTTACTGTCAACAGACAATGCGACTTGCTTATACAGCCGCATTCTGAGGTGAAATCAATTTATTTTATATCATGCATTGTAATTAAGTTCGCAGCATGCAAACTTTACTTTGAAACGATATATGAATTCGAACTAGGTGAAAAGTAAATCATGCGAATCCATTTGTAAACAGTTGTGTTAGGACTGAATACGATCGTACTTCTGTTCTTTGACTGGTCGTCTAAATTCGAAAACACATTTCAATAAATATAAGGAACTTACACGTGAGTACTTATAGCACACCGGAAAGGTAACAGTTTTTTGGCAAACTTTTTTTTTTGTTGCATGTCACATTTAAGGATTTCGAACGATGCTGGTTCATCTCAGACCTCTTGATTTGCAAAAAGCGCCAGATTTTTTTAAAAAAAATTTTGGTTTATTATATTTCATTTAGTAAAGAAATTCATCAGCATTCATATAAGCCCACGCAGATCTGAAACTGGAACATGTTCCTTTTAGCATAATACTTTAAAGGGAACGGTTCTGACGTGTCAGTGTTCAATAATACAACAATTCTAAATTAAGAAATGAATGTACCGTTATTTAGATTGGAGTGTGGTAACAATAACGAATTAAAAATATATAAAATTACTAAAATAGTTTAAAAAATAACCTATTACTGGCAGAATATCAGAACATTTCCACTATGTGTGAGGCGGATATTCTGTGAAATTATTTATATATATATATATATATATATATATATATATATATATATATATATATATATATATATAAATGTATATATATATATATGTGTGTGTGTGTGTGTTAGTAGTTTCTGAGGAGGCGGCTGGTTTCACTGTGCGGTATTACCTAAGCGTGAAACCCCCACTAAAAGATCCGTTTCTATTTTACTATTCTCTGTGGTTATTGCCATTCTGAGCAAAGTTTCTTTCGTCCTCTCATTAATGACAACTGTTCAGGGGGTTCCCCACCAAAATGATAATGGCGACCAGAGAAGACCAACGCCTTAACCCGGTCGACCTGTCCCTGACTGGCAACCCGGGGTGCTCGTGTCGCCTCTCTCGAGCGCCTAAACCCCGCTCGCCCAGTCGCTCATTCATATTTAACAACCCATGTTGTTGTGTTAATTATTTACATTTCTAAAATCGCACACTTTACTTGTCTCGTGCACACACAAGGAGTGACCTCTTTGCATAACAGTGACAGTACTGCCTCACGGTCAAAGATCCCAATGGGTCTAAAACAACAGTTTACGAAAATCAGTGTGGCAACAAAGTATTTTTGGCGACGGAGAGACGTGGAGTATTTGCATTGCATGACAGGCTCAATGATATGCTTAAAGATCTTAGTTTGAGAGCTGTCAATGTGACAGTGTTAAAAATGCATATATATAAATTTTAGGTTTGACCATTGGAAATAATGGAGCAGTTTCGTTATCATTTTCTATTTTCCGGCTTAATATTGGTTATTATGGACAAATTATAAAGAAGCTTTATATATTAAAGAAACACTGTTCATGTTTGCCTTGTTTGAAGATTTCACCTCTACACATACACTATGCAATCGTGACTTGAAAAAGAAAATAAATAAATAAAAGTACCTGATTTTACCTGAGCATAGTTATGAATGTTGAGTAATGAGAACGGAGCGGCGGTTAATATGCTAATGAGGAACGCCAGTGTTCCTACAGTAGTGCGCGAGGCTCTTAACTTTCGCCATTAGAGGGAGATCTGAGAGCGCACACAGCTCAAGCTGCCAAAAGCCTGTCCTGCTTAGCTTTCGCGCACTGTGTAAAACTAGGCAATAGACGCTGTTCAATCAACAACTCATGAAAATGCTTTGGAAATTAACTGATAATATTAAATATGAAGACTGTGAGGTAAGACAGCTTAAACGATATTTTTTCAAAGACCCATTGCTATTGCAATTTTTAGACTGTGTTATATTATTTGTAATACACCCGTTTCACTACAGTGCTAAATGTATGGTGTTGAATGGTATGGTAAAACTACTACTAGTGCTACTACTACTACTACTACTACTACTATTACTACTACTACTACTACTACTACTACTACTACTTATTACCATTACCACCACCACCATCAACATAATTATCATCATCATCATCATCATCATTATTATTATTATTATTATTATTATTATTATTGTTGTTGTTGTTGTTGTTACATTTAATTCATACATTTAGTTATAGTCCACAAAAATATACTTTGATCTCGTGTATTTAAACAACAACAACAACAACAACCAACAATAATAATAATATTATGACAAACCCATGGTCGTATTCCATGGCCTCTTATATATATATATATATATATATATATATATATATATATATATATATATATATATATATATATATATATATATATAGTACAGTATATAGGGTGTATGTATGGTAGGGTTTCATTCATGTTTCATGTCTGTGTTTTTTAACTTTGCACTTGTGCTATTTTGCGATGAGAAAGGTTAGCGCCGTTTGAAATCTTTCAGCGGTAATATTTGGGAGCTGTTGTGGACTTGTGCATCCAGTTGAACATGTTTTTGACCGCCTCTGGAGGACAGGCATGTTACAAACAAGAAAGAAACTTTGGTGGTTCTTCCTAATTCTGATGATCCAACTTCATTATTAAGGCTTGCATATTATCATTTTTTTTCGGTGAACAGTCGGTCCTTTATTATCATTATTATTATTTTTTTTTTTTATTATTGCATTTCTTTTTAACTAAAAAAAAATAGATGTTCGGTTTCGTAATCAGGTTAATAAATTGCCTCCGTGAACCCAAAACAGAATCGCGTGCGGAAACGCCGAGAAAGAGAGGGAGTGGAGTTTTTTCTTCCCCAAGTCAAGTGTGTTTGCATGGTGAATGTGGAATCGTAAACTTCGGAGTATATTTGCTCAGATGGCGATTTAATTTGTTCGATGTAGAATGGCTGTTTAATTCTCTGGGACGGCTTGTAGAAGGCCATGGAGCGCAGAAAGACGGAAAACGAAGCAAAAGACAATGAGACAGACAGCGCAGACGACCGCCCTGCCAAAACTAAAAAAAAATGCAAAATGAAATGGGCTCAGTGCATGCTGGATTTTCACACGAATCAGAGGTGCACTGTTTTCTTCCTTCATTCTTTATTTCGTCGTTTCCCACTTAATTCTATGTTTTTTTCACTTTTGCTTGCCCTCGAACCTTTTAAAATGTTTACCCCTCTCTCTCTCTCTCTCTCTGATTCGTCAGACGCAAGAGAATGTCCCTCTTTTTTGTCTCCCTCCCTCCCTCCCTCCCTCCCTCTCTTTCTCTCACTCCCCTCTCTTTCTCACCCCATCTCTGATTAGATATACCGATTCCTCGTTCAATGGACGTCATTTAGTGCAGAGTCTGCCTTGAGTTGCTTCCTCGCTTCACGCTCGATTTCCGACCATTCTTCTCTTAAGCGTTCGTGTAATATTAATAGTCATGAATATCTTCTATTAGGAATCCAGAAGAAGACTCAGCTCATTGCTACTATGCGCCCAAGCAAGGGATCAGCTCACTGACAGAGCGAAGCGATGGAAAAGGGATTCAAGACACTTTAATCAGTTATCCGCAAAAATCTAACCGCTGCATTTTAAGAGCAGATGAAGAACACTGGGAATCTACCCAAACTCTGATGGATTATCCTGGTTCTTCTTCACTTATCTGAACACTGGTCTCCGTGATTTCGACGCAGAATACAGTGCTGAGTTTGAGTCGTTTGTTTATTTTCGCTGTTTTGTCGACACTCGTCTTTCCCAAATTCTCGCGTTTAAAAACGCTCGGAAATCTTCGCAGATGTTAGTGCACAGTTTTTCCGCGATGGTGAGTGACAAGCAAGCCTACAGTTTAGACAATATCTCACATTTAGAGTCTTCTCTTTTATCTTCTAGCGTCGTGCAGACTGTACTTTTGTTTTTGTTTTGTTTTTTTTTTTTTAACATAAAACGCTATTAATAAGCAAACTTGTATTCGAGTTATCATATCTTTTTTCGTCTCTTACCTTAAAATGTGAAACAAATTACCATTAAGTCTGCAGCTTGCCCAGTGATTTATAATGCGCCAAATCATTTGCTTCAATTTTCGCTAGTCAGAAATGTATTATTATTTTATTATTGTCACCATGAAATGAAACCCACCATTTAATAAAAAAGAGGCATGCGTTCTGATATATATATATATATATATATATATATATATATATATATATATATATATATATATATATATATATATATAAATTAAAAACAAATTGGTTTGGAAAACTGAGCATGACGCTTCCAGATGTGGAACAAATGCTGAAAAAAAAATCGGTCACAACGAATCTTGAATGTTTTATTCTTTTTCTCTCTGTACAGGATCGTCACGACGGCACCAGCAACGGCACAGCCAGGCTACCTCAGCTGGGCAGCGTGGGTCAGTACAGCAGCGCACCGCCGCTCTCCCACACGCCGAACTCGGACTTCCAGCCGCCGTACTTTCCGCCGCCCTACCAGCCCATCTACCCGCAGTCTCAGGACCCCTACTCTCACGTGAACGATCCATACTCCATAAACTCGCTGCATGCGCAGCCTCAGCCGCAGCATCCGGCCTGGCCGAGCCAGAGACAGAGCCAGGAAAGTGGCCTGCTGCACCAGCACCGTGGCCTGCCACACCAGCTCTGCAGGGAGTACCGCCGAGAAGTGTTGCTGCCTTCGGCACACGGCATTGACACTGGACTCACAGACTCGATCCCCATCCATGGAATACCTCATTCTTTAGACGATGTACAGGTAAGATGAAGCGTCAACTTTAGCGTTACCCCCGGGGTGTGTTAGAAGCTACATTCTACCGGTGTTTTGTAGAACCATTTCCCTCATCAAACAAAAAAATGTTCTGAGTTTGTGCAACATTTATACCTTAAACATTTTCATTGACCCTATGCCAGCGCTCTTTGCTGAATGCTGGCAAAACCAATGCGCGATTAAAGATTAAACTTACCATTAAAATGATCTTATTATTGTCAAATTATTGGTGCCACAAACAGCAGTGCAATCGGCGCCGGCGTGCTAATTATTGTCCATTTTAGTATCAGCATTGCCTTAATGCATTGTATAAAAATTAAAAATGTTTTCAAAATGTTTAAATAAATAATCCTCAAGCCACAGGTTTTTTCCTTAGAATAAATTCTAAAATAAAGCACACGTTAAATAGAGAAAAAGAACATAGATTGCTGTACATTAATATTAAAACTATATTTTTCCACATGAAAAAGAGACCATGCTTTATTGCACATTTTCCTTAATACTGCCTGGCATTTTTGGACCTGGGTTTTGGTTTCCCGCATTTCAGCATTGATTTAATTGTCTGCTCACTGAAAAGATTCAGGCGAATAGAAAAGACAAGGCTAAGTGATGAATTCCAAACAGAACCATTGCATGCAAAAGCAGAAAGCATATCGAGACTTTTTTCATTTTCACACAGGAAGTGAATTAGAAAGAGCTAATTATTAAGAGAACATCCTTGCCATCTCTCGTTTGTTGAGAAAGATTTTTCTTTTCTATTAAAGTGAATTGGAATTTTGTCACAAATGCTAATACGAAAAAACGGCGAAATCTTCCCTCTTTTACGTAAAAATATAAGCTTATCTATTAAGACAAATTGATATATTTTTCGATGCTTTCTAGTATGATTCTTAATATCTTGCTTTCATCGTTTGTAGCACGTTGAGGATCAAGGAATTCACGTCCCTGACCAAACCGTAATCAAGAAAGGTAAGCAATTTCCTTTTAAATACCGTACGTGCCTCGACTGGCTGCTCGACTATTGTAAAGCCTAGTCGAACTTGCTCTGAAGAGTACACTGGGTTAATTTGTAGGCTTTCAGTTAGCTTGCCGATGGGGCACTATCCATTTTAAATAAGCCCTTTACAGCGGTCTCTTGCTAACATTCGCCTGAAATGTGTAACTTGGCATGTTAATACAATACTATTTCTTTCATCGTGTCTTGCTCTCCACGTCGTTGGAAATTCAAGTACGAAAATGGCACCATTAACGATTTATGCTACGTATGCGCACAGACACCATATACTACACTACAAATACGATATCCATAAATATGTATACATATATGAATCTAAATTAAGAAAGTTTATGTTCAATAGGATATTTCCATTTGATGGTCTGCATTTGTTTTGTACCGTTTCTGGTGCACACAATTGGAGCAGAACAAATTCAGAAAAGATTTCCAAAAATTTATGTCACGACTGTAGCTATTGGTAGCTATAATTTTCTTTTCCGACATGAAATCTTTGTTACTTTTGATACGTTGCGGATACATTTCACCGATGTATTTTTCATATCTGCACGATAATTGGTTGTTATACCAGCAATCTCCGGAGTTCGCTTAACTGCCATTGTCTCTATTAGCCTCCGCTGAGCCATTAATGTCACAAGTGATCTATCCAAAAGTGCTTAGCTCTTTGTCTCCGTTTACCGTGGAAAGAACGACAAAGAAACAACACGCGTTGCAGTCGGATACGAGCGCGCACGGTGTGTGCGTGTGTGTGTGTGGGAATGTAGAAAATGTGCAATAAGCAGATTAGGCCATTTTATTTCTTTAGAAATTAGTTCCACAAGAATAGTGAATTAGATTAGAAACAACAATGCCATATATATGTATATATATATATATATATATATATATATATATATATATATATATATATATATGCCATATATATAAATTATTATTATTATTTATAATAATAATAATTTCGTTAGTCATGGCCTCACTTATTGCTTATAGATGTTCCGTTTCCTTCATTAACTCGCCTAACAGGACTCAATTCAGTGTCCATATCGAACCAATACCGTGCACGCTCCTCTGTTATATTCCCACGTCACGACTGTGATAATATTAAATATTTTGATGGCCAGACCACTTTATTACCCGAGGCGTATTCGCAGTTACATTCATGAGCTGAATGAAAAGTCATTGCTATCGTATCTATTTTTCTACAACTAGGGGCCTTCCTTTTTGATAAGAAGCTACTGCCTACAACGGTACACTCGTCATAAGCGAACACGCCTAGTCTTATTTAGGTTGTCTGGCGGATAGCAATCCATTCTTTTGTTTATGTTTCAAGTACATGAAAATCCGAAATAACGATGTGTCCTTTTTTTCTCTTAGGTCCTGTTTCATTATCCAAGAACAGCAGCAACGTTTCGGCTATTCCTATAAATAAGGATGGCCTTTTTGGCGGCGTGGTGAATCCAAACGAAGTTTTCTGTTCTGTTCCGGGTCGGCTGTCTCTTCTCAGCTCTACATCAAAGTACAAGGTCACAGTAGCGGAAGTGCAAAGACGCCTCTCGCCGCCTGAGTGCCTCAACGCCTCCTTGCTCGGTGGGGTGTTGAGAAGGTGAGACGGTCTTCCATGTTTTTGCTCTTTACCTTCCTTTTCAAGTGCCAGCAATAATTACATCGACCTGCATATTTAGAGTGGATTTCTTAGGCTTCGTGTATATATATATATATATATATATATATATATATATATATATATATATATATATATATATACATAAATGAAGAAAATTGCCCTCACTATCCTAAAATAATACAAGGCAAACAATACAAATAAACAGCAATAGAATTATAAATGAATTGTGTGCCTTTAAGTGTGGTAACATTTTACGTAGTAGTAATTTGTGTATGCTCTTCGGTATGATAAAGAAACCACCGGATGACGCATAATGCTGTTTATCTTATAACAGAAGAAACAAGATATATGACTGTTTTACCCTTCGGTCAACAGGGCAAAATCTAAAAATGGTGGAAGATCACTCAGAGAGAAGCTGGACAAAATCGGATTAAATCTACCGGCAGGAAGACGCAAAGCAGCAAACGTTACTCTGCTGACGTCACTTGTGGAAGGTAAGTCTCATTATAAGTGCGGGTTAAAGTAGTTCAGCAGCAGACCTAACGTTGTTGTAGGTCATTATGCAGACCTGTGGCCTACTCTAATCCATAATTTTAATCTGTTGTTTTTGTGGTCCGTTGTCCTAAAATATGCTACTGTTTTTGCCTCGTGTGATTCTGGTGGCGTCGATTGGCTGATTAACGACACTTTAGATTAATCTTTCTTTCTTTCTTTCTTTCTTTCTTTCTTTCTTTCTTCTTCCTCCTCCTCCTCCTCCTCGTCCTCCTCCTCCTCCTCCTCATTATTATTATTATTATTATTATTATTATTATTATTATTATTATTATTATTATTATTTACATGCATTGTCTTGCTTTCTGCTTGCAAAGTTAAATGTGATTATTCTGTGCGGTGGTATTTGGTTTTTAAAGGTGAAAGTTTGAGATGGTTCACTGGTTCTTGTTAATCATTGTTGCTGAAGACTGAAAGCAATATTCATCCTGCTTCATTGAAATTTGGTTTTGTATGTTAATGAGCCTGTTGAAATGTATGGTTCTTTCACGATAAAATGGAGGGGCCTAGGGGACGAGGAGCCGAGTAGTGATATGTTAGGACAGCGGGTTTCTGAATTGATGTTATTGCTTACTGTGCTCCGTTTTATGGAAAGCGGTTTACTGGACCAGAGCTTGCTAATTGGCGCATGCGTGCTTCCGGGGGTTAGACTTATGGCAGGAAAGCCTGAAGTTAAAATCCAACTGTTTCAGGAAATTAAAACCAAAGACTTGGGAAAATCAACAAAACAGACCTAGATTAAATGACCTAGTGATTCTCAAGGTTGAAATATTCCTGTCTCTAAGAGCTTTACTTGCTGATGCTTGTATGTGGTTCACTGTGCATCTCTTCAACCGCCAATAAATTTTGAAATATTACGAATCAGTGTATTGGGGTCTGTGTGACGCCCATATTATCAAGTACTATTTACTTTTATTGTTTCTCTTGTGCTGGCAAGGCTGGTATATTTTGACATACTAATTTTTGACATAATTTTCCATTATTCGACAGAAAATAAAGAGCTGTTAATAATTTGATTGATAAATGTAGGCTTTTGGAAGAATGCCCTGTCCTTTTGCCGAGAACGTTAATTAGATGATAAATGTGCAACGTGAAGGTGTTAATTGGTCTACATTTGGTGTCAGTAATTTAAAGTAATATATTACACACTCAATCCATTTTTTTCTTCTTAGGCGAAGCTGTGCATCTTGCCAGAGATTTCGGTTATGTATGCGAGACCGAATTCCCAGCCAAGGCAGTAGCTGAATATGTAAACCGTCAGCATTCCGACCCAAATGAACAAGTCCAAAGAAAAAATATGTTACTGGCAACGAAGTAAGTGATATCTTTTTGCTTTTCAAATGACCAAAAGTGTATTTGAGGCATTGCAATTTTTACAAGCGCATAGTCGAAGTCCAAAACACAGGCGCGATTGCATAACATTTTATTAGTGGCTGTAATTCAGTAACAATTGCTATACATTTTTCATGCGTTAATTTCATGGGCTTGTAATATTTATGTAAGAATTTAGCAAATACTGCTTGGATTTCTGCGTTCTAGTGAAGCATAATGACAAACCATCCCACTGGGCGCCGTGAAATCGACGTCCATACCACGTTCAAGTTCGTGCGGAACATTAAGCTTATTTCGCAAAATTTTCAAAAATCAAGATGGAAGGACAAATATACGTGATTCGTCAAAATGAACTAAAAGGAAACTCATTTTCTCAAGTACTTATTGCAAAAAAAGTATTTTTTATTGTAGGCCCTTTCTCATCGCCTGATAGGTGCGTGACGTGCGGTAATGCGTATTTGACTTGATTCATTTGAACTTTCGCTTGATTCTGCAGTAACAGCAACATTGTCATGCGTCATATTGATCAGGGGCACAGCACACTGGCATAAAATACAACAAACTGTTGTTAATGCATTTCGTACTGAAACAATCAGCTATATAAGGTAAAATTGGCACTTTTGTGTGCACATATCACGGCATCAGCTCCTCACACTGAATTGTGTCTCCTTCTAGACAAATCTGCAAAGAATTCACCGACCTTCTCTCCCAGGACCGCTCGCCTCTGGGGAATTCACGCCCGCAGCCCATACTCGAGCCGGGCATTCAGAGCTGTTTGACTCACTTCAGTCTCATTTCTCACGGATTCGGGACGCCGGCTGTTTGCGCGGCCGTCACCGCGCTACAGAACTATTTGACCGAGGCCATTAAAGCGATGGATAAAATGTACCTCAACAACAATCCCAACAGCCACTCTGAGTCCGGTACTAAAGGTGGAGACAAAGATGAGAAGCACAGAAAGTGATCTGCGACCATTAGACCACCGCACAGATATTATAAAAATATATATATTACACTAGTGATAAAAAGGACAATATGCCATTCCCGATCTTGACGATTTCCCTGACATGTTTTATTTCTTTAAAAACCGCAATTCATCCTGGGATTCATGGAAAGACATTTTATCTAAATAAGAAGAAAAAAATGTGTTAATGAGGTGCAGGAACCAGCTCCTGACAGGGGGCGCGTGAGCAAAGAAGAAAAAAAAAAAACTTTTTCCACACGACTTTTAATGAACTCCCTCTTTTTTATGAGCTGCAACGGGCTGAAATTTAGCCACCCTTGTCAGTTGTCAGTTGACGATTGTAGCCAAGTGACAAAAAAGAAGCTGAAAGAGGATGATTTTCTATCAGTATTGTGAATAATAAACTTGAAAGAGTCCCACAGTTCCATACCATGTCTTCACACACAGACGGTTCACTCTGAGAGACCAACTTGAACTTTGAATTTAAACACGATTCACGGTTATATGAGGGAATCTGTGTTCATGTATGTATATATTTATTTATGTGTAATTTAACGGGAACTGTAAATATGGTGCATCTGTTGAAACTTCTTTTTTATTTATCTGGTGCCTCCTGTTTTAGTGGGTTTGAATATTCGCTTAGTTCTTTATGTGGTTTTACGGTTCTTAGGAAACAGAAGGGTTTTTTTTATTTCAATTCAGCCCTCTTGTAGCATGTTGAGGCGTCACTGAAGCAAGTGAACAAATTTAATAGAATAAACGTTTATTTCTCTGTCTATCCCTCATGTCATTTCCTTTTAAATTGGAAAAAAAATCACAAAAAGACCCCGTGACTAGTTTTATGTTTCTATTTTCTTGAGCTTTTATGTGAGCTTTTATTGTGTTGTGCCAATCAGAATACTTTTCACGTCGTGTTCTTCCCTTGAAGCACCATAAGAGCAATAAATGGATAACCTATTGTCTTTAAAATTCATTTTCTTTTTCTTTCTTTTTTAAAGAATTTCAAAACATTTGGGGCCATCTGATATCTGGTACCCTTTTTGTCCAATGTCGAATTGGAGGCGGTTTTATCTGTAATGTGCTGGCAATAGTTCCCATGCCTGTCAATGTATTATAGTCATTTGTTGCCCACAAACGAAAATAAATATTTGATACGCTTCATGTCAATTTTCGATTTTAATTAATCATCTTTTACATCTATTTAGTGATTGAAACGCCGGGCTATATTTTCGTCTATCTATCTATCTATCTATCTATCTATCTATCTATCTATCTATCTATCTATCTATCTATCTATCTATCTATCTATCTATCTATCTATCTATCTATCTATCTATCTATCTATCTATCTATCTAATTTCCTGTTTGTTTATTCAGCACTACTGAAATCGAGTTATCTGTCCCCTGGCGATTGTTCCATGCAATAAGCAATAATCTGTTTTTCTGAAGTAAAACAACAACCATAATAATAATAATAATAATAATGATAATAATAATAATAATAATAATAATAGTTTTCGAAATGATGAAAATAATTACATTAAACTCGTTCAGGAAGGGATCATTCAAATATAGCAGGTTTTTTTTTTTTTTTTTTTTTTTTTTACAAACCAAATAACACAGACAACAATGAATTCTCAATCGTGTTTGAAGTAAATCTATGTGGTTTCAGCCCTCAAGCAAAACCGCTCTTAAAATCAGTCAGATGTATAAGCCTGGGTTGGGGGTGAGTACACTTGCCATGTCAGCGTGGTATGATGTTAAGCGCCACTTTGTTTTGATACGTTCCTTCTACCAACTTAGGATAAATACATACAGTGATATCACATTGCGTTGGATGTGATCATATGTTCTTTGGATAACGTTTGGTGAATTTCACTTCAACAATTATTTTGTTAAAATTAACAAGCGATATTTATATAGGCTTCCTCGTAATATTTCGTTTGATAAAATTTCACAGGGTGGGCCCTGTTCGGGTCAGTCATTTTGGTATTCTTGCAACTAATAAATACTAAAAACACTTTATACAGTATATTATCGTTCCCTAGTATGAAACATTGTATAAGTCCAGTTCGAAATACGTTTGATTGCTTATTGATACTCTGCACCTTGAAATCAATCTCCACTGGAGCGTAGGGGTCCTATTTCACAGTGACCAACCCAGTTCCTTAAAGTCTGCGTTTGCAATGGCATTGACGTAAGATTACAGGCTATTCTTTCACAACAGTGGTCATTTGGCCCGTGAGCTTTTTTTAGTTTCAGCGATTTTTTTCCGATTCGGTGGCTATTGTTTTCGAATTAGTTTGAGGAAACCTAACTGCAGACCTCCTTGGCATAATTACAATGCAAAGTGGTGCAGCAGGTGAGCATTATCTGTCAGTACTGTTTTTGTTGGCTCCATTTCAGATTGTTTGTGGGAGCCTAACCACGGGCGCAATGGCTCACTTAAAAAGAGTGATATTCGGCTGCATCTTCTGCACTGGTCAGCAGAGAAAATGCACAAACATCATTTAAGAAAAAAATCTTAAAAATATACTTTAAAAAATCAACCCACGTGTCCCTTTACTACCAATATTACTAGATAAATTAGAGTGCGTTTTTGTAAACGAAACCGAAGATTTTAATCAGCATATATTCAAAGGATTGAATGTTATTCATATGCATATCAGTGTGTTAATTTTCTCCTCAAAAAATTAAAGAATTTATCTTAAGCATTTCATTTACGTCCATATAGAGCCTGCGTACATTGTTAATGTAATACATTATACCATAATGCATTTGTATTTTAATTTGTATTTTACTGCAATTTCACTTTAACTGGAAGAACTAGTTTAACATAATGCCTGGAAGCAGGAGTGGTGTGTGTAAAACAGCACAAACTGAAATTCGGGGGCATTGCAATACCCTGCTGAATTTGGCTAATTCACTATCATTTCGGTCTATCAATTTCACAATAATCTTTTGTGATAATTAATGTTATTAAGTTTTTCATTTATTGAATTATACTGTATCTCTGCTATAATGAACACCTGTAAAAACGTATAACAATGCTTTTAACTGGTTCGGGGCGGATGGGTGGGGGTGTGTGTGTACACTTGTCCTTAACTCTGCAGGACCTATTTACTAAACTTAATTTGACGCTCGCTCTTGCTAACACCCCCTCAATCTCTCTCTCTCTCTCTCTCTCTCTCTCTCTCTCTCACACACACACACACACACACACACGGCAACTGCTGTTATGATAGGTATGCTCTAAAACTTCGGCCTAAGTTTAATTACAACCGAGCGAAACTCACTAGCTCGTACATTTAGGACGGTCACGGGAACAGTAATTTAAAGTGAGCAAAAGCGACATATTCAACACCGCTGACAGAAATTACTTTATCAAAATGTCACCAGCTCAGATAAGCTCATATTGGATAATACGGTCGCGCTAGCCTTGTTTTGATAGGGAATTAAACAAAATGCACTAACGCATCAATGAGCTGCTGCCTTTGTCCACGGGTTGTGCGTCCATTAGCCTATTCTATAGCATAGATTCTAGTTTTGTTTGTTAATAATTGTGAGCAGGTCGTACGAATTTTAACCTCGGTTGAAAGCTTGTTGGGCAAAGCGATACTCTCGGGCGGTGGCAAATAAATGAACTGACACCAAAGCAGCAATATTAATAGTCTAATTAACATGAATCAAATAAACAAGCTACACCATCACATCTACAAGCACCAGCTTTCATTTTCGCTGTTTCCCTGAGATAATTTGAGTTACTCATGAGCTAATTCGTTTTGACATACAAGCTGTCTATAAAGGAGGGTTTTGAAAGCGCGAGAAAAAGAACGTTGATTAGTTCGACCGAGTAGCAATACGAAAGCGTTAGCAATCGCGTTACGTGACTGTAAGTTTTTTAATCGAGCGCAAAAAAAGCTAATTGTACTCGACTCGTGACCTTAGCACCTCATCATCTGAGGTCTCGCTCCATTACTGACCCCAGCCGCTAGAGCAGGCTGGGTGACACAGCAATGCCAAAGGAGGTCAAAGACTTCACCAAATTGTTCATGATAGCTCGACGCGTTAAGGCAGCCGATTAGAAAACTATACGGATCTGAATAAATAAATAAATTGACAAAATTACTTGGTCTATTGCCGACTTCCTGTGATAGTTATGGTTCCTTACAAAATCGTGAAAAGTTGTGTTACACATGATAGACTTAACTTATTATTATTATTATTATTATTATTATTATTATTATTATTATTATTATTAATTTTCGTTTTGTTTTTCATCGACTTTTGTGATTAGACGTTTGTAATTACGCATTTATTACTAAACTGACTTGAGTAGAATTTTTCAAAACTTCAAATAATTCAACGCTGATTAAAATAATTCTTTCAAATTTAGTCCTCTTAAATGGTAGTGTATTTGTTTTCTTTTACTTTTTAGGTCCATTGTTACACCCAGATGCTTTAAACAGATTTACTGGGACTAGGTTTATAATCTCTAATCCGGAAACGTGAAGTTTATGTTACTTTGAAGATGAATTCAGCACTATTTGTGTACACTCAAAAATAAAAGGGTCCACAACGGTGTAAATGTTTCATTTTCTGCTTAATATAGTTTATATTCCAGTTTGAGCCTCGCTCTCCCCCTTCCTCACCCAAGCCAGCCGGGGGGAATGTTGCCGTGGGCCAAACATATGCTTCTTTCCATTGCGCTAATCCAAATTCAGCGTGGAGGAATAATTGCTCGAGTGGCCATGGTTTCACAGGGCTTTGTCCCTCGCTGGCTCCCGTCAGCCAGGCACACGCCATTTCAATCAATTTCTTTTGAGGGCTGTCTCTTTTTATCAAACCTTAGTCCCTGCAAATGATGTGAACATTTAACAAACCGCTTCACGCTTCATAAAGAATGCCAACCTGCTCTCCCTTTCTCCCTTCTCTCATGCTCTTGTATAAACACACACACACACACACACACACACACACACACACAAAAGACAAGGCACACCACCTTATTATTCATTCATTTTTTGTTTATTCGTTTTGATTATGATATTTTTCTCTTATGGATACACTCATCTCAGACAATCCAGGAATGTCATCAGAGCTGACTTATGAGGTCGAATTAATTACAACGACTGTCTCAAAACATCAAGGAATTTATGAAATTATTTATAATACATCACGTTAGCTCAATTTATAAGCAACAGTGTCCCCCCTCCACACACAGAGAGAGAGAGAGAGAGAAAGAGAGAGAGAGAGGTTATCTTTTGTACTACCGACCTTTACACCCTAATCGAACATAAACGGTAATAATCAAAACCCTTTTTGTTAATTTTGGTTTTGAAGTGGGGTAAATGTTTGATTTTATTCCATAGATTTAAGTGGGTAACAAATGGCTAACATGGGACGAATACAAATTTATTTACTCAGGAAAAGAAAGAGTCACCTGGGGATGTAGCATCATTCCCAAACTCTTTAGAATATGAGCCACCGGTGCAATTCATACAGTCTGCATCCCCTGGACTCACCTTAAAGAACCAAGAAGGAAATTCTTGCTCTCTGCAGATGACCTGGTGCTACTCTGTATGAATGTGATATTGTGGATTCCACTTAGTCATACATAATATCTTCACTATGATGTAAAACAAAAGCAAAGGACACCTCAATCTGTGGATGCCTGTAATGAAAACGCTAAACACGTGGGTATTACTGATTAGTAAATGGATTCGTGCTGAAACCTGTGGCCTTTTTCGGATAGTTATGAGGATAATTAATATTGTATCAGATAGTAACACAGTACAAGCTAAGACACCCCATCTTTACAATCCAGTTAGCTCTTCTCACTATATATATAGTGTACGTTATCGTAAATTTGTCGGTTCAGGCAAATTATTTTCTCATTGTCAGATATACAAAGGCCCATACAAATAATCCAGGCCCAATGTCCTTATCATCTTACCAATGAAGGCGTCAACAACTGGCTGCCCAGAGAGTAGTGAGTTTCTGATTGTTGTGCACAACAGGTGAGGTTGAGACAAAAAATGCACTTTTTATCGACAGTGTTAAAAAAAGGGAAAAACAAAGAAATAACAACGAGACAATTGTCAGTCTTTCTTATTCTAACTCCACACTTCTGTAAAATGACACTAAAACACACAAAAAACAAACAAACAAACAAAAAAGAAAAGAAAATGTTGTTATATTTATATAACTAATACTTTTTACTGTGTATGTCAACTTGCTAATGCTAATGCAACGATTAGCAAAGAATTTTGTACAGGGTGGCATGTAAATTTTAGACAGATTATATAACAATTGTATAACAGAAAACGAGATATTTATGCTAACCTCGCAATTACTGTATTTAAATAAATACAGAAAGAATAAGACATTGATTCACCATATACATTGACATGTATTAATCTGATTCAGTATATAATATAATAAGACAAGGCACGTTATAACCAAATATAAAATATATAAGCAAAAAATATTTTACATATTCAGGTCAGAATGACAGTGATGGGGCTGTGCAGTGCAAAGAGATGTTATTGCTATTGTCATCTTCACCTGGTACAGTGTTGAATAATATTGTTAAATCAAGAGATTGGAAAGAAAGACTGCTAAGGTAAAGAAACTATTCCGGTGTCGTGCTGTTTTTGTAATCAATGATCTGAAACGCCTTCATGACGGCAGTTTTTGGAGAAGACTGTTTGCAGGCAGGGGGATGTGTCAGCAAAGATTTTTTTTGCTCGCCTTCGCATTGTGGATATATGCAGACTGTATAGTGAAGGGAGACTCCAAGCAAATGATGTTCTCAGCTGTTCTGACGGTGCTTTGGAATTTCCTCTTTTCTTGAACGGAAGCTGCACCAACACCAGCGGTTTCTGTTCATGTAAGGATGCTTTCAGTGGTGGCAGAATAGAATTGCACCCTTACGGCATGGTTAATCGTGGGGCTGTGGAAGGTGATGAAACAACCTTTTTGCCACTTAATTGAGCCATTTTTGGTTTTAACCTTTAAAGGTTATTATACAGAAGAAAAAGAAATGTAAAATATAAGAACACTTCATATTAAATTAAGCAAATAATGGTTTCCTTATGATCTATTCTCGCGTATGTATGACAATCCAAACTGAGTTAATTTAGGAGACAGTTAATAGAATTGCATGCACTGTAGTCGATCAAATAATCAAATATCCGTCACAATTTAAAAGAGGTTCTGTAAGTTTACTTTTCTAAAACTATTTCAGTCTTCACCAAATAGGCTACTCAATACACTGAAGAACGATAAAATCGTTCAAGAACATTTATTATTGTTATTTGTTGTTCTTGCAAGGTGTGTGTGTGTGTGTGTAAGGGGTGTTAAAGAAAATCTTAAAATATTTAACACAAAGCCTAATTTACACCGTATTGCTGTTGAAACTTTTCGGATTATTCAAAATTCGTTAACGTGTCATGTGTCCTAACCGGGAGCACTGAGACTCGCTTAGTTGATCACACCCACTCTTGTCTGTTTCTGTCTGCTTTCTTGTGATGAATGTAAACACATCTTCAAAGAAAAAAAAATGAAAAAAGGAAGCACGCTGTTTTTAAGTTCTCTCTATTACACACACGTTCTGTATTCGCAGTCCTATTTTCTGTAAATCAACTATAAAAAAAATACAACGGATGATTGTCTTGTAAATCACGTACTTTCAGGAATAAGGGATGGGGTATAAAAAGAGCAACCGAGAGAGAGAGAGAGAGAGAGAGAGGCGTTGTCGGTCTGAATTAATAGACGTGATAATTTCATACCAAAGAAGAACAGTATTTCATCTCGCTGCTATCTGTTCCATCAGAAAGGGTCGCACCGCAGCTGCGACGCAGGGCGCGTTATTATGAAGTTTGATGATGGGATCCCGTTTACTCGTCTATAGCACCTCGCTCCAGGCAAGAAGTAGCTGCAGGCTACGCCAGTGTCAGACCCTGATAAAGGATTTACCCTGCTCCCAGAGAGGAGAGAGAGAGAGAGAGAGAGAGCAGTTTTTCACTGCACATCTAATCAACTGGCAGCGATGGCCTCGCCGACTCACTCTTTCGTTTCCCCTTTTAATATTACATACAGATCAGTTTGGCTTATTGCATCTTACTGGATATGTATTTATCTATCTGGCTATATAACTGCATTACAGCTATCCGATTTTGTTAGAAGTCGAATAGAAAATCAGGCGAAATCCAAAATCAACGCGCAAACGAAAACGAATTATTATTATTATTATTTTTTTAATAATAATAATAATAATAATAATAATTATTATTATTATTATTATTATTATTATTATTATTATTATTAATAATAATAATAATAATAATAATTTATTTATTTATTTATTTATTTATTTATTTATTTATTTATTTATTTATTTATTTATTTATGTATTTAAATTTTATATTTTTATTTACTGTTTAATGCACGTGTCTATGCTACAATATTTAATATGCATATACTTGCTTAGTCTCAGGTACGTTTTAATTTTCTTTAGTTAAAAATGCAATTTCGCACAAAAATTCTAACAATTAAATTTGTTGAACACCTACTATATTATACGATTGTTACATCATTTATTTCATTAATGTTATTAATCTTTAATAACAATATAATAATTAGCAATAAATGGTCACATCTAGTGCAGTACATAAATCATACGTACGCAAACTAGATTTTACCCTTTTTAAAATGCCCATATTCGTTGCTCATGTAACAACAATAATAATAATTTACACAGATTGGCCTACTTTAATGCTTAACCAGCCTTTATGTGCAGACAGTTATCTTATGGCTGTCAAAGTAAAATTTTAGTTTAAATAACATCACAGTAAAATAAGAATAGTCAGTTGAATCGTAATGTTGATATAGGATACATCGCTCACATTTATTATATTTATTCTTAACAAAATTCTTACACTGTAGGACTTGATAAGAAGAGGCTGTTCATGAAATTATTCCATTTCTTTAAATACAAAATGAGAACCTTGTCTTCTATTAGTTTTGTCATTTGACTCTTACTAAAATATGAATTTTAATACAGTGCTTTAACGCAAACCTTTCACATACAGAGGTCTATTAATGATATTCAAATAAATATTTCATATAAAATTGACAAAAGGGTCCACAGTGTAACTGCAGTGTACTTCAGTGATTAATGTAGATGTAGTAAATTGGCATAGTCATACATAAAGGTTCCATAAAATCAGGAAATTTCAGACAAAAGTCTGATGAAGGACTTTTGGTTAAAATGTCGTTTCTCTGGGAACTTTAGTACAACACATAATTCTTTCAATAGCTGCTTAAAATATAATCATGTTGTGGTCTTGCAGCATTCCATTTTGTAACATCATAAAAACACCAACATGCTAATCAAGAAAAATACCAAAAATAAGCTAATAATATTGATACACATACAAGTTCTTATTTTACTTGATTTGCATCTGAAATAATTAACAAGCAAATTATGATAATAAAAAAAAAATGTATGCTTTCCCTTTTGTTTTTATCTTGCCAGTGTTCTACTTTAGGTATGATATTATCTTTCTGCATAGGATCAGGCCTCTGCTGCTATCCTTTTCTACTTTTAAAGAGCTAAACAGTCTTCATTTGTAATCAGATTCCAAAATAAGCATCCAAACCTCTGTGCTAAGTGGCCTAGCATGAACAGCAGTGCCATGTTTAACACAAGTTCCATTAAAGAACTCCATTACTTTTACTGAAGGAAATGGAGCCTGAGGCTGAGGGGAAAGAAAGAGGGAGATGGAGCAAAGAGAGAGACCTAGAGAGAAGGCAGAGCTGAAAAAAACCCTCATTGATAATTAAGTGCTGGTTAACCTCGGTGTGTGGTGCCTCTGTACTTTGCTTACCAATCAAGCGGGTGGGCTCCTCCTACGTTTTGTGACAGAAGCACGTGCCAGCTCTAATAAGCTTAAATTAGTGTGGAGGGGGCTGAGGTTAATTATGACTTAACACGTTTGATTGAGTGGATCAGATCAACAGTGTTGGGGATTTGGGAAGAGGATCTCATTTATTAGACACTATTTTGTATCCTTGTTTCACTATGATGAAAATGAATGTGGCCTGCTGGAGTTTAAGTCTCAGAGTGCAAAGCCTCTCCTATTTGATTAAGCCAACAGAATTTGCCTATTGTATTCAAAATATGCCCTTTTGCATGCACATAACTGCACGCACTCATTCATGTTGTAACTTTCAGTACTTTAACTGGATCAAACATACTCTTCTACATATTTAACAATTTTATTATGCAATACTTTATAAAATAATATATTAACAATGATACTGTGTGAATGACATAAATAATATAGTGTATATAAAATAGAAAATAACTCAGTATCGTTCTCATGGTAGTATACAGCAAATTATGAAATTCCTGTTCCTTATAAGTTCCAAAGTAATTACATAGTGAGTCAGTCTCTTCTGCAAGAAGCTTCTTAAATTGTCATTCCCAGCATGTCATCATGATCATATATATATTGTCAGAAGGTGATAATAATTCTGCTGTCCAACAAAAATAAATGATCCTAAAGGCATAACCCCAAGGACACTAAAGAGACACTAAAGAAAACACTTCAAGCAGCAAAATTTGAAATAGGGGCAAAAAGAAAAGGAAACACTTAAATGTGGAATACATAAGCTACTAATGGCAAGCAAATTGATAACAGCTATTTTTATTCCCCAAAACAGCTTCCCCTCTCAGTGTGGTATGCAGGCACATAAAAGTAAATTCAAAATAAGCTTTTGACAGCCCGCTAATGAATCGCTGTAGGCCCATCTGCCTCAGTACAAACAGAAATGTGGATGGATCTCATGAACTGTTTCCACTGTCACTGTAAACAATAATTGTCAAACATATTTACTCACAATCGCTTTAGCAGATGTCACGCTTTTTGTTTCCGCCTGGCCTTTTTATATATCTCCATCAAAGACGTGCCACTTGCTCCAAACTACACACACACACCCTTTTGCAGTCGAATATTGAGCAGGTATTTGCAGAGGTGCTGCAGGGCATGGGGTGAGGGTGAGGGAGAATGGAGGGAGCGAGAGAGGGAGGTTGAGAAAGAAATTATCTGACCCTCTCATCAGGAGTGTGGCCCATCCCTACCCAAGGTGCCTTGGGGCAAAGGGGGCAGCCTTGCCTTACAGCCAGGCACCTCTTTATCACACTAATCTGTTAATTGTAGGGGCTCAATTGACACATGGTTGTTTTTTATTTCAGCCTACATTAGCAACACTGAGCATGTCACACTAACGCAATCCTTTCTTTTTTTCTCTTCCACTGTTCTCCCTGTTATTATGCTTGATATCAAGGTTAGTGGGTGTATGCTATTGTGAAAAGTGAGTCTTCTACTCACATCCATCACCTGGTTTAACTCACCTAATTTTCTTCATGCAATTATTCTTCATATTTTGCCAATGTGCTTTGTTATAACAGTTAAATAATCAAGAAAGATAAAACAGAGGTCTTGAGCCACTGGGCTATTAGAAATAAGCTGCTAAAGCAACATTTTAGACTAAATGTCTCATCACTATGTCATATAGGATACCTGAAAATCAAATTGCTGAATTCGCTGTAAAATTATACTTCCATGTCCGGAACACTGACAAGGGGGGAAAATGCTATCCACATATAATAGGAATTACAGTGATGCACTTCAGTAGTTCAAATACACTTTGGAAACATGGTACCTGAGCATTCTCCTTACATTGTATAACCCAGCAGCAGCAGAGCTATTAAACTACAAGACACATGACTAGAAAGTTGCTGATGTGTCATAAACTTTAAATCACTGTGTAATTTCTTTCTCCAACCACAATCTACTTATTTTGATAAAAAGTTTAAGGCTGTGCTTTTTGACAGTGAATCAGCTCTGTGCAGTGAAATTCTTTTGCAGTGAATTTAATGTAGTATTAATTCTGCTGGCTGGTGCTCATTTCTAGCTTTGTGCATGTCTGCACGTATACATTTGTATTTTTAATTCTATGAATGTACAGAGTTTGTGAAAACGTATACTGTCCATCCGTCCATCCATCCATCCATCCATCCATTCATCCATCCTTCCATCCATCCGTCTGTACTCCCTATCCTGAGCAGGATTGCAGGGAACCTGAAAGCTACCCCAATGGACGTAATCAGCTTACATTACGTGTCTTTGGACGAGGAGGAAACCAGAGGAACCCCTGAAGCATTGGTTGAACAGGCAGACTTTGTGCACAGAGAGGTTAGAGGGAGGAACTGAACTCCTAACCCTAAAGGTGTGAGGCAAACATGCTAACCACATAGCCACTATATACCATAAATGTAAAAATATCAGACATTAATTAATTAATCTACACATGTACTGCAGGGTACTGTGTGTGTGTGTGTGTGTGAAAGAAATGTTTATGGTCAATTTGTTTGCAGGCATGGAACCATTATGCACATTCTGCATTCTGGGTTTTAAATTTGGGTGCAGAATTAGTTATCCTCTCTCACTAGCACAGCCTTTATTATAATGTCATGATAATGTTGCTTTATCGTACATTAAACTGTTTATTTATCTTATAAATTTATCTTAAACTTTCAGACTCTAGATTTTTCAAATGAACTGTATATAGATAATGTTCTGAATTGTACTGTAAAAGAAGGAATGTGACAATGTTTCATTTATTTAATATATACTAACCTCGAAACAACAACAACAAAAAGAATCCACTAAAATTATATCCTAGCCTAACAGCCTAAGAGTGTTTTATCAGTCAAATAACAAATCCACAGAGTGACTATGTCTGGAATTTGTAATTCAAAGCAGAACAGGATTTGAATGTAGTATTTTCTGTGAGAAGCAAATGTGGTTCTTTCTGTGAGAAGCAATTAAATGGTAGAAATGATTCTAAGATTAAACTATTCAAGGAACAATTCAAATAAAGATGTCATAGCAGTTTTAAAATGTTTTCCCATTCACACACAGGAAGCAAGGCCAAACTTAATAGCTAAAATATTTTTATTCTGACATATACCTTGTCAGAACAAGTGGAGAAACTTCCTAATTCCTATTTAGAAGCGCAGTTCAGTACATGTGGAGGTCCATACCACTCAAACTAGGTTACTTTAATTTGTTGACAGTAATACAAGGTGTAAGATCTACATCAGTTATTAAATAACACTGCTGTATGTCAGTGTATAGGTGTTTAACTATCACAGTCTCTGATCAGATAAAACAAAAAACTCACATAAGTACACAAAAACTAATGCGTGTAAATTTATGCACATATTGTAATCTGTCTGATGAAAGCTATCATATTGTTTGCACAACACTACTGATAGAATTAGGTTGGTTTACTGAGTCAAAACATCTCTAACACTATAAGTAAAATAGAAGCAAAAAACATGCACTACAAAAGGCATATTTCTGTGTGCCTCTTCACTGAATAAATAGAGGTGCCTAGATCACACAGTACAAATGTTCATTTTAAGAGGATTTCTGTGGATTCAAAACTGTTTAGCTTTAAACTAATACTTTAGTTGAGTAAGCTTGTCAAACCAATTAAACTTCTCACACAACCTTCAACTTGCTTATTTGTAATTTAAGTTTCTATAAGCCATGTGTAATACACAAACTAGTGCTCATTTCTATGCTCATTTATAGGAAGTGTATTGTTGTTTTATACTGCAACTAAGAGCCATTCACCTGTGAGAAGAAATAATTATAACAAATTCACAAATATAACTTGTACTGACATGGCATAATAACACCAAGAGTATGATTTGAGACACAACTTCATGAAAATGCTTATTACAACTGAACTACTCAGAGTGAAGATGGTCTCACATCAGTGCTTGCCGAATGTTTTGGTATTTGCAATGGCTAAACTATCTGCTTTCTGGATTTCATTTACTTGCCATGTTTACTACACTGATGCCTGTCTCAGCTAAATGAGGTGCATTTTATCATAATGGTGTAGAGAACTCTGGCTGGTGTAAATAGGTTTTTACAAGTTAAAAGAAAGTCTGCTCCCTGGAGGACTGTTTTATTATAACGGCTGTTTACCTTTGACAATACATTGTAAGTATTTTATTATTAAGTTTGGACAAATCATTTGCCTGCGGTTGAAGGTATGCCATTGAAATGTAATCCTTTCACTGATCTTATTACTGCCAAGACAAACAAGAAGAAATCAATTTCATGGAGAAAGAAAAGAGAGGAGGTGGGAGGGAGGAAAGAAGGCAAGGGAAATTAGATAAAAAAAAGATAAGGAAAAAATATATGCCAAGCAGGTTCTTTCTGTGCCCAGCAATGCTGTCAAATATGGTTGCATAATTTTCAGCAACACTAAAATATGCTATCTCCCAGCTGGGCTCTGTTTTCTGCCTTGGACTGGATGACAGACACATTAGATTTGAGAGTTGAATTCATTTTAAACATATTGTTTTAGTACTTAGTCTTGTCAGAAATGCTGCTGAGACCAAGCTCTTACTCCCTCTCTCTTATCTGTACCTATGACATAGCTATTCTTCAGGGAGAACTTCATATTGCTTAGTGCTGACATTTAAACAACATTCAACTAGAGAAGAAGGCACCTTAGCAAAAGTGTTGTTCAAGTATACTTCATTATGAATAAGTAGTGTGACAGTGGTACAGATTGGGGTAAAAAATACATCTCAGTGACTGTGGCATGGTTGTTGGTTCCAGAAAGTAATAAAACAAGGGGACATTTTGCAGACATGGAGCAGCACCCCACTCTAGACAGTTATTATTGCACCTGATGGCCAACAATGGGAACTACAAATACTAAATGAAGCCCACTAGGGTAGGAGTCACTCTGCCCCATACACACTCCATGAACAGTGTGTTTGTAAGTGGAGGATTGCAGTGCACAGGATCATTAATGGTTTATCTCTTCTGTGTTCATCTTGCACTTTGTAACTATGACAGTAGAAACTGCACCTGTGACTATTAGTCTGTACTGGGGTCACAAACCTTTAGATCAGAAAAGATCTTTCTATTTTCTCATTGACCTTAGTGTACATAGATGGAAAATTCTTGTAATTCTTAACTGACGTTTACAGGGATTTTCTAAAACAAAATCACATGACTATAGCATAACTCAAATATATAAGATACCTGTGACTTCATTTTGTTTGAGGATGTCATTAGATATCATTATGATTGAAGTTGTCCTGCCCCGCCAAATTCCAGGGTCACAAGCTGCTTCGGCAAATTATCCTCCTGTTTTTTGTGGCAAAAATGTATGACATAGTAACATGTGTATTTGATTTGAATTTGAACTCTTTAAACTAGCAAAATAAACACATTTTGTTTTAATGGGCAAATGTATAACTGTCAGCGTTATGCCATTCTGTGATTTAAATTACCATCAAATAATAGTGCTGAAACTCTGTTTCTGCTCTGATGCACTCATGCACACATGCACTTGCTAAACTTAGGATCATGCTGGGCATGGGGAGCTGGTAATGATGTCATATACTTTGGGAACATGGCAGTCATTCAAAACACAAACTGGTATATATATATATATATATATATATATATATATATATATATATATATATATTCACAAACATACCTCAAAGCATGCAAGCATGAGAATGTACACATAGATTTACAGGTAGACACAACCACACACCACCCCCAACATTTACCAGCACATGCTCATCTTCAAAACATGCCTAAACACACAAACCGACAGACATGTAAATGTTTATCTATGTGAAAATATGTGTATATTCAAATGCACACTCAAACGCACACACACATACATACATACACACACACACACACACACACACATATGGCATGGATATACTCTGTATATAGTGTCTGTACTCCCAAACTATTAAGACCACAAATCAGCCTGTGGATGCACAACCAGATTCCTGGCAAAATGCCATTGCACACAGAGAAAGACAGATAGAGACAGTTAGACATATGGACAGAAATTGTGAGGGAGACAGCAAAAACAGAAAAACAACATGTTAATGAGTTCATGTTATGCCTAATGAACAAACATATAATAACAATGTTTCACAAACCAGGTTGAATCATATTATGGAGGTCAATACACTATTAAAATATGTGTTTATCTAATAAATAGTTAATGCTTTCTAATAGAAAAAAAACCCCTCTGTGGTAGAATTTTAAACTAAGCTGCCTTGACATTAAAGAAACCCTGAAGAAAGACAAAAGATAAAACATTTGTTTTAACAATGTATAGGCAAATTAATGACTTTTCAGTAAAAATAAATGAATTTTATATTAATTTGCATCATTTACTTTTTCAACATATACAAAGCATATAAAATAAACATATACAAAACAAAACAAAACAAAACAAAACAAAACAAAACAAAACAAAACAAAACAAAACAAAACAAAACAAAACAAAACAAAACAAAACAAAACAAAACAAAACAAAACAAAACAAAACAAAACAAAACAAAACAAAACAAAACAAAACAAAACAAAACCCCCACCTGACCAGAATTTCCTGTGTGCATTTCAGTACTGATGTCAACATGTATCCATGTATGCAAATCTGACTTGATTAACCAGCTCCACAACTCTTTAATAGTTGTCAGTTTAAGTGTGTATGTATATGTGCATGTGTGTGAGTGAGAGACCAATGGGTAGAGACAGGGAGAGTGGGGGAAGAGATAGAGATAGAGAGAGAGAAAGAACGACAGAGAGGAAACAAGATACACCCATGACTATGTGGGCAGGTGTCACACAAACTAGCTGACAGTTTGACTTCAAAGGAAGATCGCTCTCTCTCTCTTTCTCTCTCTCTCTCTCTCTCTCTCACTCTCTCACTCTCTCTCTCTCTCTCTCTCTCTCTCTCTCTCAAACACACACACAGCTAATCATAGAAGATACAACTACTTGAGGAAGACAGAATGCAAACAAAAATGAAACCAAAAATGATTATGTGCAATTATTTATGTGGGCATTGTTTTTCAATGAAGGCATAACAGCCTGTGTTTGTTAAGGCCAGTAATAACTCTGACTCAAATCATATTACAATATAAGAAGTAAAAACAGTATGTGCTAAGAAAAGACACACTGGACCTTCCCCTGGCTCTTGCATTCTCTTCTGTAATTATTACATAACAAGAGAAGAAAACAATGCAAGTAAAAATGTCCATGAAATAATTTGTGCCTACAATCTTCAAACTGAGGCAATTGAGTAATCTGTCATTTCAAAATGACAAGCTTTTGAAGGGAGTCAGCCTAAAAATAAGAATAGCATGCCTGTAAAGCATGCATATTTGTATTTCATTCTGTGCCCTGCTGTCTGGGGCTATGTACTCTAAGGCAGAGAATAGATTTGAAGATGTGGGGTGAAGAGACAAAGAGCAGGAGAATAGCCTGGAGCTACCATGCTTAAAGTCATGCCATTTCCCTTCATGGCAGCCAGTTCCAAATAAGTTACTTGTAAGCATTTATTGATGCACAAGGGTGGCATCTGCTCTTGTGCTCTGGCTCTGGATGCAATTAACTCAGACCTTATATTACAATCAAGCATTGAGCTTAACCTCCCACCTGCCCCCTTGCTTGTTTGTTGCAATTCACAAAACGTGGATCTTCTGAATGTAATAATTAAGGTGATTAATTATTACCAATATTATTATTATTACCTGTGGCATGATTCACAAGTGAAACAGTGAAACACAATGTCTGAAAAAGCAAAAAGGAGATGAAGAACAAAAAAAAGTGAAAAGATATTAAAATATTTGCCCTCACAAACAGAATTAAAGCATTTAAAGGAAGCAAAGAACAATATAACATTCAGAGGCAGAGGTGGCAGTTTTATCTTAGAAATTTCTTTCAAATGCCTGAAAATATTTTTTGTTATGCATGTTGGCACATATTTTGCTTGCATGTATCCAGCAGAAATTTAATTCTATTAATTTCTGAAGGATTTAATTTAGAAACAGGTTTTAAGAACAGACTAGGTGTTTACTGTTAGCCTTAGGCTACTGCATTTAAGTGTTCTTTGATATTAGTGAAGTTTGTTTTGAAGTGAATGCAGCGAGGCACAAACCCTTAATATAGGCTTTAATTGAACACACCTTCATGCTAGGCTTTAATAAATGGCTTGATATTGCACAAAGGGTAGCTGATCAACACCAGATAGGATAATAAATAAATCCATGGTTGCTTGCCAGAATTTGTTCCTTATGAGGTACAGGTCTTAAATATCTGAAAATCTGCAACTGTAGCTTGGTGGATTTCCAAAACTTGACAGATGAGACAGACTCATTTAGGACACTATAGCTGGAGTCTGAGGCTGAGTGGCTATCATTAAACCACAGGAGTGGAAACACCCACCGAGTACTATGGAACAAGCCCAAGCCAGTTCTGCCAAATCATATAGGTCATCAGCAGGAGCTCAGTGGGCTGAGATGTGACCAAATCCACCATCCCCTCCATACAATGGCCAATAGTCTACAGGACATGGCTAAGCAGCTGGGCGTCACATAGCCTTAATGGGGGCAGAGGCCCTCCAGACAATCCCACAATGCATTATCTGTTCCTTTGAGCACTGGAAGGTTGTCAGGGGGTAGAGGGCTGGCAATCATGTGGTGACTTATGTGGGCAGGCATCACCAGCAGCTGAGCTGAGAAAAAGAGAGCAGTTATAGGTTAAGGAAGTCAGGGTGGGGATTCTTGTAAAGAAAGCATCACATACATTGTAATGAAAGGCAAAACCTCATTTTAGATGTCTGTTAAGTGCTGAATTTGTAGGGTGGAAGGTAAATAGAAATCATGTCAGGTTATAGGGAAACTAAGCAGATATTATAACAACTAATTATACACACCTTTGCCAAACTTTAATGAAATTAATCCATTGACTTAATCTAAAAAGTGATGTTGATGTGCTATGAGTTGCCTGGTAGGTTCTTCATTTATAATAAATAATCTTTATTTATATGCACATTATGCATAATCCAAACCTAATTTATCTCCATGGTGAGCATCACCACATGCCTTTTTTTGCCCTAATAGTGAGATGTTTGTAAATACTAGCAAAATTTAACATGTAGCTCACATTCATGACATTACAATTCTAAGTTACTGTGGAGAAAGCATTAAGGTCCTATATAAAACCTTCAAGTGAGTATAAGTATTGATAGATTCTATCAGAGAGGGTTTCAAATAGATCTCTGTAAATAAACTGCAGAACCTTGAATGATCCAAAGAAGCCTTAAAGGAACCCATTGGATAGCAATTTTTCTTGAATATCTATATATACTATATTGCTAAATGTATGTGTACACCTGACCATCACATCCATATGCAAGCCAAAAAAATAAAAGCAGACATTTGTGTAGAATGTCTCTGACTGTGTTAACACCAAGATATCCTTTACATGGTTTATGTGGTGTTCACCAACTTTTTCCATATAACAAATGTCTGTATTCATATGTCAGTATCCGCAAATGTAATATAGAGAACTAAGGGTAAGAAGAAAAATTTGTTCCTTATTGTGTTTAAAAAATTAATTGGATGCCCATTCCAACCCCACTCAACCTCTCAGAAAATTGTATTCTTTCAAGGCCATCTGTCTGTACCCACAATGCTAGCCAGAGTGTGCTGTGTCACATGCACTAAATGCGCACTGACTATGGAAAGATCCCTATTAATAAAAATGTTTACGTAGCAACTATTCTTCTACTTAATCGATATTTAAATATTTATATTTAAATGGATTAACCATTTCAGATCAAATACAAATTGCATTTTGTAAAAAATGCACAAACACACATCTTTCCTTTAAGTCCTTGTATTATGTTTATGCATAGTTTTTTTCCCTGAAACTATGTAAAAATGACCTGTCATATCCTCCCCGCCATTTCACTGAACTGAGTACAGCAGAGAAAATCCCAAAGATGTACCATGCTAAGGCAGGGTTCATGGCAAGTTCAGCCTGTCTTTAACCACAATCTTATGATCATATTTTGATGGCACATTAACCTTTTCTTTAGGAGTGTGTAGCAGAGTGATGGATCCAATTCAGGTTGGTACTGAGAGTAATATTAAGTGATGAATTTCTGATACTTCAGTCCCAAATAGAAGTAGGGGCCTATTGCCACCCACTGTCATATCACTTCACAGAACGAAGTGAATAGATTAGGTAGACATTTATCATGATCTTGTCAGATCCTGACCCCATTACAATTAGAAGCGCAGATGTCTGTTCATAGAGCTCCAGTGTCATATCATGGTGAGGCCTTTTTGTCTTCTTTGCTTTTCTCTTATGGTTTCCATATTACCAATGTAATATTATATGCTTTTCATTTTTCAGTATTCATCTTATCTGTCCACTAGGATTCATGTATACCACTTGAAGTATACATGCATCATTAAAGTCCTGCAACATATACCAAACATTTCTGAACTCATACAAAAAGATTTCTATTTATGTGTGGACAGGAGAAAGAGAAAGAAGAAGAAGAAGAAGAAGAAGAAGAAGAAGATAGACAACTCATGACTCATCAGTTTACCACTGTTCCTTTAATTACCCCCACATTGGACCAGACTACCCCCTCCAGTGCTTCCTCCTAGCAAGCCCCATTGTGTGAATGGGCAACATATGCACTGAGTTAACCTTTGTGACAGGCCATTCCCTAACCCTGTCTATCCATCAAGGTGCCCCCATTACTGCCCAGCCCTTGGTCACGCCACATTGGGGCAACAATTCTTTAGCAGTGGTGGCTAATTCACATGGGTGACTCTCTGGTGGGACCTAGGCAAATCCTGCAGGCCTAGCGGCTCCGACCAAAGCCTGACCATCCCAGGAGGGCATCCACAGGAACCTCTGGAGCACTGGCTAGCACAATGTTAATGCTGTGCTGAGACAATGGGGTAATTGTGGTTCCTTATGGGGAGACCAAGACGCCCACATGTTTCCTTCCCACAATTATCAGTCCAGCAGGCGACTCTGTACTCTCAATCCAGTGACAAGATCTCAGAGATGGGGATAAACTCTGATGGTGGTCTCAGAGACAGTGAAAGAGCATTGTTTGATATAGACGGGTAGATCTGTAATTAGGATTATTACTGACCTGGTCAAGATAAAAATGGCTTTTCTGTTTCATATATAGTACAGAATATTTACGTAAAATCAATTAATTTTGTTTAAAAATGTATTTATAAATAAGATGACAATGCTCTTATGAAAAATACGTTTATGTACTGTAATACATTTCCCACATATAATGATGGTACTTATTGGTTTATTTTTAACTTTAATCACTTACACAAATAAGGTGATGTGATGTATCTGGGGCTATATTTTTCAATTTATCAGTAAGTTCACTAATAATTTTATTTTATTTATTGGGCATAAGAGAACAATACCTATGCTCTAGGATTACCTCTTCTAACCATTCTGTCCTTCTGGAAGGGATGGACCATTAATGACTTACAGATATGCTTGAGGCAGAAAGTTTACAACCACCTAGGCTAAAGACGTTCAAACCCATATCTTCACAACTCCACCCATTTCACATTACCATGCATAATCTGTGTTAAGTGTTAATTAGTGTATTTAATTCTATAAGAGGTAAAATCAAAATAATAAGCAAGGAACTGATTTTATTTCATATTTTATTTACCATATCAGATTTTCAGTGGGTCAAAAGTGTACAAGCTCTTTGTAAGTATCTTAGATAGAGAGTTTCCATAAAATCTTTCAGCACCAGTGCAATATCACGGACTTAATATGACGTCTATTATGCCTGATGCGCTCCTTTATTGTTAAAATATTGTAAGATATACAGTACATCAGTCAGCAGAGTGTAATGATGACAAAGGAATGTCTGGCTCACTGCTTTGTCTATTATTGGCATTCTGAGAACAGCATAGTGCAGCCAACACTGTGTTAACGTCTGCTAAAAACAAATTACAGGCAACACCATGTGGTAGAAACAAGAAAACACACACACACACACACACACACACAGAGTAAGAAAGAGTTGAGATATACACTTACCCCAGAATGATACAGAGAAGATTAGCAATATCAAGCATTATCAATGTATAGTGTAATGAATCATTAGATAGATGGATTGACAGATGAATTGGCATACTACTCATTGCAATACCTGAAATAAATATGTGCAAATAAACTCCAGAGAATATTTGCCTCAGCAGTTCTTCTACTGCCAATTAATACAGAAATAGTAGTTGGTGTGTGTGTGTGTACGTAATCTTGAATATTTGATCATGTTATCTGTTAATTGCTATATTCTTTAGGTCACCATTATTTCCATTAGTGCTGGGTTTCTTTGTGTATTTAAAAAAATAAACATAACATTTAACCATATTGCATCTGAAATGTCACTTACTATATAATTTCTTGTTACAGAGCTGTTGTATAAAAGCAATATCGCACTTGCAATTGTGCGGTTACCCTGAATATTGGTCTCAACCTGCAGGTTCATGCATGTGGTGAATCACAGCCATGTCGATGTTTGGTACAACTGATCTTTTGGTTGTGTGATATTACTTGAATATAAAAGCATAGCCTTTCAAAAGCCACAGTCCATATAAAGTCTCTTCTTGGGAGTGATTGTATGTGTGCAGGCTTATATACTTTATGTTCTAGACTCTTGATGTTAATGTTACTGGCACACAACCCTCCTTCTATTGTATTACATTGCATGCTTGTAGTGATGATGAGGCAGTAAAGTCATTGACTACCCTTCACTAGAGAAGCTACTGATAATTAAAAGTTCTCGACCCCTGCAGGCCCTTAGGGGCTCCTTGGGTGGGGGTGGTGTGCTGTGGGTGGTGTCAGTCAGTCAACGCGGAGCCAGGCCGCACTACTCAGCCACCAATGAGCCATGGCTGCCACACATCCACTGAGCAGCTGATCAGCAGCTGAACCTCCACTACTGATTGGTCACTGCTGATTGAACATGCAGAGACAGAATCACCTTCAGGCAGGCAGGCAGTGTTATTTCAGTAGAGAAGCAAATGAGAGTGTAGTTGTCACAAATCTCATTCACATAGATGTATGCAAACCAAGACTTAAATGCTATATATCTTTCTGATTGAAAAGAAAGAAGTTACAGTAGGATATGGATCAGAAGGTTTTTGACACCTCTTACCCAGAAACACAGACAGTTTCTGATGGAGACTCTCTAGTGAGACCCTGCCCACAGTATAAAGGCCAAAAATGACATTTCTGTCATTTGTGGATGAAGGATGAAGTCCTACTCTGAGCATGACTTGACAGACATTTTTCCTACTAATAGCACAGCACACCTTCATTGACATGAGAGATGGGAGTTTGCCACTGGATTAGATTGAACCTTTTTTGGTTACTGCAAACAATTGTATTTTATAGCAGTGGTAAATGGGTATACCACCTCAAACCTTCTTGGGAAACAGTAACAGGTATTTACAGGTCCTGTATTTATTTATTCTTTTTCTTCTGTGCCGTGTTTGTGAGCTAAATGGGTTTATGAGGGCATGGCAGATAATAAACTGTGCAGCTTGACTATAACTATATCACTGCAGAGGAACAGTAGTCAGTTAAAACCTTTTGGAATGTGATCACTCAGCAGATCAGCTGATCTATTCCGTTCTGTAACACCAGAATGGATGGCTGAATTCTGTTTTATATGACAGAATAAAAACATTGAGAAAGAGATGCCAATGAAACATAATTGAAAATGTGTCCTGCTGTAGGTGCATCAGTACTTTCTCGTTTCCATCCCTCTCTCCTTCAACAAGGGTGAAATAAAAGATGTTTAATACTGATTAGCTTTAAACAAACAGCCACCTGCCTGAGGGTGTGGGGCATGTAGGGAGGCACTCTGATGGTATCAGGCAGGTGAGGCCATCGTAATACAATAAGCATTCAGCAGTTACATGCTACTGCAAAGCTTGCCCACACACCTGTGACTCAGCACCTAGCAAATCCTCTCTTGAAGAGAAAGAGATAAGCTAGAATTAGAGTACACACCCGGACAAACCAATAGTTACTCCTGTTTTATTGTTCATTCCATAAAAAAAACTCTAATTGTCAGGTCAACTTCATCCATGAACCATGGTCTACAAATATGGCTGTCTCTGAATATTCTTCCCAGAATTCAGCATGTTCTCGATCCCTGAACTTTTGCCTATCCTCACATGTTCCCAATCATGCACACACACACACACACACACAGTGAAGAAACACTCAATTGTGCAAACTCTAAACTTACCTAATCCTTTTGTTACATATCGCTACTCTGGCTCATAAAAAGCTGCATAAAATCACCTGCTCACTGGCAAAGTTGGCTGGCTGTAGTGGGTCATGGTGGTATGGGAACAAGGGGGCAAGCCAAAATCATCATATGTGTGGACAGGTAGCTGCTCCCAACCCTAATTCAAGGTTCTCCTCAGGTGGCAGTTTGCCCCAAATTCTGCATGATTACAGCATGCAGTGGATGTGACAAGGCAGCCCTAAAAACTACATTTTGCTGAGGTCTTAAATTGGAAGTCCTCATGGAGATGGCATGCTATGATGAACCACTCACCCTCAACTCCCTAATCGACTTCCACATCTGCCTTCGACTGCCCGTTTCACAGCTGTCGCCCCTACCAGGAGACCATGGGCTCTCAGGGAGCAATCGACCCTTCAATCCTCAAGTGGAAGCTACAAATCTGGCTTTGAAACAGTGAGTTTAGTAGTTAATACCATCCAGTAGTTAATACCATTTTAGAAAACTCAGTGATTGGAACAAGTGGTCATGTCAAATAAGAAGAATGCTGACTGGCACCAAGAAGAGAACCCCCTCTACCAGCCAGGAGACAGAGTCTGGCTTGCTACTTCTGCCAAACCCAAGTTTTCAAGAGCCCTATATGATGTATGTAGGGCCAACTAAGCCCTACATATATCATATCCTAAAACAAACAAATCAGGTCATCTACATACTAGACCTGTCATGACACTGCCATATAGCTCCTGTGTTCACTGCTTCCCACCTGACACCAATCATCCTAACATATCCAGACCCCTAGCCACAGACACACCACCTACCACCTCTCCAGCCCTCCTGGACATTGAAGGCCAATCAACATACATGGTGACGTTGATAATCAAGAGCAAGCTGGATTTATTTATTGAGAGTGGAGGGATGCAGTCCAGAGGAACAATGTTGGATCTAGGCATATGGCATCCTAGACCTCCACTTTTTGTTCATGAGTAATTGTCCTCAACCCTCTTCTCTCTTACACCTATTTATCTCTAAATATGTAAACAGAGATATTTATCAAACTAAAGATACTATATTTTCAGTTGTATAGTTTTTCCTAAGCTGTATGCTCTTTGATTACACATATTTAATAAAACCATAGACATTGCAGTATGTTTGGAGCTCAGAGACAATCAGGGTTAAAAAAAATTTTCTGGACAAAAAAAAAACAAAAACAAAAAAAACAGTAACCAATTGGAGGACACATATGGTGTATGATGCTCTAGCAGAAATGTTTAAAGGGGCACTAAGGACTCCACCCTTACTGAAGTATGTGTGTGTGTGTGTGTTGAAGCTGAGGTCATGCATGGATTATGATCTGTTTATGTCATTGTACCTCAGGGCTTGTGGCCAAGTACAGGTAATCTGATAAGAAGAGGAGTGTAAATACCTGGCCAACACACACACACACACACACACACACACACATTTGGGATTAGAGTAGGGAGATATAACAGATACCAGTTTCAGTTCCTTTTCTTTGTATGGACCAAAATTTCTTTATGGAGACCAAAATTCTCCATAACACTGGAATGTTTGCTTTTTAAACCACAATTACTGATCCCTAATCCCTATAATTGTAATATTTGGGGCATAAGGCATAGCGCACGCACACACACACACATATGATTTTATCTCTAGTGAAAAGCAATGATGTGTGGTTTATTTTAGCAAAGCCACATTTGTGTTTATACCTGTCTTGTGTGACTGAAGGTTTTGCTCACTCTCTCATGCATAAACAGTATCAAAGCCACACCAGAACTAACACCATGTCTCTGAACTGAAACTTTCTCAATGGGGGATTTGAGTGCTTCCAAACACATTTTGTGAATCTGCACAATATCCCCTTTCTACACCACATTTGCAGAGAATCAAAATCTAATCCTACTGAAAAGATAAAGTAATACCAAAAATATTGTTAGTAACTCCATCTCTTATTGTTGGTCTTTCAATGTGTGTAATGGAGCTTCCAGTGCTTTGGGACTGGACAATGAAACTGAGCCAATACTGGGACTCCCCCGTTACCTAATCCCTACAGTCACACCTGGGGATTTAGAGGGTAGGGGCACATCTCCAAATGATTTCTAAATAACTTTATTCTAGAAAGGCACTCTTTTGGCAAATCTAATATTTAATATTTAATAATCTTATCTGATATTTCTTATTAATTGATTTTTGAGATAAGATTATTATAAAATAAATAGAAAATTATTGATCAAATCGACTGCATAAAATAAATGCTTAAAATAAGCAATATTATATGTTATTAGTATAGGATAATTTCAAGTCTGAAAATGTTACAGACCTTCCATTTGTTTTATAAGAATGTTTAAAATGTGAAATATTGGATATATTTTCCTGAAGTATATTTTCAGTTCTGCACGGTTTATTTCTTTATTAAGCTCATATTGGTCATAATTACACTCAAATACAAATATTGATTGTTAGGATAATTGCTATTGTTGTTGTTTCTCTAACATTGTTATTGTTGCTTTGATATTATTATATTGCTGTTCTTTTTTCCTGAAAGTGTTGTGACCAAATATTTTAATGGAAACGACCCTGATTTTTTTTTTTTTTTTTTTAATGTGAAACATTATAAGGAGAGAGAAGAGGATCAGTGTTTACTATGTTGTCCAGATAATACTTTCTTTATCATTTTTGGAATCCAAACTGGTCTGACGATTTCATAACTTTTCACATGAATCCTTTTGCATGAAAGTACATGAAATTTATAGTTATAGTTATTTGTATGCATAGGTCCTACATTTTCTTCATTCACAGGAGAATGAACAAAATCACTTGGTCTACACTGGGGGTTTATGTAGGTTTACAGCATGAGCATTGGTTCACTCTATTTATTTGGACACTGACTCAGCTTTGGTTCTGTTCTGTGTAATAAAGCCCCGGTAAAGGGTGTCTAATCTGAAACTGAGAATAACTGCATTGATCTGCCTGGTCTTATCCAGGGTGCCGACTGATGGTGTAGGATCGAAGTGACTGTGGCAACACCAATCACAACACATATTGTCAGAGAATGTTAGCATGAGCATGAACAAACAGACTGAAGGGAAGGAAACTCTGGGAAGAAAACTCTGAAGATGTGGTAGGACTTACAAGTAATACAAAACCACATTCTGTGGAATAATAAAAACTTTATAGAAGATAAATATAGGACAAATATAGACTAATGTGCAGAGTATCTGTACATTATATGTGGACAAAACTTGAAAAGATACTATGCTTGAGTAAAATTTTGGCACCAGAGTTAAGTGTTGGACTGCATCTTAGATCAGTGTTCTTACTCTGTAAACTTCCTCTAATTAATATGAACTACTTTTGTAATTTAAACAAATATATTATTTCTGATCTGATGAAAGGAAAGATGATTGAAGTATCCACCGCTTAATCAACTCATTTAAAGCTTCAAATGTTTACACAACCCAGTCCCTGAATGCAAACTGCATTGCACCATACAGAGTGTAAATCCTTTCAGCCCTTTCATTGTCATATAGCTACACGTATTAACTATATTGGTAGATATAGCCTTCATTAAACAGTTTTTAGAGTGAGAAGGGCACAGAGAGAAAATCCTTAGGGTGGATAATGACTCTGTGGAGAATTGCTAAGCTTTCTGAACATCTCTCTCTTTCTCTGTCTGCATTATGTAAAACACCGGAGACTTCTGACAACCTTCCATTCAGTCTTTAAAACTTTAAATGTTATATCTGCCTTTGTGCTGAGCTGCAATTAAGAGCCCAAAGCTCTGAATAACAAAAGCAGTGACTATGCTCCATCACTCCCTGGCCCCAGGTGATGCTCACGCCATCACACTTCAAAGGCAGATTTATCCCCTCCCAAAGCTTCTGTGCTCAGGTTCTAAGTCAGATCTCCCCAACACTCTTAAACTCATCACACTGACAATTCTAATCTCAAGAAATGGGAAACTGTGGAAGGACAGACAAAAACAAACAAAACAAACAAACAAAAAAAAACAACAACAACATGCCAGTCATAGCTTGTCACCATATTAAGGTTTTTGCTTTGTTATATTTGGATTGAGAAATAAATTTTAATTGCTATCTTAATGATAATATATTAACCTAATGTAATGATGTTAAGAGCAAAGCGCCCCAAATTAAGCCAAACATGAGAAAGTAGGTTGTGAAACAGGTATTGTTGTCTAAAGCCTGATCTAGTCCTTTAAGCACTCTAGAGGAAAAGCTTGGCCCAGGTGAGATCTCCTCCTTGATCCTGACTTCAGAGATTATGACACCAAAAACTGTTGGATTTCACTGCAAAAGCTCTGTGTTGTTCTACAAACATCCAACCTGTCCCAACAGGTAGAATCTCGTTAAAAAGGAGTGTGCTGCATTTACTGCATCTAAGATAGTAAATAAAACACACAACTTTTGAGTGTTGTTGTATAAAGTCAGACTGCCAAACACCCACGTCCATAATTACCACCAGGATTGACTCAAAACGGTAGCTTTCATAAATAGCTTCCAGCAACACCGTTATGGACTTTTCTGTTGAAAAATGGCCTCAGGTTATAGGCAAATTCAGCACGTACAATGCCAAAAAACTACACTGTGAAAAAACAAGTGACTTTGTTAAACATGCAGTGACCCAGCACATTTTGCTCCTTGACCCTTGAGTGATGTGTGTGAGTTGTCTTTCAACTGTGACAGATGTGTTTCCTTGATATACGCGATGAAGCCAAGCAGTAAGCATGTGCAGTTTTTATTATTACATGTTGTCATGTATTTTTGTGTTCTGGTTCCAGTTACACACTCATGCACTCATACAGATTGTACTTGTAGACATGGATCTATGCAGAAAAAACTCAATCTGATCTACTGGACAAAAAGAATTCCCCAAACCCAAAACACATAGACATAAGTACACACACACACACAGACACACACACACACAGAAATGCATGCCTTTGTGACATGTATCATCTAAAAGCTTTAATGAATTGACAAGCAAGTAGCATTGAGCCGTAACGCTTTGAATAAACATCTCTCCCTGATAAGCCTTTATGCTAAACTGACTTCACTGAAAGCAAAATGTGGCATAGTGGCCTACAGCAAGGGGAGAATCTGTGAAAAATGTAACACCAATACATTATTATCACAAAACAGAAATCTGGATACAAGATATATTTACCTGCATCCCAGTTATATGAAGTCATGATACCGCTTGAACTGCTCATTGGTCATCCAAGTGAAAAATTATTATTCATATGTTATTGCAAATGAGAAAAAGCTTGTGCAGATTTTAATGACAATGCAATGGTCTTTTTTTTTTTTTTTTACAGTCATGCACTTACAAGATACAAGACTCCATATTTGCAATATCTCAGATCAAAGGCTGGTGAAAAATGCATAAACAGGTTGTTAAGCTGTGACCCACTGAAGTGTCAAACTGGGCTGTCAACTTGTTTCAAACCTGTCAAGTTACAAGAAACCATTCATCAGATAAAGCAGGGTGTAGGCAGCACAAATTCCAACCAAGAAAAAGTTAGGAGATAAAAAGAAAATGTTTCTTTTTAAGCTTTTTAACCGATGATTTGACATGCCTACTTGGCATGCGGCATTCAGTCTCAGACCAAAAGGGTCACTTTTGGTAATGACTAATAGCATGTAATGCTAACAAATATATTTTGTTGCATTTTGTTGTTTTTTCACTTGCCTTGTGACCTGTACTGTGAGGAAATACACTGAATTACTCATTAATCATACGGATTACTCTTTTAACCATGGGATCAAATGTAATGGAAATATTATTGTAGTTAGAACAGTGGAGGTCTTTAAACAAACAAAATCTCAACTTGAATTTCATTTGAGTTGGCTGCTTTAAAACAAGTAAGCAAAAAACCAAACATAAATAACCAAAAAGTAAAATAACACTAGAGAAGAATTCTACTATTCTATGAATCTACTCTATTGGACAGAATAGCAGGGCAATAGTGTACATATAACATGCATGTTACATTTAAAGTGAATATCAAGGTTTATTTCTCTTTTTATTTCTATTACATCACTGTGTAGCTAATGGCTTTAGGAGACAGCTAATGGCTTTAGGAGACAGATATACACTATTATGAAATGTTATGTAGCCACAGTGATGTTTTCATTGTTGTCTAATAATAAGCCCGATATTGGGCTCTTTTGCCGCTAGTGAAGTTAAGCAGAATTTAAAAGAACCTGTGCATTTACTATATATACACAGTTCACTTTATTGGGTATTCATAAGGTAATTTTCTAAGTAGTAATAGTAGTAGTAGTAACGTGTCATACTTCATTTACCATTTCTTTATGCATAGTGCATGTTAATAATCTCTAGTGTTTTGTCCTTGTAATTTTGTTGCCTTGTTGCCACCACTATGTAAGTGTCCCCCCTGTGCTGTAGATATTTCACAGCCTAAATTAGACAGATTCATTGAAGAATTGATTATATGAGCACTGACACACTGTGCATAACAACTACAGTTACTGTGTAAATGTGATATTACAGACTGCATTATGTGCAATATAATGACATTTAAGATTCAGTCACAAAAATACATTGACACAGTATTTTTGTAAAATTTTGAAGGGTCATTGGACAAAGTTTGCATTGACTTCACTCCATTTTGCTAAGACTAACGTACTGGCAAGAACTTCATGCACAAATGTTGGCCTGTGATCACAGTAACAGCTTCTTGCACATTATAACATAAAATCAGTTGGATGCCTAGTTGTGTACTTTGTGTCAAAGGAGATGGGATCTAGTACAGATAGATTATAATATTGCTCTCAATATGTGGACACCTGACCATCACATCTCTTTCCATATTTACTTTGCAGTTCATTCTTCTGGAAAGGCTTTCTGTTAGATTTTTGGAGTGTGGCTGTGTGATTCGCTTGTTTGATCAAAAGTATTAGTAAGGTCAAGCACAAGAACTGTCCATGTAGTATACTGTGTGAAGCCTACTTTGTTCTGTGATGTTGAGTAAACTAATGACAGTCACATTTCCTCTAAGAGGGGAAAAACAGAAATAATTTCCCCTGAGCAAATTTGCTCCAAATTGTAAAAAAAAAAAAAAAAACGTAACCAGGTTCCCATGAGAAAACTGCTCTAAATGTGATAGTGGGTAAAATGATATTGTCATTAAATAGATATATCTGTGTATCAACTAAAGATATCATCTGTACTACTAATAAAAAAAACATTTACACAAATTAGAGCTAGCTTCTAAAACACAGTTTAATATGTGATACTAATGTTTATGACTGTATCTGACAGTTTGTGTGTGTGTGTGTGTGTGTGTGTCTTCTCAGACAGCCACCTGTTAAGTACACAAAGTAATATGCTTTGTGGGTTAATGCTAATGGCCCACATTCTCCTCAGACACAATCACAGTGTATAAAATCATGCACGTACACACACACACACACACACACACTCCTCCCTCATTCATCTCTTGCTGCAGTCTCTCCCTATCTCTCCAAAACTTCTTCCTGAGCCAAAACCTCCTACATGCAGAATGCTGCTCTGTGGGTACTCACAGTGACAGAGGTGCTGTGTTTACCCTCCACCGCCTGCTGCCGCTGGCTGTTGGCTGAATCACACACACACACACACACACATACACACCACATCACATACCACACGCTCTCCTTTGCTTCTCTTTTTTTGTGGGAGGCTGGGGCACATACAGCCATTGCCATATGGGAGCTTTAATAATGCATTTTCTCTCACACAAATACACAATGAAGCATATCCTCATTCATGATGATTCACAGAAGTCTTTCTAATGAAATCAGAGGGAAAGTCCCACACTGTTCTGCCACTGTGTCTACTCAGACGACACTGCGTGAGACTCAGATGAGCCAAGAAAGCAAGGGAAAGAAAGAGGAGAAGAAAGAAAAGCTAGGCCTCAGGGCTGTGCTGGCCTGCCTCTCTCTGTCACCCTCAAAATGCCAGAATGTCCTTCTCCTGGATCGCACAAAAGCTGAAGATCCAGTATCAGTCACTGTATGTGGGAAACATGGCCAAAATCTGTAGATTTAATATTTTAACACTGAGCTACTGCAGGTCCAATGTTCACAACAGGTGGAACTGGGCCTGCCTCAGATAACATGACTAAGTATAAATGGAAAATTAGGACTCTAAAACTCCGCGTCTTTAATGCAACACATTTCATCTGACCTAGCTGTTTTCAGACTTCAAATTAAAATTAAACATAATTAAATCCTTCTCCGAGTGTAGCATATCACTGCTCAAAATATAATGGCAACAACAATGCCGACTCAGTACTGGGGCCACACTCTATATATCCACAACATCTCCCCGTCCAGATACATGTGCACACAACCTCCATCCTGCTAATTATAGATCAGGGAACTGGAGACTGTGTCTGTTTGAGTGGTAATAGTTTGTCTGAGTATGCAGTTACAATAAGTCATCTGTTAAGCCAGAGTTGGGGAGCATGATGCACGCAACAAAGTATGCACACTGAATGAAAGTGGTGTCACTGGCCTTTCCTTAAACTTTTTTCTGGCTAAATCAAATTAGTGCCATGGCGCCCAATCAGCCATGCAAAATCCCCCAAAATACCACCAGCCTCACTTTTGTCTTCGACAATGAGGATATCACTTTCTATGGAATTCATGCTGGGGGGTGGCTACTTTTTGTAGCTACTGTCTCCCAAAATATGGATTGATACATAGATTTGCTGTGACACAAAAATGACTTGTGACTATTTTTAAATGAATGCTATAGACACATAAAAACAAACCAACACACATGTATGTGCACACACACACACACACACACAAGAATAAATCTATAGCATTGCTTGACTGTGTGGGAGTTTTCTTGCTGATCAATACTCATCAGTGACCTTTCCACTTGGCCACAGTGTTAGTCCAAGCTGTGAGAGGAGCATGGCATGGAAACTGACTTCATGTAGTTTAGTGGCACAAGTTCATTCAGCTGCTACTAAACATGCATTTTATGACATGTCCATTAGAACAAAAAAAAAATTACTCAGTGGCTTGAGGGTTGGTGATCAATTGCCATGTAGGTTTGTCAAAAATATAAACATTCCCAATAACTCAATCAGCTAATTACACATGTCAGAAGTGCTCTGCTTATACTATTTCCTGGGGTTTAATTCTAAATTCCTAAGTAATTTGCTCTACAGAAATAGCAATAACATTAAATATTCTTGATATCTTAATAATTTGACTATCTTGTTAAAATGCCATGTTTGTTCAAAAAAATAGGAACGGGCGGTTTATGAAAACTATGATTACGCAGTGAAAACGCACGAAAGGACTCAAACAAAACTAATGTTTGTAAATAAATAAGAGCAGCAATCCAAGGACAAAAGGTAATGAGAAAGTCAGTCACACTGCCACGGATGTGTGAGTGTAAGGAGAGCGCCGTGTTAATTGCTGTGCTAATTAAGGCATGATTGCATTGCAGTTGCTTCGCACATGCAGGTGATTAAAATTTTAACGAAGCGTATTACTTGGCGCAGTTAACAGGTGCCAGTCTCTCTCTCTCTCTCTCTCTCTCTCTCTCTCTCTCTGTGTGTGTGTGTGTGTGTGTGTGTGTGTGTGTGTGTGTGTGTGTGTGTGTGTGTGAGAGAGAGAGAAAGAGAGAGAGACTTTCTTTTGCTAATACGCGTGAGGCGGCAGTCTATTAAAACTTGGCGCGCGCGCCTGGGTTGTCCTTACCGGATCAGACCCAAAGAGGCGTTAATAAAAAAAAAATAGAAGAAGTCCAAACTGCCAGCTCAGTAACTCGTGCCAGTCCACAGTACGTACAACCTGAAGCACCGGGAGGACGCCGCGGTGCATAATGACAACGAGTTTTGCACATGATTGATCTGGTCGAGCGGATGCTCCTGTCCACGCGCAGCCTGGGAAAATCCGCAGCTGTGATGCGCGCGCGGGGGCTTTCTCGCCTCCAGATGCTACATGAGTCCAACGGTGCGGTGCATTGTGTGATGCAAGTGATTAAACCTATACAGGGCATTTCGAAGGGAGAACACTGGTGTCCGTTTCTGGGATGATTATAAAGTTAAACGACAAAATGCACTTACAAAAGTGCATTAGATCCCACTAATGGACACTTCAGGAATCGTTTGTGACCATACGTGCAATATTTTCTGGCTACTCCATATTTGTATTTCATCAAATGATTATTTAAATCTTCATCAACATTGTAAATCAAACATTATATGTATGCATCTATGTGTGTACATGCTTAGAATTTCAGAGAGCTGGAATTATGAAACTTTTTTTTTTATAGTTATTTTACAAATTTATATTAGAAATTTCTGTCTTTGAAAATTTAAAGGGATGAAACTGGGAGTCGCATACAATGAATTGACATTTTTCAGCAAACACTCACCCCTGACATGCAGTAAAATATATGAATTCGACAATAGAAACAAACAGATTTCACCTTCCATCTTCCTCTGCTAAAAAATAAACAAAATGAATAAAACAAAACAAGAAAGTCAATAAAAAAATGTAATAAAAAAAAGCTTATCCAAACAAAAAATCTTAAAGCTCTAAAACAAAGAGAAAGGACACTTTGAAGTGAAAACATTTCTTTACAGTCTGTGAGTCCCAAGTTTTATCTTGAGCAGTATAGTGTCTGTATAAGGTTTTGCACCTTTGCCCTATGCTCTAGTGTTCCACCTCATGGGTTCATTCTTGTACAGCCAATGCCTCTTCTTCATGGAAGCCAAGGACGAACACTAGGTGTGTCCATGGGAATGACCTGGAAGATGCAATCTCCAAGCCAGACTTTCTTTGCACAGACTGCAGAGCCAATGCTGATCCAACACAATGTTACTGTTGCGAAGCTCAATGTCCGTATCTAGTAATGCTGAAAAAGCAAACAATGAAGAAATGAAATGAAGATTTGCATAGAAGAATCTTGCAAGAGTCCTGCTTATAGTGAGAAAGTTGATTCATGCACCCTGCAGAAATGCTACATGTGTTGTCATTCTAAAAGTGAACCAAGAGTTGAATTTGGATTATTTGGTTTCCTACCTGGCCTCTACCATAGACTGTGCATAGGCTTAGGACAGTGCCATCTGCACCCAGAAGTGATTTCTCAGACCTGGGAAAAGGGAACCCACTTCACTGATGTCAAAGAATTATTGTTGACTGTAGTTTCTGCCTCTATTATTGATTCTGTCCAGATTGCAGACAATTCAGAGATCCTGTTTATCTGCACCTGTTTATGAGACCTTGGATTTCCCATGTTAACAGATTTAAGACTGCAACCTACCAGTCCAAGCAACACTCCAGGAATGCAAGAGCCCCTAGAGCATAGGCCTAGGTGTCAGATGGAAACTGTTCCACAACTAACATGCCCTCAATCACCTGGACCCATTGCAATGTCTAGTTAATGAAGTACTAGACTTTCTAGGGGACTTTGAGACAACAAATAAACCAATGCAGAATGAAGAAATGTTTTTTTCCCTAAGCTGTCTTTTTGGTAGTGATTACTTCAGCAAAGAGAGAGGGACTACATACTATGATGATATGGTCACCTTGCATGAAGTGACCTTGTGGTTGAACCCAGTGTTCCTGCCCACAGTCATATCACATATTTTGTTAATCAGTTGAGTGACCTTGCAGTGTTCCATGAAGGAGATCATGCTGAGGGTTCCTTGTTATACCCAGCACAAATGGCCCGGATACCTGGCCTTTCTATGGCATGCCACTCCAATTATGGCCCTCTAGGAAGTCTGCACTGCTGCCATATGGGCACCACTGTGCACCTTCTTCAGGACCAAGATGGTCTTTCCCAGTGGAGTGAGTCCTAAAGTGGGTAGGGACCTTATGAAATTGTAGCATAGGCTAGCCAATAAGTGTGAAATAAAATCCTAGATACATACAGTATATAAGTAATGGTTCTCTGAAAACTACATAACTGATTCTCTGTTCATTTGGAACCTGACTTAATCTGATGGGAATTCACTGAGATGTTTTCAGGAAATTATGAATGTTTATTAGTGCTATTGACAAACTATTGACAACTATATTGCTACCACAAAGTTTTAAGTGCATAATTGTCTAGGATGTCTTGTGGATTGGGATTTCTGTCACTGGAACTAAGAGGACCAAACCTATTCCAGTATGATGATTTCCCTGTGCGCAAAGAAAGGTCCATAAAGAAATGGCATGCTGGGTTGGTGTGGAAAAACAGGAGTTGCCTACACAGAGCCCTGACCTCAACAATTCTGATCACATTTGGGATGAATTAGAACCCAAATTGTGCACCAGGCCTCCTACCCCAGCATCAGTGCCTGACCTCAGTAATGTTCTTGTGGCTGAATGAGCACAAATCCCTCACCCACATTCTACATTTTTGTGGAAATCCTTCCCAGAAGAGTGGGAGGGTGACCAACTCTGTATTATAATGTCCATGGTGTTGGAATTGGCACATACAAGTGTTATGATTTGGAGTCCACATATTCTTGACCATATTGTGTATAATATATCATACTCTAACTATCACATTTTTGAAGACATTTTTGCACACACAAAAAGGTAACCAGGTAATTCTCTCCATTCCTGGAAATTATATTATATTATAATATACATATTTCACATTTTTTGTGAAGTCCTTTGTATACATTTCAGTCTCCAAAGATTAAAACTCACATATTACAAGCAATTAGTAAGAATGATTGTCAACCTTACTGCTGAACTTGTTAGAAAACACTAACTGCCCTCTTCCACACACATGAACTAACTAGTTTGATCGAAAGGAGAGTGAATAACATCATCCCTTCTTCTCCAGACAGCACAAAAATGTTTACTTGGACTTAGGGCCACTGATAGCTATGCCACTGTCAAGATTCAAAGGAACGATCTCCCAACATAAGGCCATATACCATTCACATAGGTAACAATAAATTTTTTATGTTAAAATGAGACTAACATTATAAATACTATGAAAAAGTACCTCAAATAAATAACTAGGCAGCAGTATGCCTAAGGTAATTTGCTGTAGCTTTCAATATGTCTATCATGCCCCAAACACTCAGAATACTTCTTCAGTGTTGTGGAAGTGATATAGGAAGAAATTGCAATTTAGTGACTAAAAGAGGTTTATCTTTATTACATGAGAAGAAAGGTAGCCAAAGACTCTATAATGTGTGCTAAAGTTGAGCATTTCCACAACACCATGTTTAAATAGCTTTGAGAGTGAGGTAATAAAGCCAGAAAGGTAGGTGCCAATTTGTTTTGGCAAATGAAGGAAATACTAAGAAGGAAATGCCCCCTCCCCCTTTCATACACACACACACACACACACACACACACACACGTACAAACCACCTCCCCCTCACACACCACCATGATACATAACCTATAAAACCATGCTGAGTTATCAAAAGTCCTTTCAGGGCACACACCTACATTATTCTGCATTCAGCACTGATCTCTCCACTACAGAGAAAGAAAGATAAAGGGCTATAACTATTCTTTTCAGACAGAAACTTTCAGCGTCGGATCGAGATCAATGGTCATGCTGAAGAAATAAATTCAGGGCTGTGAGATTGTATTGATCCTGCTCTGCTACTGCAAGGAGGAGGAAGGAAGGTGATTATGTTAGGGGCAAAGGTATCAGAATCTAAAAGATACAGGATTATCCCAGCCAAGGAACAGCCAAAAATTTAACTAATCTACTGTAGTGAACAAAATTACAAGCATCTGACATGTTTTATAAATTGAAAAAAATATATGTTTATGGTTTTGGGTCTCTTTTCACCATTTTCTAAATCTGAAACACATATGTACCATATTTTATTCCCCCACTGATTCTGTTTCCAGGTTTTTTTTTTTTACATAATCTTTACTTTTTTAAATCAAGTTTACTTTTTTTATTCTTACACTTTTTGTACATCTCCCAACGTACATTTTGGCAGCAGCAGTGATTTTTGGAGACAAGGCAATCTTTATGTCTGGTAACAGAAACAGGAGCTTTGCTTCTGGCCCAGCTTAACTGACGTTATGTAATTGATACCATATTGTATCATCTGACTCCTCCCTATTGACCTACAGACCAGTGGTTTATCACTAGCCTGGACAGTGTCACAAGGTTAAAGGTCAGAGTATAGGAAACACCCAGAAATGCATGGGTGGGTCACAGTGATTAATTATGCAGCTGAACATGTTGCTCAGGCATGGTGAAGGAGTGTGAAGAGCAATGGTACATGAAAATAAAATGACAAGACATTCATATTTGTATATTAAGGCTGCTTTTCTCCTCGAGCTAGATCCTTCAAAATATTTCGGTGCACTAAAAGCACTGCTTAATGTTTCTAGGGAAAAGTGCAGATCTAGGTGTAGACTATGTGTGTGCGATATGTTTGTTTATCAGTGTGTGTCTGTTCTCAGGGTTTGTCTCAAAAGGTGTAAGTCCTCTGCTATTCATGATGAAATCTGACACACCACAAAGTCACTAGTTACACACTCGCTCTCTGCCTTATAACCATACTCAGTGTCTTTCCCCCTTTATTTGTCTATTTTATTGCATTCACTGAAATTCATACACTTGAAAATCAACTCCCCCACCTTTTTCAATACCATGCTGCTCTCAAGACCCACCCGTAAAGGTGGACTTATTGTGAAACCAAATCCACCCTTTGTCTCTCCTTATATAACAGATCCAGTTTCTCCTAATTGGCTTGTAACAACAGGTTGGGCGTTTATGCTTATCACCAAGCCCTGAATGCTTTAGGTTTCTTCACTAGATGGATTGTCATATCCATCACCTGCAAAATTCCCCTAGTGGTATCAGCTGAGCCCAACACAGTTCAACTGGCTTTTTCATAAATATGACTCCTTGTTTTGTCCTGCTGGCACCTTGAGATGCAGGCCGACATTTGAGGGAGAGGCAGGTAAGCTAATAGGCTCTGTGTGATAGCTGGGAACTGCGGTTCTGCTGCCGAGCTCTGGCCCTGGGGCGACTTGTGACAGCTAGATAATGACTGTATACCTGTCAACTGGAGGATATCTGTCTATGCCATAAATACAGATTTGCCTTTTTGACATCACATTTTTTTCACCCCACGGATGATCAACAGAACATAGCCCATCTCTGCCCTATTCTCCATTACTTTTGTGGTCATTTCCTTTGTTCATGCATGAATATAATTTAAAGCATAGACATTCACAGCATAATATGGATAAAACTGCTTCTGTGATGGCAAATGTATACCCATATAATTGTGATTTTCTGCATTGTGTGCTTCCTGCATGACGGAATGGTTGTGTGTGCATGTGTGTGTCCTTGTGTTTTGAGAGAAGCAGAATGAAAAAATGACTCAGAAATAAACCAATCTTTTTTCTTGTATGCCTGTATGTTGTGTGTGTGTCTGCTGCCTCAGGGGTTGCAGGTAAAACCAGTCTCTGCTGCCTTCAGCATCAGACAGACAGGAGGAGAGATGAGCTGCATCTCACAGGATAAAGGCTTGATATTTTTTTTCTCCATCTCTGTATCTATCACACTAGGCCTTCATTTTCTTTCACTCCCTTTTCAGCACCAACTCTCTCCAATCCACCCTCAGAGCAGAAATAACCATACACAATACAGGTGCCCATTTTTATAAAATACTAATTGATAAAGCAGTCGATTTATTAGACAGAAAGAAAGCAAACATTTTGTATACCATTAATAAATAGATAATTATATTAAACATTAATAAAGTTTCCTGATACCTTCATTAAATATCTTAAGGAAGACAAGTATCACTTAAGTTGATCTAATTATATTAGTTCAAATGCTTTTGTAAATTGCTAGTGGCCCAATTCATGTGTGTTCAGATCAATCAAAACTGAAAAATATGAAAAAAGCATTCTTTAGACATTAACTGCAGTACATCATGACCCATAAAACACATTGTGAGAGAAAAAACAATCACTGCAAACAAATCAAAACAAATTTAACTTCACACTCAAATCAAAATACTACAATGTGATAAGAGTGATATGCTTATTTCTTACTTAAAATGTATTTATTTACTTAAATAAGGACAGTGTGTTTATCTATATGTTTGGAAATACTCCAAACATAATGAACACGGCCACTGAATATAGGCAGTTAACATCGCCTTAAGATTTGGACTAGTGCTAAGGGACCATTATCTGGCAGATGAGCTCTCTAGATACATTTTGGTGAATACTCTCAGTAAACTAGGAGGGAACTAGTGGCCCTGGAGCAGGTTATTGTCAATTTAAAGTAACGAAGACCTCCCAATAATCACGACACACAAAAAGCTGCCTGGAATGATGAGGATGCAGGTACTCCTATGCAGGTAAAAGACAAATAAAGGAAGGCAGTTTATTATACTGAACACTCCTAAACATATGAGGTGCAGGCTGTTTGTTTGTAGCTCGAATAGTGAAGGCTGAGGGGGGCAGAGCTTTTTCTTACAAAGCCCTGCAGTTATGGAACACCCTTCCAATTAGTGTCCAGGACTCAGACACAGTCTCATGGCTGAAAATATAATTGCTTAGTCAAGAGATTGTCAAGAGAAGACATTAGACCTTTATGAATAATTTTTTCTTAGGTAAAGGAGCAGCTCTGGAGGGTTCATGGGCATAGAGTGTTTTGGTGAACTGGGATGTTTGGATGTTGTTGCTCCCACTCTCATGCATTCACTCAGAGTTGTAGAAGGTGAAGTGGCTGGCCATTGTATGTCCCAGGGCTCCCTCATGTCTGTGTTACCTTCTGGCTCTCATGTTTAGTTATGCTGTCATACGTATTCTTGCCAGAGTCCCTGCTTACAATTTTGTACACAATGTACATCATTAACCATTACATGTACATCCTTAACCATTACATGACCACAAGCATATCTAATATTCTCTGCCTTTCTCTCTCTCTCTTGCTCTCTCTCTCTGTCAAGCTGCACATGCTACTCCTGAGATACCAGTGATCCTAAAACCTTCTGCTATCTTATTCTACCCAGATACCCTACATTTGTCTGAGTTCTCATGACTTCGAGGCTGCTAGAAACCATGGAGATGGTATTGGATTGCAAATGCCACCAACAGTTTTTGCACCTCTCTATCAGTGTTCAATTGATAGCTTTAACAAGGTAGACTTCATGTTATAACTACAATGAAATTCCTGGTTACTGCAACTGCACATTTTTAGCATATATTAGACAGCCATAGAAGGAAATTGTTATAATTATATAATAATTATAATATATTATTATTAATAATAATTATATTCTTCTTCTTCTTCTTCTTCTTCTTCTTCTTCTTCTTCTTCTTCTTCTTCTTCTTCTTCTTCTTCGTCTTTTTCTTATTGTTATTGTTATTATATATGACATTATATAATATAATAAACTAATACTAATAATAATATCAGTGTTGTTTACTTACTCCTAATTCCCTTTCTCTCTTATCATGTGAACTACACTGCACAGAGCTTGCTCAGAGAATGAACATTTATCCAAAGAGATTAAACACTTTTCTAAGACGTATCTAATGTCACAGATGACAACACATATTAAGGTGCTTCTTCTTTGTGATTGATTTCAATTTACAAAATTTCACCCCATGGCCCCACACGCAAATACACCTCCTGCCCTCACTCACTCACACACACACACACACACACACACATGAAACATGCACAGACACACATGCACACAAACGCACATGAAAAAAGATTTGCTCATCTTCTTGGCCTGCATTGCATTTGTATAAGTTTAGTGAGAGAGAGAATAATTAAACCCAATGAAATATAAGAGTGTGACAAGGAAAGGAAATGAGCACCGTAGAAATTAATCACTTTCTATTAGCCTAAGCTAATAATACCTACATTCATGCCATGCTCATATTAATTGAACTTAATTGTGGATAAATCGATGTAGTATCCTAAGATGGTAAAATTCGTCAGTCTACCATTTTTCTAACAGTCCATCTGTACAATCAATCCCTTGTATTATATGGATAAACATTTGACACTTAAAGGAGTAATCATGAATATGGGTTCAGAAACAGACAGAGACTGAAGATGGTGGGAAAGAGAACGAAAAACAGGGAGGGATAAACTCAAACCTACTGGAACACTTATGCACCTGAATCCAAACTGGCATGCTTTCACAGAGCCTACTACAGGAGCAGCTGCATCAAGCACACACACACACACACACACACACAGGTTTGGTATCAGGCACAGAAGGCCAGTCACATTCACATGTCATGCAGGCACAGTGGGAATATCACTGACAAACACTAAATGTATGTTTTCTCTGTTCATGTTTCTGTTCACTTTCCACATGTCAACATGTCTCAGGCACGCAAAAGACCTGTGAAAAGGGGAGCAGATGTGGAATAATTTATTGAAATGGTGATAGGTGCACCCTGGCCTTTATGGGATTTATTCGGTTTATGCTGGCAATACAGCAATATTGTTCACAAGGTAGTCTAACAAGATTTTATTTAGCATACCCCCATGATAGTGTGTTTTTTTATGACTAGAAAAAAAAGATAATAAAATGTATGAAAATAGTCTCACCCAGAGGGAATTCTCCCACCTTACTCCCTGTGTTGCTGGATTTGGCTATGGGATAATACTGAAGATACTGAAAAAATGGAACAATGGATGGATCTTTCCATCAATTATCCTTTGCTATAAAAGGGAAATTTTTACTCATACTTAGTGAACACACATTTCTGTACCGTCCTAACTGAAGTCCCAGTTCAGTGCAGAACATTTTAAGACCATTGCCTGATTACAGTAAAAGTGTAAAGTGTGTGGGGGCATAAATGTAATATGTAAAGTCCTCTCTTTTCTTCATTTTCTCTCTCTATCCTTGCCTCAGTTAATTTCCTTCCATTTCAGTACTCAGGTCCTGGTGGTCTGGCTTCTCTCGTTGCAGTGCTCTGTGGGCCAGCGCAGTGACTGTGGCCTCAGGCAGCTGTTGTTCTGGGTCCACATGGCCCAGCTCTCACAGATGTTCCCTGCTTGATAGCATTCTCTCTGCCCACTTCTGGAGCAGTAGGTGGCCAATCAGGGCACCTCTTGTGCCTGGTGCCAGTGCCCCATTGGCTTTTGAACAGTGACGTGTGGCAAGCAGGTGGGAGAGATAGGCAGTGGGCATCTAATCCAGAGAGCATGAATAATCAGCCAAAAGTGCTCCCAAAGTGTTGAAACAGCCTAGCAGTGAAGCACACAAAAAGATCAGGAGGGGCAAAAGAGATCCTGCTCCAACACCTTCTAGGTGGAAAGTGACGACACCCAGGAGAACAGCTGATCTGATTTATTTGTGCCTTTGGTTCAGGCATGGTTGCATGGTCATGGTTTTATATAGCAAAATGTGACTTGTGCATTTGTGCATTTGGTTTTGACCCCTGACAAGCTCTTCTAGATCCTGATCTGTGGAAAGCAGTTTTGTAACCTTGTAAAAATCCCTATGCAAATAAAACTTTAATAACATGATAGATATATTAATTACACTGTTTAAAATTTATTTGTGATTAAACACTTTTTCATCTAATCCAAGGCCTTGAAGCTCCTGGATGTAAGATTCTGGAATTTTGCCTCCTGAAAAAAGTGATTGCAAGCAACTTACGGAAGTTCCTCTCAATGACATAATTGCTACAATTATCAAGGTCCATCAGGAGCTTTGTGGTAACAATCGAATACTTCACAGACCATAATGTGGCAAATTTCCCATTCGATTACCATCTTAATGGCACTTCACTGGAGCTGTAATCCATTGGAAATGTACCCACTCATCCTGGCCCACATTTCATCATTATACTTTTTGTACCCTGTGACAAACCCTTTCACACAACAATTCGGTTTAGATAGATAGAACAACTAAACCATCAACTGAAGCCTTGAGGAACCTGTTTCAAAGAGAGGGTTTTCTGTAATAGTGGATCAATTTGTTGAAATGAATGCATTTCCAACATCACTCATAGCTTTCATGAGACTCCTGCACATGCTAAACACCCTCAGTGCTGTCATGAAAGTGTATTTGTTTATCTGGTGTGTTCCCATTTGCAATGCAGTTACCATTGTTCCTCAGTTACTCCTTTCATGAATATTATTGTGCATCAGTAACGTATAACTGTACATTACTGTGATAATGTACAGTGTTTAGTACACCTGGATACTAGCACTTACGACACTTAATTAATGTATAATTAATTATAATATTAATATATCCTCTTGTGTCCAGCTTGCACTTACATTTTCTTCACTGAGAAAGACTTCATAGTTCCAAAGGACTTTTGTCAGCTCCCCAAACATGTGACTAATTCCAGTCCTGTGAATTCTGATCATGTTTGTTTTATCTTAACATTCATGATTCTTCTGGTTATAACATCCTTTCCAAGGCAATTCATGTGTTATGCAAATATTTCATCCATTAATAAGCCACTCAAAACCCAGTGTTAAAATGACTTCCATATGGCCTTCAAAATGGCTCCCATAATTCTTTTCACCCAGGTATGTTTATCAGTGTGGTATGCACACTGCTGCTTTAACGATGACTTCATTCTCTTTCTGTTTCTCTGCAGGATTGTTCACCTTGTGAGCATTTTTACTCGCTGTTTTATTATAGAACAGCACAACACAACATACACTGACATTCAAACACATAGTGATGAAGTTGAATAGTATAACCAGTCTCATTTATACTAAAAGTTAATTATATGCCATTTAAAGTTAATTAATGACCAGTCATATATTCTGTTTGCTTATTCTTATTCAGCTCATTGGTGAATATTTAATCTGGTTTAAATTGTTTTAATATGCTTTCTGAACTGAGATTAGAACTTTGCAGACTGTCCACTCATTACCTTGACTTTGAAAGTGTAGAATTTGTGAATGTGTGTTGATGTGTTTGCCTTGTCACAGACTTGCTTCTAATCAAGGATATATTTTCACGTCATGCCTAGTGTTCCTAGGATATGCTCTGAATTCCCTGAAACCCTGACATTCCTAATACTTTTATATAACTCTTAGTTAAAGTTAGTGTTAGGGTTAGGATTAGAGCTAACAATGAAATTCTTTACATTTTCTATGTCTTACACATATAAGTCTGAACATGGACACATTTACCTGACCCTTCTGCCTTCAGTTACATGCCAAGGGCATGGATGATGGTGGAGTATTTATAAAAAAAATTCACACAGAGAAATTTAATCATAGATGAGAAGGGTGTGTATTAATAATAGAGCAAGGTAAGGGAATGAAGTTTTACTTATTCAGGACTACTCTCTCTGCTTTCATTCTACACACCTTTATTCTGAAACCTATGAAACCAGGGTTATCATACTGCAGTCATGGAGAGGTAAAGCACTGCTGAGTTTAGTATTTTACCTCACATTACCTGACTGGCTAATTACCAAGGTCTTCATGGGCCAGTGATGCAAAATATGAATCTCTTTATGGCTGTGATCCTTACTGTACTAGGCCAGATGAATACTAGCTAGAAATGCAACAATTGTAGTATGTACAGATAGATGCAGAGCCAATGTATCCAATATGTACTGTCCGTATTATAAACACAAGATTCTGCGTTTTTAAATAGTTCCTAACCCAATTTCCAGCGCTTAACATGTGTGCACCTGGCAATGCCAACTACTAAAACAACTCTTTTTGACTTGTATTATTGCAGACAAGACGGCAAAAGGAATTTGTGCCTGTAGCAGCCCTTTCACTGTGATTGATTATCAAGCATGTTGCTACAGAGCTGCGGCGGCATGCAGCTCCCATGCACAATGTGCAGCATAACTTACTACTATAAAGGCCATATATGTCAGAGAGATTCAAATCCAACACCCGTCACTAACTCAGCCACATATACCTGCCTGCGGCAAACCTCTTAGCACATTATCAGGCAGCTTTATTCCTCTGTGAGATTTAGAGTGGGAACTTCAGCCTTCTTCTAATCAGCTGCAAACCAAACAAATGTATATAGATGCAATATACAAATGCATTTAAATATTCATTCATCCAAACTGATTCATTTATTAGTCATACATACATTTATCTTCAGTAACGTTCTACTTCTTCTAACCAAGTTATCATAAGCACTAGGCAGCCATACACTTTGGATGGGATGCCCAAATGATTAAAATTAATTATGCAAATATGGTTATGATTATGTTTACTTTTAAGATATATTTGACTGAATATTATTACCCATGGAGACAATATGTGCCTCTTCAGACACCCATGGAGGCAAATAATTAAGGTTAGCTTGATTTTGCTTTGTATAGGACTGGCTCAAATATATCAGAGTTGAACTGATGATTAGTCTGGACATTTGGGACCGGCAGATTGTTTCAGTTCAGTAAACTGCTGTCTTTTTAAAATGCATCAACTAGATATGTTCCCTCTTGGATTTTGCAGGAAAAAAATTTTCATGTGATATGTGCTCTATGTATGTAATGTACCATTTCTCATTTGTTATAGTTTGGTTTATTGGTTTCCTCATACATTTTTGAGAATCACCGATTCTCAAAACCTGCTGCTCTACAGACAGCAACTAATAATTTATTCTGTCTGTGAGTTGCAATCTGAAATGCAGATGGGCTCACATAGGTGAGTACTTGCAAGTGACAGCATTTTAGTTAATTTTGCCAATTCTTTGACTAAAATAAACTCAGTTTACTACAGTAAAGTCTATGTACTCTGTTTAAGATCAAGTAAATAGACGAAGACTATTAAAACCCATATTGTAATTTTATGGTAAATTATGAGAGCACACACTTTTTAAGCTTAGCTAATTACATTTACAGATGTGCCATAGGTCTGTGCAACTACTTTGGAGCTTTTAATTGCCCATTTGGCTGGCTGATAAATTTATGATTTGTCCACTCCTGTATGGTAAAGGGAGGGAACATGTTATAATATCTGTACCTCAAGTTATGCAAGGCACTGGAATCTTGTTGAAGGATTTAATTACTGCGCCAAAGGGATCTTCTGCCACAGTTTTATCTGTAGCAGTTATACCTTGTCTGTTAGTGGATTTGCAAAGTGTCTGATAATAGCCTACTACATCTTCATTGTTTGTGAAAATATTTCCTCTTTTCTTAAACAAATGGTCAGTTTTAAAATAGCGAATTCTTCTCCTTCATAGTTCTGAAGAAGAAGCAGTCTTTAAGAAGAACCACAGATTTCTGTCTTAAGCTTGAGTCTGTATTCCGGTTTAAGTCAGAATCTGCGCCCTTAAATCTGCCTATGGAACAAAACACACAGGCGTTACACAGGATTACAGAGGCTAGGACGCTATGACAATGAGGAGTTGATACATCAGGGTAGATATATGGGTAGCAACAGCCCCAGCATGCGTGTGGAACATAGAGATAGGGGGAATTAGCTTAACAACAATGCAGCGACAAGCACCATTATGTCAGCAAACACTGAAGATGAGAGCTCAGTGAATCTCCAACTTGTGGCATTGAGCTCAGAAGATGGAGGTGATGCGAGTGCATGCATTGTTCACTAAATGCTATTAGCTCATGCATCAACTGACATGGAAAAGTGAAAGCTGATGTCAATGGCAGTTTCCTCCATCCTAATCCATGAACTGATAGAAACCTTACAGGGGCCTTCTGTCTTACAACAGATTACAGTCTCAGCTCTACAGTATTCCCCTCACAAATACTAGAAGCCACAGGATTTGTGGCTCTTTGTACATCTCTATTTTCTCAGCTCTTTCATTCTCTCTCTCTCTGCTTGGTCTGTCATCGATCTCTCAATAGCATTCAGAATCTGCCAATGGTTGATGCCTTCAGGGGGTCTATAGAGCCCATTATCAGGTAGAGCACCACCTTTATACTCTTTAACTCAAAGACTTTTTTTTTTTATGAGAGGGTGAGTGTGTCTTAAAAAAAATCATAAAAAAAAAAAAAAGTAAAAAAAAAAAAAAAAAAACTCCCCAAAAAAGTATTATAAAATATTTGTGAGGTTAAAAACAATATCTGTTTATATAATACATTTAAAAAATGATAAGAAAATCATGTAAACCTTTACAAGCGATCACAAAAGCTGTTGTAATTAACATGAGTCTATGTAATATTTTTTTCTTTTGGGATCCTGTCTGAGAAGTCACAACTGAGTAATGCAGATCAGTTTCCAATACTTCACAATGTTGACCTTGTTTCTTTTTATTTTCCTTTTTATTTATTTATTTATTTATTTATTTATTTATTTATTTATTTATTTATTTATTTATTTATTTATTTATTTATTATTTTTAGTAAAACTGAAATATAGCATTTTTCTTATTAAGGTTAAGGTGAGTTTTAGGGTTAGGCAAAGTATTATTTAGCTGCAATATTACACAAGTCAATAGCAATAGGACACAAAGTTAGTATTCCTTGACTGTTTTTGTGTGAGTACAGTACTTTGTGGCAGGCTAAACAAGTGCTGAGAGTGAAGTAATTGGCAGGCATGTCAGGGATGAAAACATAGTATTTCTCTAAAGCAGGTAGGTTAGGCTGGAGAAACCTGGACAAATCAGAGAAAGGAGAGCGCTTTCCTGATCAGTAAATCATGTTATTATTCCACATTTCAATTTCATTTACTCCATAAATCCCTCATAAGAAAAAGCTCATAGCACTCACTGGAAAAAAGTTCAGTCTAGAGCCCTTAGGAATTCTTCATTTCTCCCTTTGGAGGACCCCCAAATTTTTTTTTTAGGTAGAAACATTTTTATAGTATAATCCAGTGCGTCTACATATAAAAATAGAAGAAAGAAAAAATCCATATCTCTAGAAAGTGAGCTATACCATGAACAACTTTCAATTTTTTTGACAAATTGTGTATCTATTTAAATGTGATAATTTCACAGTGTAGTTTCTAAAATTCAGCACAGAATCATGTCTTATATAGATGACAGGGATCAGGTCAGAAATCTGGACTAAAGGCATTTATGATATAAATGTAAATGTAAATGTTATTAGAATTTGGGTAGTGTAGGCTAATTATGGAATATCAGACACTCCTCTCTCTATAATTACACCTCACTAGCTGCTGAAAAGCTTACTGTTGTGGTGACATCACCTCATTAACTACTGTATTTAAAAATATCCTTGTTAAAATATTTAAATTGTGACATTTTTTTTTTTTTTACAGTTTGATTATATAAATGAAATGAAGGCCAACGAGGAGGTATATGGATGTAATAAATGAGGATATGAAGCTAATGGGTGCAAATGTTGAGGATGCAGAAGACAGGCATAGGTGGAGAGAGATGATTCACTGTGGTGACCAGTGAAGGGAAAAGCTGAAAGAAGAAGGAGTATTTAAATGAAATAAACAACAGTGAGATGTCCTTACATATGCACTATTAAAAATTTCACAAGACTAGAACTGACATTTCATGACTAAGGCTCAAGCTGCTTTTCACAAATTCATTTATATGAAATAGAATGAAATCCATCCACATCACTATTGTTTGTTGACTCATGAAATCAGGATATGGGTTAACCATAGAGACATTATTTACATAATTCTACAGTATGATTAATTACTATAGAATAATAAATTGAGAAATAATTTCTTCATAAGTATGTAGTATTTTCAGTTTGGCAAGCTGATATGTAGATATAAATATACAGTGCGTTCAACTGCACAAATGTATAAAATGTATAAAAAAAAGCTTACTGAACCTGTACTTCATGTTCAGTAAATAAATCCCTATCAACACTGAATGTTTTATAAATAAACTATGGATTGCCTTTAATCTGGAAACTTTCTGATTTCAGGTATTGTTGCCATAATCACAAAATAGTTATGAGATACATGCATACACAGACCGAAAAACTGACAAACATCAAACCCTCATACATAATCAAACACAGTTAGACCTGCAGTTATTTGCAGCAATGGAGCCTGAAGCCGCAGATATCCAGCCTGAGGGCAGCAATGCATTATTGGAGTCCAAAACATGGTCAGGATAGTATAGTTGGTTATCAACAGGGTGAACATCACTCCAATCAAACTGTCACTTACCCCAAAAATTAGCAAACATGAGCACTCTATTATAGCATAACAGAATTTACGTTTGAGGTAATAGATATAGCCCAGGTTCCACAGCTACAATGAAAACTACACAATGGACTGAAGCTCTTTCTAAAGGACTGGCTTCTCCTTGCCCTCAATGGTCTGGAGATATATGTACAAATTAGTTCAGATCTGTAAATCTCCTAATTGCAAAGTTAGGCTATAAATGTAAAATATGTAATTTTCTGTTATGAAACAGTAAATACGAGATTCTAAACTAGATGCCTATGTAGGTACTTCTTTTTTAGACTACAAAGTTGAACAATTTGATGTTGCTTTTACATTTATGCTCTTTGGCAAATACCCTTAGAGAACTTTTTACAAACATACTAACCTAAGTCTTGGTAAGACAGTACATGCTGACTAAAAACTAACTACAATAGATAACCAAAGAATATTTTAAATATTTGAAAACTACATGAATTGAGGGATCAGAAACTACCAAAAACCTCAGAGGGTTCATATCAAGACAAACAACATCCTGGTTAGCTTCAAGAAAAGAAGGTGTAGAGAAAGAAAGTAACCACTCACATGCCATAACATACCAACTCACCAGTAAAACTCTTTTTTAATTAAAAAAACAAAAACAAACAAACAAACAAACAAGATAATTTGGCTAAAAAATATCATTTGGCTAAGAGCAGCAATTATAAGCTTTTGAATGTACTCAGCTGAATGTACTCTCTATACTTCAGTATATACTTAAATGGATAAATATATAATGGGGAATCAAGATGTATGAAATGTGCTCACCAATGCACATATTAAATATGTCATGTTTGACTCTATATTGTTTGTCCAAATCTATGCCCGATTCATGATGGTCATGGCAGATAAAAGACAGTCTGTCTGTGATGGAGCAACAAATCAAAAGATGGAGAAAGGATAGTTGGATGTGGCTGAAGGGTATTGGATTTATAGAATGACGACACATCAAGTTGGGTTCCATCCCCCGCTTTCCTCAGGCCTTGGGCTGTAAGAGTTGTCACCTTGGAGTATTCAGAGCTATGTGAAGCACTCCACTCCTGAGAGAATGTCATCTCCCGCCCTGGGCAGTTTTGACAAACAGAGTATATATTGATACGTGATAAAGTATGCTAGAAATCACCCCACTGCTAAAGGCTACTATAGTTTTAATATCATCATTTGAATTAACAAGCATTCTGCGCAGGAATAATGAGCCTTCATTATTCAAAACATCATCCTTAGCCGCCGAACTCTCGGGCCATTACCACGCGAGAGCTTAATGAAAAGAAGATAAAGAAGGGTTGAGATAAAAGTTTGAATGGCCTCACTCAGTAACCGGAGTTAAATTTTAATGCGGCATGTGGAGAGTGATGGATGGTTCTTATCTGAAGGTTGGGTTGGGGGCAGACAGACTGAAACCCCTGTGAGGTGTCATGTAGGCTGGGGAGGTAAGGAATGGATGTGTGGGTTCATCTCCGGAGATAGATGCCTGATGCTAATCGTGCAGTCATGGTAAGAATGATATGCAACAGATACAGTGAAAGATAACAAAATTAGCATTTTCTCAGTAGTACAATTAGAATATTAGTCACAATATTATTTTACAGACTTAAGCCTTTTCAGACATATTATATAAATTATTTTATATAAAAAGGTGGGGTAATATAATTATTAGTAATCTGTGATTTTAGTCACATATCTAAGTTCTGTAATTATTTTACATGCTGGAAAGTTTATTCTGTCTTTTACCGACTATTATATGACCTGTAGAAATCCCATATATATATAGAGAGAAGACTTATTATTTGCTTAAACATGGAAACACTCCAGGAAGTGCATTTTCAGATCTTCTCCTGCATAAGCTACTATCAAGTATTGACAAAATTTACAACGTGGACAAATAAAATGGTATAAAGGATTACATACAATAACTACATACAACCTGAGCATCTTGAATATTCTAGAATCTTCAAATTCCTAACATATACTGTTAATTTTTAGTTTAAAATAAATAAATAAATAAATAAATAAATAAATAAATAAATAAATAAATAAATAAATTGTACCAGATAATTATCTATAATGACTTTGTATGCTCACAAAGTGTGCACCATGAAGACAAGGTATGCTTGGTTGCTGTGGAAGAACTCTAGTGTCCTGCACAGAGCTCTGACCTCAACTCCAATGAACACCACTGGAATAAATTGTAACACTGGTACTGCATACCAGGCCTTCTCAACCACATCAGTGCCTCACTTCACTAATGCTCTTGTGTAAGGATGTTCTACAAGACTGTATGAGTGTTTTTGGTTAGTTGACCACATGCGACATACCTTTGGCAATAAAGTGTTTATTAATACCCAGTTAACTGTTTGAGTCACCAGTATTCAAACACTGAAATGACTTGTATGTCTACATGAAGTCAGTGAGCAAATATGAAAAAGAAAAAACAAATCTTCCAGCGCTTTTTCCAAAGGGTGGCATGCCAAGAAGAGCAAGATAGATGTAAACATCAGAACTTAAAAAATACGAAAGATTAGGAAGTCTGTGGGACAAATGAGGGAGAATTTTCCAATAATAGTGCACTACTAGAAAAGACTTAAAGCAGGCTTGCAAATTAAACCCATCTTACACCAGTGTGAAATGCTTTTAATACTGCACACATGGCATGCCATTTCATTTGACTTGCTTGAAGCATTTATAGTATGTCTGCATTGTCATTCACTGGTTTAGTAGATATAAAGTGTAAATTTGTCTACTGAGTGACAGATTATTATAAACATGCTTTGCCTCTAAAAATAGAAAATTCACTAATCCAATGAGGTTTTCACTCCTCAAATATGGCAGTTATAACTTTTATGAAGTTTAACAGGCACAAGATCATACTCTGCTTCAGTAGAACACCAGGCTGAAATGTTGAACTGACATTCATAAATTTTTTGCTGTATTTAATATTTCTATTCAGTCTTTCTTTATAGAACAGCATCAGACAAATACACATATAAATGTTTAATTGCAGTGGGAAAATTATTCTTGATTATGGTAAATTAAAGGCTCTTTCCCCCCTCTCCTAGTAGAAAACAGAATAATCATTCTGTATCTCTAATGGATAGTCAAAATTTTTAATTAGGCAGAAAAAACATCCCTAAATACATATTCTGACATATTAATTTAGTTATAGATCACAAGTAGATAAATGAAATGAAATCAGTCTGTACATTAAAAGATACAGTTGAAACCAGATATTTACATACACTTCAGAAAAAAACAAAAAAAATTTTTTTTTCTTTATGTCAAACATTAAATCAGAGTAAACTTTTTCTGTTTTAGATCAATAAATATTAACATATTTTTTGCATTTGTTAAATGTCAGAATAGAGCAAGGGAGAATTTTATGGAATTACTTTCATCAGTCAAAAATTTACATACACTTCCTTAGTATTTGGTAGAATTGCCCCGAAACTGTTTCACTTGGGCCAAACGTTTCGGGTATCCTTCCACAAGCTTTCTACAATAGTCTGCTGGAATTTTGGCCCACTCCTCTTGACAGAACTGGTGTAACTGGGTCAGGTTTGTAGGCCTTCTTGCTCACACTCACCTTTTCAGTGCCGCCCACAAATTTTCTATGGGATTGAGATCAGGGCTTTGTGATGGCCACTCCAATACCTTGACTTGGTTGTCCTTAAGCCACTTTGTAACTAATTTGGAGGTATGCTTGGGGTCATTGTCCATTTGGAAGACCCATTTGTGCCCAAGCTTAACTTCCTGGCTGATGTCTTCAGATGTTGCTTCAATATATCCACATAATTTTCTTTTCTCATGATGCCATCTATTTTGTGAAGTGCACCAGTCCCTTCTGCAGCAAAGCAGCCCCACAACATTATACTACCACCCCCATACTTCACAGTTGGGATGGTGTTCTGAGGCTTCAAAGCTTCGCCCTTTTTCCTCCAAATATACCATTTATCATTATGGCCGAACAGTTCAATTTTTGTTTCATCAGACCACAGGACATGTCTCCAGAAATTAAGATTTTTGTCCCCATGTGCAGTTGCAAACTGTAGTCTGGCTTTTTATGGTGATTTTGAAGTAATGGCTTTCTCCTCCCAGAGTAACCTTTCAGCTCATGGTGGTAGAGGACTCATTTTACTGTGTATAAAGACACTGTCTTACCAGTTTCAGCCAGCATCTTCACAAGGTCTTTTGCTGTTGTCCTGGGGTTGATTCGCACATTTCACACCAAAAATTTCCAGATTTCCAGTTTTCCTTTTGTTTAAAGACACAATAAACTTAGTGTATGTATACTTCTGACTTTGATGAAAGTGATAAAAAAGTACATAAAAATTCTCCCTCACTCGATTCTGACATTTAACAAATGCAAAAAATATGTTAATATTTATTGATCTAAAACAGAAAAAGTTTACTCTGATTTAATCTTTGACAGTAAAGAAAAAAAAGTTTTTGTGTTTTTTTTCTGAAGTGTATGTAAATATCTGGTTTCAACTGTATATTAAGTGATATTAACTAAAATTAGAAGTGGCCAGTATGCAGCTTGCTGATAAAAAATACATTACATTAATTGCTTACATTGCATGCCATAAACATTGAGCTGTGTTCCACCTGCTCTAAAGCATCAATCCACCAGTGCAAAGTGCAGTGTGAAGCACCAGAGAAATCCTTCTAGCCTGGAGATGCAACTTTGAATGAGTCAAATGCTTTCTCTTCTCTTCTCTTCTCTTCTCTTCTCTTCTCTTCTCTTCTCTTCTCTTCTCTTCTCTTCTCTTCTCTTCTCTTCTCTTCTCTTAGCTACTGTGAATATTTCCAGCACAAATAATTTACACATTCTCTTACACAATTTTGTAAGGATAGCATACCAAAGCATAGACGCACATGATACACATGATACACATGATAGTGAGCTACAAACTTTTGAACACAGCAGGAAATAACCACATCTGCAACCTGAATGTGAAAAGCGAGGCCATCTATTCATAAATATTGAGTTGTTTGGCACATACTGATTAAGCATGTATTGCATAGAGAATGCTTAGAAATTTAACTTGCAGCTGGATTTGAGTAACACATTTTGACATGCACCAATCTGATTGAATACTGAATATCTGCGCTGATACTGGCTTCAAGTGTAGATAGTTGACATGGTTTATACGAGCAAACTTCTCTTAAAAGGATAAAGTAATATAATATAATATAATATAATATAATATAATATAATATAATATAATATAATATAATATAATATAATATAATATAATATAATATAATATAATATAATATAATATATTGCCAGAATGCAAATCTTTAAACACAAACACTATGTTCGTATAATAGACAATGATTTTTCACATTAAGATGTGACCCAAAATAAATTTGGATAAATTAGGTTTAAATTTGGCTTAAATATTTTCAGCAGGCCAATAAGTATGAGCAATTTTCTCTTCTTGTCCGACTTTTACTCCTCTCTATAGATAAAATCCTACAAAGGATACTACCTGTAGAGCTGTTTCCTCTTATAAACTGTAATAAGATTTTTATATTTGCTCCATGTTATCGTTTGTATGTTACACCATGTCACCATACACTAAGCATGAATACATGTGCTGCCAATGTGCATCTCAGTATATAAAACTCTTCGGTTTGCCTATATAATCTTTTTAAAATAACCAATTAATACCTCCACCAGCACAATAAAGCTAAACATCAAACTAGGTCAGTTTATGGAAAAAAGCAAATGTCATTTGACTGCCTTCAGCTCAGCACTTTTACTGTTTGTACCACAGTGTCTTTAACACTTCAAAGCTGGAGTTTGGTTTTCTGAGCTCCCATAAAGCATCTCCTTCAATAACACTGACTCTATTTATGATGGCCATATAACCTTAATTAAACAAAGACATGTGTTTCCTGCAAATTAAATGGAGCTCTACACGAGACCACAACAGCCAGGGAGAGAGATAGGAGAGGACGTGCCTTCTTACTTACACTGAGGTGGGACTATTCTCAGCAGTTAGTTTTTTAAAACATCTGGCACAGCATAATGCATGGTGACCTAGCTTCTCCACACACACAAACAAATAAGTACATACGCACATATATACATATTTATGCACGTAAACACATAGATAACACAAATGTGTATAAAGTTTTAATTCTAATAATGCTTCAATCTGGAACATGCAATTGCTTATGAAAAGCCAAAAACAGATTAATAATAATGTATTGTTGTTCAAGAAAAAAAAAAAAAAAACAGCAAGCATTCACAACCCTCCACTAAGAGAATGTCATAAAACAACTCACTAATCATTCCAATGCATGGCAGGACCAGTAACCTCACATAGCCTCACACACGTCAACACATGCACACACGATGCTGTTTCTCACTACATCTGCACATAACACATTAAAATTCAGTTGCAGCAATTTAATCGCTTTCAATTATTTCCATTAAATATAAAATGACAGATTTTCATTGTACTTACTAAACCAAACCAGAGTCTTTAAAAGGGTTAAACAACCCACTATTACAACTTAAAAGGCCCGTAGACCTGGTAAGAGCTCTAATGATGTGTAAACAATCATTGTTAAACTAGATTAGATCATTAGATCAAATGACTCCCAGCTGGTCAAAATAAGATCTACTGTGCTGTATATGTACATAGCACTATTAAATAGTCCAACAGTATTTCCTGCACATATTTTGAACAACTATTAGGAAATGTATACACATACAAACAGGCATCAGTATGAGAAGGAACAAGACCTCTGTGCTCACCAACTGTTAATGTATTTAATTAAAATGTATGTAACTTAAAATGAAATGGATTATTTATTTATTTTCCATTTATTTTATTATATATATATATATATATATATATATATATATATATATATATATATATATATATATATATATAAAATATAATAAAATAAATATCGGGCTACTACCAAAATATATCTAGACAAATCAATTTAATTTTATTTGAATGTAATTAACTTAAATGTAATTTAAAGACAATGTACATTATGTCCTGGGACATAAAGTGACCAGCCACTCCACTGTCAACAAACCTGAGTGAACATGTGAGAGTAGGATGGGGCAGTGATGGACACTCTGTGTATGTGATTTTTTTCTCTTACTGAAGAAAAAATATAAACAAAATATTTGACTTAACAAATGCCAAGACATAAACACTAAGACTGTGTCTAAAACCTAAACATTAATGGGAAGGCTGTTTCATAACTGTGTGGGTTTGTAGGAGACAGCTCTCCCTCTGCTGTAGTCTTCACTATTTGAGGTACCAACAAAGAGCCTGTACCTTTTGGTTGAAGTAGACATAGCAGATCATAAATTATTAGATGTTTGCTCAGGTACTGTAGAGCAAAACCATTCAGTACTTTACAGGTCAACAGTATGAGTATTAGTATTTTTATAATCAGTGCAAAATTTGATTGGAAACCCATTCAGTGTAGACAAGATATGGGTTGATGCAGTCATATCTTCTAGTTCTTGGTTCATCTTGCTTCTAGTAAGCATGAACTACTTTTTTGCATTGCATTTCATATCTTAGCAATATTTTCAAATTAATAAAAAGGCTATCCTAGAAATATTACTTACATTAGGTTTAAATGAGAGACTGGAATCAATAAACACACCAAGGTATCTCACTGCCGCACATTACTGAAATGCCATCCAGAAATATTATGTATTTAGAAAGCTTACTGCTAATTGCATGTGGTCCTAATTCAAATACATCTGTCTTGTCAGAATTAAGTAAAAGGAAGTTAATAGGTGTCTAATGAAGTCATCCATTGCCTAATGTCCTTTACACATTCATCAATTTAATTAAGCTGGCTTTGCTGAAATAAGCAACTGTGTGTCATCAGCATAACAGTAAATGCTAATACCATGTTTACAAATGATTTTACGCAGATGTAACATTTACAGAGAAAAAAAAAGCAATGGGCTTAAATCAGAACCTTACAAAACATCAAACTTAAACCAGTAATCTAATTTTTTGCTTGATATTTTCAAATTTGTCATTGAAATGAGGTTATCAACATTACATGATGGTGTGCATGCTTCTGTGGTAATATTATTTCTACTTAATTTTGCTACAGTATTAAATAAGAATCTACAATTATTTTTGATGATGTTTTGTTAGGGTGGAGAAATACATTGAACTAATAGCATTATGAGCTTTTCTATAGCTCAGGAGGCACTCCTTCCAAGCTTTTTGGAATATTTGTTTTAAGTTGCATGTGTGAGTAGTGTTAATTTTTTCTTTGTAAATATTTTTGCTTTACAACCTCAAAAAAAAAAAGATTTGCAGTTAAACAATCAAAATCAATATCAGTATAATTATTATCAACATTTTTTTTTTATATAAAATACATTCCAAAGGTACTGAAGGTACATTCCAAATTAAAACTGAAATTCAATCTGAGCTATTAATACTTCACCAAGCTGCTGAAAGGTGAGGTTACTTGCTATTTAAGTGAATTAGCTACTAGTTAAAGTATCAAAAAAATTAAAGATGGCAGCCCTGTGTCATGGAAATGGTATACAATCCCCAACTCTTCACTCTACTGGCATATTCACATTTATCAATCCTGAATTCTTAGTAAGCATGCCTGTTTCCCATCACAAACACACTCCAGTTAAAACAAACAAACAAACAAACAAACAAACAAAAAACTCACACTAAGTACATCTTTTTGTATATTTTAGTATATATGAATGATATTATTTTTTTCATCTTGTCCTACTTTCTGGTTTTTGTATTTAGATTTTGTATTTTAGTTTCATATTGCTGTGTTTTTGATTATGATTTTGTTTCATGTTGTGGATTGGTCTGCCAGTTTTAATAAAGATTCTAAACTGCAATTGGATCCGTCTCCAAACTCTGTTGCATGACAGATTACTTTGCCGTCACCATGAATGCAGCAGGAGAATCAACCTGGCACAATGCCATGGTGGCTCAAGGAAAGCTGGTAGGAGAAAAACAACAATGCCTGGCTGAGCTAGACGCCAAAACCATGATACATGCTCACCGGCACTATTTCCTCCATCTTTGTCTCCAAGCTGCAAACCCCAGCATACTTACCTCTCACCCTGACATATACACAGGATAGCTGTCCATGTTCAGAGGCTTTGTGCCACTGTGCTTATTGTACATCTCAGGTCAAGAGGGGGTCTCTGATCAACAGATGATTGCCCAAATGCTCTCACCTGGGCTACTGTGGAGTCAAGGAGGGGAAATGTTATGGTCTTATGACTGCTTTATGCAAATGTTCCAATGAGTTTTCAGTCACACCCCAAAGGCAAGGAGTTTGGTTACGTGAACATCTTCTGAGAGACACTTACACAAGGGAAGTGCTTCAGAGTATTCTCTGGAGTTCCTCACTATTGTGACAGGAAGCGAATGGAAAGAGGCTGCCCTCAAAGCCACTTTTTGTCAAAGTCTTAATCAGGAAGGGCTCACTGAATTGGTCCTTCTTGATTCTTTGATTGATCTAGCTATTTGTATGGACCATCTCATCTGTAACCACCAAGTGCATAAGGTGACAGTCCTATAACAGAAATAGACTGCTTCAAGCCCAAGCAACTAGGGTACACTTGTCTAAGACTCACTGAATGTGAAAAATTAAGAAAAGAAAGGCTGTTTTACTACTGTCATCATTCCACTTACTTCCTGGCTCTGTGCCCTGCCTGAGAGAAAACCCTGGCCCACCCATTCACAAACTTCACTGACAACAAGAACCTCTAGTACCTGAAAATGGCCAAGAGCCTGAACCCTTGCCAAGCCCAGTGGGCCTTGTTCTTTGCCTGTTTTAATTTTACACTTTCAAACAGACTTAGCTCCAAGAATATCAAAGCTGACTCTCCGACCCATCTTTACCCTACTGACAACAAAGACCCAAGTCCAGAATACATTCTACCCTCCTCCTGCTTTGTCAGAACTATCATTTGGAAAACTGACAGTGAAATAGCAAGCAAGCCAGTACAACTCCCCACATTTAATCAATCAAACGTTTGTGCCTTCCAAATTGAAGAGCAAACTCATCAGTTGAGCACCACTCCAGCCACAGGGCACCCTGCCACATAGAGAACATATCACCTGTTAAAGGCAAAGTAGCCCAACATGTTTATCTCTTGTGCCAGATCGAACACATCCTCCCAGTAGGGAAACCTATGCCTCTGCCCACACCCAATAACCTTGTTCTTACATTGCCATAGACTTCAGTATTGACCTCCCTGGTTAAGATGACAAGATGGTGATTATGGTTATAATTGACAGGTTCTCAAAATTCCTTATATTTGTTCCTCTGCCTAGCCTGTACACCTCCAAACTAGTCTTTATTCATGTGTTTCACTTCTTTGCAATCTCTGAGGACATTCTAAGTGAATGGGGCACTCAATTCAGCTCCAGGGACTGGTCCAGATTTATGGAGAAACTGGGATTCTCAATGGACAAGCACAATGGACAAATCAAGAAATGAAAGAAATGAAAGAAAAGGGTGTTTCCTGAGGACTTTCTGCTCATAGAACCAAGAGGATTGGGCTCAGTTCCTCCCACAGACTGAGTACATACTAAAAGGCAATGCCAAAATACACACACACACACACACACACAAAAACACTTCCCTGAAAACACCATAGTCTATAAAAATGACCGTCACCGATTGCAGTCCATAAACACTTCACTTCCCCGGGAAGTTCGTACTCACCTGAGTTGTAGGTATTCACACCTGTTTCCAATCAGCCTATAAATGCATGGACTCTCACAATGACTCTTTGCAAATTAACACTCACTGTAAACTTACTTGACTTATCAAGCTTTTTGCATCTGTGAATGGTGTTCTGTTTTTGATATCGACCCGCTTCCTGGTTTTTGTATTTTGCCCTTGAGAAAAAATTGTTTCTAGGAACTCTTATACGGAGGACCATGTATAACTGTTCTGAAACAGAAAGGTGGTGAAGAACGTGATAATGACAGACTGTTATTCTTTTAGTCTGGCCTACAGCTTTAACATGTCTGAACTTTAAATACCAAACACAACTAGAGTCCATTCACTCCACCAGCCTGTCTGTCAGTCTCGACCTGACAAATGCCAAATGCTGAACTGAAAGTATTTCCCCATACTCAGTATACACCTGTATCAAGTCTGGAAGGGACGGATGTATCTCACTCTCCAGGGGTGGGGGAAATTGAGCAGTAGTAAATAGAGTCCTTGTGGGACATTTTGAAGCTTGGTGTGTATTTGGTGTGCCCATGTTTTCAAGGGCTTTGTAATAGTCCAGTCATCTAAGTGAGTCAGTAGTGGAGTATTCCACTGAGACAATAGCCTGGCTCGCTTTGGCATTGCAATGTTCCTCAAGTACAGGTGTGCCTCAATTAAAATCATTACTAATTCTTTCCATAACACATAGACAGACACACACAGACACACACACACAGTAAAAAACACATGCTAACATTTAGAGTTAATCTGATAAAATTTAGAGGCACAGCAGTATATGCTAAGTACACTGACACAAATGTTATAAAAAGTTGGGTCTACTTGTTTGTGAGAAAAAGGACAGTCTCAAAACATACAATACATTCTGTACCTAAAGGCAGTAAACACAGGGTTGCCAGACCTGTGCGACTAAACTTGCCCAAATATTGTCAAAATAATACACTATATTCAAAACATTTACTTCTTTTTCCTTTTCATTGTCTACAACTTAAATCAAAATCCCAATATTATGTCTCAAACATGAAGAAAGTTCCCCTTTGAGGGTTACTCTCAAGGTTTGTTTTTCTTGTCTCAGAGATTTTTTTGCCACTATTACTTCTGAGTTATTAATTAGTAATGTACAATCAACTTTAGATTCCTGTATTTTTGATCTCATCTTGTTACACTGTCTATTGTTATTATTGGTATATGAGTCAAATGCAGTTGAATTGCCCAGCAACAATCCAGCCCAACTCCAAAAATGAGCCTCCTGAAACATGAATTAAAACACAAAATCATGATTAACATTGCAAGTATATTGTAATATTTACAAATTAACATATTTCCTGCTTCAGTCCAACCCATGGCACTAAGTATGCCAATTCTGCAAGAAAACCTCTGACCTGGCAAACCTGAGTAATCCCTCCAAATGGGATCATGAATTAACTTGTTTGAGCACAAAATGAATGCCTCCTATTAATTTCCTATCGTAAGTATATTTACCTTCTAAGATGTGCATTTAACAATGGCAAAATATCTGCAAAAGTTATTTTGGCATGTTCTTATTGAGAATACTTATGACATACTGCTTATTGTTGTTTGGACAGTTTCTCCAGCTAAATTTTTATCATTGTAGCTATCAGCCACAAGGCAAGCTAGACAGTAAAATGGTAGATAGACTCATAGACAGAAAAGACAAACAGCCAATCATTTTAAGTTTTTTTATTAAAATGTGCTTAGACAGGAATATCATACTGGTAAATTCAATAAATGAGTAATGTGTAAAAACAAATAACAAGGTTTAAAGTGATTATGGTTTATGGTACAGTCAGCACATGCATTATTCTTTATTACTGAATATAGTGACTATAGCAGTCAGGTTGCTTAGTATGTACTTGAACCCTATGAACCCTATCCACGTTCATTACCCAATCACTTTGGTCACACTTGAGTACAACTCAGACAACTCAGTGATGAAGGAGAAATGGAGGACGCCAGAACACCTTTCTGCAATTATCATTTGCAAAGTTAAAAATCAACTTTTTATTTCATTTTACACTGTACTACTTTAGATCAGTTAAATACATGTCACATGAATTCAGTTATAATCCTGAAAAAAAAGGTAAATGCAAACATTTATAATTAAAGAAACAAAAGATACACTATATTGCCAAAAGTATTCGCTCACCTGCCTTGACTCGCATATGAACTTAAGTGACATCCCATTCCTAATCCATAGGGTTCAATATGACGTTGGTCCACCCTTTGCAGCTATAACAGCTTCAACTCTTCTGGGAAGGCTGTCCATAAGGTTTAGGAGTGTGTTTATGGGAATTTTTGACCATTCTTCCAGAAGCGCATTTGTGAGGTCACACACTGATGTTGGACGAGAAGGCCTGGCTCTCAGTGTCCGCTCTAATTCATCCCAAAGGTGTTCTATCGGGTTGAGGTCAGGACTCTGTGCAGGCCAGTCAAGTTCATCCACACCAGACTCTGTCATCCATGTCTTTATGGACCTTGCTTTGTGCACTGGTGCACAGTCATGTTGGAAGAGGAAGGGGCCAGCTCCAAACTGTTCCCACAAAGTTGGGAGCATGGAATTGTCCAAAATGTCTTGGTATGCTGAAGCATTCAGAGTTCCTTTCACTGGAACTAAGGGGCCAAGCCCAGCTCCTGAAAAACAACCCCACACCATAATCCCCCCTCCACCAAACTTTACACTTGGCACAATGCAGTCAGACAAGTACCGTTCTCCTGGCAACCGCCAAACCCAGACTCGTCCATCAGATTGCCAGATGGAGAAGCGCGATTCGTCACTCCAGAGAACGTGTCTCCACTGCTCTAGAGTCCAGTGGCGGCGTGCTTTACACCACTGCATCCGACGCTTTGCATTGCACTTGGTGATGTATGACTTGGATGCAGCTGCTCGGCCATGGAAACCCATTCCATGAAGCTCTCTGCGCACTGTTCTTGAGCTAATCTGAAGGCCACATGAAGTTTGGAGGTCTGTAGCGATTGACTCTGCAGAAAGTTGGCGACCTCTTCGCACTATGTGCCTCAGCATCCGCTGACCCCGCTCCGTCAGTTTATGTGGCCTACCACTTCGTGGCTGAGTTGCTGTCGTTCCCAAACACTTCCACGTTCTTATAATACAGCTGACAGTTGACTGTGGAATATTTAGGAGCGAGGAAATTTCACGACTGGATTTGTTGCACAGGTGGCATCCTATCACAGTTCCACGCTGGAATTCACTGAGCTCCTGAGAGCGACCCATTCTTTCACAAATGCCTAGTTGCCATGCCTAGGTGCTTGATTTTATACACGTGTGGCCATGGAAGTGATTGGAACACCTGATTCTGATTATTTGGATGGGTGAGCGAATACTTTTGGCAATATAGTGTATATTTTAACTCACAATGGCTGACAGAGGAAAAGAAATCGATTTGGTGAAGGCCAGTGAAGGCCTAGGTGTGAAATGCACGGCCCGCCACTGTGTGAACTGCATGAACAGGATTCAAACTGTGTTCTTCTAAACATTCCAAATTTGATGTTTATCAATTTATCAAAAAATAGAGATTTTTAGTTTATTTTCACTCATAACCTGATTTTGATGTTGCAGCCAAAGACACTTGTACATTTGTTGAGCAACTTTCAGTTGAGGCTACTTTAGACATGCTCAAGCTGAAGCAACTGATCTCATATTCATTACGAAACATAATTTGTTTTCTGTATACTTCATACCTTTACCTGAATCCTGTCCTGACTGTTCCTATTGTGTTTTGTGGTAGCCAGCTTAACTCACTGACTCTAGTCTCCATTTTTAGAAGTTTGACCTACATGGAGAAAGCTTGGGAAGGGCTTGAGTTGGGACTCTTTCCTGCCACCAAACATAAGAATACTGAATCTGGTTACACATGCATTATAATAATTGTTCATAAAATGAAGACATCTGCTTAAAAATTATACTCTCCTCATTACTTTACAACTGATGATCCCACTTGCTTTAAGAATCCCACCATTGTCCCAGTCCCTAAGAAATCTACTATTCCCTACTCGAAAGACTACCTCCCCATAGCACTAACCACCATTGTTATGATGTGCTTTATGTGGATGGCCAAATCCTTTATTTGCTCCACCCTGCATTCCACATTAGACCAACTGCAATTTGTGTACCAGCAACACCCCAGCACTCACATGAGCTGTAGCCACCTGGAGGGTAAGAACATGTATTTGAGAATGCTGTTGACTGACTTGAGTTCAACACTTAATATTATATTTCCCACCACGCTCATCACCATGAGTCTGGACAGACACCTGGACTTTCTGAGAGGGAGGCCACAGATGGACAGTACTGGCAGCCTCACAGTCTCTTATCTAACCCTCTTCACAGGAGCTCCCCAGGGCTGCATGCTCAGCCATCTTCTGTACAGCACAGCTAATATATACCATCATCGTAGGCCTTATCTCAGATGCTGACGAAATGGCCTACAGGAAGCAGCTCACAGTCCTGGATGCTTGGTGCCCAAACAACAACCTCTACTGTTCTTGGTGGCTGCATCACTGCCTGATTCAGCAGCTGTTCCCCTAGAAACTGCGGGGACCTACATAGAGTGGTGATCAGCTGAGCTCATAGGCAGCAGGAAACTGGCCTCCCAAACAGGTTTTTTACCTGAAAAAACTCAAGTCTGTTGGTCATCAGCTAAACACTTACTATATACCCTACCAACACATATTTATGCATATTTTGTATTTATATATTTATATATTATAAATATATATTTATATATTTTTGTATACTGAAATTTTTCCCTCTGTTCCCAATATTTTCTATTTAAATTTGCACATTGGTACATTTTGTTTAGGAGTAATGTAATATTCTGTCTTCCCAGTATCTGGCAATAAAATACAAAGAAATCCCCCAAGAATTTCACTGTAGAATTTTACATGTGCTAATGCTGTAAATAACAAATAAAACACTTTAACTTTTTGTTTTTTCAGATTGCTCACTGACCCAGACCATCTTTTTAAACTTTATGATAATATAACTGTTTAACACACAAGAGAAATAGCTCTTAATTTCATCTAAATTATTATAAATATAAACAGTAATTAAAGTTAATAGTTAAACAAAACCCACTCACATGGAGGTCTTGGTGGCAGATATATGTCCACACAGCCACAGTTTTCTCATTTTGTTTTGTGTGTAATGTATTGTTTGGCACTTTGCCTACTTTCTGCACCTGTATTTACAGTTTTACACTGTCGATGGTCTGTGCTGTTGCTATTTTACCCAAATTACCCCTTGGCACTCACTAAATGATGAATATCTAAACACCTACACAATTAAAATATTGTGTAACTGCGGGATATGTGAGAGACTCTCTCAGCTCTATTTCCAGAGTTGGAATAGGCCAGCAGGCTGAGATATATTCATTTTCTACAATGCTCATTTGGGCGGTGGTGTCTCTAAATCTGTGTCAGAAAAGACATTAAAGCTGGGCATGGTGTTCATTTGGAAACAGGAGTGACAGCAGGTATATTGGCCCATTAATTAAAATAATCCCATCATAGGTATTGTAATCATTTGTTAACTCAGATTTAGTTAAAGCTAAATTTAATATGTCATTGTTGGTCAGGAAAAGGAAGATGTGTGAGAGAGTGAGAGAGAGAGAGAAAGCAGGAAAAAAGGTACAATGAGGCTATTATACTACAGAATTGAAATAGTCAATTTGTGTTTGGCTGCTCCACTGGGGAGAGCTTTCCCTCCTTTCAGCAGATATATCATTTTATGAAAGACCAAAGGGATGAGAAGAAAGGAGGCAAACGAGTAAGGGGAAAAATCAGTCGCCTACTATTTTTAACTGCCCCATAAATCTGTTTTTAAATTCCCTTCCATTTAAAATACCCTGGTGAAGCTTGCCTTCTCTCGGCCTGTTAAGTACCACAATCCATGCATGGTGCTACATTTATCCTAGCAGTGTAATTGGTCCAGCTCCCTCGACTGGTGGCTCAGTTACCGGTCCTCCCCGAGGCCTGCAACCAGGAGAAATCCCAAACCACCTCAAACCCTGAGCACAAAGACTTGTCTCAGACAGAGAGAGAGACGGAGGGAGAGAGAGAGACCCACAAAGCTATAGTGTCTTCTACATGTGGGCTGACAAGTACACTGGAGGGGAGAGTTTTGTGTGTGTGCAAGCATGTGCATGGAAGGTGGGTGCACACTACTCTGGCACACTACAGGCAACAGATGAAAAGCAAAACACACACTCTCTCTCTCTCTCTCTCTCTCTCTCTCTCTCTTTCTGTTTCTCACTCACACACACACACACACAGAGTGTCACAGAGAAGGAGGACAAAAGTAGTAGCAGCAGAAGCAGCACCGGCTGCCTCCTCTTTTCACCTGCAGCCATTTGGAGAGGAGGAGTGCTCAACAGAACAAGGCCCAGCGCTCATTTATGAGCACAGGCCTCTTCTGCCTCAGGGCCCAACCAACAGCAATGACGTATAAAACAGTGACTGCTGGAAAGTAACCCCCCCTTCATAACCAACTCCCATCTCTTTTATTTTTACTAACCAGCCCCTCCAAAAAATTATACATCTGCCATTAATGTCCCATTTTCAGTTCTCTACGACTGCCAACTCAGAGGCAGCAATGGCAACTGCAATGGCAGAGTCAGGGTGGGAGGGAGGACTTGATATAAAGCACATAAGACTTCCAGCTTATATGCTTAACATATTTACATTTGCCATTCGGTCACTGGCTCTCAAGTGAGAAGGGGTGGAGTTAAAGTATAGGGGTGGAGTCAATGGAATGATCAAACTGATGTAAGATAGCAGATAGTTATGATGAGTTCATGGTGCCGTGTAAGTTGTAATTTACAATTTGTAACATAATCTCCCACTGAAGCATGTTCGAGGTGCAAAGTGGTGTCTTTTGTTTGCTCTGTCGGTTGTTTGCATGTGAAGCTCATGAACAGGCTCATAAACTGTGCACAGTTACACACCTGGTGGCTATTGGTACTGTGCTGTTATAGTGAACTTCAAACCTTCAGCACAACATTTTGGACTAAAATTCCAGTACAGCAAACAATTGCGAGAACTATTAGCAACATGTTAGCTGACTACCTTCAGTTGTAACTGTAATGAAAATGATTACCTTCTTCAAACCTCTTTAAGCAATTTGAATACAAATACTGCTATGAACTCTTTTAAAAGAAATGGCACTTGTGTTCACAGTGTGCGCTGCCATGTTGATTTGATGTCACATCATAAACAAGGAAGAAACTGGTAGTTGAGGAGTTGAGGGGTGTTTTCAGTGTTTTTTACTGGTTGTAAGTTACCTCAAACACTGCATTAGTACAAGGTAATTTTGTAACACAAAATTCCATAGAGTAATTTTAAGAAACAAGTCAGTACAGCTCAAAGAGCATCTGCGAGTTTGTGTGTGTGTGTGAGTGAGTGTGTATCTATCTGTGTGTGTCTAAGTCTGCACCTAATTAAAAATAAAACTGGAAAAAAAAAAAAAAAAAATATATATATATATATATATATATATATATATATATATATATATAAATATATATATATATACAGCTCTGGAAAAAATAAGAGACCACTGCAAAATAATCAGTTTCTTATGTTTTTTTCTTACAGGTACATGCATTGGTGAGATGAACAGTTTTTGTGAACTGCTGACAATATTTCTCCTAAATTCAAAATATAACTATTTTTATTTAGAGTGTATATTTAAAGGAAATGACAACACATCAAGATAACCCAAGATCATGCAGTATTTGCAGAGCTTTAATAACTCAAATAAAACAAAATGCAAATCATTTGTAAACAAATTGTTTTAATGCTTTGGCTAAATAACATTAAGAAATCAGTATTTGGTGGAATAACCCCGATTTGCATGCGTTTTGGCTCCATGCTCTCCACCAGTTTCTCACATTGCTGTTGGGGAACTTTATACCACTCTTTTTGCAAAAAAGCAAACAGCTCAGCTTTGCTTGATGGTTTGTGACCATCCATCTTCCTCTTGATGACATTCCAGAGGTTTTCAATAGGGTTCAAATCTGGAGATTGGGCAGTGGTCTCTTATTTTTTTCCAGAGCTGTACAATATAGCTGTATATATTGCATACATTCATTTGCAAACAAATCACTTAGTTTTTTAATGTATTCTAGTTCTCAAATCTTAATGAATGTCACTGTTACTAAATTCATGATAACTGTAAAGAAATGATGATGATGTAGTTGGATTTCATTTAATAACCGAAAGAATGTTAGACATGCCTGTAATTAGAACCTATATATATTTCTATTCAAAGATGAAGTTCTATTCAACATGAAAATAGGTAAAAATTTAGAAATTTGAAAACCAAAATATGAAAACATGTTGGCTATAGATTTGTAGATTGTTATTAATTAATTAATAATATTTAATAATATTTATTATTATTATTATTATTATTATTATTATTATTATTATTATTATTATTATTATTATTATTATTATTTTATAATAATAATAATAATAATAATAATAATTGTTTTTTTTGGAAAAGGCATAGCCTCTGACATCAGTGTAAGCACTGTGGTCTAAATGCATATCCTGGTTTGGAATAAAAACTATACACTATACACACACTAAGTTTTATAACACATTCCACTTCAACACACCCTGTTAGGTTAAATTCAGGCCTCTTGCCTTAGGCTTGCGAGTCACTCAACATTTTGAATTATTATATTTATTTGTTTTTTTTTATAATACTGGTTGACTCCAGCTGTTTTGTGTATAAAGTACTACACTCTGTGTTGTCTGGCACTTTGCCTGCTGTAGGTAAACCCGCTCTACTATTTATGTTGTATGTCTGTTGTTGTATAATGTTGTCAGCCCCTGGGAATCAATACAGTCCTCATATTTATCTAAAAACATACTTCAAATCCACAAATATTTTAGAGCTCAATAAATAAAAGCTTAAATTAGAGAAACTGTGTAATTTTGTGGTATTAAACAAGCAAATAATATAAAAGATTCATGTCCTAAAATGCTAATTCCTAGCTGGGTTCTAGTAATAAATTATGTTTTGTAGAACTTTAACCCTTCTTTGAACCCATGAACATTCGACCCAATTTCTGTACCACCTACAGCTGCTTAAATTCCAAAATTCACACACACCCAAACGTAGGTCATATCCAAGCTTCACATGTTGAGGTTTATGTAGTTGAAAATCAGTTCACTGTTGTTTTATTCTATTTATATCAAATTTGCATTTATATGCAAAAGAAAACCTGTTTAGTTTCTTTTAACACAAGGTCCTGCACCATTCAGATTTTGAATAAGACTGATGAAGGTAATTGCTAATACTTCATATGTAGACTGAAATAGCAACCATATCTCTGGATAAAATCATCCATTCTTCTTCTGATTCTCTGCTGAAACAGATCATGCTAACTAAACCATTGTAATAATGTGTACATTGGTCTATATGTACTACTCAAAACCTTTTGCAAACAGTATAAGGCCTATTTTCAGATATTTGGTGTCTAACTGCTCAGCAGTCTGTGACTCTCAAAAATGATTACAACCATCTTGAAGTCTGTAAACAATATGGCCGCTAAACATCATTCAATTCTAACAAGGTATAGTGTAATTTCCTCATGTGATTATTAGAATTGGTGGATTGGCACAAAGTGTAAAGGTTATATGCAAAGCTTGGGCCATGATCATATGAGAGACAGGGGTACTAAGGACTGATATTGCTTTCTCAGCAACCATATGTCTGACTGCGATTTCAGCAGGCATTTGATAGGGTTAACACTGAGCTACTGTAATGAAAATAGGTTCATGTAGGTATCCAGTACATCCTATGCAATCTCAACCAAATTGGCCACTGGGGGTGATATTCAAGCACACAAAACCAAGCGTGAGGAGTGTTTAGATTACTCAGCTCACTGGTTGTGACTATATTTCTTGTTATTATTATTATTGTTATCATTATTATTATTATTATTATTATTATTATTATTATTATTATTATTATTATTATTATTATTATTATTAGTGCAACTCCACTAAGTGTTCTGAGTATTTCAATTACTGCTATTACTTACAGAACTACAACTATAAGGCATCTTGGGAGGTGAGGGCTTCCTGTGGACACCATGTTCACAGCAGCTTTCACAGCAGCCTTGTCAGCAGTTTAGATGAAGCCATAAATAACAAACTTTTACAGGTTTTACACATACCTGCACTCCCAGTCTTAAATCTGCTGTCTTAGTTTAATAGAACTGTGGCATAGAGTAGTTTGTAAGCATTATTAAGAATTATGAATATTTCTGTGTTCAATGTTTTCACTGTGAATGGTGTTTTTAGATGTTACAAGAATGTTAAAAGGAATTGATAATTACTAACCTCTGCAAATATTCGCAAAGGTGAACCGAATGGTTTTCAAATTAACATTTCTAGTACAGCAGACAAATCTAATAGCATGAAAAACAAATACATTGTGCATTCTAGATAAATTAAATACAGGTAATAATAGCATAAATCATTTTAACCTGTGGCAGGTAGTTCTGTATTTTCTTGTAATCATTTAGCTTTACTAATAGGAAATCTTTCATATTGAATAGTTTGACTTTTACCTAAATCAGAACTCAGTAATAGCTGGGCTATTCACCAGAAATATACATCAGACAATGCTGTATCATTATAGCAATGCCGCTTTCACTGCTTTACTTTTTCTATTAACACTTTCATATTCTTGTCGGTGAAATGGGAAATTACTAAATAATGGCAATGTAAAACACATTGAAAGCATATATTATGAGTGGCAATTATATGATAGCAATAACACTCACATTAAGGCAAGGTGAACTTTATTCTGCATCAACTACAAATTAAACCCACACATACAAGCGCAGAGTGTAACACAGAACATGGTGAAATCTAATAGTGTTGGATGGTAGTATGATGAAAGACTGTGTGCTTTTCTCATCACACCTTTGCAGTTACAGCGAGGAGGATTAAATAAAACCTTACCCACGTTTCAATAAATACATTATAACAATCACATTCCCCAGACAGAGATTTAGGGACTCGCCTCATAGGATTTGATTACTTCAGGACATTGAGCTTTTTCTAACATTGTTTTTTGGTCTCGGAAACTCTAAGTGCCCAGCTTGGTGTGAAGAAGTTGAACGGATTAGGTAGCTGTCCTTTATTGTGCCTTTATTTTGTTCAATTTTAAGCAGGCTTTCAATCATTTGGCGGCACAACACTTCTTGGTTGGTGGTGTTAAAGACATAGTGTGTGTAGATAAACTGGACTTTGAGAGTTACTGTTTCAGTAATAGCCCAAAGGAAAGGAGAGAAAAAAAGACAGAATGAGTCCTTAATTGTGAATAGCTGAGATGATTATCATGCTCAAGCTGAACAGAGATACATGCAGAAGTTAAGTGCTATATAGTAGAAAAAGAGATAAAAGGCAGAGTGAAAAAGAAAAAAGTATTTCAAAAGGTGTGTGTGTGTGTTCTGTCAGGTATGTAGGCATGTCTGTGGGTGTTACACAGTTACAAATACTGTGGGAAGATTCCTCAGATGCCCAATTTTATTAAAACTCTCTTCTCCAATACCTCCACACACACACACACACACACACGCATACACACAGTGTGTTAAAAAGCTAAACCTCACCTGACAGGTGCTGACAGGCTGTAAAAACTCCTCCACACCTTTTCCTGCCCTCCTGTGTACTGATCTGCAGCAACACTGTAGATTAAATATCACTAGTGCGGTACAGATACTGTCTTTAAACCCCACTGAACTCAGACACATCCGCTCTCACATAATATCCTGTTACAATAAACCTCCTGTCCTGTCACTATTACAGGTATAAGATACATATAAATGTGTGAACGTGAGAAAAAAAGCAGGATAAATGATTCACTGGATCCAATCATGAACTGAGATAATTGTCAAGTGAGACTTGTACTCACTGAAAAGGGTTTGGTTTATTTTTCAAAATGTTCAACATTTTAGAATGAAAACAGGAAAACTCCAAAAACTCCAAAATAGCTCATGAACAATTGAGCACTGGCCAAAATATAAAGATACACTTAACAAAGTAGAAGAGATGAAATTGATGAGGCTTTCCCCTGCTTTGGTGAATGAGAAAGCTGTAGCTCTGTCTGTAGTCACATGCTTTCAGCAGACAGTTCAATAGGTGGTATATAGTGTTTGGTTGAAAGGTGAAAGGCCTGTGACCCAGGGGACTGCTGTAGATAAAACCACTTGGAGACTATCACACCGTCTTTGAACTGCCGTTGCATCCAGCTTTTGGCAGGAAGGAATTAGTGCTAAGTCTATAATGAACTCAGAAATTACGCTGACCTATTAGTTTCTCAGGAGCTCATGCTTGCACGATATATATATATATATATATATATATATATATATATAAAGCTTTTAAATAAAGTTTCATAACCTGTAAGAGGAACCTGAGGGTCAGACAGACTGTAAATTCTAGCTGGTTAATGTATTCTGATCTTACACCAAAGGGCTATACATCCCTGTTCCCCTGTGGCATCATACAAAGGCGTAAAAACCTTGTATTTCCAGAAAGAGGGCATAGGACATAAATCTGGTTGTGATGTATGGAACACAGTCATTGATAACCCAGTTCTGGAAATCTTGTAGATTTTTCTGCTGAGGCTGCTATGAATTTGCCATACCCATAAGCTGGACAGAGAGTATGTAGCCACCTGTTAGGAGCTTGAGGGCATGATTCTCCCCCCTACAAACAGTAAGACAGCTAAAGTGATACTAGTGAATACCAAACAACAGGCTTAAACTGTCAATCAGTTATGTCATATTTGTGTATTTAATATTGACCTCAAATGACATTCCTTTGTTTTTAAAGTTTATACACATCCCAAAAAACTTCAGCAATTCAACACGATTTATTGTGATTGAATAGACTGCAGAAGTCAGACTGAACGCAATGCTGCTCCTTGCTTGAGCTGATATCACATGAGAAAGGCAGAGTCAGAATCTTAAGTAACTGAGTAATCTGTTTTAGGAAAGCTCTACAGTGAGTGCAAATCCTATACAACTCTGTATTAAGCACTAAAGTCTGTAATTATGTCTGACGTTTGAATACTAATATGCACAATATTATGCTTCAATCCTCATGATGAACTCAACTCTTAAACACCCCATAGCAATTGGTCAGCTTTGGCTTTCCGGACATTTAGATGCTGGTTGTATGAGTTGTGTAACTCAGTGTATCATGAAAAAATGCTGAAATGCTGATAACCCAATTGAAAAAAAGGACTTTTGTGTGGATGGAACCTTAGCAGACAAACAATGTCAATGCAGAGTGAAAAACTCAACAATAAACAGGGCATGGTATGTGGAGGGAAAACTATTTAACCAATCTAGTGCAATAAAACAAAAGGAAAAAAACATCCATTGAGGAGAATCAGAGGTAAGTGCCAAGTAAAGAGCAAAAAAAAAATGCAAATTTTTTAGCAAACTGTGAGTGATAGCTGATAATGCTAACAAGGGAAAACTCTCAAAGCTAATGAATGTCCAGAATCCCACAGAGTTGTATAAAAAAAGCTGGTAATATAAAAATGCATAAAAATACAATGAATTGTTCCCCTGCTTTGGTGGATGAGAAACCTGTAGCTCTGAATGAAGTCATGGGTATTTGGTAGACAGTTCTATATGGGCTACATGGTGTTTTTTTTATTTAAAGGTCTCTACATGCATGCAAACAAGAAGGCATCCTGGTGATTCTCATCACCCCTGGTGGTTAGAGGGGGTGAAATAAAACCTACATTTAATTAGGTGTGTCCCAGATTTTAACTGGCATGTAGTGTACAGGAGTGAAGAAAACACAGAAACATGTACTCAAGTGAAAGTATAAGCATGGTGTGGTTGATTAGGTGAAAAAAAAAGTTGGAAATGAGACTTCGATATTCCTTATGATAATCCTGTTGTTAAATTAATACTGAACTGCAACTGAACCGCTGTTAAAATAATACACTTCTTATTTAGTACTGGTTATGTTCCTAAATCCTTTAAATCACATCAATTCCCAGGAAAGTATCAGAAAGGCTTACGCAAGGTAAAACATTTTTGGTAAAGACATTTTAACGCCGTTTGAAGCAACTCATATGCTCCACATTACAGTGAAAGTGTCAATGTAAAAGAAAGACAGAAAAAATGTCTCTGTATCTAGGGGGTAATAAACAATTGGAATGAGCTGTTGGATAAATAAAATTCCTTGGTAAATTTATGGTAGAGATGTACACTTGTGTGCAAAAACAGAATAAATTCTACCAAATCCATTATTTAGATATGCATCAAATCCTGAATGACATTTAATAACAAAATGTATGCATAGGAAGAGACACAGCCAGGAAGAAACATCAGACACTTATCCCTAATCCTATCCCTAACCCTAGCTTTGCAGTATCAGAGTCTACAGACACATCTGTTCTTACATCCGCTCTGACCTGGTCTCATCTTGAGTCTTTGTCATACCCATAAACTTTCTCTGTGATTCATAGGGCAGCTGAATAGAACAGAACTTCTGTTGTGAAGAGTTGTTCACACCTCCTTACAATGGTTACAGACAGGAAACAGCGAAAATAAGCAATCATGAGTGTTGTACTACACACAGAAAAAGCAAAATTGCTCTCTCTCTCACACACCCACACACACACACACACATACACACACACACTTCTTTTGATTACCCCATATTCATCACTTCATGGGTAACAGAATGGCAGTTCACTCGATCATACGGCTCTGTCAGAATGGCCAACCCTAATTCACATTTTAATCATTCAATCATCTTTCCCTACCAACTTAAGCACAGCCTTAAGCTATAGGCCTGACATAAATGTGTTCAGATACACCCACACAGTGTGTGATCAAATTCACACACACACACATACACACACACACACACTAATAAAAAAAAAAAAAAAACACTAAAAAATAATCAAATAAATAAATAAATAATTTCTCAGTGACTCAGTCATCTATTAAAGCAACACGAAATATACATACAACACAGGAGAGAGAAAAAATAGTTTTTCTATTTAGGGCACCAGACCCAATTTCACTCTCTAAACAGACCAGACAGTGGGTATGGTATGAGAGAGAGAGAGAGAGAGAGAGAGAGAGAGAGAGAGATTCAATTTATCCATAAAAAGTACAAAATAAGGGAAATGGTCCTCTGGGTCTTTGTTGAGAAAGCAAGAAACACCTCGCCCCAAATACATGGTCCTCGGGAGCAGAAATAGCCTCCTTGAATCTGTTTTCTCCCCAGACAGTATTCTGTCATTGGACAGTAACTCCAACAAATGTACATAGGAGACTGAATAAAACAAGCATATCTCCACTGATTTTCAGAATGAAGTAGAAATGTGACCCTCACCATAACAATGCAGTTACTTGCCATTTTGTCATAAAAATGTAAATCTGATACATTCTGAGATGTAAAGATGTGATTGATGGAATGGAAGAAGCATGACAAACTGTATACACGGTATCCTTAGATGGTTTAGGTTCAGGGTCAAAGCATAAGCATCAAAATAAGAAGGTCAGGTGTGTTCGTTTGGATGTGGAATGAGCTTATAAGTCTTTGGGGTTGATCTATAAATGCTATTATGTAGATATGTATATGCAGTATGTATATATTTATCAATAGATGTATGGGTGGATGGATGGATGATAAAATATCATTTAATGACTGATCTGTATTCTAACCAAGTGATTTTAAAGATAAGGGTTGGCATAAATTACTGCACCCCAAGGGAAATGTCAATCTGCAAAAACTGGCATCTATACTAGCAGGTATAGCTTTCCTGCTGTGCGTGAACTCACACACACACACACACACACACACACACACACACACACACTTTGTCTTCTAGACCTAAACAACTCAGAAATGTTGCTGTTATTGGTGGTGTTATTTTCCCATCAGTACACTAAAGTGGTGGTCTGCCTCCACAGAATGTGTTCATAAAATCAAAATGTTTCAATAAAAAACTCAGCATCACATGCTTCATACAGTAAATATCGAATCCTGCAATCAATGATGCTTTAAACTGATTCTGTTACTAAAATGAATTAAATGTATATTACAATTACTCATGCACTTTCAGTAATCACTGATCAGAGCTACAGTGGATCCAAAACATATCCTGGAAACACTGGGATTGAGGTAGGGATTCACCCAGGATGATACGCCAACCAGTCCATCTGTACCTTGTATAGTTCACTGTTAGTTTAAAATATTATTAACCTATTAAATCTATAAACCTACAAAGAGTTCTTTAGTTTGTAGAACTGGGAGAACTGAGATAACATCTAAAGGTTTAGAACCCCATGCAGAAGCTAACCATTAGTTATTCAAATAACTATATGAGGAACCTTTTGAGGAACCTCAATAGCCTCTGAGGAAGCACTGGCTGCCCTGCATATTTTCTCTCTTTTGCTCTTTCATATCCAAATAGTCAACCCGATTAAAAGAATAAGAGATCAGTTTGTCTTCATGGTTGACCCTAATGACATTTCTCTCTTACTCAACACGTACAGTGCCTCCAGAAAGTATTCACACCCCAATGATTATTTAATATAATTAAATGAAGTATTTAGAGGTCTTCAGAATAAATGAAAATAAAAAAATTAAGTTTCAGTTTGTTTCTCTCAAGCTTTCTTCCTCATGTTGGTGTCTCCTCCTCTAGGTTGCCTATTACAGAGCTGAATAGAGTTCTGCATTCAGGTTTCTGTAAAGCTGTCTACTGATAAAAGAACTGAACTGAATTGCTAATTAAAGCTAACTAAGTTATATCCCTAAGTTATAATACTTTCTCAAGCATTAGTTGGCAGCATAAGAACTCTAATAAAATTAAATTGGGTATTTTTTGTGATCAAATGTTTATTATTCAAATCTGTATTAACAAATACAACAGAGAATAAACATAACATTAACAGATTTTAATTAACATATTTTAAGTAACATATTTTGCACTCACCCTGTGCATCAATTATCACAGATGATGTTTAGAGATTGTCTCTGCAGCCTCAGTCCAGCTCACTAGATGATTGTAGTTTTATATCCAGATTTAAGGCAGGATTCCTGAATGTCTTTTCAGTTGTTTTACACTGATTTTACACTGAAGATGCTGCTCTTTCACACAAATATTTACAAAACAGCTACATGATTAGGAACACCTATAGACCTGCACATCACAGAATGGTGCAAAAAAAACAAAAAACCTTCAGTACGCAGTAGTTCTGAGGTCAGTTCGGAGTGCCTTGTTAATGAGAAAGTTCACAGGAGAATGGACAAGTGTGGGTTTCCGAAAATGTTCATAATTCTATGTACTTTTTAATCTTATAAAGTTTTTAATTATTCATTATTTGGAGCTTGCATGTAGTTCTACCTCAAAAAGACAGAGGCTGCTAATTTCTATACAAAAATCCTCACAATTATATAACAGAGCGAGTGCCCTAGTAATAATCTGATTAATTAGGGGATTCATGACACAATGGTGCAGAATGCAGTCTGGCTGCCTTACAATGCTAGTGTTTTAGGTTCAAGCCTCAGCCCAGATGACTGTCTGTGTGGGATTGTGCATTGGTTTCCTTTATTATGTTAACTGTACTACATTTTAAAAACTGGAAATTTGACAGGTGTAAAAGATGAATTTATGCACGATAAATATGAATATCATAAAATTCCAAATATTAATATAAATATATTAGTAAAATTATTTTCTGAAACAGATTTCATATTCTAAGTTATTAAACACAAATAGATGGAAATATGATTAAATGAAAGCTATATCAATGGCAAAAACAATAAAAATAAAAGAATTGGCCTAGCCTTCCTAATACCTTGAGAAAGGACTGTATATTCTTCTTTAATTTTTTGTTATTTACAAAGACAAAGATTGACTGGGAAACCCACCCCAGACTGGTTTAGCTGACAGGAATGCTAGAGTAACTCCAAAAACCACTTATCATAAATGTAGTGAAAGTTGAGCCTTGAGGCGGATGAGCTACAGCATCAGAAGACCACATCAGGTTCCACTCCTCTCAGTCAAAAACAGGAATCCAGTCATTTCCATTATTCAGCTGTTCAGTTTTAGTGACCAAGACAAGGCATTTCCCACCCCAGAACTAATAAAGTGGCCAGTGAGTGTACATTGCCTCTAAAAAGATGACATTAACAAATAAACTCACCATGTGACAACTAACACCCAATTCTTCTCATAATTTACAGAATAGAGTTGTTGGTAACATTAATCAAATGTTTAAACCATTCAAGTTATACAGGAAAGTTAGTGAGCAAAATTTTTTCTCCTGGCAGCTTGGGAATTTAAAGAAAGGACGTTGAAAATATCAGGAAAACTTACTGCAAATAATCTCTAAATAAATGTATTAATGAAATATCACACAGTATCACCATCTGATGTGTGTTTTGATCTTTTGACATTTGATCTTTTGACATTTGACATTTGAAGCATTGTAAACAAAAAGATGTAAGAAAGGTAACTGATGTTCAACTGTATTTTTCATATTTATGAATTTAAGATTGACCACTGGAATTTCAGATCAATTACGGTTAGATAGTCAACATACTTTCACCTCACAACCACAAAGCAACTGGACTGTTCACTCTCTCTCTCTCTCTCTCTCTCTCTCTCTTTCTGCATCACACATAAAACATTTGTTCTTGATTGTGGTATTAAAGTAAGAAGGCTAGCTCTTCTACACATTTCTCACTCAAATTTGCTCCCGTTTATACACAAAGAGGACTTGTGCACATCTGTACTTTAAAGATGGACAATACCACTGCTTCTCATCATCTCATCACCTTATTTCACTACATGACCACCCCATACTGCTGCTGTCTGCACCTTGCACATTATTGCACACTATACACTTTATATAGTTCTGTATAATACAGTTGTTTACATTTACACACACACATATATATATATATATATATATATATATATATATATATTCTATATTTTATATAAATATTCTACCATATCCTATCCTACCATACTTTATTTATATTTTATTTTATTTATATTATATTTTATTTTTATTTACCTACTGTGGCAATTATAGTTTCCATATTGTATATTTTACATTTTATATTTTACATTTTATCCTTGTCTTTTTTTTCTGTCCTTATTTCTTTTTCCTTTTCAAGGGTCAAAACAAATAGTCGTGTAAGCATTTCGCTGCATATCGTACTGTGTACGATTATGTACGTGACAAATAAAATTTGAATTAGAATTTTTGAATTTGAAAGAGAAATGACAAAAAGGATGGAGTGATTGGATTCTGGTTCCAGGCAGGACGCAGCGGCTGCTATATTGATCTGTCTTTCCTGACAGACTACTGTATTGACTGAGCAGCATAAACACAGAGTTTTCCATTACGCAGGTGCTGCGTTTGTGTAAGGATGTCATACAAGGAAGGAGGGAGGAAATCAAAATGAGCTAGCAGGAGAAAGAACAAACATGCAAGTAAAAAAATAGAAAGAAAAAACACACAAACACAAATACTAAAAAAAACATTAATAATTATTTATGGGAAGTGTGACATGGTGGAGCAGCAGGTAGCATTGCCACATTACAGCTCCAGTGTTCCTGATTGATCCTGAGCTCTCTGTGTGTTTCTCATGTCCACATGGGTACTAACACCTCCCAAAAACATGAAAGTAAATGGACTGGGTACTCTAAATTACCCCTAGGTGTTAATGTGTGTGTGTGTGTGTGTGTGTGTGGCATATTCTTGCCTTGAGCCCAGTGTTCTCAGGATAGGCTCTGGATTCACCATGACTTGGTCAGAATAAAGCAGGTATTGAAAATGAATAAATAAATCTATGAATTATATGATGCATGATCCTCTGATGATGTAGAGCACTACAGCAAAGTTTTCCATCTCCTGTTTCCCTTGTTCCAAATAAAAGTTTTATTTCATATTAACTACTGAAAAAAGTACTAAAAGTTTTTTTTTTCCCCACAAGTGTTCTTTGCTTTGTCCAGCTGCAGAAACCCTTAAAAAGTATATTATACTTAGATACACTATATTGCCAAAAGTATTCGCTCACCTGCCTTGACTCGCATATGAACTTAAGTGACATCCCATTCCTAATCCATAGGGTTCAATATGACGTCGGTCCACCCTTTGCAGCTATAACAGCTTCAACTCTTCTGGGAAGGCTGTCCACAAGGTTTAGGAGTGTGTTTATGGGAATTTTTGACCATTCTTCCAGAAGCGCATTTGTGAGGTCACACACTGATGTTGGACGAGAAGGCCTGGCTCTCAGTGTCCGCTCTAATTCATCCCAAAGGTGTTCTATCGGGTTGAGGTCAGGACTCTGTGCAGGCCAGTCAAGTTCATCCACACCAGACTCTGTCATCCATGTCTTTATGGACATTGCTTTCTGCACTGGTGCACAGTCATGTTGGAAGAGGAAGGGGCCAGGTCCAAACTGTTCCCACAAAGTTGGGAGCATGGAATTGTCCAAAATGTCTTGGTATGCTGAAGCATTCAGAGTTCCTTTCACTGGAACTAAGGGGCCAAGCCCAGCTCCTGAAAAACAACCCCACACCATAATCCCCCCTCCACCAAACTTTACACTTGGCACAATGCAGTCAGACAAGTACCGTTCTCCTGGCAACCGCCAAACCCAGACTCGTCCATCAGATTGCCAGATGGAGAAGCGTGATTCGTCACTCCAGAGAACGCGTCTCCACTGCTCTAGAGTCCAGTGGCGGCGTGCTTTACACCCCTGCATCCGACGCTTTGCATTGCACCTGGTGATGTATGGCTTGGATGCGGCTGCTCGGCCATGGAAACCCATTCCATGAAGCTCTCTGCACACTGTTCTTGAGCTAATCTGAAGGCCACATGAAGTTTGGAGGTCTGTAGCGATTGACTCTGCAGAAAGTTGGCGACCTCTTCGCACTATGCGCCTCAGCATCCGCTGACCCCGTTCCGTCAGTTTACGTGGCCTACCACTTCTTGGCTGAGTTGCTGTTGTTCCCAAACACTTCCACGTTCTTATAATACAGCTGACAGTTATCTGTGGAATATTTAGGAGTGAGGAAATTTCACGACTGGATTTGTTGCACAGGTGGCATCCTATCACAGTTCCACGCTGGAATTCACTGAGCTCCTGAGAGCGACCCATTCTTTCACAAATGTTTGTAAAAACAGTCTGCATGCCTAGGTGCTTGATTTTATACACCTGTGGCCATGGAAGTGATTGGAACACCTGATTCTGATTATTTGGATGGGTGAGCGAATACTTTTGGCAATATAGTGTATGTGTAGAATGTAGACTCTTGATGTGTAGAATGTAGACTCCTATCAGAGAGGAGAATGTTGTATTGAACACTTTATGCTAATTATGTCTATTACATATAGGACTACAATAATAAACATACTAGTGTTAATAATATAGTATTATTACACATTCTTAGCTTTTGGAGGATATTTGGCTTGTTCATTTTGGGGGACCCTTAAATGTTCTTTGGAGAACCCTTACAAAAGGGCATTAAGCCGTCAGAGAGGATTCCATACAGAATCACAGCAGCTAAAAAGCCTTAACTTTCCCAGTGGAAGCTAAATCTTTTGAGGAACAAACCGCAGTTTGTAAATTATGGTTTTAAACCACAGTAAACTGCAAAAGCCAAACCAAAATATAATATTATATGCAGAAATAAAGTGTGGGTTGCAGAGACAGTCAACAAAACCTCATTCATAATTCACAGGAGGTTTTCACAGATGGGTTTGATTGATTAATTTTTTCTCAGCACATATATTCTAAATAAGTACAAGAAAAAGTTTAGCAGACCTGAGCTCATTTGAAAAAGCCATTGAAAACCCACTTTCTGTCTTTCTTTTCTTTTATTCTAACCCACACTAATAGAGAATTGTTCAGAATGAATCTCTCCCCATATGACTTTTATTAAGAGAGCACATTTTTCTGGTTGCTGCAGTCTTCCACTGAAGTAGCTCTAGCAAAGCTTCAGTCCTGAGCCTTGGAGTCCTATCCTGACCCTACAAAGCCCTCTGTGCTGGGACCTTTCTGTGGGAAAGTCACCAGCTGCATTAATTTTCCAGCAGCACCCTGATCACTGCGCATGCTGCAGCATTTTTAAGACTCCCAAGACAGTTAACAATGGTGTTTTTTTTTTTTTGTCAGCAAGACCAAACTTGTCCGCTTTCTTTTTCTTAACTGGGGGGTTGGAGCGTGTGGTACAGTGCGGTTGTGAGTGATGAGGTCAGTCACTGCTGGCGTGTGTGATCAGCTGGACTAATGTTGGGGGCTGAGCCGCATAGTCTCGTCTGGTTGGCCGCTCTAATCGAGGCTGACAAGCAGCTTTGCTCTTTTATGCTCTCTGTGTCACTTAGAATCAGTCACTGTGAAATCGGGTGGCAAGAGGAGGGCAGGGCGTGTGTGTGAACTCCCACCCATTTTGCATTCACACACGCACGCACACATAATCACACACAGACAAATAGAAAGGGTGCAAAGCCAAGCTTGTGTCTGTATGTGGGTCATTTTAGTCTGGTCTGTGTATCTGTATTGATTTTTTAGTCCTTCTGCTTTGTTCCCCAGTCAGAACCCCTAATACATGCCACTGCCATAGCAGTCTGAGATTGCTTTTTTATTCCCAATCTCTCTCTTTTACCTTCCTTTCAACAGTGCTTTGATTTTGATTGACATTAGTGACATACAAACTAAGACAGAGCGAGAGAGAGAGAGAGAGAGAGAGAGAGAGAGAGAAACATTCATCCTTTTATAAAAGACCACAGTGTCATGCTCATGTATGGCTGACAGTGAAGCATATTTGTCTCCGATGTCTGTTCCCATGTGTATGTGAAGCCCATCACTGATTGTGTCTGTTATTGATGAGTGAATGGAAAGATCTAGAATGACATGCCCATCAAAGTAGACCACATTCATATCACAACCAGTTTGCATGTGTAGATCTCTTCATTGCCTTCGATTATATTTTGGCTATAAATAAACCATTTCAAAGTGGTTAAAGTGCTTATGTTCTTCTTTGTAGCATTCCTTCATTTTACCATGTTTGATGTGCTTGTGACCTTTTTTTTTTTTTTTAATTCCTCTTCAGCTCAAAGTTTGGCAGTCCTGTTCTGGCAACTATTATTTTTTATTTTACTTCCCTGTGATATCTTCTATAGAAACTTGGTTCTTAGACTCTAAACAGGATAAATTTGTTGAAAATGAATGAATGATGCAGTAGCTGCATGATGCAGTGCCACACAAGCAACCTGTACAGTCCCATGTTAATGAGCATGGCCTTTCTTATTCCTACAAGCTTCATATTTATCTTATTCAGATCTACTCCAGAGACTTTTCATACCTACGCACACATTGATTCTGAAAGTGTGATCAGAATTTCCCTTACTGTCCTCTCTAGCTCAAAGAGTTGCCTTCAGGTATTTTTTTTTTAATAAAGGCATGCAACAGGATAAGCCTAACAATGGCTTATCTAATCACATGCATTTATTTAAGTTTTCCTTTTATATTCATTTAATTTATTGTATCAAACAAATTTGCAACAGCTATAATGGTTTTGTCACTGATTTCTGGACAGCTGGTTTTCATATGATTGGATCTTTAGAAAGTACATTTTCCAGTACCAGGTTCGATCTGTTGATATACATTGCTGCTTCCACATCCAGACAGTGGTCTGCCAGTTGTCTGGCCCTGGTTAGAAGATTAAAAAAATCTTTATCACTTGAAGGCCATATCACTGACAAAGAATAGAAATAAAATACAAGGTGTATTTTAAGAAGTGTAAGTAGAAAACCACTTTTCCAAAACCACATGAATCCACAGGAGAGAATAAGAGAAAAGCTAAGAGAAATAAAACCCATTCCGAACTGTCACTAGCTGACCATGGTGAAGGCAGACCTCGTCAAGCCTCCTGGCTATACCAGCAACCCAGAATAATTTAGAATGACGAACCCTCGCCAACTGAATCTAAAATTTCAAATGGCAATATTACAATTTAGAAATCTTAGAAGAGGCATATTTATCCCAAAAGCCCTTGACAAAAGGTTAAATAGTAGTTCAGAGAGGTCATCGAGCAGGAAAGAGGGATTTCTCAATGGGACACGGCTTATAAGCTAAATGAGCCACTAGCACAGTGCTGCTGTACACCATCACTCTGATGATGCTTTAACTCTCTCATTAGCTAAGCGTTCATTATTGAGGATGCTGTAGGCCTTTTCTCAATTACACTCATTTAAGTTCCACATAGTAATTACTTCAATCCATGCTACCTGTAAGGTGGGCAACTGTAAATTAATTTGGGAACTTGCGTCTCCTGTTGCAATGGGTGCAGCAGACTGTCATTATGCTATGTAGTGCAACCAGAGGGCAAAGCTCCTGCATTAAAAAGTGACCAAATTGAAGAGAGAGAGAGAGAGAGAGAGAGAGAGATGTTTAGACATTCACGGCATACGAAGAGATAGGTAAAAGCAACAAAGCACGGTTATTAAGCGAGTACTGCATAAAGGGTACTGCATTCATTTCATGGTCATATTGCTAGCATAAATGCATATACACTTACTGTCCTCTTTAATAGGAACACCTGCCCATTTATGCAGTTATTCAATAGGCCAACCATGTGGCAGCAGCACAATACAGAAGCATGCAGATACAGAATCACCAAACATCAGACTGGAGTGATTTTTTTTTTTATTGATTTGATTTGATTTACTTTGGAGTTTGTTTATGGTTGTTGGTGTCAGATGGGCAGGTTCAGAAACTGCTGGAGTTTTCATACACCACAGTCTCTAGAGTCTCTGGGGCAATAAACAAGCAACACTGAATGAGCAACAGTTCTATGGGTGGAACATCATGTGATAGAGCATCATGTGATAGAGCGTTATTTCGTCTCTTTTTTGTGCTACTGGTTTTGCTGCTTGAGTTTTGCATTATATTATTATTTATAGAATATTTATTTCTAAAATAGCCAATACATTTGTTATAGGTTACATCTGTCTCTTTAAATATTAAATATTACCCTCTTACCCTTTTCTGAATGCACTGTGTGTGTAATTACCAATGATTGAGTTTCACAATCTAATGCTGTAAATTTAATTTGGCACATTTCAAAACTCAGTTTTATTTGGAAGTAATCAAGTGTGGACTTCAAAACGTAAAATATGTTTAAAGAACGTTGGGCTAATACTTTGTGCTACATACCCGAGATTCCACCGCTAATCACCATGATTCTGATCACACACCTGTTTTCAATATCTTATTCACACACACACACACACACACACCCACACACCCACACACACACACACTCTACTTCTCAGTCTATGAAGTTTACAGCGTAACCTTCAGTCTGTCCAGTACATCTGATCTTACTAAGCCTTGTTTTCTGTGATTGCTATTCTGGTTTTTGGAATCTTTCCCATTTCTCTACTCATGGATTTGTGTTTGCCTAGTTTCTTCTTCTGTTTGCTAATCGCCAGACCCACGCCTGTGTTTGACATCTGATTCTGCCTCACATTCTGGATTTGTCTCCTCTGATCTCATTAAACATCCTTAAACTCCATAGGTTAAATCTGGTGGTGTGTGTGGGTAACTGGTATAACTGGCTAGCCCACTGTGGGTAACCAGATGCAACTGTCACATTTTTTATCAAATTTGTTTCAATACATATACTTAGAGTCTTTATCTTACATTCTAGTCAACATAACTTTTAATCTGATTCGCAGTTGGTTAAATTATTCTTATTTATTTAATTAGTCTTAATTAATTAGTCTAATGAAATGACCAGTAACTATTACAAACTAAAGAGATAGAAAGATGCAAGTGTTCATTTTGATTTTGCATATTGCTGGCTCTTTGTCAGAAAAGAAAATTAGCTCTGCCCAACTAACTGTAGGTAATTAAATCTAAATATCATGTATTTAAGAAAACACTTTATTAAAATGTTGAAAACACTACATCCAAATGCATTAACTAAGCAAAACTGTCCTGATTTATGACACTCAAGGGCATCTTAGTATTCTAATTCTTAAATGTAACCAGAATATATAGAATATAAAGCTGAAACAGCAAGGCTTGTGATGGGGTGCTCCCAGTCAGCAGTGGTCCGAAGAAGGACAAACCACAAAGCAGTGGCAGGATGCTGGGCACCCAAGACTCACTGATGCAATGAGAGCAATGTAGATTATACCATGTGGTCCGAATTAACAAAAGGACTTAAATTTACATTTATGGACAAGTATTTAGTGATGTTTACAGAAGGAGTGTGTTCACAACACAGTGCATTGTATACTGCTGCGTGACAGGCTGCGTAGTCTCAGACCCGATAAGAGTTCCCACACCAAATCCCATTGACTGTGGAAAGTACCCTAATGTCAGGTGTCAGATGCTTCCCTGAACTCCAAATTCTCCAGAACTCAATCTAATTGACGTCAACAGTACACACTCCTGGTGGCAGTCTGATGATTTGGGGTAAGTCTGCATTGGCCCAGTACCCACTGATAAAAACATAATCAAGTGGCACATAATCAAGTAACTGATTATAACCAATAATTCCTTCAATGCTAGGTATAAATGCTGGCAGAAGAGGACAGGAGTTTATCCACACTCAGATGGACATGTCCAGAACTAATGTTTATACACTCACCTGAATGCTTTTATGTAATGTAACCTTTTACTCTTCAGAACAGAATGAATTCATTTGATGAAAACTCACTTTCATGTACAACATCCTATTTATACACTGAAAATGACAACATACTGTGTAGTAAAGACAGGATGCCAAATTTCCTTCTATGCCCCTCTTCACAAAAAAGTGTTCTGCATGCATCATGCATGATAATGCTTTAAAATAAAACTTGGAACATTTCAACATTTTGCAGATGCTCCTAAACTACCTGCACAAACACACAAAGACACCTTTCCACCTACTTCATGCAAAGCATCCTGGCACATACACATGCATTAATACTTGTAAGAACACACCTACACACACACACACACACACACACAAAATCAGGTCCCAAGTAACAGCAATCAGAAGTGTAATTATAGTGTCCATAGTCATCTCCCAGAACACTGTCTGTCTTGCCTGTGGCTTAACTAGAGTTTTAAGAATGAAGTCAGCTATAGGAAGGAGCTATAAATACAGCATGGAATAATTCTAAATGTAGGACCAACCTCGCTAGGCCTGGCCTAATCTCAACCATTGTAAGCTTCAAAGGGACATCTATAGCTGCTACAATTTCACTGTATTATAAAGCAGAGTCTGTATGATTGGTTGTATGTATTATTTGTAGTAGAATAGCTAGTTTACCCTGCCTCATCATGTCAAGTCACCGGTTTGCAATGGAAAACATCAGCCTCCCTTAAATAAACTCCACTCTGGTTTTGCTAACGGATTTTTGTAACGTTTTAGAATGTTGCATATTTAATATTTAAATGTTAGCAAATTTATGAGGTTGACAAAGTGAACAGATGACAATCCTATGGATTTATTATAACATGAATCATCGGGTTTTTACAAACTATAATCCATGTCAGCTTATATTATAGTCATTATAGCAAATGGGAGAAAATCCAAATACTAGGAAATTCTAAAATAAAATAAATAAATAAATTTCCAAAAAAAAAAAAAAAAAAAGCAAAATAAAAGCATTCACACCAATGGTCTGAGACTTTTCTACTTCAGTGTAGGTTTGAGTTCAAAGCTTTTCTGGTCTAGGAAACAGCACTGTTATATAAAAAGAGAGAGAAATAATCAAGATCACATGACAGTTCACAAGATGTGAGGTTTTATTTTTATATATGGAATTAATACAAGTTATCAGTTAGTCACGGAGGGTCTTCTTGTTGCTGTAGGATCTTTGGGGTCATATCTGAAGAGATTCTGCTTTTAATAAAGGGGGAAATTTACTGCGCTTAGAGATATTAAAGTGTGTCAATACTCCTCTCTCTCCTCATTATGCAGTTCTCCTTCACAGTCAAACACTCTGCCTGTAATAACTCATAGCTGCCCAACAGAGAGCAAACAAGGTGCCTCAGTTTGCAAACTGAAATCCTCTATTGCACAGTTCAAACAGGGGAGAGCCAGGGTGTGAAATCAAATGTTTCACGATTCTGAGACAGACTGGGGGAGAGCTGGTGGACAGGATAGTTTACTGAGTGCACACAGACACACACACACACACAATGGCTCTCAAATATACACCCTCATGCATGTTTCACTGACCTTGGTGCACTACAAGATGAATGATTAACTCTAAAAGAGTGATGATTAAAAGTTCAAAAGCACAATGCAGTTAATGCAGACTGAGGGACAGTGCTACTGGTTAACGCTGTTTCCACGCTGTGTGTCCTCCACCTCAGCGTCACTGTGGTCTGACTTGGTGTTGCACTCAGCTGATCAAAGGCTCAGTTACATATGCTGTTTCCCTGTCTAATGCGTACACACACATGCGGGTACACACACACACACACACACACACACAATGTTTCTCAGACACAATGTATCTACTTTTTTTCTTTAACCTTTTCTAGATCTACACATTTCTGTTTTTTTTTTTTTTAAATATTAGTGTATATAAAATGTGCTTTTCACTGGCACCATAATGCACAAGAATTAACATCAAAGACAAGTTTTATATTAAATTGCCTACAGAATTTTCCATTTTAGATTGAAACTTTTAGCAATGGCTAGTTGGCCAACTGTAATATAGTACCCACAAAACCATATACACTTTACATCAGGCATAAGCAAGTTATCTTACTAAACAAACATTATTTACTAGCAGGTTTATATCACAGTATAATACTATGCTGCCTGTAGCAATGTGTACCACAGTGTTTCGCTTATGAGAAAGTCAAAATGAGTCAGTCACTGCAAGAACAGAAAAATCCAGTGCTTGTCTAGGTTTATTCAGCCTCTCTCCCACTCTGACACACTTCAGCCTAGGGCACCGTGCCCTACAGGCAGTGTGACAACACTGAGGCATCACAAGATCCAAATCGGAGTAATACAAAGAAATAATAGTATGTTTTTATATTTTTATTTCTTCCTGTAGCATGACATCAGCAGTGCAATGGGGAATGAGATTATCCCTAAATGCTCCCCACTTGCCCAGAATCAAGCTCTAATGATGACTCTAGGCCCATTTCTGAACAATTAGGTGCCCTGGCCTTTCAGCAATCATTCCACTTCAGCTGCTTAGGACAGCTGTAGCTTCCCATGTATCTGCCTTTTAGATGTGATCTTTTCCTCGTTCTTGGAGATATCCTAGAGAACAGCAGAATAAGACTTTACAATAAGACATTTATATTAGTGCAGGACTGGTTAGCTAGATAGCCAGCATGAGCAAACCTGACAAAATGCATTAGCGGATTATAAGATTATCATAAATTTTAAAATCTTTACTGCCAACTAAAAGACTTGAGCTAACATGACACTTTCACTCAGAAATTCTCTTTGAGAATACATTCAGACTAAATCTCCTTTAACATGAGCTACCCTGACCGAATTTCTGACTGATCTTAAAGATGTATTCATATCTTCACTGCTAACTCGTACTAACTTGATCTAACTTGGCAGAATATAGCAGAAAACCTCTTTGAGTACAAACCACAAATCTATGCCTACACAAGACCTTTGTAAAATAACTCTGTTAACTCTAGAAACATTAGAAGGGCATGTCTAAGGAGTGTCCTGCATTACTGAGCTTTCAATGACGTCCCACCCTGACTTATAAGAGATTAAGCAATTTGATTCTATTAAAAAGGTGATTCCTAGAGGGTTTTCAATAAATAAAGAAATACACATATGAATATTTGGGGCACAGTGGCACCTCTGGTGTTGGGGGCTTGATTCCTGCCTCTGCAGTAGAGATTGCATGTTCTCCATGTGTGGTTTCCTCTTAGTATTCCAGTTTCCTTCCCCAGTCCACACATGTGTTGTAGGATGATTGGCATCTCAAAATTGTCCTTAGTCTGTAAAAGGAGGTGTGAGTGTGAGATGTGATTGGTTGGCATCCTGTCTAGGATGTCCCCTGCCTTATGCCCCAAATCCCCTGGCATAGACTCTAGACTCCCTGCCCACCTGTGTACAGAAAATGAATGGGTAGATAAAGATTGGAATATCAGAATATAATAATACAGGTGTAACACAATATCATAATCTGTACTGCATCTTAGTGAATTCAAAGTGTATTAAATCGGAATCTTGAATTTGGAATGCTCTAGACCGGAAGTTACAAAACATTTTTATCCAGCTTGAATACTTCACTTGAATTTATAACTGGTCTTAACCAGAGGCCCTGAGTCTGGTTAAGACTGAGTAAGCTAGGGAAACATCATTCCAAACAGCAATACGTTGAAAAAAAAATAAGAATTGTTATATTATCTAATGATAACCATTATTATTTTGTCAGATGCAGTTTTTTGGATGTGTTACTTCCGGAAACATCATAAAAGTTCAGTACAAAGATTGCTGGACACAGTACTATATCCAGAATCTACTTTGAAGCTGGGACACAGTGCAGCTATGAGAAAAAATCTTAAATCTTTAAGTGGCAAGTCAAGAACAGGCACGTTTTTTTAAAAAATGGTTAATTTTAAGAGACCCCAGCAAAGATGGGACTGCGCTCGGTGTGGAGTGGTGGATTAGAAATGCAAGCAGGTTTCTTTGGTGAATTTTGGGTCAGCTGTACAGAAATATGTTTGAAATATGGCTTTATTTTGGAGCAAAAGAAGACATACTTTAGGTTGAGCTACCAGAGCAAACCACTTACAAAAAAGGAATAATTTTGCTTTTTGTGTAGCAGAGCACATTGCATTAAACTCATCTGTGTTAGTATTCAACAGATTTTTCAATTTACTTTAATTACAATAACCACACTTTCATTTCAAATGTATAAACCACTTGTGTCCTCACAGTCACAGTACACAACCCTAGAACTGACATTTTTGCAATTCAAAAAAATATGAGGTTTAATATCAGTCAAGCCCTGTGCAACACCATAGCTTTCAAACTTGAATAATCTAGGCATGAATAATAAATTAGCCTTAACGTTTATGTATTTTTCCCTCCACCAAGAGCTGTGTTATTTATAGCTTCATCTTTCTTACAGGCTTAAATATATGGCAAAATATTTTGACATTTTGATGGCAGAGAGAGCTGGGTGCAGGCCAAATAAACATTTGCTTAATCAATCACCAGAATTTGGCATCAGCTGTTAGCTCTTACAGCCTTCCTCTGCTCTCTTAGAAGAGCAGCAGCAGCGACTGATCTACTGAGGCCTCAATCTCAGCTTTCCAACATAAAAAGATGACGTTTATTATCTGTGAATTCATTTAGAGAAGATGCTTCATGTAGGAATGTTGTTTTTAAAGTCAATTTTTACAGCATGTATATTCTAAAGGGCCTTGAATACATACATAGAAATAATCAAACCAAATAAAGAAAATTTTAAGAAAATGTTAAACAAAGTAATAAAAATAACTAAATGAAAATAAATAAATAAATAAATAAATAAATAAATAAATAAATAAATAAATAAGTAAATAATAACCTTCTGGTATTATAGATCAATTATAAAATATATGAGATATCACTGCATATCCTGGATGCTTGTATCTAATAAAAACTATTTAATCTGTTAATGTGAGTGTTTTATCTGACAATTAATATCATGCTGACAATGACATGAGTTTTGGCAATGATACTGCTCTAGGCTATGATTTATTTCCTTACTATATCTATAATCCACAAGGCAAGACTGAAGGGTGGTGTTGTGGTTTTGGTATGATTTGAGGCTGCAATTTAGGGAGCAGTCTTTCAGAGCCCCTCCCTGAAGTGATGCTGATGGCAAAACTGACCTTCAGGAGTACAATGCTAGCAAGTAGACCAGCTAACTTGTAGTGCTATTGAATAAATGGTCCACTCTGCCTTTCATCTCTTTCTTCCTTCACTTCATGTACACTGGCTGTGTGTGCCTGGGAGCATGGTGGAATGACAACATGGCCCAAACAACCCTGGTGCTTCACGCTGCCAGGACTGAGCTAACATGCTAATAGCAACAAAGCCACATCACTGTGGCAGCCTGGAAAACTCGCTAATGAGCGAGTTTGCACTCAGACCCCACATGGTTTTGTTTTAATTGTTCAGATGATAACACTCTTTTGTGCTGCCGCTCAAATGAAAAACCCCAACCAAGATGCACAGCCGGCGTTTGGGTTTTGTGTAATTGAGCCACATGTGTTTCGTATGCATTAGCGGTTAGCGCCTGGCTCGGCGGCTGCTCCTGCTTGGCAGAAAGTAGCGATTCCAGTAGGCATTGTCACAACGAATGAGAATGTTTAAACACTTCCAAGTGCTGTATCAGCTTGATCCACTGTACTCACAAACACAGAGAAGCCAAAACTAAATGCTTATCTTTTCAGAAGTAGTAGAAATGTCAGATTATATAATTATGCCGTTGTGGAGCAGAAACAAATGATATACCTAATTAAATCATGTCCAAAATTCACTCCTGGTGCTTGCGACCTTCAATTGTAGCCAATATAGATGTGTTGATAAGTGCAGCTGTTAAAGCTAGTAACAACCCTTAGTAGCCTGTTAGACCTGTAGACGACAGGGTGAGTGCTGGAGTGAGTAGACTAAGATGAAGAACATAATTAAGGAAACATATGAAAGCTGGTGCTGGCTCTGTGATTATTTAGCCTCCTGTCGATACTCTCATCAATACCTGATTAACAAATGACACATTGCCCGATGAATGCTATTGATCCACTCGCATTCTGGAACGTTAATGCATTGAAGCTGCTTTGCAAAATTGGGAAAGCTGGCAAAAGAAAGACAGGCAGAGAGACACAAAAAGAAAGCAAGTGAGAGAGATTTTCTTGTGTAACAGCTTGATGAAATTGGAGCAAAACGTCTGGCTGCAGTAACTAACTTAATTAAATTCTTATAAACAGGAAGGGCCTTATGTGACAGAGAAAATATTAAAGGTTAATTTTCTATCTGGTTAGTAATTTTTTCTTATACTACACCACAGTTAGTACAGTTACATGAAAGTGAACTGTTGTGGATTCAATTCTAACTGTAAATCATGATGTAATATCGCAACAGGAACAGCATGTCTGCTACACAAAAGCTATTTCTGAAATACAGGCTTCACTCAGCCCTGTTAAAAAACTCCATAAAACGTCCATTCACAAAACACTTCCCAGGCACTAAATAAACCTTCACTTCATGCCAGTTTAAATAAACAAGCATGCTTGGCAGCCATTTCCCCCAACCAGCAGTCAGCTGCAGATAGCTGTATAATTTCAGCTTTAACAAATGACTGCAGCGCACAGCCAAAATAGAGCTCGATCTAAATTAATGGTGCCTGAGCAGCCCGACATCAGTAGTGCGGGATTAGCCCCTTTACATTAATGATAGTAATGAGCACTTAGATGAGGGATGAACAAGACTGTCCGCGGTTGGAGTTTTATGCAGGTTAATTAGGTAAGATAACATCATTAACCACTCTCATGCCTACACATGCAATTAATTGGATAAGCTAAAGCCGGAAACACAGATTCAAGTCTATATTTAATCATATCACCAATCAAGGACAGTCATAGAGGAGAGGTGGAGGACCACAAGGAGATGTCTTATTTAGATTGTATTTTCAACCGGTCTATTAAGTGCATAGATCCTAATGGCACACTTTGTGATATAGATAATGAAACAGGAAAGTGAAAGAGTAGCACTGAAGCAGAGGCGCCATCTTTGAAAAAGACATCATGGGCCAGTGCGTCCCAGGGGCTGCTTATCATCAAATCCAAGTCATTAGTCAAACACAAAGCTGTGATGAAATACAGTCAAATAAAGGCATATCAGTCAAAATGATCATCACTTGATGATTTAAATGATGAAAAATTGCATCAGTTGACATTCTATGAACATGGTGTGTGTGTGTGTGTGTGTGTGTTATTGTGTGTGTGGAGGAAGAGGAGTAATTATGTGTATAATTTTAGGCAATAATATATTTAGCGTTTCTAAACAATTTCCATAAAACCATCTATTCCATATAATGATCATATTTTATCAAGCCGTCCCCTAGAAAAAAATAACGCGAGTGGCCAAGTCGTATGGCAGCCAGTACCAAAACAGAGAGAAAGGCTGGAGAGAGAGAGCTGGAGAGACAATGCGAATGCGTGTGTATGCATGGGTGTGTATTTAGGCAGCCGTTATGTCCTGTGACTGTTTGCAAGCAAAATGCTTTGTTTTGCACCTACCCTTCATAACAGCTGTTTGACTCCTTTAGTTGCCTTTGTGCTGAAGTATGTTTGTACTAGACACTGTAAATTATGAATGAGGAACCTTTGTATAAATTGTCATGCTGCATAATGAATGTTTACAAACCTACATGATGGGTTACCTTGAATGGACCTCATTACAGTAATTGATGTTGAGAAGAAACAAAGCCTTCTTTCGCACATAGAGTGGTTCTACTAACACAGGCAAGAGCCTCTTTTAACGGCTGCCTCTATGCCAGGAGATTCATATCAATAATAAAAGCACAGTTAGAATAGGTCTAAACTGGATAGACCATCTGGTAGATGCAGGGCACTGTAATATTAGCACTAGCTCTGACATGGCATCTAACTGATAAAACAGCTTCCGCTAAATGTTAATGTTGATTTTAATTGTGTACATATAAAATAAGTGAGTCACATGCACTTAAATAAGTTGAGTGCTCAACTTATTGGTTTCATCTATGAAGTAAATATATAACTGCTTCCAGAAATCTTTCCAAATTATGGTTGGTTCTTGTTGAATAAGTGTAAAATGTATGAATTTATTGCTATAGGAATACATTATTACTATAGGAAATAAACACATTCTCTGGCCAGAAAATCACTTTTCAAAATTCAAGATTACTGCGCTATAACCTCTTAGCAGCACCCCCTGCTGAATGAGGCTAAACACTTTTTTTAATTGCTGCAGTATTTTCTACTGCAAAAAGCAACTAATTAAATGCCATTAACACTGCTGGTAATACACAATACTGCAGACAGAATTGCAGTAGTAAACATCCACATTAATGAATAGTTTACTTAAACAAAATAAAACCAACATAATGACATTTCAATGTTACTGCAAGCTACTTATCACAGGACATTTCATAATAACACCACTTCAGTTCAGTGCTTCAGTTACGGGGAGAGGGATATGATGAAAAACATCACATCATTATTCTTCAGGGAATTTCACATAATATGTATATATATATATATATATATATATATATATATATATATATATATACACACACATTGTACTACACATTGCATCAGATTTCTTAATATCTTAATAATATTTATCATCTAAAGAAATAAAAACATTTAAAAGATAATATTTGTATATTTTTTAATTATATAAAAGGTAAATAACATATAACTAATACTGAAAAGGAGGAGGAAAAAAAACACAAATCTGTCAAAATGAGCATTTTACTTTTATTTAATAAAAACACAAAACACAGCATCACCTTCATGTTATCTCGCAGAAGGAGTATTGAATGTAGCTATAATATAAAGTTATACTGGTCAGCCAGAGCTACACTGTTGTACACAGCTCACAGATCTCATAGCTGAGAATGCGCTGAGAAGACATATGCTTTAATTATAATGACAATGTCATTTTGGTATACATTTTAGTACAGTAGTATGCAACTTGGAATGTAGCCCAACAATACGCAATTGTTTGCATTGTGTTGTGAGGTTTCTAGATAAAACGACTGCTCAACTGGGTTGCAATGCTAACTACACAACCAGAACACAATAGCCATTATTCACTATTATTCACTATATCAGCTTCCCATCAAAACAAATAAATGTCTTATCTGTTCAAAATGAAAAAAAAAAAACCAACAACAAAAAACCAAAATGTAAAACCTTTAATCCTAAATGCATTTTCCTCTTAGAATCTCTCTCTCTCTCTCTCTCTCTTCTTCACTCTCTCTCTGTCCAGTGTCAGTCATGGTCTCTTGATTGGCTGTACTTCCTGCCAATCGCTGTGTAGTTCTAACTTTTGTACCTTAAATTGAGGCATGATGGCGTTTTCTGAATCAGCGCTGTAGTATGACGCAAGAGCACAAATTTTTCCTAATTTTGACCCGACACCTCAAAACAGTGCTGATTGATGAATGCTATTACAAGTCTGTCAGGGCAAATAACAGCAGCTCAGGTCAGCTTGCCATATTATATTAAACAACATTTTGTTAACTCGTTTAGTTTCATTTAACTGGAAAACCCAGAACTGAGACCAGAGTTCAGTTAGTTATCAATAATTAGAAACTGTTTTTTTTTTTTTTTTACTCATTCACGTTGACTTATTTTTAGTCATTGATTGATTATCACATTACCATATAACATGATGGTAACTCTGAAACAAACATTTATTACACACAGTAATTTTCAGTGTTAGTTAAAGGGACCTTCATATACGTGATTCTTCACTGATTCAATATTAGCATTATATTGCAAATGATTTATCCAAAGTGCCTGATAGAACAACAGACGGCTGTTCTGAAAAGTGTAATTTAAAAAAAGAGCAAAATACTTTAAACAAGCCTAAACTTTGTGAAGTACAAAAATTGTAGCCATTAAAGTGGTCTTCAGGTCCTGACACAAGCTTAATAACACAGAAATGGCTGTGGATGACCATTGCCAAATGTTCTCTGCCCGGAGTTTCTTGAACCACTGGCACTACTTTTTATCTCTTGAAAGGTCCAATTGATTCACAGTAACTACCATCAGAGGTAGGATCAGAGGGGAGTCAGGCTCATGTAATTGGCTGTCTAACCTAGCAAATATGTAGGAATATGCCCATTATCACGGAATTTTGTAATTTTTTATATTCATTGTGTCACATGAAGTTCTATCAAAGTGAGTTTGAAACCACCACAGAATTTATAGAATCAGAAAATATATTAATTTCATATTAACAAGAACTTTGAAATGAGTTGAAATAAGTATTCCTTTTAAGGCAATGTAGGTCAGCAAAGACTAGGAAAAACGTGATTATTAAAATGTTCCTTGTGGACAGTTATAAAGGTGCATATGAATTAACAACAGCAGCTGACATTATGTTCAGCAGGTGAAAAGCCAAAGCACAATGCAGTCCATCTGAAAGTGTAATAGATGCCCACAGCTCGAATAGCAGAGGACAGGAGAGTGAGGCCTCACGCGCGCATTACGTTTCTCCGCACGTGTGCACAAGAGATGGCTTTCCCTACTCGCGCCCTATCTGTTGTCATAGCTACTTGGTTTGTTTAACGTTTGTGGAACTATGAAAAAAGTTTTATAGGATCCTCACCGTCCAGGAATCGCCTTCGGCAATAACGGGCGCGAGACTCGCAGGCCTGGGGATATTCGCTTAGGCAACGAGGTGAACTGATCTCCGTTCGAGTGGCTATGAAATTCCAGCCTTCAGCTCTGCTGCAGAGGTAACAAAAGATGTCAGGAAAATATTTCAGCTGCCACAATAGCGAGAAGATCTTTTTATGGAGAATGAAAACAGAACGCCCTCCTGCACAGGATTAACAGCTGAGCGAACCTGACTGAATCGGTAGCCCATTTTTACTGAGACGGTGTGATGGCTGAAGAAAGTGTGTGTGTGTGTGTGTGTGCGCGTGGCACGCGTACAAGCTGTTTTGCCTTTTAGCAACTTTGAAAGTATTTTGTTATTATATATGCTTTATTATTTATACTACCTTTTGGCTTACCTTACCAAATGTATACCAAATACATAATAAAAATAGGAAATGCATTCAGATTTAAAGGTTTCACTTAAAAAACATTTGTTTCTGTGATATAAAAAAACCCCAAAAATAGAAAATATACTTCTTTTTAAGAAGGTAACAATATCTAAAATATTTTTAATTGAAGATTTTCAGAGGAAACATTAAATTTAAGACAGTTTTAAAGTCCAACAGTTGGCCTGGACATGCTTCAAAACATCGTCATGTAAATAGAGGAATGGAAATGCAAACCATTTTGCTATTTTCATAATATTTTAACATACACCGTTCCATGTGCTAACTAAGAAACATTGGCCTATGTAGAACCTAAAACAAGTTTCTAAATGTTTGTCTTCTTCTAAATGTTTCTATTTTTTCATTTTAAGTCCAAAGTGTATGCTAACATTCACACTTAACACTATTACTGTTCTTAGTTACAGCTTTTATACCGCCATGAGGAAATGTAGAGTAGAGAAAGAAGCTGAAGCCTGCTGGCTGCAGAAGCTGCAGGCTCGACACTCCTGTGTCTCAGGACTGTGTGTCTGCTGTGTGTACAGGCAATTGCATTTGTTAAAATGAGCCCCTGAAGACCCTGTGACAATCATCCACACTTTATTGTCATAACATGATTTGGGATCTAGACAAAATATAAAGCATCTATTCCCTGTCACTTTTTAGCTGAGAAAAAAATAAATCAAGAAATGTGAACATAAAACTTTAGGCCTTAGTCCAATAGGATGCACATGTTGAGGAACAGCTGGTATGTTGCACTTTATGAGTGGCAAATATATTTCTTTGTCTTTGGTGTTTTTAGCTCTAAGGCATTTTGAGGAATGAAGTGAGATTCTGAAGTTAAGAGTAGCTGACCATATCCATGTGACATAAGCCATGATATTTGGTAGTCTCATCATTCTTTATTGTGAGGTGGTGGATTGTTTTCATTATTGCACAGAATGTAATCAGAAACAATGACCAAAACGTGATACAACATACATTTCTCTCCACCTCTGCCCCCATGCAAAATGTTCATTCAGTAGCTTAACATGTTTTACAATCACACCCAATGGAGAGCTGTTTAGTGTGAAAAAGTGTAGAGTTTCACCCTAACTTGCATGGTAAGGGATAATCTTTCACATTTAGCCTGGGGTTTGTTTTGCTGTTTCAGCAGGAACTTGAGGAAGCTGTGTGAATTACAATGGAGTAACGAGATGAAAAAAAGACCAAATAGTCTTTTATTTGACGGAAATGAATAGACAGGAAATAATTTGTTACCATAGATAATAAATGAATGCCTCTTTCATTGTCCCTCATCTAGATATGGTGTCAAGATAATGCTACTATAAACACAGTGAAGCTCATAAAGGTGAAGAGAAAGCGCTTACTCAACAGTGCCAGTGTGTTGGTGAAATACATCATTATGCATTTTATTACCAGTACCTCATATCCAGGGCTCATATATTTTCTTGTTTTGGATGAACCTTTGTATGCGTTTCTACATGTGTGACTGTGGTATTTTCACCTGTTTTGGTAATATCTTTATTTTTAACTCTATGTTATAGATTCTAAAGAACATCTGGATAGTTTTTTTTCTTTTAATATAAACAGGTGTCAGTAAATAAATATTCACCCACATGAACATTTTCCCATTTTGTAGTGTAACCTAGACCTAAAGTGTGCTTCACTGGGATTATAATAGATGAATCTACACAAAATAAGTCAAGTCAAGAGGGCTTTATTGTCATTTTGACCATATATAGCTGATGCAGGACCTTGGTGCTACATAGACATAGAGCTACATAAGACAACACAGACCTAAAGGCTAAAAAGAAAAACAAAAAACAACAATAAGCTGTGTGCTGTGTGCTAATTACCTGTGTGCAACCGTGAGCAAATAGTGATTATACTGAAATGGGTTTCAAATTGCATAAGTTCCAGGGTTTTGTCCTGGATATGCTTTTGATAGCTCCTTGGCCTTTGTAATGCTTGTTTAGATATGTTTGAACAAATTCTGAGTTCTTCCTGGAACATGTCTATTTATACTGAGATCATGTGACACTTTAATTGCCTACAGGTCGATTCCATTCAATTAATTATTTAACTTCTGATGCCAACTGTCCCAGAACTAATTTAGGGGTTTCAGAGAAATTAGGTGCATACTTATGCATGTATAGTGTTTGTTTGTTTCTGGTTTTTTTTCTATGTACTTCAGTATTATAGGCTATTTTATGTAGCCATTTAAATTTTCTAGCTGTATATTATGTAATTCTCATATAAAACCTCTTCAGTTTTATGTTATTACACTATAATATGTGAGAAATGATGTGATATATATATATATATATATATATATATATATATATATATATATATATATATATATATATATATATAACTAAGAACTTTTTTCCCCAATCAGGGTCTCACATTTAATTCAATACTATTAATATAATTGTATATATAATTGCATATATACAATTTGAATTGAACTTGAATAAAATCCAACCACATCAAACTCATCTGTTTATCTCCTTGGCTTGGACAATGAAATATAAACTCCTGGTTTTAGACCACATTAAAATATTAACAGCGGTGTAGGGCCTTCTTTTGCAGCAAGTACAGTTTGTCTTGGGAATGACAGATACAAGTCCTGCAACAGTGGCCAGAGGGATTCCTCTTTCAGAACAGTGGCCAGGACACTACATGATGTCGGTGGAGGTAAATGTTTCCTCGACTCACTCCTCCAAAACACCCCAAAGTGGCTCAGTAATATTCAGATCTGGTGACTGTTGAACTTCAAATCACCCTGTCACCAGTCTTGCTCTATGTGTTGGCGCATCATCCTGAAACACAGCACCACCTTTAGGGTACAATGTTTGAACTGGGTGCCCAGGGTCGTCCTGAAAGGTTCATCAATCCTTGGCATAGTGGGCCTAAGGAATGCCATGATATTGCAGCCCAAACCATTTCTGAGTGTGCCCCATTCTTCTCTCTGGGATCGCAGCAGCCTGGGTTGTAAGCTTTTTTGGGGCTTCTCCACACTATAACTAGATGTGGAAAAGACTGTAAAGGTGGACTCATCAGAGAAAAATTCATGTTTTACATTGTGCACTACCCAAGATTTCTGCTACTTGCACCATTGAAACCAATGTTTGGCATTGGCACAAGTGAATACAAGTGACTGTAGCAGCCAGATAATGAGTACTGACCCTGCCAGTGAACAGTTTTGGCACATTTAATTCTGCAGTAAGTTGGGTATATATTTTTTAAAGATACAATCCTGGGTTCCAAGATTACCCTGGACACCATGGATTGCATGCTCCTTGAGACACTGAGGAACAGGCTCATGAACATTTTCATTTGAGAATATGCACTGTATGGTAGATTTTGGGTGTTTCTTAAAAAACATTGCAATCAAGTTAAAACAATGATTAATGAAATGTTGTTAGAATAGAATAGAATAGAATAGAATAGAATAGAATAGAATAGAATAGAAAGCATTTATTTTCACTGTATAGCTTAAAATTTGGGACACTGCTTTTGTTGATGTCAAAGTAACATAATAACACATAATAACATTGAGAATACAACAAAGCAAATAAAAGATTAAGAAGAAAAAATAAATAAATAAGAAATGACAAACCAAATTTACATAAAGCGCAATGGTTTGGAGAATAACTACTCCCCTGAGATATGCTGAAATATTGTACAGTCCATGCGTATTCTATGCACAAAATAGAAGTAACTACAAGTAACAGACTGAAATGGAATAAAGTGACTGCAGGAATAAATTGAACAAGTAGTGATATTGCACATCTGATCTTCCATGTTAGTGCATGTGTGAGTTTATTGTTCTGATAGCAGTTGGGAAGAAACTGTCCTGTAGACAAGTGGTCCTTGCATTTAAGGACCTGTACCAGCTGCCAGAGGCCAGGAGATCAAACAGATGGTGGTCTGGGTGTGATGTGTCCTTGATGTTTTTGGCCCTATTGAGATGGCGAGAGGTGGCGATGTTTTCCAGGGAGGGCGGTGAGCAGCCAGTGATTTTTTGGGCTGTGTTTATTATTCTTTGGAGGACTCTCTTGTCTGCTGCAGAGCAACCAAAGTCAGCATGTTCAAAGGCATCATGCTTTTAGTTGTGGAATGGTTAAAGTCTGTTGACTGGTATGTCTGGGATGATTGGGTTGAAATCCGAGCTGTAGTCTATGTCTATTAGCAGTCATATCATAAATGAATGTTCTTCATTAGTTGTTCCTTCTTCTTCTTCATTAGTTTTTGAACAAATTTTCTTGTTCTCAGATGTGTTCATAGGCCTGTTAACTGGTTTATTTATCTTTATTTGCATATTGGCTAAATGAAAAAAATATATACAATTAAATGTTAATTTTACTTGATGGTGTTGTTCTTGTGTAGCCCACTTTTTTTTTTTTTTTACAGCAGTAAGGTTTAACATATGACTGGAATTATACTCATTTGTCTTCTAAACTGCATTATTCCTGCACACTGTCACCACTACCAAAAAGTCCTGTAATGATTCTTATCATATTTTGTAACAATTTCTTTTTAAATTTTCTTAATCAGAAACAATATAGTGTATTTCTTTCTGTATTACAACTAAATAAATCAAAAATAGTTATGAACAGAGTTCTACTATTGTAAATAAAATGTACTGCAGGTTCATCAACCCATAGATATAAATAAATACATTCATCAATTCTCCAATAAATTCTGAATAAATAAACCTCTGACCTAAAGCCTCATTCTCAGGCATCCTATATTGGAGTGATGTGGACTGCTGTTGTTTGAAAACTAAACTCTAACCGTTACATCATGGTTGTGTAAACATGTAGCCTATAATGCATGTTAGTCATTGTGATTTAGAGCTATTTGCTACTTCACAAGTACAGATGATTCCCTGTATTGGTGCAGGCTGTCCACTCCATGTGCAGGTGACATGCTCTCTGTGTATATTAACTGTATGTGTTGTGCAGAGACCTCTTGTGTTCAGGTTTGTGGGTTAACATGTATATATATATATATATATATATATATATAGAGAGAGAGAGAGAGAGAGAGAAACAAATTGATAAATAAATAGAGTAAAATGCTGCCTGTGCCTGCTTGTATGTGACAGAGTTGCTTATTACTTGTGCCATCTCAGTCAAATACTGTTCTTGCTGAGTTAAGATCAGTACATGAACTGTGGTGGGAAGAGTGAGTGAGATTGCAAAGGTTCTTTTGCTCATCTCTGCCAATTACAATCTGGCCATTGGCATTCTTAGGAAACCTTAACCTCAGATAACACATGGCCCAGTGGTGAATTTGGATCACAAATGTAAAACCGTGTGCTTGTGTAAAATAGTGTAGTTGGACTTACAGGGTACAACCTCTGAAGGATTTTGCAATCCTTGCTGACTTTGAATTATAGCTCTGATGAGTGAGGCTCAACAAGAATCAAAATTCAGGCAAAGCACGGTAACATGCTGCATCCACCCCCACCCACATACAGGTTCAAGCAGGTCAGTGGCTTGGTGAAGAAGTCTCACAGTCTGAAACAGTGGATGGATTCGGTGCTGTAACTATCCCTTTTCTTCGTTGAGGTCAGACCTCTACCTCATAGTTTTCTATTATGGTAGTGAGGCAGGATCAGCACTGACATTTATCGTCCAAAGTGGTGGCCTGTGAGAGGTCAGTGGGGAATGGAATTGAGCAGAAGTACTGTGACGGCCTTCAGTAGATGAACAAAAAGCCTCTTCAATATCCTGGCAAATTTCTCATGATCCAGCAAAGCCCCAGCTTTAATAGATACTTCAAGTGTTGGATTTAAACACAAAAGAACATAACATTTATGTATTTCATTATACACCAGTCCTGCTGCCCATCCATTTTCTACATGTGAGGTTTCTAAAGCTCTTTTTTGTAAACTTTGACTGACCATTTTGTCTGGATAACAAGGCTCATATCAAAGAAGCTGTTCTTGCAAAAGAAGTTTATTGTTTATAGTTCAGTAAATCTAGTGAAAATAGCATTATTAAAGCATGAAATAAGTGTCTCATTTTGTTGTTGCAACCTTAATCTGTTGGCATCAAAGTGGCACACATGCATAAATAATTGACTAATTCTCTTAAAAGGGCTAGCGTAGATTAATTAAGCCTGAATACTAATTATGTTTTCCTGTCTTTAGCAACTGACAGTGCTGTTGTTCAACATAGATCTGTTAGCTTCTTAGCAATTACTTGGGCTTATTTGAAAAGACGCTGTCCAGAAATTATATTGAAAAAGACCTGCAGTAATTGGTTGCACAGCAACAACTCTTTAATCACTGTGTTGCTGTTGCTATTCTATTCTATTCTATTCTATTCTATTCTATTCTATTCTATTCTATTCTATTCTATTCTAAATGAAACCCTCAATATCATTTTATCTAAAAAAAAATCACGAAATGTTAGAAATGTTTTGAAATATAATTAATATTTCTGTTTATTATTTGTAATTTACAACAAACCACTTTAGCCTAGTTTCTAAGCAAAGCCTATAGCAGCAGCACCACTGATGCCTGATATTATTTTGTGTGTATGTATATGTGTGCATGTGTGTGTGTGTCTGTTTACTAAGTAGGCTCATGTGCTCCCTTTCACATTCATGCTTTAGGTTCAGGTGATTTCGTGGAGGACACACAATTCTGTGTATTAGCAGATCAATGGGAGATAAATAGAGAGAAGGAGAGGTTCAAACAGAAAGCGTGAGCGTGCAGGGTTTGTTTACTGCAGCTGGGCCGAGGCAAATACTCAGACATAAATGAGAGTCGACGGTTTCATGAAGCACAGTTGGTTGATGGCAGATTCAATGTGACTCGTCTGAACTGGGCGCTGATCCGTACAGTATGCAAAATTCACTGCGGAGCTGGTCTATGCCCACCAGCCCTGTGCCCTGTCTATCTGTACCTATCCCAGCACCACCACTTTTTTGACTACAACCTGAACTGAACAAGCTGCTGTTGTGCCCAATTGCTTTTGACAACAATCACATTCTTTTAAAAACTTCATACATTTCACTTGTCACCACTTAGTTACAGGATGTTTTCCCCTCCCTCTGTCCTCCCTATTCTAAACTGAACTAGCAGCTTCATGTTTACGACTCTTGGGAAAAAGGGCAGGCTTTTCACTTTTAAACCACAAACGGAATGCCTCCGGATGTCATCTTAATCTCGCCAGTTTTTTTCTGCCCCATTTTGTTGGAGGCCTGCAACGTAGCTATGTGGTTTTGTAATGTAGCTTTTGCTTGGCAGAAGACACTAGACCGGTGCTGGAATTTTAATATATTTATCTGCATTATGATTGTGTGTCTGGAAAGATCTGGGCTGTTGTGTTTACAAAGGCTTATGATATTTAGAATATTGTAACAGTTAAGCAATGATTCGGAACCCCAGTTTGGCAGCGTGCCCGGCCACTTGAATACTGATCATTACGGGGTTTGATCATACTGTGGTGTATTTATTCAGATATCACACAGATGTACACTTTGTCCTTGAACGATTTCTGTTTTGACAAGTACCATACCTAACGGGGAAAAAAGACAATGCTTATTTAGGAAGTCAAATTAAAAGATTATGTGCAGCTCTCTGAATTTCCCTGCTAGAACAATTAAAATGACTACTGACTATATTTCAGGCATAGATGTTTTTCTCTGCAGTGTCAGTATCTTAAAGCAAGAAACATGTAAATAAGGAAATGTGATAAAATATGAGCGATGAGTATTACCAAATCTACTATTGTTCTGAGAATCATGTGACAGGAACCTTAACAGGTGCAGTATCGCTTTAACTCCTTGCCAAACAATAGAATATTTTTAATAATAATAATAATAATAATAATAATAATAATAATAATAATAATAATAATAATAATAACAATTATTATTATTATTATTATTATTATAGTGAATTAAATTTAATTCTTGCAGTGGAATATGTGTTTGGAATATTATCTCCTGTATGATGCTCATGTCTGGTGACAATGAAACATTTGGTACAATAATTAAATTTGATATCTGTTATATTTTGCCACCCTCTTTAAAGTGCCTGAGTCTCAAGGGCAAAAAACACTGATTTGAGAACTAAAGGCTATCCGCCCACATTGAGCTAATTTAAATTTAATTACATCTGTGTAACAAAGACCAGCCCCATCAATGTCTGTGCCTGACTGTGTGTGCGCGAAACGAAAAGTTACCAAAATATCGAGCGAACGCACTGTGCATTATGAAAATGTGTCAAGCACAAGCACATTCATGTTCACTGAGAGTGCACAGCTATTATTTGGTAAAAAGAATTCCAATAAAGGATTGGATCTTTAATATAATTAGATTTATCAGTCTAACCAATTCCGTGTTTTTGAAATGAAAGAAAGATTTTCTGTTTATATAAAGAAAGTTTGTAACAAGATGACTATAATGCACATTAAAAATCAGCAGCTAATAAGAAAAAATCACTTCAATAAGTTTATCAGGACATGAGCTTCTCAGTTGGTTCTGGCTCCATAGAGAACTGGGCCCAGTTCTGTCTCTACAGCAGCAATCACAATCGTCTCAGCTAAGATCATTACATAATACAGCAGCAACAACAATAACAACAACAATTATTATTATTATTATTATTATTATTATTATTATTATTATTATTATTATTATTATTATTATTATTATGAATGTTGTTGTAGATGTTGTTGCTGATATTATTATTATTATTATTATTATTATTATTACTATTGTTGTTGTTTGTTGTTGTTATTTAATAATTTTTCCTATAATTGGCACAATTGAGATTTTTTTTTTTGGTCAGCGTTGCAGTCTTTCTGTTGGAGAAATTGATTTGAAGGCAGTGGTGAGAAGATGAAAAAAAGAAAATGGTTTTTAAATAAGTTACAATTAGATGAGCATTAATCTCAGTGGTGCAAATGAATGTCTGGCTTTAGGGCTTGTTGGATGTAAAAACAGATTCGCTAAACTCTTCTCTCCAGATTGGAATGTGTCCTCTCGCTGCTTTAATTGCGCTGTCATCTAGAATGAAAAACATCTTCCTCTTACACAGCCTGATTCTTCATTTTTGAAACCATGTTTTATATTGTGTACATGCAAGCAGCCTGTTCCTGTGCCGACTGTTTTATCACTCTGATCTATGCAGTCGGGTTGCTGTTACACATAAAAGGCTTTAACTACTGCAATGATACCATACTGGTGTTGTATGTTATTTAACAAATTGTTATTTATTTTATTCAATATCTCGTGATTCCTGTTTTCTCTCCCCTTTTGCATTGTGTGTGTGTGTGTGTGTGTCTGTGTCTGTGTGGTGGTTGGGGTGATATGTGTGCTCACTGTTCATGCTATGTGCAGTGTGTTTGTGTTGATTTGCATATTCATATTCACAGAACATAACAGAATTTTCACATAGTATAAAAAGTGCATTTTTTGGAAGGGAAAATGTTGCGCTCGGTTTGGGTGGGGGCTGCGCTTGTAAAAGGAGGAAGTATTTTAATGTGACCTTCATTAGGCATTCGTGTCAACTTTTCTTATCTATTTATGATTAAATTTTTTCCACCCCTGTTGTTCAATTAGTGCTTGACCCCTTTAGCAGCGATGTAAATTAAATGTCATTTCGGTGTCGTTCCATATTTAAAATACTGTGTTAGTTGCGGATCATAAATGATGATCTTCATTCTGCAACTAATTTATTCATTTAACAATTTCCCTCCAGAAGTTGGAGCAGAAGGCTCTGAAGCAAGCTAAGCAGAAGAAATCTAAGTCGGCTGAATTTCTGATGGGTGAGCTCCGTATGATGAGTTATTGCTCATAATTTGTGTAAGGATTAATTAACTAATTAAAGACAAATGGCTCTGGGCTAAATTTTGCTCTTGCTTGTCAGGGCACAATTTGTAATTATTTTAATCATTTCTTCTTCTTCTTTTTCTCCTTCATCCCCATCTTCATTTTCTTCTTCTTTTCTTTTTCTCTTTTTCCCCCCACCACTCATTCCCTGCATGATTTTGGGGTCAATTTTAACCTAATTGTTCTTCAGTTACAGTCTCCAGGCTGCACATGAATGTTTCAGCTGGGAAAGAAGTCTCACTATATTGAATACACTTTGGGGTAGAAATGCACTGCCTTGACCTCCTCTCTCTTTCTTTTTACCTCCCCAGCCAAAGAGCAGGAGGAAGAGGAGGGGGGGGTGATGAAGGGCATTGTAAATCCTGGGTTCCTGAGTGGCGAGGAGGAGGACGAGCAGAGCTGTGGCAGACAGAGGGATGGGGAGAGAGAGATAGGAGGTGACGGGCAGGATAGCACTCTTGCCGCTCACCAACAGCAAAAGAACCTGGAAGCCCTTGCCAGCACAAGAGGTGAAGCTTCACTCTTCATTACACTCAAAGACAGTGACAGAGACTTGCCCTGCCTCCCATCCTAACCTCCACAAGCCCACATTCCTTAGCTAGCCTGCCTCAACAAGTAGTTTCATCCATTTCTGAAAGCAGATATGAGATGTACTTGTCTGTGTGTGTGTGTGTGTGTGTGTACTAGGTGCAACTGAATGTGAAAACATTATTCATATAGAACATCTAAGGCATACTAAACAAATACAAATAAAGATATGAAAAATATGTGAATTTTTTTTTTAAAGAAAGCTTGCCAGTTTCAGGCATTGGTATCCCACTGGACAAAACGAAAGAAAAGTCTTGTGAGGTTTTTACCTTAATGTTGCGTTTTAAGGATAGAGAAGAAGAAGATGCTTTGAAGAGGCTTGCAGGTTTCAGTAAAATTCCCACCACAAATACATTTCAGTAACCACCAAACAGACTTGAACTTTCCAGAAACATTTGTGAACAGGAAAAAGTGGACTTATTTTTCTTTTTTTCCCGTGTTTTGAACGGAACAGTTTAACAGTGGTGTCCATTTAAGATGTGGCCATTATACAGGGAACCTGGCACTCCTAACATGAAATTAATAGGAGATGAACTATTCAATGTAAGCTCCAAAATAAAACTACTATATTTTGTAAAGTAGAAATATATTGAACTACTGCTCCAAAGAAGCTTAAAAAGACCACTGTGCATGGACCTGCATATCTCTGCAGGGCTCTCCATAAAAAAATCATTTAATTAATTTAACAAATCTTATTACTTTAATATGTTGTTTACTGAGCACATATTTTTCTAAAATATTATGCTCCAACATTACTGAATAAACATATTTGACTCACAGCAGCCATCCCAGCTTTATAATACATTCTGACAGTGTGTCCAGGGAACTTTACCTGCACTGAAATAAACCCCAAAACTAAACCTATTAAAATATGATTAGTTTATATTTGTTATAAACAATTTCCTAAATAAAAGTTTACTTTTTAAACCTATATAGCATGTTTACTGAGTCATATAAGAAGTCATTCCAGAATGTTCCACAGATGGTGAAATACTTTTTCAAGCAGCCCTGTATGTAGGGCAGAGTAGTAGGGTTAACCAAACAACAACAACAACAACAACAACAGCATATTTTCTGGTAAGGCCACACCCACTTTAAGTCCATATACAAATATTCTGAGCATGAAACAGATTCAAATACAGATAATGGCATTGTGTTACACCTCTACAGTAGACACACTTTGAACACTGGGTGTATTATGTATATTAATGTGGATAGCTGTGTGTGTGTTGTGAGAATAGGGATGTCTCTAAACTGGGCAGATATTATATGTTGTCAATTATGAGAATATTGCAGATCATTTTTGAAAATTAAATTGTTAAGAAAACAGTGAACTTTATTACTGGTTAATAGCAGTGTATTGTCTATCAAAGCAGGAGAGCACATGCATGTGAGATGGATCCCACTGGCAGTGACAGTCTTTTCTTGGCAATTTAACCTGATAGCATCTGGTCTTCTCAGTGTAGCCTCAACAGGAAGCTTGAGCTGTGGAAATTGTATTTCAGTACATCTCCAAAATTAACGTTCTTGTGATAACAAAAATGTAGTATCTGAGGTGGGCTTGGAATACAAAAAAATTACAATTCCACAAATGTGTGACCCAATATTTGTAAATTAATTAATTAATTAATTAATTAATTTATTATTATTATTATTATTATTATTATTAGTAGTAGTAGTAGTAGTAGTAGGAGTAGGAGTACTAGTAGTAGTAGTAATAGAAGTAGTAGTAGTAGTATATTTAAAGACTAATACAAAAAATATCAACATCCCATAACTAATCCTCTGCTGAGATGATATGCTATATGCTATATGAGGAATACTGGATCACATGCAGGAATTTAACCTAGTGCTAGCTAGCTAAATTGGGGCATGTACATTTTTATATCAAGCTGATATCACTTTATTTCTGTATCTGAAAGCATTTTCTACTGAAACATACCTGTAATATCTGAGTAATTAACATGCATTGTATGGAGTTATACAGAGAAGGGAAAGTGTAGTACCAAGGAGCCAATCATATCAAAATCTGCATCTGTCTTATATTTAAGCACATATGATTGTGCTAGTTCATTAGCAAGTAACTAGTCTTGCTCCATCTAGCAAGCTATCATTAGGCCAATGATTTTCGCTAACTGACATGAAGAACAGTGTATGCAGAATAGGTTTGCTTGTTTGTTTGTTTGTTTGAGGTTAACTTTTACTTTTTGTTTACTGGGCTTTTGATATTGTTACTGAGCTAATGCTGCTAACTGCTAGTCTGCCATAAGGAAAGCATAATGACATTTGAAATTTACAGTTAAAAAAATTGCATATTAAATAAATATGTATATAAATATTTAATATGGATTTTGGCAAGCTACTTCCCTGTTATTGACACATTCGATGAGCAAGTCATAATAGACATGCAAGTAGTGGACCTGACTTGCCTGATATATTCACTTTTGAAAAAGTATGGTACATTATTTTAAATGTTTGTTGTAGACTTCATGCTATACAACTGCTTATTTCTTAATGTAGTTATTTACAGCTGAACAGAGCAATGCAGATTTTATTTATTTTATTTATTTATTTTAGACTTGGCTAAAAGGCTATCAGTATACAGTATATTGGTGGTAGTGTTTGCTATACAGTATTACAGTATTTGCCAACTTCCAACTGGCACATGGATTGTTAACTGTGGTTAAGTGATTCAGTTTCAGCTGCCAATAGATAAACGATACAAGGGACAAACGAGTGATTAACAAATTATTATTATTATTATTATTAGTAGTAGTAGTAGCAGTAGTAGTAGTTGTAGTATTTATTTATTTATTTATTTATTTATTTTTTACATTTTTTGCACACATGCTACACTATGTGATAAGTTGTTTAATGTTATGTTTAATTGCAACTAACATTAATCTAAATGTGCCATTTGACCAGCTGATGCATGTATAACGAAAGGAAAGCGATTTCTGTTACAAGTAAGAAGAAATGAAAAATGTAATTAATGACTTTGAGACACTGTATTAAAGTTAGCCAGCATTATGCAAACATGTTACACAAAATCAGTAACCTCAGAATTACCAAGGGAAGTTTACAGAGATCATTGTAACAGAGTTTGCTTTGGAGTCTTAAAATTTGGCATAGTTCCTCCCTGTCCACAGCAAGTTTTTTTTTAATGATACCATAATAACAATTATCAACTAACCAAACAGTGAATAGTGTAACTTGATGCAGTTAGGACTGAAATGGGAGGTCTAAATATCACAGTACAACCACATAAATGCAAGTGTGGCAGGGTGTACCTGGTTAAGAGAATACCCCCTCCAGCTGCTGGATTCCCATAAACACAGCTTTGATGCCCATAGGTCACTGATTGCTAATAAGAAGGCAATGGAACATGGAGTTCTCTCTCTCTCTCTCTCTCTCTCTCTCTTACTTTAGTTACTCTCTGTCCACTTTCTCTTTTCTTCCTCTCTCTCTAGCTCTGGCCATTGACCCTCAGCATTAGGATATTGTCTTTGAAATTGTAGCCTCTATGCTCTTACACGTTTCTCATTAGTTCGTTTGAACACAGGTAACATATGGCAGGTTGTGTTTAAGAGATTGCCTGGGCTGACCTTTTCCTAGCATGCTAATTAGGCCCCAGAGCAGCGGTGGGCCCTGGTGGCATTCACTTCTGGGAAACAGAGGCAGAGAGAAGCCCTATCAGGTTGGCTAGTGTGGGCTTTTAAAAATTAACATCTTCGCTTCATATGCTTCTAATAATCACTAACCTCAACCAACCTGCCACCTATCAACCCCTAAAGCCCCCCCCCACACACTTTCTCTACTCCCAACCCCCCCAAAGACCCCCCCCATTGTAGCTCTCACTCACTCACTTTTGCTCTCTTTTCTCTTTTGACGTCCATCTGTACTTTCCACAGGAAATGAAGGTGCTCGAAATTACTTTGACCCCTGGGCGACAGTGGAGGGTGACCTGAGGCAGCGCGGGATGTTCAGGGTTGGAGCGGGAGATGAGCTAGAATTAAGTATGTCATTTTTGCTTGTAATGGGCTGCCTTAGTTCATTAAAGCAGGGTGAGCAAGTTCACTCTTGGCCAGCCGCTGCACTTGGCGGGACGGTCTATGTAAATACTTTTTAACCAAAGGCCAGCGAGATAGTCTGATGCCATGGCCGTCATTGCTGAAGGTCATGTATCATTGGTTGCTTCCATTTTCAGTGCCTCACCATTTACTTTAACATACTCTAAATGACAGCAGGGAACCTCCTTGGTACAGTGATAGATCTTCCCCCATTTGCCTATTAAAGACGTGCTCTTGGGATTGAGGTAATATGCATGTTATAATGAAATCTGCCTATTAACAGAAAAGCCATTCCAACTGTATCTTTTTGGACACCACTTTTCTGTAATATCCTTGAATCCCACCAAACAGTATCACCTTTGACAATCATGTTCCTTAGGTGGGTAGAGTGTAATGTAAAATTCTGCATATATTTCCTTGCCTTAAAAAGCCTTACAGAACGACCTACATGTCTGTTATTATTAGCTTTGAGGTATAATGAATGAATGTAAATTAAGGTCAAGAATTAGTGTCACTTTGTTGGAAAATCGTTGCATGGTTTTCATTTTGATTTAGCAGCACAGGTGACGTTGACTGATATGTATGACATTAAAATGAAATTGTTATGTATTTATTCATGTTTTGCTTGTTTTGTGTCACAGAATTCATGCATGAGGATGAACGGGGTCTGTATGAGAAACTGTCTCAGATACTGAATGAAGATGAAGTTTCAACTGTCATAGATTTACCTGGTAAGAAACAAACATTTAAATCACTGAAATGATAATACACACACACACACACACACACACATGAAAGACAGATACATGGCGTTTGTGCGATAAATTAAACAGAGCTTTGGAAATTTCAATAAACTATTCAGTTAATCAGGAAGAGCCTTGCTAATGAAGACCATGAACACATTTCATCTGTATGCACACACATGGCTGGTGAATGAAGGAAGCACTAGTCCATGGCTAATATTTATCCCAGGACAGTACAGAGAATGTAGCTGTGATTTATTCTTCAGAATAAATGCATTGTGCTTAATGGACCTTTACAGTTCTTCCTGTAAGCATGAATACAGTCAACATGTGCAGTTTACCACCTAAAGTAACTCCAGTCTAGCAGCATCAAATGGCTTCTCCCAAGAGGGATTTCTCCAGGATTCCCTTTTCTTAAACACTGCACACTGGACTACGTCCATTTAGCTAATGATGTTTTGCATGTCTTGTTCATTAACATGCTTTGTAGCAGAATGTGATGGTGGGGAAAAACCTGCAAAGCTCTTGGGGCGCAAAAGGACCAAAGAGAGAAGCTGGAAACGCACCAGTTGGAGGCAGGACCATGAGAACACACTGAGACGATTGTCTTAGGCCTATTGTTATTGCTCTGAAGCTTCAATGGCTGGCTGGATGGAAGGTAGCAGAGGAAAGGAAGCAGTGATCAGCCTCCTCCTCCTGCTGTGGTAGAAGTGCGTTAATCCCAGTATCCTCTTTACTAGTGCTTCATTGTGGGATTTCATGAACATTCTGGGACAATAGCTCAGTGACTAATCTCACAGCTCCAGCAAAAATCCCAAACAATTGAATGCAGTGTTAACCGGCTAACACTACATGTGTGAATTCTGACGGGCCTAAAACCCACTGCTGATCCTGCCAAAGGATTACAACTGTGCACCACCTTAACCAAATGTGCAAGTGTACCTTCCTACTAAAATGTAGACTGAATATGGTCTGGCACATTTCCACAGGTGTGGTCGGATGGAGTCTTAACTCTGTACCCCTGTTAGTGGAACAGGGCTGTGGCAGGGACAGTGAAGACTGGAGTAGAGGCAAAGAATAATGCAGGAATGAAATCAGCATCTGTCCACCTGAAGTTCTCCCTTTTGAGGAAATCGTTTTGTGGGAGTCATTTATGAGGATAATTGTGGACAATTTCAAGTTATCCGATAAATCTGATTTATTTGACTAGTGTAGTATTGGGTAAATTTACAGTACTGTATAAAATTTCTTATGGAATCTTACCAGACAGAGTGTATTATTTGATAGCCCGTTTTGGTCAGATTGATATTATATAATTGATTTCTGATATTGTGTTTTATATTAAAAAAAAACACATTATTTGATATTGTGTAGCAAGACAATGCATAATGTTTGATGATATAAGAATATGCTATCCATTAATATGATAATATGGATAATATTAAATTTCATTAACAAAGGCTTTAGCATTTGGCATTGAATGCATTCTAAAAATCATAACTTATAATTCTTTCTTTTTAATTTCTAAATATGAACTAAAACAAAACCATCATCATAACATTACATACTGACTCAGCTTAACAATTTTACAATTGCTTCATTTTCTAACTTACTCTTCTACTGTCCCATTCTCTCATTTGCTTACTCTCTCTCTCTCTCTCTCTCTCTCTCGCTCTCTAGGTAGTTTTATGGAAGCAAGACCCGTGGCTGTGGCTCACAGAGTCCCGCAGGCTGGATGGAGAGATCATTTGAGGGAGAAGTTGGAGGAGAAGAGAGAAGAGGTTATACCCCACTATGTGGAGCAACTGAGAGAACATGTACAGGATGACATGATCCCAGTGGGCAGGACTTCTCTGGAGCAGGTCAAAGACACACACACACACACACACACAGAGTGAATACATACATACAGGTGCTTATATTAGAGGTCTGTGTAACCTTCCTGTGTGTACTGTACAGTGTATTGGAGTCAGTGTGTTCAGTTTGAGAATATTGCACTGCTTTTTATAAATATAACTCATGAGCTATTCTCTGATAGCCACTTTTTTTCTAGGACATTTCTAGGAGTTTTTTGTTTCTACTTGTTCACTGTAACCGTTACATCTGTTACAACTGTTTATGGTCTGCTATCAAAAAACTGTTTGAGTGTTCAAAGATTTCACTCAAGAAAAAAATACATGTTGGCAAATATTTTTATTTTGAAAATTGAAAAATTCATCCAGTATTTTTTAAACGAATATAAAAAGATTATGCATCCTCCTAGATAAATCGATTAATTTCAAGCTTTGACACTGTCTTTATTTTGAGCTTATGTTTCTAGAATGAAGCAAAGTTATCTGCCAGATGAAGAATACAAATTCTCTTAATTATAAAAATAGTATGTATGTCTGGAAATAAGCTTAATGTTCTTATTATTTGTTACAGAATGATCTCAAATATTATGTAATTTTATACAACAAATATAAGACAATATAAGTATACATTCTTTCTTTATTAGAAGATATATTTTTAATATATATATATATATATATATATATATATATATATATATATATATATATATATATATATATATATATACATATGTATACATGTATATATACATATATACATATATATTTTTTTTTCCCAGTTTTCTGGATGTGGCAGTAGGATGTGTGGAAGCTGCAACATTTTTGCATCCGAAAGATTACTTTACTCTTTTATGTAGTCAGATCTTAAATCCTAAATATCTGTAGTTGCCTTCACACTGTTTTGAAACATGTTAAGAAGAGAGTAAGAAATTAGGGGTTTGACCATATTCACTCTTAGCAGCTAAGCAAAATTCTGTCATTAATCATAAGTAAAAGTGCAGAATAGTAGATAATGTTTAGTTAATTGTAGAAATCCTCCACAATAAAATACAGTAGAGAAGGTTATTGACTCTGTGTTTGTTGGATTATCTTTCCTTGTCTCAGTGCTATTCCTAAAATGTTTCTGTTCACACTTCATATATAAAAAGCACATTGTGCATCCTACAATGCATAGCTAGTTGTTTTCTGGTTAGGGTTTTAAAGCAGCTACATTTTTCTGCCAGTTTAATGAAGGCATGTTGGTGGTACTCAGCCACTACAGTAGGATTTCAAAAGAGTGCGTATTTGCTTACTGGATGCCATCCCTTGAAATGCATCAGATGAATTCTGCTGCATGTGTTGTGTCTGTAGGGCAGCAGCTCACAAAAATCAGCTGAAGATTATTACTGTGATAGAGCTGAAACTCGTGTGCTGTTCGGTGGAAACTCAGTGAACGCAAGCTTTTCTTTGACAGGATGAATGCACGGCGGAGGAGAAGGAGTGGGCGAGAAAACGGAGAGTGATGGCTGTCTTAAGGGGGAATACAAAGGTACTGATGTGAGTTCAGAAAAAATGTAGAGACAGTAGTTGTGCCAAATGGGGTCTATCTATCTATCTGTCTATCTATCTATCTATCTATCTATCTATCTATCTATCTATCTATCTATCTATCTATCTATCTATCTATCTATCTATCTATCTATCTATCTATCTATCTTCCATATTTATGTTCAATCCGTTCCTTTTTCAAAAGCTGTTTTTTTGGACACTTATGCCTTTGTTGCATGATTGTAAGATTTCTCTGTTTTTAATTACATTGTCCTGAAAGGAGTCATTTTCCATTCGAGACATGAAACAAGAGGAAGCTGCTCTGCAGGATCGGCTTTATGCGGCTTTTCAGCGGTATGCACATTTCTTTACATGCAAGTTCTCATCTGCTGTTACAAGAAATAATCATTAATCTATGTACGGAACAACATTTACATTTTGTTGACAGTTTTTGCGACGATACGTAATATACTCCATTATATACTTCACAATGCATTGTCTCTTCTGGTGCATTGTGGGTAAGTTGCCAGAGGCTAAAAAAATCTGTTTGTGTCACTGGATGCAAAAAGAGCATCAATTTAGTTCCATGCACATCACTCTTTCCCTTTCTCTCTATCCCCCTCACACACACAGCCCCGTGGGCATGAGTGTGTGTTTAAAGTTTTTAAGAATTGTTCAGCCCCATCTACACTGACATAATAAAATCAGGGGAATATGCGCTGCATCGAGGCGGCTAAGCTGTGGGTGTTAGTTAGAAACTGAAGTTGGTAGCTAGCTGGAAACTGGAGTTTTGGTCCTTGACCTTATCTGAGCATCCTTGGCCCTGCAAGTTTCTCCTCATATTATTGGTGGGCAGCAAACAGATAGGAGAGGCTCATCATGAATTAGCCCAAAGCTACTTTGCCCAGATTCTACCACAAATTGCTAGATATTCAGCAGAAACAGATGCCAGAAACATTTTTTTTCAATTTTACACAGTTGTTTTGTTTTTGCACTATTTTTGTGTTTTGTCCCAAAATCTCTACATTGTGATTATTATCTAAATACTGTAGTGCTGTTAGTGATGAAACACTATGAAACATTTTCGGTAGACAGCGACAAAAGAAAAAATACAAACACTTTCCTGTTCTAGTGATGTTTCTAGTGTGTTTGTTCAATTACATGCTTTACGCCTTTTTTTCCTTTCTGAGAGACAGGCGCTGTGGTATTGCTGTTTTGAGGAATTAAGAGGTTAGGTGAGGAGATGGAACAAAGGAGGATTTTATTGCTTTGGCCCCAATAAGACGGAGAGGCCGAATGGTGGAGAGAAGGAAAAAAGAGGAATGGAAAGAGAGGGAACAGCGTTAGAAAGTGTTAGGTCTATTGCAGGTTATTAGATTACATTTGGGGCAATGTGAGGGTGGCTGGTAACAGGATTACTGGATGTGTTGTTTTGTCTATAATCTTGAGCTCTGTGTGTGTGTGTGTGTCTGTGTGTGTGTGTGTGTGTGCGTGCACGATCAGTTCAGAGAGACGTTTGCTGAATTCACTGCGTCAGCGTCAGGCTGAAGTCATTGCCCAGTATGGAGAAATCACTGAAATCACTGAGCCATTGGGCATCGGATCTGACCTCCCCTGGCAGGTAAACACACAAACACACACACACACACACTCTGCATATACATACACACACTCTGCATATATATACATTCATACAATGAATATAAAAAGTTTACACATTGCTGTACTTTTTGGGTAAAATTCTGTCAGCCTGGTACATTTTGTTCTGGCAATATTTTTCCACTCTCTCTAGATCCATCAAATATCCATCAAATTGTAAGACATCTTCTGTGCACAGCTTGCTTGAGGTCACCTGTTCTCTTTTCTTTAGTTTTTCTTCTTTTGGTTAAGCTATTCCTTTGTTGCTTTGCATGTATGTGTTGGTTCATTGTCATGATAAAATGTGTCATTCCCTTTCATCTTAAAGCAGACACCTGAAGGTTTTGCACTAAAAGTGTCTGGTATTTGTAGCTATTCATGATTCTCTCTTCCTTGACAAAAGGTCTGCTTTTATCAATACATATCCATCCCTCCATCTATCTATCCAGCAGAGCTAGATTAGTGGTTCTTAAGGTATGGTCTAAGGATATGTTAAGTATAGCCAGAAGGTGAAAATTACACCCACATCAAGGTTATTATTATTATTATTATTATTATTATTATTATTATTATTATAAATTTATTTTATTATTTATTATATTATTTATTTATTTATTTATATTATTTATATTATTTATATTATTATTGGGTTCTCATAGTTCTTAGTGTAGGTGATCATTTGAATGGATTTAATCCAAACATCAAACTCAAAAACAAGTTCTATAAGCAGTGTCAGATTAGGTCTAGTGTGTGTTGTGAGTGTAATTTCTGGAATAAAAAAACTCCATGGTTTCGATAAATAGCCAGAATATTATTGTTCTCATTTCAAGACTGATTTATTATGTTCATAAATGTGAGCTGAGGGGTCTGTGTAATTTATTTTATAGTTAAAAGAGTCCCTGGTTACAAGGTTTGAGAATCCTTGCGCTAGATAAGTGCATTAATGCAAACTTAAAGAGAAGTGTGAACACACCAGTTCCCAGGAACTCTGTATTATATCCTGATAAAGTCTTTCATGCATACTGTGCTTCTGCTCTCAACAAAAAGGCAGTAAAATTTGGCTAACATTTATTCTGATCTGTGCTTTTCTCTCCGTACAAAGTCTGGCCCCTATTTTTGCTCCACATGCTGTTAGCAGTTCTGCATTGTTTTTAGTTTCGTCACTATTTCCACATCTCTCTACACAGCTTGTGTGAAAAAAAATCAGTCATCACTACAAGCTAATTTATTTAACTAGTAAGAGTAGTTTCTAACAAATTCCTTGGTAAGTGTTTCTACTTTAGCAGGTGGTGGGTTTCAGTGGGAATAGTGCTTTAGTAGTTCACTACACAACCAAGAAATAGTGAGCTGACAAAAAGTCCAATGCTGACTGGCGTATCATCATTGTAACTGCTTATTGTGGCTGTTCCCACTAATGATTTATCTGCACCTGGACCTATATTAAAACATACCTATACAGAAACACAAAATATTACAGTTTATATTTGTCTTAAACACAGCGTGATGAATGTAAGACAGAAGAGTTTTTCATTTTATTTTTTAATGTTTTCTGTAGTATTTCTTTTGGTGTCATTTATGGTGGTATATTCGATATCAGTAAGAATGTATTGGCATCCAAGTGAGTATTTAAATGGGATTAGATGACAGAAAAAATGATGGAAAGATCAAAATAAAACATCAGATTATTAGCAAAATAGATTTTTTCCACACCTTTGTGAATTTACCGTGTGTGTGTGTGTGTTTATAGTTTAAGATGTTGCTGTTCTGTCATGGTGTAAGCTTAGAGTTGTAATGATTTCTGTCTCAGGCAGCTATGGTTGAGAGAAAGAGGGAGAGAGAGAGAGAGAGAGAGAGAGAGAGAGAGAGAGAAAGAGAGAGATCCGGATTTGAGGAAGGCTGTAAATGGTGCGAGATTGTGGTATAATTCCTCACACTGGCATCTCTGCCCCCAAGTCACCATTCCATTATCTCCCAAATTGCTGTGTTTCAGAGAGATAAAGATTTTTTATGGCTTGCTGACTTGAAACAACCAGTGCAGCCTGAAAAGCAACGGCTAACCTGCCATGCATAGTAATTTCATTGGTAAACGACAAAATCTTTGTTTGTATGACATTTCCAAAATTACTGCAGCAGATGAATCTCAAATATAAAATGTCACATTTGGCATGCAAAACTATGAAAATATATTTTTGTGCAAAATTCATGGAGGCATTTAATTTAGAATGTGTTTAATAACTAAGCTCTGCCTGCATCAGTAATCCTGCCTTCGGGTTCCAAAAAGATTGTCATATTTATTCACCCCTCCCCCCACATATGGAGCCAAAAATTCTAAGGGTACATGTTCATTGTTAATTAAGATTTACTAATTAAAATGAAAATAATTAACAAGAAAGCCTAATCTCAGAATATTAGTCTATACTTAGAGAGAAAAGAAGTTTTTGTGTATATTTAAAGTGTGTTTTTGTTATCTGTCACTGTGTATGCTTGAAAAGAGGTTTCAACGAAAGATATCCTATGTGCCAAGATAGAGAGCGATGTATGGAGTAAAAAGAGAAGGAGAAGGCAGAGGATCCGGACGCTTTGATCTCGTCTTGGGGAGCTGTGCGATGGCACTTTAGGAAAACCCTGTCAACTTATAGATTCAAAAGTGTCTCGCTTCTCCTTTTAACCCCCTTTGGAAAAGTCCCTCACTTCCCCACTGTGTGTATGCGGATGTATGTGTGTGCATGTATCCACTACTTGCTCTTTTAACACAGCAAACACCACAGTTCTGGTCATCTGTTTATTGCTTTTTTTTCTGTAGAATTGATGAAGCCTTTTAAAGGAGAAGATTGGGTCTCAGACACAAGATGTAAAAATCTGTTCTTGCTGAGTGATTTACATGCTGTCATGTTCTCTCTTTATGAACTTTAACTCTTATTCTGTGTCACATTTAAATATTTGCTTTAAGAAAAAGGAACATGAAGCGTTTCCAACGTTTATGCGTCACCTGATTTTGTAACAAATGTACGAAATGGTAAAAGTAAAACACATTACGGATATGCTTACAAATTAAATTTAACTCTAGAGTAAGAACAAAAAAAGGCATATATTGCTAATAATTGAGATGATGTAATATATTGGGTTTTTAAAAATATGCTGTTTAGAATAGTATGCGTTGAGGGATCATTCAGTGGTCATTAGTGATCAGAGGGTTCAAATAAAGTAAACACTTAACCTCAGATGAAGTTTCAATGGACAGCACTAATGTTTCTAAGAGTACTCTAACCCTGAGATTCTAAAATTCTAAAAAAAAAAAAAAAAAGGGATTCTAAAAAGAAACTGCATTGAAATCATGGACTATGTTTTCTAAAAATTTTCTGATAATATTTTGGAATTAAGTGTCATTAATTCACAGATTTTTATCAGCTATTTAAAAAATAAACAAACAAAAAAAACAAGAGTCGACACTTTTTTTTCTCTTACAGCTACTTATAGCTCTAAAAAATACCCACATGAAAAAAAATCCTCCAGACTATAAATTATGCTGTGTGTGCTGTGTGTGTGTGTGTGTGTGTGCGACAGAAGAAGGGATTCCATGTCTGATTCCTGTCTGTGCGAAGCAGACAGACGAGATGTGTGCTCCAGGTCAGCGCAGTCCTGGCTTTCGGACAGGAATCGCCCACCAGTCTGTGTGCTTGTATTTTCCCTCCCACATCTACTCCACAGAGGCCTACACCCCTCCCTCAAAGACACTTATATTTAACCGCCGCCCACCGAAAGTAATCCCTCACTATCACTGTACCTCTTTTTCCCCTATGTGCCTTCCAAATATTGCTTACTGACTGCATCTCTCAGGTGGTTGCAGGCCGCACCACTGGACTCTTTTAAACATCATCCACTCACATGCTATTTCTCTTTCCATCTTTATCTATATCCATCTTTTTTTTTCGCAGGTGGAGTGGACACGAACCCCACAGCCCACGGAGGTGCGTGTGGTGTGTTTACGGGCAGTGAGGGAGAAGCTCAGCAGGGGGCTGTACAGTGTGTGTGTGTCCCTTCAGAGTGGGCTGGGTGGCCCTGCGCTGCGCTGGTCCTGCCTGAAGGAGCAGCAGTGGACGAGTGTCACAGAGCCGGTGGAGCATCAGGGCAGAATCTGCGATATGGAGCTACTCATTAACCAGAACCTCCATGTGGTGAGAAAAATACAGACTAGTGTCAGAAACTCAATAAACACTTTTCCCCTGAAGGTTAAAAAAGTACCGGAAAAATGATCAAAAAAAAAAAAGTCCAAATCCCATCAATCAACCATTTTACCTAATATAAACATTTACAATTAATAACTTAAATTTCATACACAGTTTATTTAAAACTGAGATAATTCAGTCTTCATCTCTTTAAATAATTCAGTGTTTATCTCAAGAAATTAACATTTCTTTGATATTATTAATACATATGGTTCATTAATTGTTAAAAATATTATGTTATTTTATTATTTATTAATAACTGTTAATTGTTGTCTTATTGTTTTCAAGTATTTTTATAAAAATAAAACACTTTTCAGGACATACTATGTCACTGAAAAGATTAATTAATCTCAGTTGATAAATATAATTTGTCAAATTATAATCATTTTAAAATTGAAAAATTGAAAAATCATTTTACATAAATAAAAAAAAAAATCAGTAGTCTAAGTGTTTAATCAAAAATGTGTTCAATGCTGAGGAGGATATGTGGTCAAAGAAACTGTGGCTCAGTCAGTTATGAAATTATCATTAATGTGATGTTTAGACTTTATGGGACTTTTGTTTTGACCTGAAATCTGGTCATTTGATGGCTCTCTGTAATAAACCTGCTTTTATGAAGTCCATTGACACCTCCTGCTGTTTCAGCTTCTCTGTGTTATTTTCCAAAGCCTATTTAAATAGCATGTCCTGGACTGTGAAGCTATATATTTAATGTGCTTATTTCTATGCATGGCGATGTCTGAAGACAGGAGTAAGTTTAGTAAGAACTGTAGACAAATTTAGAGAGCAGCAGCAGCAGAGAGAGAGATGAGCTTTCAGGATAAAGCTGTGATGAAAAACACAAAACACATTTCCTTTGTGAAAATAACAGATGGGACGATGACAAGGATGGAGAATTCCAGCAGAAGTCCTTAAAACAAAACAAAACAAAAAACTGTTTGTGGATTTTCTTCTATATTTAAGTTGTTTTTTCTTGTCATTTAATCTTAAAACCATTTCGATATTTTAAGGGCAGAGCATTTTATCATACTGGAAAGTTATTACACTTTATTATACACCTTGTCTAGACTATTTTATGTCTATTATTTAGCCAAATTATTTGAAAATGCACAAAAGAATGCAAATGTGTACAATTAAAATGGTCTGTCTACACAGGAATGCAGGGACACAGCTTCTAACCAGTCCTTGCTGCCTTTTGTAAAAGTTTTCGATCACAGCCTTACCTCAAAATACAGAAGCTAGAAAGTTCCCATTAGTAATAAACCATAAATCCCGATAAGCCACAAAAATCCTTTAAAAACCTTTACAAAAACAGCACATTTATGTTCACTAGTCCTGCTTTTTTACAGTCACTCACAGGAAAAAGTGATAACTCAGTGATCTCAGTCTTTCTCTCTGTCTGTCTCTCACTCTCTCACTCCCATTTGAGGAATTATCAGTAGAAGGTGTAATTGACTGCTTCACATGTTTTCAATGTGATGGGCAACATAATGTGAAAACACACAACTGTGTGTGTGTGTGTGTGTGTGTGTTTAAGATTGTATATGTGTATGTGTTGGCATATTTATCAAGGACTTTATAAAATTGGATTTCAAAGGTAAAGACAAGACTTAGCATGATGAGCAAATATTTGGCATGTTTGTTTGTTGTTTCTGTTTTAAAGGCCATTTCTATAGAACACTCATTTCACGCCATTTCTAGTGTCACACCCGTGTCTTTAACTGCCAAATTCCTCATCCTACAGTTCCCATGATCCTCAGCTCTTCACTGTAATATAAGTCACAAAACCAAACAATGCCTCTCCCTGATCATGATCTCCAGAATACTGATTGGACTGTTCACAACCACTGAAACTATAAATACCCAAGACAAACAAATTTTAAGCCTTTGCTTTCTACCTGTTTGCCTTTCTGTTTTGACCTTTGCCTGATTATCATTATCCCATTAGCCTTGTCTAGTTTATTCCAGTCTGCAGATTGCCTGACCTTTAGTATGTCCATTGTTTTGAGTGTTGCCTGGCCATTTCATTTGCTTCCTTAAATGACTATAAAAACCATAAAGCTACAACTGCATCTATCTCTCCACCACCACAGATCGTCCAAAATTAAGAAATTTTCATTTCAATGTATGAGGTTGGAGCTTATCCGTTCTTTTTGTCCCTCATCCATCCTCTTACTTCATCCGCTTGTTTGAAAATGCAGGGTGTTTTGAATGAAAAGGGATTATTTTATTGGTTTAAAAGCAGCTTCCATCTAAAGCTGAAGCACGTGTCTTGTTCCACCTTATTCCATTATTTCCTCTCCGTTTCTCTTCTTTGCCTTTATTTTGTTTGATATTTATAGTATATGAAATCTGTTTGTTTCTCAATATGTAAAACGCAGGAGATTATTAAACAAATTCCAGGCTTGAGTCAGATAATCATCATCATTTCTCCAGTGTGATGGAACTGCAGTGAGGAGAAAGAGCATGATGGATGGGATAAAACAAACCTCCTCCATTTTCCATTCCAAATAATACTAGGTTAAAATATTTCTCTGCATGATTGATCAAGTGCTCAGCTTGTGTCTGTCACTCCATTTTTAATACAGTGATACAGGTCTGTCTCTCACATTTTCAGTAAATAGGAATCCATGTTTGTTAAGCGCATGAAGCCCAGCATGGCTGTCAACTAATGTGTATTTTACACAAGGTACAATAAATCATGGCTAAATTCTTTTGAATTTCCTTTTAAACATGTATTTTGGCATGTGCATGTGTTTTCTGCACAAGGCCTGAGAACATTATGATTATGTGGAATAAATTCTTGTGATCTCCATACCTTGGCTTTTCTCCCTAGCACAGAAATAGGACTAAAATAAAACTGTGCAATTGCTCTAACCTCTTATTTCCTTTGCTAAATATGCCCACAATTACATGCACGCATGGTTTGATGTGTTGTTGTCACATTTTAGAAATACATACAGTTAACATTGACATTGTTATAATACTCTTTCGGTTAAGTTCAGTTTTTCTTTTGACAGTGAATTACTGTAAATTTCAAAAAGGTGTTTTTTTTTCCTGTTGTACCATCTCAGTTTGTGTCCAAGACTCTGTCACAATTTGTGGTAATATTGTGCCTTAATAATATCAAGCTGAACAGGTTGGTCCCACTTAAAATACGTTTTTTTGGCAAATACTTCATTTCATGTGAAGAATGCATTTGTATAATAGAAATGTTTGTTTTAGTGACCTTTATGAGTTTTGGGGTGACTTTAGTAGCACGTGATACAAATAGCTGCTTCTGTCTCTCTGTCTCAGGTCTTGCCTGCATCATGTGACCTCTTGCCCTCCAGTGTGCTGATGTTCAGGCTTCTGAGCATGCCCAGTAAGCAATGTGCTGTGACTGCAGTGGTGGCCTGGGGGGTATTCCCAGTGTGTGACTGCTCTCTAACCCTTATCCAAGGTAGATTTCGCACTCCACTGCTTCGGGGTTGTCCCAACTCAGCGATAGACCAGTTCAGTAAAATAGAGCGGCTGCTCTCTGCTGACTTGGACAACTGGCTCTGCAACCTTTACTTCCAGGTAGTAATTTTGAATAGCACTGAAAAGAAGTTAAGACCTGGCCAATATATCTGACATAATTATTATTAAAATAACTACAGACACTTGGCTATTACTTTTCCATAGAAGAGAATATTCTACTAGCCAGTTACTTCAGACTGTTAAATCATTGCAGGATTTATTAACACTTTTTTCAGCAAAGTTGAATTAGTTTTATATTTTGCATTATTAAATAATATTATTCTGTCTAGAATATATGCCCATATGCTTCTTTTATCTACTGCCTGCTGAGTTGATTAATACAATGTTTAATACTCTGAATGGTTTAGCTCCAGCGTATCTTGCTGATCTCCTTAGGCAGTATAACCTAATCATGATCAAGAGGAATATAAACACTAAAGTTTTTTTTTTAAAATCCAAATCAAATATAATTTCTGATACATTAATAGTTAATTTATTAGTGTGTAGACATTTATCAAATCATGCTTTACTATGAACACTTTTTAAAACGTTCTACATGTAAAAACACATTGAGAAACTGAACAAAAATAAAAAGTGTGACATAAATGAAGACTTCTAATGTAAAATACAATACGTTCTATTAAATGTTTAAAGTATTTCATTTTAATATTTATTTAATAAGTGCTGGTGGTGTAATGAATGCAAAGCAGGCATTTGACAGCATCACTCTTGTGTGGATTTGTGAAGGGCCCTTAGGAGGAAATAGAAAATTAGAGCCAGTTGTAAACAAACCACATTTTTACTAAACCTATCTGGACACAATTGAAGAAACATAGTGATACAGTTACATGACATCTTCATTTAATTAGGAGATGGCGCAATGGCCTTTCTCATAGTAGACCTGGATTTGCTTATGCTGTAGCTCCACACCACTACTTGTGGATTAATGTCACTAACACACTGTTAAAGGATAATGGGAGTGAAGGTACTGTGATAAATTAGGCAGCAGAACAGCCAGAAATTGAATAATGTTAGTGATAAACAGATAATGTGGCTTAGATTATGTTTACAAGGTAACGAACTGTGCCATAGATCTTTTTCATTTTGTAGAGGTTTTAGATTAAAAGTGACAGGAGTGGATGATGTGTCTCTGTAGGTGAGGAAACTCCAGCAAAGGGATCGAGTAGTTCCGGAGTGCAATGCCTATGAAGGCAAAAATGAAGAGCCTCCTCCCGATATATCTACCTCTACCTGCTCCTCTCTAGCAGGTAAAACCCATACCCTGTGCATGGGAAGAAGTGTGAGAGGATGCCTACACACACACATACACACACAGTGGCAGAGTGACAGGTGCCAGGCTGGATGTGATGTGGTGTCATGCAGAGAAAATAATGATGTTCCTCTATAATATCTCCTTTATGCCTCTTGAGAAAAGGCTACAAAAAGAAACCTTTAATAAGAACTTATTCATTCCCATCTGCCACCGATGCCACGTTGAGATTCTGAGGGTGTGAAGGTGGATGCTGCTTGTTTGTGCAACAGCAAATAAGTATGAGGCACTATGTGCAAAGATAAAAGCACTGCAACATGAGGCATGTGTTCTGAAAAGCCTGAGCTGCACACAGATATTAGCAAACACACCTGCAAACACACTGCTTGGAACAGTTGAAAAAGAAAAAAAACAGGAAGTCTGATTCATATCTCACATTCACATTCAGATTTACATTCACATCTCAGCACTGTGGTGATAGTGTTTCCCAGGATTACAGAACCAATTCTCTCTCCCTGTTCAGCAAGAGTTATATTTATTTAATAAAGTGCTTTGGTTAGAGCATTGTATTCATTGAATATGAAGATGTTTTTGTGGCTTTTGGTTCTGTAACCAAAAAAAAATTGATAGGTTCTGAACTAGTAATTACATTGACTAGATTAGTTGTGTAGATTCAGTACAGAAGCTATGTGTTAAAGAGGACAGAAGAAAGACTGAATGTGATATAGATTATGATAAAGCAGCACATTTAGCTCACGCTCACCCACCTCCTCCCACACTCACACAAAACAAAAAATATATATACAAAAACCTTTGCCACCTCTCTGAGGTCACATCTTCAAACAAATCAAACAGGCTTGTCTGGTATTGATCTAGCAGGAAGGAAGGTTGCCCAGCTAATAATAAGTTTTTTTTTCTTGGCACCACTCATCTTTATTTAACAGATTGGAGTATGAAAAAAGTTTCAGGGTGTTTCGCTTTAAACATCGCACAGACTTTTTAATTACAAATGAGTTGTGACAGGTCTGCTGGGTAGCAACCTGTCCCATTTTAAGCGTGATGTCGGCTGACAGCTCAGCGCTGATCTCCGAGTGCTGAAACATGTGGAAGAAATTGGTCTTTTACATTTCACAGCTTGTCACTTCCTCTCCGCCACGAACTCTGACCTCCCACCCTGCTCCTAACACCCCCATGGTGGGGGTAGAGTGTCGACCCCCCTTCCTCCCCACACCAAGGATTTAGTCTTCGGAGATTTATGTTCTGCATTATGCCACACAAGCAAGAGATAGATAGAAAGAAAGAAAAGTACATAAAGAGGACAAAGGGGGGAAACTGAGTGGAAAAGGGGGTCCAGGTGCAGTAGGATGAGGAAGGGTGTGCAGGTAAAGTGAACTCCGGGTTCACCGGAATGGTGGATCAAAGGATGGCTCTCATGGGGCATCAGAGTGTTGCTGGGGTAAATGGAGCTGACATTAGTGGATGATTTGCATATGGATCGGTTCAGGTTGCGTTGCCTTCGGATGGAGATGGAGAAAATCTTATCAAGTCCAGGAGCACAGAGTGAACCGGCAGCCTCAAACTACTCCCCAGAGACAGTTCTATTCACAACAGACGTCCATCAGCTTTTACTCAGTTTGCACTTTCAGGATTCTTCACAGTCTGTAGTAAAAATATGAATTGATTACAAAAATGCTCTAATGATGCTTTAATCCAGTCTTGAACCATCTTAGACACTATTTTAACTCCAAAAAATACTTTTTTTTGTGAATACTTTTTTCTGTGAAAGAACAGAGATAAATAACAGAAAGTATTGTTTAATTAAACAAACAAACAAACAAACAACAAACAGAAAATCCTGATTATTGTCCATGATATTACAAGATAAGATCTGGCTGTCAGTGCTGTGGGTTAGCTGGCCTCTGACATTAGTGGAATGATTCAGTTACACAGAGTTTGTTTGAATCCAAATGAGTATAAATTTTTTTCTGCCCTCAGTATTATATAAATAAGCTGCTGAAACCTTCCTTTAAAGTTATTACACAAATAAATTTAGGAGAGACTACTGGGACCTTAAGCCAATTTTTAATATTTTTGTTATTTCTGAGGTTGAGCTTGCCTGGTCAGAGCATCAGACTACACTGAGCTGGGCTACCCTTAAACAGTTAGAAGAAAATCATTTGCTTAAAGCTAAAGCTATTTATGTAAATGATTATACACGTTTATAAGAACAGAGAAAGACAAATAAACAGCAAACCAAACTAAAAAGTGACTTGACTCTGTGGTAACTTGGTCTTTTTGTGATTTAAGGTTTTGCTAATTATAAGCTAATATTTTGAAAAAAATAAAATTCTCAACCAGCTTGTCTTAGATTCTACACACATAAAGTGTGTAGGCATTAATGATGTAAAATAGGATATGAGGTTAAATGTAAACAAACTAACACAAGGATAAAACATTAATATATAATAATTATTACAAAAATGCTACAACTAATTAAAACCAACCCTAGACTTAAACATTTGAAGACTATTCCAATAGCACAGGTCACTTATCAGGCTGTAATTTGAATGAAGGCCGCTGCTCTCGGGAAATCAGCAATTCCTTGACCTTCGATTTGCTGCAAATCCTGAAACAAGCGAAGGGGCAATTCAGAGCCTAGGCGAGTGATGAGGTCTCAGTCGTCTCTTCCTACCTCTTCCTACCTTTCTACCAGCCTGAGGCCTTGCTCACCAAACACACACACACACACACACACACACACCACACACACACAGTCACACACACACAGCAGTGGGAAAGCTGTGGATAACAAGGAACTATTGTCGGACCCAGGAGACCAAGGGTTGTGACTGCACTGCTCCAAGTTCATGGACGTAACCTATAGCTGTCAGCGCTGTGCTAATTCTTGTGAAACAGCATGTGAGCATCAGGCAGAAGTAAGCGTAATTAAAGGCAAAACTGCAGTGCTGGGTGAAGACACTGCTGACAGGGTTATAGTCTCTGGGCAGAGAAAAGAGGTGTAGGCCGGGCTTTTGATTCTGTCCGCTGTAAGGAGGATGGACTGTTGGACAGAAACAAAAGAAACGGCAAATTATTTTATGACATACATCTCAAACTCCGGGCCTCTGTTTTACACAAGCTTAATTTCCATTGCGCTGCAGGTTTATTTGCTAGTTATATTAATGAACGGCATGCAATCATATATTTTGCATATAAAAATAGCAGTGAGTGCATAACATACATGTATAAAATCGCCAGTTTCTCTCTGTGTCGTATGTTCCAGCCATTAATCAAACTTATATAATGCAGTTATAACTGTGCTGTCAGAGCTAATTATCATTTTCCAATATTCTGGATGTTGTTTTAGAGAGGAACGAATTGGTAGATGCAACTGTGTAGAAATTATTATGAAACACTTTGCACTTTACTGTTGTACTGTTGCATGGTGAAATTGGAGATTAAAAAAGGTTATGCGGGCAAAGACATGCTGCCTCGGCATACACCGAATTTATTTAGCCTTTATTCCTACCTAACACAGTGGAGGATTTTCTACACGCATCGGGTGTGTCACCAGTTGGAGTGGGGATAGCTCAAGTATGACAGTCAAATCCTACAACAGCAAAAATGATTATGAAATCACTATAATACAATAAACACATCTCCTTGCCTTTAAGATAGGACAGATTTAACACTATTACCTTGTAACTGTAGGCAGCTTGAGTGTTTACCAGCAGTGGTAATTAAAAACTACATCTGGGCTCAAATTCAATCAGATCTGTCAGTTTCCAAAATGGGAAGGAAGACGTGTCTGCTCCCCTGCGAGGCTGAGAACGACTGCTATTAAACCCCCTTTTAGCCTTCAGAACCTTTCCTGATATGTAGCCTATGTTTAAAAGTTATTATTACTGATATATTTAATCCTGCAGCAAGAGAAAAATTATATCATCTGGGAAGTTTCCATATTTATTATATAGATGGGACAGGAAGAGAGGGAAAGAGGGGGAAAAAAAGCAATGAAAAAAGTTTCTCATGGTGAAATTTTTTACATGTATCAAGCTAAGGTTTACTTAATTGGAACCTCCAGGCAATGCAGGAACCCTTTTTTAAATTCTGTGAATGTTAATATGCTAAATAATGCAAAGCTCCTGCACTTCCAAGCATGAGACACACATCTGGCAGCTTACCATTTAAATTACACACGCAAAAAAGAAAAAAGAGGGGGGGGGGTAGAGAGGGAGAGACAGAGAGGAAGAGAGGGAGATAGAAAACATTTCAAAAGTAATTTTCCAAAGGAAAAAAGAATGGTGATATGTATTACAACTAAATTTAATTTCTTTTCAGATTTTTCATCATGTCTAATTGCGTGCATTGGAGCGATGGTGGGAAAAAAGTCTGTGTGTGTGTGAGTGTGAGTGTGTGTATGGGCGTATGTGTAAGAGAGAGAGAGAGAGAGAGAGAGAGAAAGCCAGGAAAGTTTCATCACACTTTATCTTGCCTCACTGTCTTTGTTGTCTGTGTGAAGTCTCTAGACAGTAGAGTGCAGCACATTTACCTGCGTCTTGCTGGAGTTACATCAGTTAAAGCACAGCTACAGGGAGGAATACAAGCTTGCTACTTAATCTTTCTTATATGCAAAAGTTTGGGTGGTATTTTCTGAAACTGAGGTGTTGATTTACAGCATATTTAAATAACATTCTATTTTATTAAGTCCAAAAAAAAGTAAGAGATGTCATACTTTTCAAACTTGAAAAATGATTTAATTCCTAACAAATACTGAATTCTTTATAGGTGTAAGACTCCTTATCCTGAATCATTAGCTTGATTCTATTTCTGTTTATTGCAGGTAAGAGTCCTGTTGGAATTCTCCCCGTCTTAGAGCCGGCATCAGAGAAAACTAAACCTGGAACACAAAGCAAGGTGTGTGTAGCATCAGACCACCAGCACCCTCACTGCTCTACCTCTCTCCTCTCTTATATCTGACGTTTGTCAAAATACATTTCACGCGAGCAGATACTAGCGGAGTGTTCAAAGCAGGCCGCAATGTGCTCGACAAGCCAAAACAGCACCATTTCTGTGAGCTCAGCAGTGACAGACTCTCACAGCACACTCTTCTCCTGCGCTGCACTCTTCTTAAACTAAATAAATCAAAGTGCCTACGCTGCCTGGCCTGCTTTTGAAGTGATAATTACAGAATGACATTTTCCTGCTGACCTGCTGCTGATGCCTCATATACCACAGACAGCCACTGTCTTTCCTCTTCATGCTAATACTTGTGTGGTGGTGTTTGAATTTTTACATTTTTATTTTATTTTTTGCACAACAAAAACAAAAATGTAGAAATTAGTGCACACAGAATTACTTGCTCATAAAAGTGCTCAAAATAGACATTTCGAATATCAACTGTGTTTTACCTCCTACAGCTTTACACACCTGACAAATGCCTTAGCAGGATAATGTCCTGTTTCTCTAGAAACCTCATCTACTTTATTTAATATTTGCTCATTTTTTTTCTAAAGTTTTTAAACAATTAGCTTTTTAATATTTGAATATTTCAAAATCAGCCATGCTCTCTCTCTCTCTCTCTCTCTCTCTCTCTCTCTCTCTCTGTCTCTCACGCTGTATCTTGCTCACTTTTTCTGCTCAGTTTTCTGCTCAGGGCTGCAGTTGTTTTCAGATTCCCTCAAATGTCAGGTAGTTTCAGTCAGTTGTCTAATGATGAAGTGAGCTGATCTCAAACCTGCCTGAACCTGGAGGCCACGGGATCAGCTTCTCGCCCGTGGTCCTGCACTGCTGCCTAATTAAAATGTATTTTCACCATGCTGCTGGTTATCCCTGAGGCAGGACAGAATTCACATTTCAGAATTTCTTTTAAATATAACACTTAAACATTTTACCTTTAATTTCAAAAATTTTGTTGTCAGGTTTATATTGTCCTTTTCCTGTCTTTTTCATTTATTTTTTTTTTTACTGCTGCTCGCTCAGCACACATGTATGTTGGCTGTGTTCTTAATCCATAAATACTGTATATATAATGTGTGTGTCTCATTAGCATTAAGAGTCATGTGGTGGCTCCACTATCACGGAGGCAGGCCTAAGCCCAGCCAGAGGCACTTTCCACTAGATGATAGAACACTTCTATCTAAACTGTTAGCAAGTTGCTGAATAATAATTCTGAATAATGTCAGAAGTAAGAGTAGCTCAGTGCATCATGAACTTTAAAAATGTGTCCCATGTCTGCCTTTTTATTTAAAAAAAAAAAAGCAAAAAAACCTACTCCTTTTTTCCTCCTTTTCTGCCTTCATCTGTTTCTCACATAAACTTTGATTAGACGTGTGTAATCTGAATGTCATTTGGTCCTGGTGGGAATGTTTATGGGATAAAGGCAAGGCAAACTGTCACTGCATTTCTCTGGGGTAAAATTCACTCTGATTGTGGCTGACGTGTGTGTGTGTGTGTGTGTGTCCAATTAGGGTGGCAAACAGAACCAGCCATTCAACAAGATAACCAGCCAAAGTTGCTGTGAGGGAGAGAGAGAGGTACGGACGAGTATCATCACAGAAGAACTTCAACACTTCTCCTTCTCCTTACAGTGAGTGTATGTTTGTGTGTGTGTGTGTGTGTGTGTGTGTGTGTAAGAGAGAGAGAGAGAGAGAGAGTATATATTTTGAGGCAATTTTCTTGCCCTCGAGTAATAAGGGTAATAGCTAGATATAGAATGTCTCTAACAGAAGCGTTTATGCTGTTAGCATATTTTTAAGCTCCAGTCTCTTATTTTGCACCTTAGGATCCCCTGAACACTGTGAGTGCACATATCTGCATGCAGTTACCTGCTCAAGTTCATTTCATTCCTTTAGATCAATGATGTGAATGTTTCTTTTCTGTCAGTGCCAGTGTTTGTTTTTATTGAGGAAACCTGGGTAATACTGACACTGACAACACATAAAACCTCCCAGTGTGGATAATTGCTTTTTCTCTGGTGATGCAGAGTGCAGAAGAAGGCTTCCTGGATAAATGTTTTCTCCTTTTTATTGTGTCTCTCAGCATTTGATATTAATGAGAAAACAGGAGCGGAAACTCACCAAGACAAGTCACATAACCAAACAAATCTCATAAATGGCCCTGGTCAAATTGGCTTTTGTGAAACTGCTTTCTACATTTTCAGTAAAAAAAAAAAGTGTGGAAGTGGTTTGCCCATGATTAGTCCATGGGGATAAAATGGAGAGAATTCAGGTATGTTTGTATTCATTTTGTATTATCCTATAGTCAAACATTATGCATTTGTCTGGAATAAAAAAAATGTTGAGGGTTTTTTTCCCTAGGATTTGAAACTTTCCTAATTTCAGAGTATTGGTAATTTGTTGCTGCTGGACTGGAATTAAAACATGATGAGAGACTCTACAGTTGCAGCTCTTGAAAGTAAATAAAATGATTAGAGGTACAGGCCACACATACAGCGCAGAAGGCAAATGCGGTACGGAAACACGCTCATGGCTTTGCCTGTCTTCTGAAAGAAACTACAAAAAGAAAGTAAGAATGTGAAAATGTCAGTGAAGGAAGGTTTTGCTGATTTTTGCTTCTATATTCTGATGACTGAGGCATATTACTGCCATCTAGAGAATCACAGGAGACCCCACAGTGAATGTGCAAAAGTTCCACATGCTGCTTATTAAAGCTGCACGAAAGGTGTTGAGGGTTTTTTTTTTCAGTATGCATGATAATGGAAATAAAAAAGTTAAACATAAACATCTAAATGACAAATGCATAATTTTAAATACATAGTTTAGAGGAGCATTGTGAAATGTGTAGCTATTTGACATCTAAAAAATTGTTGAGATGTTGATTTTATACCAAATAACACTTTTATATGACTTCAATTAATAATTAAATAAATGGCCGTTTAATAAAACCACAAAGCTAACACATTCCATTATTTTTTGAGTCTCTGTCTCCTCCCACATGAAGAACCCATCCCAAACCTGTGCTTAACACCGTGTAGCAGTTAGTGAAAGCTCCTGGCATTATCTTAAAAGACATTGAACACTGCCTATTGCTCCAAGAGAGGATCACATGAATACCGCTTTATATTTGAAGTTTATCTATACGGGGCAGAGGCGGTTCTTTCTCTTTCTCACTCTCTCTAGCTTTGAGCTTCATTATCCTCCTCCTCATTTTTATCCTCGCTCAGATTTACATATCAAAAAGTGAGCTGTTGTTTGCTAACCTCATACGCGACTTTCCCGAATCATCCAAGCTGGGCTAATATCCGTAAACCATAAATTACAATTTCAAAGAACAAACACAGTGCACTGAAGTGCAAGTATTGACATTGTAGTCAATGAAGAGAGAAATGAAAAGAGTGAAAAAGAGAGGGAAGAAAAAACATAGCAGGAATGATGTTACGGGCCACGCCGGTACAGTTGATATCTTTTTGAAGAGAACATGAAAGCCTCGTTATGACCTTACACCTTCCTTACTGGGTGTGTTGTGTATTGTGTGTGTATTGTGTGTGTGTGTGTGTGAGAGAGAGAGAGAGAGAGAGGGAGAGACATAGAGAGAGAGAGAGGATGTACCTACCTTTATCATAGAAGTAGCTGAAAAAAGTACAGAAGCCAAGTGGAGGTCCAGCACTTTTACTGCCTCCTCAGTTGGTAATTTTTTTCAGCTGGTGTAGCTTGTTCATTTCTGCTCCTTTGTTAATCATGCTTAAGGCTTTTTCTGGGAACGGAGAGAGGCAGGTTGCATTATGCATGCAAGTGTCATCAGTATATAACTTACCTTTTACACAGGATGACAGAGTTTGCTCTGATTTATCAAGAGACAGCATTTTAGCTTGTTGTGTATTTTGATTTTGAATATTTATAAGAGAGCCAGTATTGTAAAAATGTCTTTTGTATTTCAGTCCAAGAATTTCAAACTTTTCAATTATTTTTTTTTATTTTTACTATAATAAAATGTCTTTTTGAGGTATAAATTCTTCAATATGCAAAATGTGTTGGGATTATGTGGATCACGAGCCCAGATACAGTGTGTGTCTGGGTGTTTGTCAGTCTGTGGGTTGCTTGGGCATGTATGTGTGGGTGGGTGTGAATCAGAGCTGACGCCTGTCCCCTCTTCACATGTGTTTGTTCTTTAATTAATCTGCGTGCATGTGCATCCGCTGCATTGTTAGCCTGCCAACTAAATATTTCCCCTTTTTTTGCTCGTTTTGGGGAAACCTGCTTTAATCAAACTCAGACTCACATAACAATTATATCTAATTAGCCCAATTATCAAGACTCTAATTACACTGAAATATACCCCCTAAATCTCATATCAATTATATCTGTGACTTTTCCTGTTATAAAAAGGAGAAAAGAGATGATAAGATGTGATGGAGGGGCCTTGTTGCCTCCAGAGAACGGGTGATGTTGCCACTATTCTCCACACTCATTCTCCTTTTCTCTCTCTGCTAAAGGAAAACCTCTGATATATTAAGACACATGCTCCACTTATTGCTCTTTTAAAGAGGCTACACTACCCCCCCACCCCCCCTTATGAAAATGGCACATTGTTTTCCAACATCTTTTTTTTTCTTAAAATTGCCTTTTACCTTTTAGAATAATTTACTTCCTGAAATATGGTTTCTTTTTAATACATGTTTGAAATTCAAATGGGCTACTTTTTTATTGCATTGTTCTTTTATTGCAGCCATTTTGATTAGACCTAACAATCTTCCACGTGTATACTGCAATAGACTCTTAGAGTGCACAGTTTCGTGTTGAACAATTTTCCATTTGAATTTCAGCAATAAATCAGCAGTGCTTAAAAGTCTGGATTTCAGAGCACACTTTCATCCTGAAATCGTTTTTTTGAGTTGATGAATTGTTTTAGATATTGGCTAAAATTTCTTTCACTACCAGAATCAAATTGATTTAGTGTCATTTGGTGGTGAACAAAACCTGTCAATCATAGAGATCCTAGCCAAGCATGCTTGTCTGTGAGAACATATATGAAGAAGAGGGCATATAGCGCTTTCCTCTCAGTGGGTTATGGTGCCCTGTGATGTGGCATGAGCAGCAGATTCAAGAGCTGTGGTTAGGTGGATTCATGTGTATCGGTTGAAGCACATGCTTTTGTAGGATAAGCGAGAGCTGGCTGAAGGGTGTAAATTGGAAGGTGACCAATTAGAGGAAAAATCTGCCTGCTGGACACACATTAAGCCTATAGTAACTCTATAAAGAGTGTCTAGGTGTCTATGAAGAGGAAAAAAAGCTGCTTAATGGTTCTTAATGGTTGAATAGATTCCCCATCCTAAATGGTCATAGAGTAATTAGTGTTGATGTCATGCATGGGATTGTTGTGGCTAGACTGGCATGGTATCACCTCAGGGCCATTTCCTGTTTTGAGAGTGAGACAGAGAAGTGCAGTCAGACCTGAGCCCCTGAGAACCAAGGTGGCGACACGTGTGCATGCATATATACACACACACATCTGTTGGTTTCTCCTTTGCCAGTGTAGATGGCCTCTGACTTTTTTGGTCACAGAGCAACATTCAGGCTATGTGTGTGTGTGTGTGTGTGTGTGTGTGTGTGTGAGTGAGTGAGTGAGTGTGCGTGTGTGTGTGTATGTGGACATGCATGTGAGAATTTTCTCACAGCCTCTCTGTTAAAGTGCTTTGAGACACTCAGGTGCTCAGTGCAATGCAGTATAAGGTCATGGTCATGTACCAAAAAGGAAATAAAATACCTTCTCTCTCCACTTGAGGAGACTTGAGCTGCTTTAATATGACACATTAATCTCAGCAGACCTTACTAGTGCTAAACATTTAACACTGAAAGGGTTTAAACACAATTTCCCCATATATAAACTGAATTTCACGTTTTCATAGCTTTCTTGGGAAAAAAAGAAGATTGTGCATTTGTCAAATTGATTCCAGCATCATGGTTATTCACAATGTTAATAAATAAGTGGGATTAAAATATGAGTATATGTGAGGCCATAACAGTAATATCCAGTAATAACAAAATATCCATAAATGCAATTATGAGTTGCAATAACTCAGTTAAATCTGTGTTGATTTTAGTCATTATGTCGTAGTCATAGTTAAGTTTTCCAGAAGAAGGACAACAAAATGATATTAAATGGATTATCAGATGTTCTGCTTTGTCAGAAAACATACTGTATATGGACCTTCTAATTTAAGGTCCATTCACAATAAGAAGTAAATGAAAAGCTGTTTTTCAGAGTGTCGTAGTTCAATCTTAAATCTGTTTAATCTCTTCTAAGCTGTCTGAGAGTCTGGAATAATATTGTGCTCTCACAGTAGCTGTGTCCAAAACCGATATCATGGAGCCTTGCTTCCCCATTATCAGTGTTTTAAATGCAGAAATCCTGAAGGCTCTGACAACACTACACTATTTGGCCAAAACTATCTGACCATCACACAAGATGCAGGTCTTCCCCAAAAATTTGTTTCAACAAATTTGGAAGCACATAACTTTATGGAATATCTTTATGTGCTGAAGAATTAGAATTACCCTTCACTGGAACTGTTACAGCATGACAATTCACCAGTGCACAAAGCAAGCTCCATGAAGCCGTGGTTTGCTAAGGCTGGTGTGGAAAACTTGAGTGGGCTTTACAGAGCCCTGACCTCAACCGCACTGAACACCTCTGGGATGAAGTGGAATGCTGATTGCACCACAAGCCTCTTTTCCCAACATCACTAATGCGCTTGTGGCTGAATGAGCAGAAATCCTCAAAGCCATGCTCCAGAAGAGTGGAGTTTATTATAACAACAGGGGGACTAAATCTGGAATGGGATGTTCACGCACATACGAGTCCCATGGTCAGGTGTTCACATACCTTTGTACCAAAAATTCACATTTTTTTGTGTCATTAAACCCAAGTGTCTTGGTCTGACTGGTTGGATTACGGAAATGTAATTCTTGATGGTAAAAGAATAAATGTGTGGCACGTGTATAGAACATGTGGAAAAGCCACCGGATGTCACTAAATATGAATAAAAATTAATTTTCTGGCAATGAAATACTTTGATATTTCCATTTCAAGAAACAAATACATTTTACTAAAATGATACGGAAGGTGTTTTTTTTTTAAATTTTTTTATTTAATTTACATTCTAAGTTTGCTTTGGTTGTTTGGTTGCAAATATCATGTTAGGTGATAGAGCCAGTGTACAGTGTGCAGATGTGAAGGCAGTCAGTTCCAGTTTACAAAATACTAGTTATTAATAGCCTTAAAATAGTTTATCTTGTTCTGCATGTTTGGTTGATATTTGTGGTATCACTTACCAGTTGGGTTTGTTTATCACTCTCTATTAATGGATTTTTTAAACATTGAATAAAATGTTTCAGCCCTGCACCTTCCCATTCTTCCTTAGTAAGTGTTTCCCCTCTTTTTCCTTTTTGGTTTGTTTATGATGTGAATAATCACAGAGTGAAACCACTGCTGTTTTCTCTTCACTCTGTTCAGTGTGTGTTTGTGGCAGTAGTAGACTAGACTACATGAACTAGGCTAAGTACTTATTTTAGATGTCAATTCAACCAGACATGCTATTTACTGAATGTTTGCAAAACTTGTTCTTTTTCTTTTGCATTCCCCCCAGCATGATATCGGTGTGTTTGTGCTGGTGCGTTTTGCTCCACACAGCATACGAGCCCATATTAGATGATGCCTTGTTTCCTTTTGCTAATAAAGACACTGATAAAACCCAGTGCTCCCATGCTGAGAGCCATCCACCATCAGCCTGTTAAAGGTCACAGCGAGGATTTATTTAGTGGTTCTGGAGAGCAACCTGCTCGTAACCCAGTCCTTTACGTCTCAGCATGGACCCCAGGTGAAGATGCCGATGTTTCCACTGGGTTTACGAATCTTGGCGGATCCGGCCGTTTCGACATTATAGTCCCTGTAGAGACACACAGACAGCACATAAACGACCACATGTTGTACTGCGCTTTAATCAACTACCATCACACTCATTCACTCACTGCTGGCCTGTAAAGTGTGTGTGTGTGTGTGTGTTTGTGTGTGTGTGTGTGTGTGTGTGAGAGAGAGAGAGAGAGGGAGAAAGGGCTAAGAAGCCAAAAACACTATAAGGAGAAAGCTGTGTGCATGTGTTCACAGTAGGGTGCCACACACTTCGCTGCACATCCAAACCCATGTTGGCATTCTTATGCTTTTATAGAGACCCCAGCACTTGTCTTGTAGGTTAGAACCTCAGAAGCACTTAGCTAATAATCAAATAAGAACTAAATTTTGTACTCCAGATTAGGTCAGAGTGCCGTATTTGCCATCTTCTCTTGTATATTTCAGCTGCAAATAATTCTAATAATTGGGCAGTGGCTGAAGTCCTGTTCTAATTATCAGACGTAGTCTGATCCTACAGCTGCGTCAGAGAGCAATAACTCGCTTTTACTGCTCCCCAGATCCCACCTCTCTCTTTCTCTCAATGAAATAAATTTACATGCTCCTTTACTATGCCTTTGCTACGGAAAATACCTGTAAAGGGGCCTGATATTGCAAGCTTGAAAAACACAAAACAAAAATGAAAATCAGTGGATGCATGAGAAAAAAAGGCTCTTTTTCTGCCAACACAAATCCTGTCCAAATAAGCTGATTCACCTCCATCCTTAATGTCATTATCTGTGATTATTTCGAGTGTGTTGCAAATTAGTTACATTCTGGAATAATCTGTGATTAGTTTATAGCACATGCTCAAGAGTGTGACAGATGGAGTAATTTAAAATCTAGATATAAAAAAATATATATATTAAACACTGACACATTCTGTTTTCTATGACCTCCCTGAAAGTGTGACTTTTTTCCAGTGCTCCCTGATTGCAAGCCTGGTACACATCTTTCATACAATCAGTGTATCAGAATGTTTACAGTATTTGAAAGAGAACTGTGATACTGATAAGGTTTATGTGTTATCCCTGTGGTCATGTGGGTTTCAACCAATTCTCTAATTTCCTCCCTCCCCTAAAACATGCCAGGTGGACTCACTACACAGGGCTGCTCTAAATCTGAATAAGTGTGTGTACAGGGTGCCCTGATGGTCTGGCATTGCTGTCAGTGTCTACTGCTGCCTAACGCCCAGGGTTCCTGTGTTGTAGGCTCTGGCTCCACCTCAACCCTGACCAGGATAAAGCGCTTACTAGAGATAAATGAATGATGTAATTTTCACTACACAGCCCCATAAATGTGTATAAGTAGATTACTATTGCTCCAGTTTTTAATTCACAGCACTAAGTAGGTTACATTGTGTTACTACATCCTATGGTGTCATGCATAAAGATTGTGTGTATGTGTCTGTTTTCGATTTTGGTCTCTGTGTGTGGTTCAAGAAGATTATGATGTGATGTAAACCTTTCTGTGATTTAAAACAGGAAAACATTTTCTGATGACATTATATTAGGTTTCGATGTAATAATACAGGTATTAGTATGTAGTGTGAAGATTGTGTGTGTGTGTGTGTGTGTGTGTTTTTAATACAGTCACATTTCATACAGCAACTGTAAAATAATGTAACAGTTGCTTTTGAACTGCATAAAGGATTTTCTTTAAATC